>NC_042615.1:231706587-232306587 GCF_901001135.1 Rhinatrema bivittatum | reverse complement strand
AAAATTATCGTCCGATAATTTTAATATCGTCTTAAACCATTATGGAACACAATACAATACAGATTCTAACGATTTATCGTTATAAATCGTTAGAATCGTGAGCCGGCACACTAAAACCCCCTAAAACCCACCCCCGACCCTTTAAATTAAATCCCCCACCCTCCCGAACCCCCCCCCAATAACTTAAATAACCTGCGGGTCCAGCGGCGGTCCGGAACGGCAGCGGTCCGGAACGGGCTCCTGCTCCTGAATCTTGTCGTCTTCAGCCGGCGCCATTTTCCAAAATGGCGCCGAAAAATGGCGGCGGCCATAGACGAAAAAGATTGGACGGCAGGAGGTCCTTCCGGACCCCCGCTGGACTTTTGGCAAGTCTCGTGGGGGTCAGGAGGCCCCCCACAAGCTGGCCAAAAGTTCCTGGAGGTCCAGCGGGGGTCAGGGAGCGATTTCCCGCCGCGAATCGTTTTCGTACGGAAAATGGCGCCGGCAGGAGATCGACTGCAGGAGGTCGTTCAGCGAGGCGCCGGAACCCTCGCTGAACGACCTCCTGCAGTCGATCTCCTGCCGGCGCCATTTTCCGTACGGAAACGATTCGCGGCGGGAAATCGCTCCCTGACCCCCGCTGGACCTCCAGGAACTTTTGGCCAGCTTGTGGGGGGCCTCCTGACCCCCACGAGACTTGCCAAAAGTCCAGCAGGGGTCCGGAAGGACCTCCTGCCGTCCAATCTTTTTCGTCTATGGCCGCCGCCATTTTTCGGCGCCATTTTGGAAAATGGCGCCGGCTGAAGACGACAAGATTCAGGAGCAGGAGCCCGTTCCGGACCGCTGCCGTTCCGGACCGCCGCTGGACCCGCAGGTTATTTAAGTTATTTGGGGGGGGGGTTCGGGAGGGTGGGGGATTTAATTTAAAGGGTCGGGGTGGGTTTTAGGGGGTTTTAATGTGCCGGTTTTTCGATTTTTCGATTTTTCGATTTTTTAACGATTTTTAACGATTTTTCACGATATTTTACCCCCCCAAACGGCAACAATACGATTCCCTCCCCCTCCCAGCCGAAATCGATCGTTAAGACGATCGAGGACACGATTCACATCCCTACTGACCACGCTCCCTTGCTGCTCGTGGGCACGCCTCTCTACTACCTCTCTGGGAGACCTTGCGAGGCCCACCTAAGTCCAAGCAGCCCGGGTCCCTATGGGCTCCACCCGGGGAGACCGTGGGCTTCCAGTGGTGAAGTTCATCCTAGCCTCTGTCTCCTCCTGTGCTCCACCCCCTGGGGGCAGGTGCTTCCTGGTCCCTACCAGGGAGCCGTTCTCCACTGCTCCAGGACAAGGGTCCAGCTCCAAGCGCAACAATTTTGATACCTTCAGAGATAAATCCAGAATCCTCTATTTTCCTCTTATGTAAATATTTATTGGATTCTATCCCAAGCTTTGTGAAATAATTAAATCATTTTATGTAAATAAATTCTGATTCCTCCACAATTATTGCCAATTATCGGAATCTTACTCAGGCAGTATTCTTTCATTCAAAAAAAACCAAAACACTGGAAGGAGAATTAGTAATTTTTAGCACAAATATGATAGCTGAATAAAAGAGTTAATGTGGATGAGTAAGTAGCACTACAACTTCCAGCTGAGGTAGTATGATGAGTTAGAATGCTCATCTGAGTGTGTTTAAGGCTAGGGCTCAGTTTTAAGAGAAATCCTGTTTATATTAATGTCGGTAACTGGGTGGTTGGCTATCTATCTCTCTCACATAGATAAGACAACAAAGTCTACCAAAGGGCAAAGGACCAGTGCAAGTATATTTTCTTAATGTGTCTATGGCAAAAAGGCTATACAGCTGTTCCTTTCTATGAAATGTTTCCAAGAGAGATTCATTAATAATCTGTACAAATGTCATCATACATAAACTATGTTTTATGAAGTCATTATGTATCCTGCTAATGTGCTATTTATAATTGCCTGAATTAAATTTGGAAGACTTGGGGGTGAAATTTCAAAGACTTATGTGTGTAAAAATTAGCATATGCACGTAAGTAGCATCTGCTTATGTATATGATATTGTATAAACCTCAAATATAAGCACCTATTTTTACTCTCATGTGCACATATATGCGCATAAAAAGGGGGTGATCTAGGGGCATTCCAGGGTGTCCAACATTTATGTGTGTAAGTTGCTATTTTAAAAGACACGCAAGTGCCAACTTACTTGAGTAATTTTACATATGGCAATTATCTTGGATTAAATGTGTTTATTGTGTACTTTTGGCTGGTTGGGAGATGTGAATAAACTGGAGGAAGATCAGACTGAAGAATCAGGAGAGTCTCAATGATCTTGAGAAGGACTGGGTGAACTGGTGGAGCAATTGGTAAAACTGGTAATTTCACTAACGCACATCTGTTTTAAAATAATCTATCTTATGTGCATAAATCCTACTTTATTTTCATACATAAAATATATTCATTTATATTATTAAAACAGGTAGGAAAAGTAATACATCCATTACATGTATTCATGTGTAAGCATACAGATGCACGGATGTTGTGGGCTAAAGATATGTGTATTTTATAATACATGTATATGTGATATGTGGGGGTTATAAAATACTATGTAAAACTACATGCAGCATATACATGAGTATATGCCACCACACACAGTTGTTTGAAACCCTAATTGAACTACACTGGCTACCCATTGAACAAAGAATTCAATACAAGACTCTATGTACCATACATAAATTAATACATGACGAAAAGGCAGAATGGCTGAACACAGCCCTTCGCGTACACATCCCTAATAGAAACCTGAGATCAGCAAACAAAGCCATGCTAACTATTCCCTCAGTAAAAACAGCCAGACTCACTCAAGTAAGCATTATAGGTCCTGCTATCCCTAGCAGGACCTATAATGCGGAACACCATGCCTTTAGAAATCAGAATGCAAAGAGACATAAAAATATTCAGAAAAAGTTTAAAAACATGGCTATTTAAGCAAGCATACCACAAAGAGAATGGAGAGTAGAATCCAGGGAAATGTAGGATGCGGTCAGCAGAACTCCCACACACACACACACACACACACACACCAGCTTAATCGAACTGTGTGCATTTTATTTTTATTAGATTACAACAACATAGGACGAGATTTAAGTATAATATATTAAGTATTAACATATCTTATAGAAGTAGACATGACTTATCACAACCACTAAGTAATATTTAATATGAAACTATGTTACAGTATTTGATGGCACCTGTTTAGTTAATATAATTTAACACATTTAAGCAACATGAAATTATGTGCCTTATGGTGAACCGTTGTGACAGCAGCTAGCTTAACGACGGTATAGAAAAGATTTTAAATAAAAAATAAATACCGTAAATATCCTCTTAGATATTAACTTTTAAACAGGCGCATGGATACATATGTGCACGTGTTTGCCGGCTCATGCCTATGGACGCAGCTATATTATAACATACACGCGTATATGTGCTCAGGGTATAAAATAGGCTGAGCGCGTGCACATACATGTGCAATTTTAAGTGGGCATGTGCATACAAGTGCAAATGACACTTCTACCATGTACGTGGGGGGATTGTAAAAGCCACGCGCACCGAGATCAATTTGCCATTTTCCCAGTTCATTCCCAGTTCACCCATGTAAGGGATAGAACTTCCTGACCCTGCTAGTTAAATAGCCTCCCTTTTCCTCTGTTAGCTTCGACCCTTAAAACCCAGCTGATCTTTGGGGGTTTTTTTGTTTTTGTTTTATGAATTAAACACCATCCATAGCAGAAGTAAAGTTACACAGAGGGCACTCTGGCACGTGCTTGTGTGCGTAAGTATTTATGTGATGCTTTCAATATGAAATATGGAATTTGTTGCCAGAGGATGTGGTCAGTGCAGTTAGTGTAGCTGTGTTTAAAAAAGGATTGGATAAGTTCTTGGAGGAGAAGTCCATTACCTGCTATTAAGTTCACTTAGAGAATAGCCACTGCCATTAGCAATGCTAACATGGAATAGACTTAGTTTTTGGGTACTTGCCAGGTTCTTATGGCCTGGATTGGCCACTGTTGGAAACAGGATGCTGGGCTTGATGGACCCTTGGACTGACCCAGTATGGCGTGATCTTATGTTCTTATGTTCTTAAAAGACTCCTCCTTCCCCAGAAGGTTGTCCATGTCCTTACAAAACTGAATCCCTCTCCCCTTTACAATCATATCATTTATGCATTGAGACTCTGGAACTCTGTCTGCCTCTGGGTACACTAGAATTATCTCCGTCTGGTTTGCTTATTATCTCAAACACACACAAACTCTAACTTCTGGCTTATTGTTTTGTTTTGTTTTTATTTCAGACACACACACACTATTTTACCACTCCCCAAACATTTTTAAAAGTTCTAAAATTTCCCAAAGCAATACTTACCAATCCTCTTCACCCACTAGCAAGATGTTCTTCTCCTCTCAAGGTTCCCACTTATCAGCATAAGTTCACTTTGAAAATTTGCAGGCAATTGGACAGGGACATGCACAAAATAACTTGCACAATGTTATACTTCCTCTTTGGAAGGTGTAACTTGTGCAGGTAAATTTACACAAGTGTTTTCTAAAATCAAAAAGCATGGAGGAAAATTTCAAAAGGATCTCCATGCGTAAAACTGGGTTTATATGCGTAAATGGACTTCACATGTGTAAATGGTCTTTTGAAAATTGCTATGCTGTATGCTACTTTTACATGCATAAATCCTTTTAAATATTCCCTCCATGGAGGATATCTTTGAAAGAATTGCATGCAAGTCCATATTCATGCACTTATGGGCTCATATGCACATGCATGTGAATTTTCTATCATGCACACACAATAAGAACATAAGACTTACCATACTGGGTCAGACCAATGGTCCATGAAATCCAGTATCCTGTTTCCAACAGTAGCCTATCCAGATCACAAGAACCTGACCAGATCCCAAGGGAGATAGATTCCAAGCTCCTTATTTCAAAGATAAGCAGTCAATTTCTGCAACTCCACCTTAATATTGGTTTATGGACTTTCCCCCTAGAAACTTGTCCAAACGTTTTTTAAATGCAGCTACATTAATAGCTTTCACCAAATGCTCTGGCAATAAATTTTAGAACTTAATTATGCTTAAGTGAAAAAATATTTTATCTTATTAGTTTTAAATGTATTACCTAGTACCTTCATTGCACGCGTAACTTTTGCATGGATGTTGCGCATGGATGTTGTGCATACATTTGCACATGGTATTTTGCACTTTCTATTAGGTCAATGACACAGAATTTAAGATTGTTACTCAGGCAAGGAGCTTTGGGTTCATAATTGACTCAAACTTATCAATTATTTCCCAGTGTAATCTGATTTTTATAAACTGTGCCTAATATGGGGACTTAAGTTTTTATTTCATCCTGGAAATTTTCATTCAGTTGTTCAGGATCTTTTATTTCTGATACTATATTACTGTAATTTGGCATATCTAAGTGTCCCAGCATCTACAATGAAGGCATTGCAACTCCTTCAGAATGCCATGGCATGGCTAATTACAGGTCATAGCTTGAGAAATCATATTTCATCAGAACTGAATGACCTGCACTGGCTATTAATCTAGTGGAGAGTCAAATTCAAGGTAGCTATGTTGGTGTATAAATTTCTTGATCCTAACTTACTTCCATAGGTAAATGCTATGCTCCAAGTATACAGTCCTTCAAGAACACTCCTCTGATTGCAAAGAGCATTGCTGGATATACCAAGCATTCATCAGCCAGACTTGTCAATGTAAGGAAACGTGCCTTTTCAGTGGCTGTACCCACAGTTTGGAATGCCTTACCTTATGAATTAAGGATGGCAAAGTGTGTAAAAGCTTTCAAAGATTTGTTTATAAAATGTTTGTTCAGACAAGCATTTGCATAAGTAGAATCTGATGACGACTGATTCTAGCAAGCAGATTTTGTTTTCATTTTAATCTTTTGTTTTTAATGTGATGTATTATGCATTGAATTACTGTGTTTCTTTTGTTGTGAGCCATCTAGGTCTTAGGTTTAGGTGGCATACAAATACAAATAAATAAATAAATATCATACACATATATGCTTCAGCGACATGCAACTTCCATTTCTTCCAGGGTAGGTTCATTCCACGATGCCTTCACTAGCGTGCCAGCCGAACTTCACCAGCAGGTGCATCGCCCATCTGCTGTCCCTGGTGGTGGAGCATAGGAAGATGCTGTTCCCCAATCCTGTTGTACATCCCGTCCACACTAGGCCCGCGCCCGGGCCAGCTCACCTTGCTCCTTAGCTAATGTCTCCCGGGCCGTCCTCTCCTGTGGCAGCTGCCAGCACCACCCATCCGCGGCGTCCAGCAGCAACATCTCCTAGGTCCTCCACCTCGGGCCTAGTGTCGGACCTGCCCCCAGGTGCACGCTCGCGGACCGCCCAGCCCTTTAAAGGGTCAAGGGTGGGAACCAGCTTCGTGGTGCAACCTGATGATGTCACCTGACTCGAGTATATAAGCGAGGCCCTGTTCCCTAGGACCTCGCCTTGGCAATCAGGTCGACACAGTGTGTTCTTAGTTTGCCTAACTCCATGTTCTAGTGTCTCCTTGTTCCAGTGTCTCCTTTTTCCAGTGTCTCCTTGTTCCAGCGTCTCCCTGTTCCTGAGTCTCTGTGTGTTCCTCTATCCTTCCCAGGTAGTAACCTTATGGACTGATCTCTGGTACTGACCTCTGCCTGCCTGACCATTCTCTTGTCTGCCGCCTGGAACTGACCCTTGCTTGCCTTGACTATGCTCGGACAGACCTTGGTATTGACCCCTGTTTTGGCTGACCATGTCTGGACTGATACTCTGGCTCTGACCCTTGCGCTTCACTTGGACACGCTCTTCTGGCCTACTGTGACTACCAGACCAACCTGCTGGGAATCCACCTGCGGCTTCCATCCGACTAAACCTGCAGGCAGTGCCTGGCTCGCCCAGAGAACCTTCCTGAACTGTGACCTCCCTGAGGTCTTTGGAGCTTCCAGTTCGGGTCTAGTCCATCCTATCTGCGTCAGCCACGCACCCATGCTCCTGGTGGGCACACCCCTCTGCTACCTCAACGGGAGACCATATGAGGCCCACCTAAGTCCAAGCAGTCCAGGTACCCAAGGGCTCAACCTGCGGAAACCCCGGACTATTATTGGTGAAGCTCCAGCTAGCCTCTGTCTCCTCCTGTACTCCGTCTCCTGGTGGCAGGCGCTCTCTGGGTCCGACCAGAGGGCCTACCAATCCTGCACCAGGCCAAGGGTCCACCTCCAGCGCAACAGGTTGTCAAGGCCATGGACTCGGCGGAGTCTCCTGCTTTGCAGGCCATCCCTGGTCTGGTCAATCATATCCGAGAAAAACAATGGATTATGGAAACTTTGGCTTCTTCTGTGGAAAAGATACCTTCTCAATTGTAGGAATCAGCCATGTCCAACCCAGGGGCTCTTGCCCATACCTTGCCCTCTCAGGCACCGCTGGCCCTCCCAGCTCCACCTCATTTCAATGGGGGTCCGCGCCTCTGTCGGGGCTTCATAAATCAATGTTATATGCAGTTCTCACTGCAACCCTCGCTGTTTCCCGATGAGGCAACAAAGATTACATTCATCCTCTCACGTCTTGAGGAGAAGGAATTGGCATGGGCTTCCCCACTCTGGGAGCATTCTGACGCAATCCTTCACCAGCTCCCTCAGTTCATCTACGTCTTCTGATGCACCTTTGAGGACCCAGGCCAACAGGCCACGGCTGGCCATCACCTTCTCCACCTCCGTCAAGGCTTGCACTTGCTCGCTGAATACACAGTAGAGTTTAGAACCCTAGCTATTGAGTTAGGTTGGCAAGAAGACTGCCTGTGGGCACTCTACCTCGAGGGACTGTCTCCTGCCCTTAAGGATGAACTGGCCGCTATGAGATCCCCGAATCTCTGGAAGACCTGATCTCTCTGGTTGGTAGAATCGACTACCGCCTTCAACAACAGTATCAGGAGGTAAGGCTTCTTCGACCTCCTGCCCTATGATCACCCCATTCGGAGAGCCCTCGGTTGAATGCCTTACCAGCAGCCCCTCAACCTCCCAAGGAGCCTATGCAAATCAACCGTGGTTGTCTTAACCCAGAGGAACGTCTCCGACGCAGATAATTGGGTCTCTGCCTATATTGTGCTGGTTCTGGACACCTTCTCCAAACTTGCCCTTTGCGTCTGGGAACCAAAGCGTGAGCCCAGCGGTGGTCCCGAGCTTGGGCGCTACAGTTTCTGGCCCTCAACTGTTGCTGCCTATATCCCTCCTTATGGAGTCACGTTCATTCGCCACCACCGCCTTTGTGGACACTGGGGCAAGTGGAAATTTCATTATGGAAGAGATCGTCAAGCTCCTTCAGATACCAGTCCAACCTCTGGAGATTCCACTCCGTATCACCTCAATTCAAGAAGAACATCTTCCTGATCGTATCACTCACCATACCATGGCTATTCGCATCACCATTGGAACCCTCCATGGTGAAGAAATCTCCCTCCTGATCTTGAAATGATCAACACAGCCCATAGTCTTTGGACTTCCTTGGCTCCAGTTACATGTACACCACTTTGATTGGCAATCCCTGCAACTCACCCAGTGGGGCCCTCAATGTCAAATCCACTGTTTACGGCAAGTATCTCCATCTGTGACAGCTCTAAGTTCTACAACCCTTCCTGGGTTACCTGCCCTGTACTCAGAATTCAAGTACGTGTTCTCCAAACAAAACGTCGATATCCTGCCTCCACTCCGAGAGTTTAACTGCCACATAGAGCTACTACCTGGAACCATGCATCCCAAGGGCAGAATCTATCCCCTTTCGCTCCCAGAAACCCAAGCAATGTCAACATACATCAAAGAAAATTTGACTAAAGGGTTCATAAAACCCTCTAATTCCCTGGCAGGCGCTAGGTTCTTCTTTGTAAAGAAGAAGGATGGCAGTCTAGAACATGTATAGACTACAGAGGTTTGAATGCAGTAACCCGTAAGGACCAGTACCCACTACCACTTATTAGTGAACTATTCGACCGCCTACAGGGTGCACAAACCTTTACTATTTTTTATTTATTTTTTATTTATTTAATTTTATATACCGACAGCCGTTTGCACATCGTGCCGGTTTACAAGTAACTTACAACCATAAGATATATAGGCAGAAGCCTTTACAAATAACAGTATGTAACATAAATGCAGTAACAGAGCAAGAAACTAATGCAGAAACAGAGCAAGAAACTAAATAACTTAGGGAGGGAGGGGTAGGGGTAGTCATGACAAAGGGGGGGGGCGGGGGGAGGGTGAGGACAGACACATGGGGATAAGATATGTACAAGGATCTCCGGGGAGCATATAATCTAATATGGATTCAACCAGAAGATATCTGGAAGACCGACTTCAACACAAGAGACGGTCACTACGAGTAAGTAGTAATGCCCTTCGGACTTTCCAATGCCCCTGCAGTCTTCCAGCGGCTAATAAACGAGATTTTCCGGGAATTTTTGTACTCATTCGTCGTAGTATATCTAGATGATATATTTTTCTTCTCCAAAGACCTGAAGTCTCATCGCTCCCATGTTCAAACAGTCCTCCAAAGTCTAAGAGACCATCATCTCTATGCTAAATTGGAGAAGTGCCTTTTTGAACAACCCAGTCTCCCATTCTTAGGCTACATCTTCTCCAACCATGGGTTCACCATGGACCCTGACAAACTCCAGGGTATTCGAGATTGGCCTCAACCAGTAGGCCTCCGAGCCCTACAAAGATTTCTTGGATTCACAAATTACAACCAAAACTTCATCGCCAATTACTCCACGCTGGGCACTCCACTCACCGCCAAGACTAGGAAGGGATGTGACCTTCGAGTGTGGATCCCCAAGGCCCAATCAGCCTTCCATGCCTTAAAGGAGGCCTTCTATACCGGCCTGTGTCTACGTTACCCGGATCCTAATCATCCCTTCATCGTTGAAGTCGACGCATCTGCAATCAGAGCAGGAGCAGTCTTAAGTCAATACTCCACCAAGGGAGTACTAGTACCATGTTCCTTCTATTCATATAAATTCTCTACAGAACAAAATTATACCTTAGGGGACCGTGAACTCCAAGCAGTGAAACTTGCCTTCCAGGAATGGCGTCCCTGGCTTGAAGGGGTGCAACACAAATTCACAATCTTTACTGACCATTAGAGATGTGCATTTGTTTATCACGAATTAGGCAATTTCAACGAAATTGCCTAATTCGTTGTGGGTTGGGGGCCCCGAACCCCAAAACTGATTTTCTCCAAACTACGAGGAAAATTAGTTTTTCGGGTTTGTACGAGGGGAGGGGCACATTTTATTTTTTTTAATAAAAAACCACCCCAAGCATTAAAATTCACTGTAATACAACCCCCCCCCCCCCCTCACCATCCCAATCCCTCCCCAAGACTTACTAACATCCCTGGTGGTCCAGCGGGGTCCCGCAAGGGATTTCTCCCTCCGTGCTGTCTGGCCTGCCTCGATCAAAATGGCGCAGATAGCCTTTGACTTACTATGTCACAGGGGCTACTGGTGCCATTGGTCAGTCCCTGTCACATGGCCATCGGTGCCATCTTGTGCTCCTATCATGTGACAGGGGCTGACCAATAGCACCGGTAGCCCCTGTGACATAGTATAGGCAAAGGCTATCGGCACCATTTTGATTACTGGCAGCTGGCGGTCCGAGTGCAGGAGGTCATTCCTGGACCCACGCTGGACCACCAGGGACTTTTGACAAGTCTTAGGGGACCCTCCTGACCCCCACAAGACTTGCCAAAATTCCAGTGGGGGTCCAGGAGCGACCTCCTGCACTCGGACCATTGGCTGCCAGTAATCAAAATGGCGCCGATAGCCTTTGCCCATACTATGTTACAGGGGCTACTGGTGCTATTGATCAACCCCTGTCACATGGTAGGAGCACAAGATGCTACTCACTCCAGACATCAGTAGAAGTCATAGAGATACATACCAAAATAGAGGTCACAGTAACAACTGCAATGCACACTAAAGTTTGTATTCCTATTTCTCTGTATAGATTGAGGAGCATCGTGTTGAATGAGGACAGCCCCTACCTCCATGATGAAGAGCTTCAAGAATTTTGAACAACCAAGTGCCAAGGTTTTTAGATTGATGCTCATAGCATAGGTCATGAGCAATGTATACTGGAGTGGTAGATCTGATAGATCTGGCAAGGAAGTCTGAGCCACTGTAACCAGAGAGATACAATGCTCTTGACAAGAGGGGCCCCAATGCATGATCTTCAACTTAGGTCAATCAATTGAAGGCTGATGGAGTCTGAGCCAAGGTAATCCAAGAATGATAGAGTTGACTGTTTTAGGTAGCTCATAGAACTCAATGCTTTCTTGATGTAAACCAATGTGCATGGTGATGGGCAAGGTAGCCAAGGTCACGCAGCCAGACAGAGGGCCACCAGAGATGGAAGAAATGGTGCAAGGTGTGTTCAAGATAGTGGTAGGCAGGCCATACTGGAGCAGCAGTGATTTCTGAATAAAATTTCCCCCAGCTCCAGAGTCAAGTAAAGCCTTGGCCCTCACAGTCTATTCCCCAAAGATGAGACATACCGGTAACACTGATTGTGGGAAGGGAGCCAGATGGCTTAGTACTGCCCTCCCAGTTATGGCCCCACTTCTTAGATTTCCTGGATTTTCAGAGTAGCAGCTAGCAAAATACCCTTGTGCTGTGCAATAGAGATAGAGATTATGATGTCTTCACCTTTGCTTCCCATCTTCCAAGAGCCAGGTCCTCTCCAACTGCATGGATTCTTTGGAAGTGGTTGCAGGCTCTATGGTAGGGGTTCTGGGGTGTTGGAAGTCAGGAGCCAAACGAATAGATCAGTGAGACATCTTCTTTTCCTGAGCCTATTCCTGGAACCTTAAGCCCTCACGAATAGCCAGGGTAATGAGTGCTTCCAGAGAGTAGAAAAGATCTCATCCAGTCAACTCATCTTTGATTCTCCCAGCTAGACCCTGCCAGAAGATGGCTGTTTGACAATTTATTTATGTATTTATTTATTTATTTGAAAATGTATATACAGCAAATCAAAATTACTAAGCAGTTTACAATAAAACATTCATAAAATATAATTAAAACATAAACAAGACATTTTTTGTATATTATTTTTATTTGATTTTAACGTATACAACAGCATAAAATGTAGAGTATGTAAGGTAACAACTAAACATTTGACGGTACTGCATAACATGCGTCTGCATTTAAAACCGTACATCTATCATACGTAGTGTATAGTTAGGTACAGGTAACAGCAAATCTAATTTAATATAGTACCTGAGGATATTGGAACTGAATTGAGCCATTGATCAATCCATACTGTCAGGCAACTTGGCCACAGAAGGCAACAGGTAACAGATGAACAGCCAATACTTCCATTTAACAGGTGGAAGTATGCAGTGACAAGATTAACATAACAAGCAAAGTAACCCAAATAACTTTTTCCATGGGGACTGACCCCCTTCCCTGCCCCCTCCCCCTCCCCCTCTTTCTTAACCAGGGGATAGTTGGTCGGTCTGGTAGAGTGTGAGAGTAGGAAAATTCAATCTGGTCTGGAGTCTGCAAAAATTCAGTCTGTGCTGGTGAATAAGGTGTGGGTGGGCATTGAACAGCTCGATATCCTAGAATAGGAAAATCTAAAAAACGATGTTGGAATAGGTTATTAGATTGTTAGAGTAAGGTGTTGGACTACAGTTGGGGAAACTGGGTGTTAGAAGGCTAGAGAGCAAGCTTTCTGGAAAAGGAAGAAGAAAAATGCACGCCAGCTCTTACTCCCTTGAGCAAATCAGGGAGGGGGTTCACCATGCACCCCCCCCCCAAAAAAAAAACAACTTGTATTGTTGATTGCAAATATTGTAAGAAGGGGGCCCAGACCTTTGCATCATCTGCCATCTTTGAAGGCTGTTGATGGTGTAGGAGGTACATATCATGTGTGCAAAGTCGCAGCATCTGTCTGAACCAAAGGTCTTGAGTTGGAGCCTGGCCAGCAATGGTGTAAAATAACCTTTTTCCCTACTACTGCTGCTTTAGCCAGAAAGAGGAACATGTAAGCTGATTGTGTTGAATGAAAAGAAGCCTGAACCCCAAACAACCACTTATTTGGGTCTAGTGGAGTGGCACACTGCCAGAGGGATTTACAAAAAGTATGTATGTTCCGCAAGAACTGCTGTTTGTGGGGGCATTCCCAAAAAACATGGTAATAAGATCCCTGGGCATGCCCACATTTTTTATACGTAGGGGAATCACAGAGTTGAAATTTAAAAGCAAGGTCTGGGGAGATAAACCCCTGCCACAAGAACTTGTACTGTGTTTCCCGCAGATCTTCATTAGAGGTAATACATTGAATCTTAGAGAAGGCTTTCATAAAATCCTCATAAGTCAGAGTAAACACTGGCCACCTATCCCATTTCACAAAAAGTGCCTGCAAGGCAGGCGCATCAAAGCTGTAACTCATCAGATCCTTATAAAAAGTGGAGATGTTTGGGCCTTTTGGGGAAGTACATAAGAAGAGTTTCTTCAGGGCCTCAGTACTACTCAACTTTTGCCAATTGGCAGAATAAAGCTGCATAAAATGTCGAATTTGCAAAAAAGCATAAAAGTCAGCGTTGGGAAGGGAAAATTGAAGTTGGAGCTCCGAAAAACTATATAACACTCCCTTCAAGGGTTGAATCAGTTGGTATAAGTAGTGGAGGCCTTTACTCTGCCAGCATAAAAATGAAGATGTCCCCAGTCCCGGAGGGAAAAGCTCGTTATTGACCATAGTGAACATAGGTGTCACACCAAGTGGCTGATTCAGCATTCTACACAGTTGGGACCAGATTTTCCATCAAGTCTCAACTAATATATGGCCCTTTAAAAAAGAAGGGAAGCTCCTTTGGTTCATATGCAAAAGGACATTTAAAGAACCTACTCCATACCAAGCTGTAAGGAGAGGAGTGGGTGTAAAGTTGGATGTAGCAAAAATCCAGTCATGAATAAAACGTAAGTTACACGCTAGGTTATATTGAGCCAAATGAGGGCACCCCAAACCACCCGTTTTGATGGGCATTTGCAAGATGCGGAGAGATATGCAAGCTTCCCCCCCCCCCCCCCCCCCCAAAGAAACAGCCTAAGGGCTTTATTAACCCTTTGAAGATCACGTGATGAGAGTTGGATGGGAAGCATTTGTAAAATATAGAGCCATTTTGGCAAGATTGTCATCTGGTTTAAATGTATATGGCCCTTCAGCGACAATGGCAAACATTGCCACCTTTTCAGCACCTCTTGAGTGTACGTAAGCTTTGGTGCTATGTTGATGTGATAGAGAGATTCGAGGGAAGCGGGGATCCTAACACCCAAGTATTTAATTTCTTTATTGGCCCAACGTAACGGGAATGCACCCTTCCAAGTAGTGTGGGTAGTATTCGTAATGTCTAGGGCTTCAGATTTTTCCGTGTTAATCTTGAGCCCCGTGAAGGAGCCAAACCTCTCCTGTATGGACAACAGAGGAGTTAAAGATGTGTTGGGGTTGGTCAAGAACACAAGGACATCATCGGCAAAGGCCGCCACCTTGAAAAGTTGTTGTGGCCATAATCTTATGCAAGAGTGGGTCTATAGTAAGGATATACAGGAGTGGGGACAGCGGGCAGCCCTGACGAACTCCCATTTGGACAGAGACCGTATCGGAACATACATTAGTCACTATTTTACGTGAGAGAGGTAACTCATAAAGTAGTTGAACATAGAGGATAAAATCTCCCCCGAAGTCTCCCCCAAAGCCATACCTGGACAACACTGAGAACATATAAGGCCATGACACCCTGTCGAAAGCCTTCTCAGAATCGAATCCTATAGCTAAGGCTGGAATAATCTGCTGTTGACAAAACTTCATTGCTGACAACAGTTTTAGTATGTGGCTCGTGGTGGTGCGACCTTTAACAAAGCCCCCTTGTTGTGCCAAAATTAAGTATGAAAGAATCAGGTTAAGTCATTCCGCTAATACTTTGGCTAATATTTTTAGATCACTATTGAGGAGAGAAATAGGTCTGTAAGATTCTGGTTTTTCCGGATCTTTCCCAGCCTTAGGAAGTACAATAATATGAGCACTGTTAAATTCCTTCAGAAAGGACTTATTAGCCAGTCCTACAGTATAAAACTCTGTCAATGGAGCAGCAATATACACTCTGAGCATCTTATAAAAATCATAAGAGAACCCATCGGGCCCAGGGGATTTGCCAAATGGCATTGTGTTAATTATTTGTACCACCTCATAGGATTGGATAGGATGGTTTAAGAAATCCCGTTGAGAGGAGGTAATAGTTGCAGTGGAATATCTGAGAAAAATTCTTGTTCATAACTAGGAGGGGGCTCCGGATCAGCCTTGTACAGGGTGTCATAGAAGATGCGAAAAAGTTCACAAATGTCCGTGGTTTTTGACACATGCTGTCCCTGACGTGAATGCATTCCATGGATCGTGGTCTTGGGTCGATTGGCTTTTACCAGATTGGTTAGCGGTCTACCCACTTTATTACCAAATTTGAAGTAGTTATGTTGGGAAACCTGAAGCGCTGTCCCTGCCCAAATATGTAAAACAGTGTTAAGCTGATTAAGTATGCTAAAATAGGACTTCCTAGTCTCCTCAGAGGGGTTATTAAACATTGTACGCCGTGCTTGTTTGGTGAGGGAATCCAATTTCAAATTTTCTTTATTGATACATTTGTACCGTGCACTGGTGTAGCCTATAATCTCCCCTCTGAGGACAGCTTTACCCGCTTCCCAATACAAATGAAGGTCATTGACGTGCTGGGCATTATGCTTGGTATAGTCTAACCATTTATCCTTTAAAAATTGTTGGAAATCTTTGTCCCCTTTAAGAGCATGATGAAATTTCCACGGAGTCGTCCCCAGTCATTGTAGACTTAAGGTTAGAGACACAGAATCCGATGAGTGATCCGAAATAACCGGAGTTTCAATGTCCGCCCTGCAGACTTTAGGAAAAGCTTCCTCTGCTACTAAAATGTAATCGATTTGTGAAAAAGAGCCATGCGGATGAGAATAAAAAGTGTAATCTTTTTCTGTAGGATGAAGGGTTTGCCACGTATCAATGAGCCTCAATTGAGCGCAAAAAAAGTCCACCCCTTCACCTCGAGGACCTCCCAACATAGATCTATCCAAGGTCCCATCTGCCACACAATTAAGGTCACCTGCTAATAAAAGCATCCCCATTTTGTGAGTCAGAACCACATTAATAAACCTTTTCAGATATTGATGAGGATTCTCTCTCTCTCTCACACACACACACATATGGAAGGGCCCTGATAGCTAAGCTGGCAGGGCCCTTCTATACGTGTGTGTGTGAGAGAGAGAGAGAGAATCCTCATCAATATTATTCAAAGTTCTTACCCTTATACACAAGTCATTATATAACCAAGATATGCATTGGTTCTCTGATCTTTTTACATTCCATACATCAGACAGACCAATAAGAAAATGCACCAGGCTAAACTCTCTATTCCTACGCTCCATCAGATTTCAAAGTTCTCCCTAGGCCAGAGCTCCACCTGCACCATTGCCAGCTTCACTATTTCTCCACCACTGCTGATCATGGATCACCTCCTTTTATGCCACCACCATCTCCACTCATGCAGCCTGCAGCATCAACACTGCCACTATGCCTCCCATCCACACTGAAGATTCATAACGTCATGACTTTACTGCCGTGGGCAGAATTTTCCTAAACCACCATTGACATTCTGCTACCAATAGGTCCCCTTTCCAATTGGTCTGTGGGAAATGACTCCAACCCCCTTTGCCCTTGCCTCTGGCAGTTCTGTCTCCTGCAGCGCAAGTCACAGCCCGACAGTTACGTGATCTTTGGAAGTCCACTCAGGAGAAAGTACGGCTGACTGCTGCTGCCTCAAAGAAACATGCGGACAGATTGCAACGTCCTGCTCCTGTTTTTCGCCCTGGAAATAAGGTGTGGCTGAGCACCAAGAACATTCGAATGCGGTTTCCCTCCATGCACCTGGCCCCTATGTTTATCGGTCCATTTGCTGTAGCGGAGCAGTGGGCGCTGTTTCCTACCAGCTATGCCTCCCGTCCACACTGAAGATTCATAACATCTTCCATTTGTCCCTACTCAAGCCTTTGATCCTGTCAGTCTTCCATGACAAACCTCCAGACCCCACCAAACTGGCAGCTGAACAAGACATCATCTATCAAGTGAAGGAGGTCTTGGATGTGTAGTTCCGTCATAGAAGATGAGAGTACCTTCTCTCCTGGGAGGGGTATGGCCCCCAACATCCTGGATAAAACCCTTCTTCGCCAGTTCCACTTAGACCATCCTGCAAAACCCAGGCCCCCAGGAAGGGGGCGTAAGAGGAGGGTACTGTTGCGGTTCTGTGGTGTGCCCCGGTCCTGCTCCCTACCTCGGGGACGCTCTGGGCCACTGCGGCCTCTCTGGGGCCTGTTTGGGCCTGGCTGGCTCCTGCTCACGGCGCTCCCTCAGTGAGGGAGACACCGCCGACATCTTTCAGGCTCTGCCCCTCTAGGCGCGCGTGCGCAAGGACACCAACTTTAAAGGGACCAGCGTGGGAGAGGATGGCTCCGCCCCCGACATCACGTCAGACGCCGGCAGGGATTTAAACCCTGCAGTCCAGTCGTACCTTGCCTTGCAACGAGGTTCCCTCTTAGAGGTTGGCTAGTTGCTGTCTTCGTTTTGTTCCTGCATCTTCCTGGCTCCTGACCTCGCCTTGTCTTCTGGCTTTAACTTTGAATCGTCTTCCTAGCTCCTGACCTCGGCTTTGTCTTCTGGCTTTGACTTAGGATCGTCTTCCTGGTTCCTGACTTCGGCTCGTCCTTGGCTTCAGCTGTCCACTGCTTGCCCTGACCCTTGGCCTGATTCTGCTTCTGGCATCTCTACAGCCCGCCTTCATTTGGAGTTCTTCTCAACCTTCATCCTCCGGAGACCGCTCCTAAGTCCAAGCGGCTCGGGTCCTCATGGGCTCCTCCCGGGGGGACCGCAGGCTTCCAGTGGTGAAAGTTCCTGTTGGTCTTCCGGCCCCGACTTGTTCCTTGCGCCTAAGTCCAAGTGGCTCGGGTCCTCTAGGGCTCCTCCCGGGGGGACCATGGGCTTCTAGTGGTGAAGACTCTCTTGGATCTCTGCTTCAAGTCTGCCTCCCGGCTACGATTCCATTGTGGGATTTCCTTCAGCGCTGCATCACCACCTTCTAGCCAGCCCAAGGGTCCATGAACACAACACCCAATCCCCAGGCTGAGGTAGTAATGAAAGCTCTGCACGGCCCATTTCCAGCTTAAGCAAGCGGCAAGGTGAGAATGTGCTAAGTTCTTGGATGGTCACTGCTGTTTAGTGTGCACTATGCAACTAATAAAGAGACCCTTTGGAACCTGGCATTGCAATGATTAATGCCAAGAAGAACGCCACATCTTGAGCACCCTCCAGTTCCAAAGGACCACAGCTGTCTGGGTAACTCTCCAGCGCTCATCCTTGCTCGCGCCAAAATGTACATGTGCAGATAGAACACGAAATCCCGCCGCAGCTCCAATGCCAGGGCTCCTGGAAGCCTGCTCATTTGCTGACTGGACTGCCATGCATTGCCATGTCAAAACACCCAGTTGATGACCAAGCTCATGCTGACTGCGATGGAGAGACTATGATGAGGAGAAAGCTGTGAAGTTCCTGGTAGAACAACCTGCTGTTTGGTGTCCAGTGATCTGGGTGGCAGGATGCACACAAAGCTTCTTCTACATAACACCAAACGCTGGCTCCTGATGCGTCGGAGTATACTTAGATATTATCAATGCAACCGGTTAACAGTAGATACTTAGACCAAGAGGCCAGGTCTTCCCTAATTGATTTGCTATTAGACTCACTCTTCCCTATTGCATCATGGGCCAGAGTTGGCAACATCGTGTGCCTTCTTGAATGAGGCATTTGATAGGGGTGTGCATTCGTTTCCTACATATTTGTAATCCGCAACATATACGACCATATTTGTTGTATTCGTGGGGAAGCGAAATGTATCATGATTCCCCACGAATACAACAAATCTTCACTGAATTATTCGTCCATCTAAGGAGCCAATTTAAACAAACCCCCCACTCCCCTGACCCCCCCCCCCCCCAAGACTTACCAAAACTCCCTGGTGGTCCAGCGGGGGTTCCGGGAGTCATCTCCTGCACTCACACCCTCGACTGCCAGTATTCAAAATGGCACCGATAGCCTTTGACCTACTATCTCACAGGGGCTACTGGTGCCATTGGTCAGCCCCTGTCACATGGTAGGAGCAATGGATGGCCGGCACCATCTTGTGCTCCTATCCTTGTGCTCCTATCCTATCACTCCTCTCTGTCGACTGTTGATGAAACTGGGTTTCCCGCACTTCATATATGCAGATGATGTGCAGATCCTAATCCCTATCAATGACTCGCTACCCAATGCACTCAAAACCTGGAATACCACACTAGTGGAAATCGAGAATCTACTAACTGAAAACTCATTGGCAATAAATACTAACAAAACAGAGCTTCTCATCATTTCGCCACAAAACAACACCCATTCTAGCCCCAATCAACAATCTCTATCTGACCATCACATTGTACAACAAGTCCGCAGCCTTGGTGTTATAATTGACAAACATTTCACATTAAAAAAATTTATTACTTCCACCATCAAAAATGGTTTCTATAAACTTCATACATTGAAAAGGATCAAACCTCTCCTACACCCACATGACTTCCGGACTGTACTACAAGCTACTATACTATCTAAATTGGACTACTGCAACTCTATTCTACTAGGTCTCCCAAATAACTCACTACAACCACTACAGATGCTACAAAATGCAGCTGCACGCTTGCTTACTAACACGCACCGCCACGAACACATTACTCCAGCTCTACAATTCCTACACTGGCTTCCGATCGCATCTAGGATATTATTCAAAGTTCTTACCCTTATACACAAGTCATTATATAACCAAGATATGCATTGGTTCTCTGATCTTTTTACATTCCATACATCAGACAGACCAATAAGAAAATGCACCAGGCTAAACTCTCTATTCCTACGCTCAAGAATATAAAATATGTTTCAACAAGAGAACGATCATTCACGATAGCTGGAATCAACATATGGAACAAAATGCCCACAGATCTGCGCCAGGAGCCCTGCCACAAGAAATTTAAACAGAACCTGAAAACCTGGCTGTTTAAACAAGCCTACAATTTATGAACACTTCCCTTCAGATAATTCTATATAACATGCCACTTATACAATTTTATCTATCCATTCCATTCAGCTACTAGTCAAGAACACTAAGCACACCCTTTGACCTACATACTTGTAATTATTTTAATAATGTAAAGACTATTCCGATCCCCTTATCTGTCAATTATTCACTGACTCTCAAGTAAGCAACATTTCCTGTTTTATATTCACAAATTGTAAATATTTGTTTTGTTATTTTGTTCCTCTGGCCTAATGCGCCTCCTTTTGCTTATTTGATATTAATTATTTTATAGTTTTAATTCATCAGATATGTACCATTCTATAATTGTTCGGATTGTAAAGCTTGTTGCTAATTTAATGTTCATTGTAAACCGAGGTGATGTTTTCTAACGTGCCGCGGTATATAAAAAACCTTAAATAAATAAATAAATAAATAGCATTTGATAGTCCATCCCACATACATTTCTCATATGTGATGGATGAGAAGCTGACTACCCACGCCGAACATCGTATGACAGCAGTGGGTGGAAGGAGAACTTACATTTTAGCATGCACCAGACAAGGCGCCCATCATGACCAGTGTATTATGGTAAGCTCCTGACCTCCATCGCCAATGAGATACCAGCAGTGACAGCACTGGATGAGCTCAATGCGGGATGAGTGAGTGCAGTGACATTTGCTCTGAAGCCCTTCCTTCTGTGAGGGATTCTCAAAAACTGATAACTGCTTAAAAGGGGTTTATCACGCTGAAACAAAACAGACCATCACCTTTTGGAATCGGGTTGGCTCTCTTGATCAGCCTGGAGCTGGGGTGTTTTTAGCTGTGATGCATTCCCTGACAGCACTGTAAACGCGTCAGGCTCTACAGAATGCCAGCGCTTATGCAAGTCGGAAGAGCATAGTTCCAAGCTTGCCTATTGCTAACAGGGCAAGACGTGCCAAAGCCATAAATGTAAGTCATGGGTCAGTGACTTTTGTGCATCGCGCCGAGGCAGGGGGACCCTCTGGCCCCACCGAGTATTACCTCTGGACAAGGCATTTCATTGTCTTGCCCAAATTTTGTGCTCGTGGTTGTTTTCCGGGTGAGAATGACATCAGAAGACATCGTATGACAGCGGTAAGAGGAAGGAGAATCTAGATCTTAGAATGTGGAGTGAGTGAGCGCTGAAACATTTGATCCATGGCCCTTCTTTCACAGCCCTTCTTCTGGGAGAGTTTTATAGCAAATTGCCAAAAATTGGTAATGGGCTGGACTGGTAATCTGAGGCATAAGGTGCCCCACATTAAGTCACGTAGCTGTGATATAATGCACAATGGTGCTCTAAACTCGCTGACTCCGAACAATGGCAGAGATTCGAAGGATTCTGAAATGCAAACTGACTTACAACCTTATAATCATGTCTGTATGAGTATTTTTACCTTGCAATTTGATGTAGGCAGTGTTAAACCCAATAGAAGAGTTCTATCTTGAATAAACCACTCTCACGCAGGAAACAAACCAATATTGCATCTGTAGTTGCAAATAAGGGTAGGGGGGAATACAATGATTTCTCAAATGCATAATTTCTTTTTCACCATGAAAATACAATCGCAAATCCTATTCAAAGCATTATCCCTCATTCATAAAAGCATTATAAATGAAAACTTCCACTGGATCAGCCCTCCTCTCCTTCTGCGCACCTCCACAAGACCCACTCGTCCCGCCCTTCAAGGAACACTCCGCACCCCTTCGATTAAATCCACGAAACTTATCTCCCCAATGAACAGAGCTTTTTCTCTAGCTGGCCCTACCCTTTGGAACTCCCTGCCTCCGGACTTACGCACCGAAACATCTACACCTAAATTTAAAAAAACCCTAAAAACCTGGTTGTTCCTACAGGCCTACGCGTCTAATTCTACCCACCCTGTGACGAATCCCTGAAATTGGTGTAACATATTCACTAAATAACTTTGTATTATTTGCTGCTATTTTCTCACATGATCTTACACTCCTCAAGTCATGTATCTTCACTGAATAACTTTGTATTGTTTGCTGCTATTTTCCCACAAGATCTGACACTCTTCAAGTCACGTATCTCACTCGTTACCTTTGATCTTTATGTAAATATCATGCTTACCCAGATTTTAATCAGTGTTATTACTCTATGCCATTGATCTTACAATTTGTTATCCTGTACCTAATTATCTTATAGTTACTGTTCCTTTTTTCATATAGTTATTGTTCCATGTAAAGGCTATGCCTAAAAGTTCCAAGTTATTTGTAGACTGATACGATGTGCAAACGGATGTCGGTATATAAAAATTCTAAAATAAATAAATAAATAATAATTGCGTTTCAGGAAACTTTCTGTGGCTGGCTCGGCTCCCCCTTGCCTCAGAAAGTTCTGAACATTTTCCACTCACAGCCAAGTATGCACAAAGCGATTGAAACAGAAAAGGCTTTGCTGTGCACCTAATGCAATACTAATTTAGGAGGGAACTGATTGGGATTCATAGTCAATTAATTTTCCACCGTCCATTATGACTTTCTGGGGGGAGCAGGGTGTCTTAAGTATGGCTCCAACCAGAGCCGCTAGGGCTAATCAAGAGGTCCTCTGCAACCTGGTGACCTGACCAGCGGTTCACAATGAGAAACGTCTTCATTTTGTTGTAGTTGCGAATGTATTGTTCTTACGAAACAAGCAGACCCACCCACAAATGCTACCCAAGCTCAGGAGAGAATAGAGCAGAGAAAAGATCAAATTCAGCTCCAGGATATTCACAGAGAAAGGTAGTGTGAGGGTAAACCACAAGGACCAAGCCTTTTGTTTGTGGATTCATTCAGGGGACAAGAATCCTGAAACATGAAGGCCCTGTAAGACTCCACCACAATACAGGAAAATTTGATCCTCCCACCACTGCCGAAGCTCTTTGTTTTGCTTACAGTTAAACTTAACACTGCTGCTATAAACATGGATCTTGAGCCACAAAGCATGTCAAATTGTCCTCTGAAAAATCAGGAGAGGTATAACGAAGCGACAACCTATCAAGGGCTGTCTGAAAAGGCATACTTATGGAGTGAAAGGGGATGAAATCAAAGCTGAGCACTGAGAAATTGACTGTTTGTGACATTATGTGATCTGCAGTTAATAAGAAACATCATATTTGTAAGCTGAATATAACTACCACCGTGTAGTCTATATTAGATGAAGTGAGGAAACCTCATAGAAATGGCGGACTTCTTTATGTGATAGCCCGCCGGTTGCCAACTTAGAGGCTTTACAGTCACTGGAAAAACTACGACTGTGTTTTTCCAACTTTTAATCATCGGTTTCCCCACTTAAATATTAGTCCATTCATTAAGGAACATTTTTTAGGAAACTCTCATTTTAGTTTGTTATTTTTCAAGCAGTATTGGAACACTTATCATAGCAGGACTTGAACACCATGTGAAACCGCATGGCTAACTTTAGTCAGCAACACGAGATTAGCACGATTTCTACCAATTCTACTGCAGATTTTCTGATACCGCCATACCAGTCTGGAGTCTGGACTGCTTTACAGTGCAGGCTCCCCAGATTCATATAATTTCCTTTCATTTCCTTCGATACGTACAATTCGTTTTTATTAAACGAGCAAGCCGAGTGGGATTGAAAAGGAGACCTGAACCCTAATAGACAGTCAGATGCTGATGCTCCCCAGAGCCACTTCTTTGTTCCCTCTCCCACTTGGGCAAACTACAGGAAGAACCTTTCACACCGAAGTTCGTATCTGAAAGCAGGAGATGTAAGCTTACCACCTTGGGCAGCATTCTGCCCTGTGGTGGAAAGTGAAAGGAGAGCAAGCCTCTGGGAAAGAAAACTCTGGGATTGCAGACTACCGGGGTCCACAGTGGCAAGAGGGAGGGAGAGAGAGAGATTGGAGCTTGGCTCACCTGGGGGAAGGGAGCATCAGCTGCAGGTATCTCACTTGCACACACTAATCCAGTTAAATTCTGACTTATCTGGTTAAGTAGCACTTTTGCTTCTGCTTAGGACAAATTTGAACTTATCTGGATAAACAGCACATTTTTGTAGATTTATCTGGCTATCTTACATATCCGGATAAGTCGAAAATGAGTTAATTAGATGGATAAGTAGTGCTTTTCAGGATTCTCCGGCTAAGTGACACTACTAAGCCGCATAAATTGGAACTTATCTTTATAAGTGTCACCACTTTTCCAGATATGTCCGACCTTGCACAGCTTGTGGTTTTTATATACGCAAGCATATATGCATGCATATGTACTCGTATTTTGTAATCTCTGCATATCATTTGCGCACAAGTTAAAAAATTATAATAGTAAAATACCGTGAGCCCATATGCATGTGTATATGGGCACACACAAACAGTTCTGAAAGTTTTCCTCAGGGATGGTAACTTTCTAAGGAATGCACTGATGTACACTGTTGTGTGTGTGTTGGCGTGTGCCTAGAGATATGGCACATCCGCGCATATGTTAATAGCCTGGGTGCGCATTTGTATGCACCCTATTTTGCAATTGAGTGCACATAGCCACACCCATCTGGGAATGAGCCGTTTAAGTGGGGGAATTTTATAACCCGCACGTGACTACACCATGACCAGTTTCACCAGTTCATCCACCAGTTTGCCCCATGTAGAACTAGGTCCTCCAAACCCTCCTGGTTTAATAGCCTGCACGCCCCCCAGTTACCCCAGATCCTTTAAATGCCTCAAGAATGGCTGTTTTTTTTGTTTTTTTATACTTCTATAATAGAAGTAAAGTTACACGGCACTGGACCTGGGCACATACTGAGGCCCATATTTGCATGCACATCTCTTGGCCCTGCCCTAGATCACCCACTCCCTGCCCAAAGCATGCCCACATAACACTCCTTTTAGGATCATATTGAGATATTCACGCTTCGGGAGATGAGCGTGCATGTAGGTGACTTTTAAAATCCACTGGGCACGTAATATATCCTACATACGTGCTCATCTCCAGATTTTGACAAGCACCCAGCTTTCAAAATTTGCTTCTATATAATATTTAGTTCTGAGGACTGCTGGAGGAGAATTATATGCATGTATGAAACAGTGCTTCTGGGCAGGTCTGTGATGGAGCAGCAGTTATGGTTCCTCTTCCTGTATGCTTCACATTTCATTATCCAGCTTTGATGAATACTTTTTTCCCCCAGAATTTCCTGAAATTATCTGACAGCTGCTATTTTTAGCTCAACAGTTCACTTTCCAGAAACCAAAACGTAATTTAGGAAAATTGATGTCAAAATAAACAAATAGTACAAGTAAGAAAATGCTATGACAACAGGGTGAATTTTAAGCAATGATTAATATAGCATAAGGGAGAAAAAAATTCTACTGTCAGTTTTCAAACCCACTCAATCCATCCCTCAGAGACTATCTATATACAAAACAATGGTAATGGACTATTGCATTATAAAAGATCAACAGATTAATACGTTTTCAGAAATTTTAATGAGATCAGAGGTAATAATTAGTAGCTTCTTATGGCATGAGGAATAATAAATTACGTTTTCTATTTGATTACTTTTCAAAGATTATTCTAATAGCCTGATTTGAAAACATATTATTGAAAACCATGTATATGTGAAAGTGAGCAGTGAAAAATGTTCATATTCTCTACATACCCAGTAGAAGCAGAAGATAACAGCAGTGTCTTTTGAAAGACAAATTAAATAACTTTAATGTTCCTCTTAGGTCAAATATTCCAAAATCGACTCTTAAAAAAATAACATTTCAAATATTTATGATAGGATGAAATTATTTTTGGTTCAGCTGAAATTAATTAACTTCCTGGTAATTTCTGAATAAAATATCTGTTTGGTTTCTTTTATTGGACTGAATTTATAGATCATGTATGTATACAGGGAGGGTTACTTTTAAACCCATGCGCCGATTTTATAATACACAAGCGCCAACGCGCATATGCTATAAAATCCATTACCCAATTTTATAGCAGTGTGTGCATGTGGGGGTGAATGCCATCTCACATGCGTAAGGGTGGGGGGGGGGGTGGATTTCAGGAGATGCAAGCAGTGATACTATAGGCCCTTTCCCCAGTCCCCTCCCAGTCCACTCCAATAAAGGAGCGGACTGAGAGGGAACTCCCTAAACCCCTTAGCTAACCTGCCTTCCTTTTCCCCTATCCGCCCTGACCCCTAAAACCCTGCTAAATAAGAACACAAGAACATAAGAACATAAGAACATGCCATACTGGGTCAGACCAAGGGTCCATCAAGCCCAGCATCCTGTTTCCAACAGTGGCCAATCCAGGCCATAAGAACCTGGCAAGTACCCAAAAACTAAGTCTATTCCATGTTACCATTGCTAATGGCAGTGGCTATTCTCTTCTTTTTTTGTTGTTGTAGAGCTTACCTGCTCTCCTGAGCAGCTGTAGCTTGTGCGGGCCGGTCAGCACCTTGCCCAGACCCCGCCCCCGTTCTGCTCCTTTTTCTTCAAGCTGTTCTTCGGTGCATACTGGAAGATACACGCATGGCTGTGGGCGTTCGAAAACTGCACGCAGTGCATGTGGCCAAGCCACATACATATTTCCCAGTATAGGCGCCCGTAGGCCTTTTAAAATTAGGCCTATAGAGGATAACGTTCAAATAAATGTGCACAGCAGCATATATGCATGGATATGGCTGCGTGTATTTTTACCATAGTATTTTATAACCCAGGTGTATGAAATACTCATGTTTTATACAATATGTGTATCTTTACCTCTCAACAAATGCAAGTATGTAGGCTTGTGCACATATACATACAATGCATTGAAAGCACATATTTTTCCTACCTAACTAAAAAATTATACAAACGCATATTTTACACATATATCGGGATTTATGTGTGTAAGTTGGCCAATTTTAAAACATGTGCACATCAAGGGAATTACCATTTTTACCAAATAGTTCACTGGTTCACCCAGTCCTTTTCCAAGTCATGGAGACCCTCCTGGTTCTTTATCCTGAACTTCCCGCAGTTCATCCAGACCCTCCACCCTGCCAACAGTAAACAATAAAGTCATTTATTACCACTTGACACCAGAAAATTAGCAGGTGTAAAAATACGTGAGTACGTTGACAAACGTTCACACATAAATGTCTTTTAAAATAGCAACGTACATACATAAGTGTTGCCCCCTTCCTGGAACACTCCTAGACTGCCCCATTTTAACACACATTTATGTGCATGCAAAAGTGAATATACACACATATTTTCTATTTTTATAAAATCTGGACTATACGAGTAAAGGCTGCTTATGCTCTGGACAAACTACTGGGATCTGTAAAGAAAGACATAAAATAAGCCTGGAGATCAGACTCAAATTCAGAAAAACGTTATTGCTAAGACAATTTTATATTTGTTGCCAAAGTAATACACGGAATAATTAAAATAAAAAGGGAGGAAGAAATGAAAGGAAAAATATTACAAGAAAATAATAATAGCAAAGTTACAGGTTACGGAAAGTACAACATCAGGGATAAGTCTCAAGTTTTGGTGCCAGTCCATACTGTCTGTGGCCAGATCTCATTTCTCACCTGTTAGCAAGATTCCCCATATTTTACCATTATTGCTGCTGGAGGCTTTCCATGTTCTTTGGTGCCATCATGAGCCTGTTTGTGATAATAGCAGTGTCAAAGAGTAGAGTCTGAGAAAGATGATAGCATTAGAAAATGTTAGTGACTTTGCTTATACAAATGCTTAATTGGTTTTATAAAAGTACTCAGTTACAGTGAACTTACCAATATAAGACTTGTCTCAAAACAGATCATATACTAATGTAGCCCTTTATTCTAATTGTAGCTATGAAGACAGCAGCATGATCAGTACCAGGGTTTAGCACATGCAATGTCACACTAAATCCTGATATTAAATGGGGGAAGGATCTCCTCTCTCCAATTTTCCTGAAATAAGATTGTGGTCTAAATTATGGATGATGCTTTCGTTAATGTATAAATGCCGGAGTAAATATGTTAAAGAATTTCTGTGCAAAGTTTTTCTTTGTAAGTTGTATAAAAAGCAATAAAGAATAAATTTTAAAAAATGGGGGAAGGATAGACCTTCAATGTTCAAAACAAAGTGCAAATGGATCTTCAGTGAGTGTAGGCTCAAAACTTTATGGGGGAATTTTCAAAGACTTACATGTGTAAAAATGAGCATGTATGCATATAAGCAGCATCTGCCTGTGTACTACTATTTTATTCACCTCAAACATTTGTGGGTATTTGTGCTTTCGTGAGCACATATACACATAGAAAAAAGGGAATTCTGAGGCAGGGACAACATTTTTGCATGTAAGTTGCTATTTTAAAAGCACTTATGAATGCAGGACCTGATTTTCAAAAGTTTTTACAAGCTTAAAACTGGGCTTTACATGTGTAAATGCACTTTACCTGTGTAAGTGGACTTTTGAAAATGGTTACAATATTTGTCATTGAATTGTGAAAGGATGTTATATGTGTTACATGTAACACAATGTCAGGAAATATTTTTTCATGGAGAGGGTAGTAGAAGCATGGAATGCCCTTCCAGAGGAGGTGGTGAAGACAAAAACAGTAAAAGATTTCAAAGGGGCATGGGATAAACACCGTGGATCCCTAAAGGCTAGAAGATGGGAATGAAGAAAAGAACGCATGGGGGTAACTTGCTGGTGTGGTGGTTACTACCCTTAACCAATAAGCCTTCATACTGTTGAAGCAACTCCATCATTGCTTTCTAGGGATGTGCAGAGGGACGCTATACGTTGCATTTGTGATTCGGATTCGTTGGGGAGCAGATACATTGCATTCGGCTGCATGGCGCCCCGATGCGTTAATACGGCGATTTCTATTCGTGTCCCAGCTAAAATTAAAATTAACTACAACCCCCACCCTCCTGACCCCCCCAAGACTTACCAAAACTCCCTGGTGGTCCAGCGGGGAGTTCAGGAGCTATCCCCTGCACTCTCACACCCTAGGTGCCGGTTTCATCATGGCACCGATAGCCTTTGTTACAGGGGCTACCGGTGCCATTGGTCAGCCCCTGTCACATGGTCATCGGTTCCATCTTGTGCTCCTACCATGTGTCAGGGGCTGACCAATGGCACCAGTAGCCCCTGTGACATAGTATGGGCAAAGGCTATCGGAGCCATTTTGAGTACTGGCATCGGACAGCCGGAGTGCAGGAGGTCGCTCCGGGACCCCTGTTGGACCTCTAGGGACTTTTGGCCAGCTTGGGGGGGCCTCCTGACCCCCACAAGACTTGCCAAAAGTCCAGCGGGGGTCCGGGAGCAACCTCCTGCATGCCGGCCGTCCGATGCCAGTACTCAAAATGGCGCCGATCGCCTTTGCCCTCACTATGTCACTATGTCACAGGTACCGATGGTCGGTACCGATGGTCGGTACCTGTGACATAGTGAGGGCAAAGGCGATCGGTGCCATTTTGAGTATTGGCATCGGATGGCCGGCGTGCAGGAGGTCGCTCCCGGACCCCCGCTGGACTTTTGGCAAGTCTTGTGGGGGTCAGGAGGCCCCCCTAAGCTGGCCAAACGTCGCTGGGGGTCCAGCGGGGGTCCCGGAGCGACCTCCTGCACTCCGGCTGTCCGATGCCAGTACTCCAAATGGCACCGATAGCCTTTGCCCATATTATGTCACAAGGGCTACCCTTAACCAATAAGCCTGATACTTTTAAAGCAACTCCAACATTGTTCTCTGCTTTAATGGCGAGAGGTAACGGACTCAAACAGAAACCAACAAGAGCCCTGACTTTCACGGTCTGGAAAACTGATAAGTATAGGGGTGACTTGTATGGTGCAGTAGATACTCCCATAAACTTGCTGGGCAGACTAGATGGACCGTTTGGTCCTTTTATTTATTTATTTATTTGTAGGCTTTCCTATACCGATATTAGTAGAGACATCATATCGGTTTACAGCAGAACTATAGAATAGAAATTACAATGAACAGGTATTGTGGGAGGGATTACAGAGGAACAAAGAAAAAGCAAAGAGATAAAAAGAAACAAATGCTAGGGGCTGCTTGAGATAACATTAAGAACCCATTACCAGTAACATACTGAAGAAACCAGTGTAACAAAACTATGTACAAGAATTCAGTCAAATGCTGGCTTGGAGCGAGAAAAGGGGACAGCCACAGGGAGAGCGAGAGGTGGTGCTATTGAGGGTAAGCCTGTTTGAAGAGCCAAATCTTTAAATTGGCTTTGAATTTAGAAGTGCATGTCTCAAGCCGGAGGTTGGTGGGTAAGGAGTTCCAGTGTGAGGGCCCAGCAATGGATAGGGCTCGGTCCCTCGTGGAGTTGAGGTGTGCCTTCTTTAGGGAAGGCACATGAAGGGTCCCATTTTTGGAGGCTCTGGTGGGTCGGTTGGAGCATATGGGGCAGTTAGAGTTGTGCGTGTATATGGCTTTATGGATCAAGGTAAGGGTTTTATATAGGACATGAGAGGGGATCAGGAGCCAGTGCATGTCTTTTAGGATAGGAGTAATGTGGTCATATTTACGGGCGTTGGAAATGGTTCTCGCTACTGCATTCTGCAGCATTTGGAGAGGTTTTAAAGAAGAGTAGGGAAGGCCTAGGAAGAGGGAGTTACAATAGTCCATTTTTGTTGAGAGGGTGGCTTGAATGATGGTGCAGAAGTCGCTGGCATGGAGTAAAGGTTTTAATTTTTTTATCACATTGAGTTTGTAGAAGCCTTCCTTGAGGATTGATTTGATATGTTTTTTTAGGTTCAATTGCTGTCATTTCTGTTTCTATGTTTGTATGAAAATTTACCTGATTGATTTGTCAACTTATTTGTGTAATTTTACACCTGCTAATTATTTTGTGTATGTGATATTAAACATGCTTATTGTGTACTATTCGCCGGGTGGGAAGTCTGGGTGAACCTAAGGGGAGAACAGGCTGAAGAAACAAGAAGGATCTTGATGACCTGGAGAAGGATTGGGACTGTTGGAGTAATTGGTAAAACTGGTAATTTCACTTAAGAGCACATGTTTTAAAATATCCTGATTTATGCATGTAAATCAGAATTTACATGAGTAAGTCCCACTCTATTTTCTTGCATAGAATATATGTGTGTATATTTTATTTTTAAAATAGGTAGGAAAAGTACAAAAGTTCAATGCATTGAAATAATCACTTTCAATGCATTGCATTTTGTTCATACGTAAGTATACAAATGCGCATATGTTTCAGGGTGGAGATACACACATGTTATAATACACATATATCGTTATAAAATACTATGGTAAATCTATGTATGGCCATATACTCATATATATGGCACCACTTGCAGTTGTTCGACAGTTATCATCTTAGTCTCTGTACTGGGGAAGGTCAATAAAGAAACTTGACACAGGAGTAGGTGTCACAATCTTGGTTCCTAGGCAGCCTCCCTGTCAGCAAATGCACTCATTGAGCCTCAAATGCCCTCAAATGCCCTCTTTCCTATACTACCCATCCCCTTGATGCTCCCATGACATAGCAGTTCCAGCCCAATTTACTCCTTCCTCTCCCAGAACTTGGTGCCTCTTCGAGTTATCTTGGCTTTTTACATTGGCCCAGCTTGCCTTGCTTTCCTGCCGCATGTCCTTATTGGCCTTTTCCCTTGCCCTGGAGCTCCTAGAGCCTTTAGTCTTTCTTATGGCCTTTATGGCCTTCTCCTTTGTTTTGTGTCCTCTTTCACTTATTGCCTTAACCTGTGGCCCCCTGTGACCTTCTGTCTTGCTTGGGCCTTTCTGGCCTCCTCGCCCTGTCCTGTGGTTTCGAGCTTTCTTGCCCTGCTCAGCTTTGCCCTTGGCTTCTGGGTTTCTGAGCCTTCTGGTATTTTCATGCCATGCCTTGGCCTTTTGGCCTTCTAGTACTTCCTTGCTCTGCCTTGGCCTTTGGGCCTTCTAGGACTTCCTTGCCTACCTTGGCCTTTGGGTCTTTTGTATTCCTTGTCTTGTCTAGTCCTGTCCTGTCCATGTCTAGTCCTGATTAGTTTTTGTTTCTTTCTGTCTAGTCCTCCCTGTGGCCCCATTTCCCAGTGGGTCTTCTGTATCTGTCTCCAGTCCTTCTCTTCAGTCCCAGGCTTTGCACTTGTCTCCAGTCCCCTGAAATCTCCAAACTTCTCCACTCTTGTTCTCTGTGGTAGAAACTCCTGTGTGGAAGCCCTGGTTTCTCTTCTCTCATCCCTGTTATAGTTACCAATTGCTATCCTCTTGCTTTCTTAAACTCCCCTCAGATATCGCTAAGGATGTGCATTCATTTTTGCAGAAATGGATTCTCAGATTAAAAATATATACTTTAGGTTCATTCCAAATAGAATGGTGGCCCCCTATGCTACAGATTGTTTTGGAGATAATATTTTAGGATGTTCTGTAGTTAAAGTGAACATTTTCCCCCTCAAGGAAGGCACGGCTGCTAGAGCTGTTAGAGGAAGTGAGAATGTTCTAGCAGAGAAAGGTCATCTTTTGGTCAGACAGTGCTACATACATTCCTTTGACAGGGTTCCAGCCACTAGGGTATCGGTCTAGAAGTGGGTTGTAATACCCCCACCCTCCTGAATATGGGACTGCTCCAGAGTGAAGGGACAGACAAAGGATGTGACTGTGATTATCTCCCAAGACATCAGGGGTGGAGTAGCAGGAGACAGGCAGAGATCCTCACTCAGAGTCTCAGGGAACTTGAAGGAGAAAATAAAAGATTTAAAGAAGCATTGGTAAAGAGAAACAATAGAAGAGAAAGTGTACATTAATTTATCTGGACCAAGAAGCCAAACTGTGCCAAAGGGAACGTGCCATGGGGCTTGGAGGATCCTGTCTGCAGACCCAGAGGGATACTTTCCTTGAGCCGATCAGGACACAGGTCATTGTGAGTAAATTAAACTGGAAATGGAAAGGAAGAGAGAAACAAGTTAGGCCTAAGAACATTAGGAAAAGAGAGTACTAGTGTAGCTTATCATTGCTTGATAAGCTAAAGTGGTTTGAAAAGACAAGAATTACAAAGAGCTTTATGTTTGTTGGACTATTACTGTTTTTACCACACTGCTACAATGTATTATTCCGAAGATTATACAGTAAATTATTTTTTTATTGGAGCACAATTATTGACTTATTTGTGGGGCGTGTTCTTGGCCTAGAACTGGCCCTGCAGGTCGCCCTATCCCAAGCTCAGGCCCCAGAGAATGTTTCCCCCACCTTGTGAGAGTAACCCCAATGTTCCCCAAGGCTAGGAAGGCGATCCCTGGTGGAACAGGGGCTATAGAATGAATCTAAAAATAGATTTGCCCAAAATATCTGAAAATTTTCTGATATTTGCAGTTTGTTCTAAAAAATTTAAAATTAAAAGAGGGCCCTTCCTGGGCTTTGATGCCCGTGCCAAGTGGGACATCTCAGGGCCAGCCAGCGCCATTTACAAAAGGACTCTTGCAAGGCAGAAACTACTTGGATGGCTCCTGCCCTTTCTTCATGAAAGACCCCACAGAAGGGGTAAGTGGGGACCTGAGAGGTCCCTGGCTCTTGCTCATTTGCAGGGGGCAAAGCATATAGGGAAGAGAGGTTCAGGGAGGCCCGGTCTGGTAAGCCCAGGCCCTGGCTTATTTTGCAATTTTTATTTCTATTTATGCCACATAAATTCATTTCATTTATTAGCATTTTCCAATCACTTTCTAGATAAAAATAGCCCAAAGAAATGTACAGAAAATATATAACAATTGTATAACAAATGATTATTGTCTTGCCCCAAATACATTCCCAACCCAGTTAACTAAGAGCAGACACCATCTAGGTTTTTAAGCCTTTCCTAAATTGCAATAGATTAGTTTCCTCTTTAAGCTAAAGTGGCATTTTATTCCACAATCCACATAGAGCCATAAAAAATCAAAATAACTCCCAGGCCTGGAAGTCCCAGTTAGAGGCCCAGGGCACACATTTCAGATCAGATATTAAATGCTCAGGTCTCAAAAATACGTCAGTTCACTCTGAGTAAACAGGGGGAAGATTATCTTCTAAGCCCTATTGCATTGCTTAAATCAAGCTACCCTTTAAGTCCATGGTAAACAGTACTGATGATCAAGCTAGAAATAGACAGCAGCAATAATCATGTTGGAAACCGGTCTGGTTTCCAACTCAATTTTAGTGATTATTTGGTAGAACTGAATGAAAAATTCTTTACATTTTTTGATACTCCTGACCCTCCAAGCCTTAGTTTTACTTTCAGGGCTATGGGGACTAGAAATGATGTCACCAGGGGGAGGGTCTACCCATGGAGCTCTCCAGGCAAACCTGCAAGGCAGACAGACAGTGAGCTCCGAGCTCCAGTATTCTTATTCTCTAATCATCCACCTGGGTACTGAGGCCATATTAAGTGTCTTCTACAGGAAATACTGTTGGCAATGAATGCAGTGTGGATAGTCACCTTGTGTCTGACTCTCTTTATCTTCTTTATTTTCATATTATCTCTAAAGTCTAAACCAGAGCCCGAGACCAAGGAGAAAGAAACTAGTGCCCCAGCCACTGTGGTTTGGTTTCTAGTTTTGGAAGAAAGCAGCTAGAATGCAGTGAAGAAGACATGGACAGGTTCATGGAGTTGTCAAAGGTGCTGTTTGAGGCTAAAGCTAGAAAAAGAGAATCCCACCATAAACAAAGGAAGGTGTTCCCGAGAGAGAGAGAGAGAGAGAGAGAGAGCAGAAACCAAGTTTCAGCACAGTGAAGGTGAAGAAAAAAACATTTGAAACCGGAGAACCTGAAGGAAGGGGGCCAAAGAATCCCCAAACTGCATATCATCAGAGCCCAAATAAGGAGAGACCATCTCAACCAGGCAGCATAGAGCATATCATGGATGAGACTGAACGGTGCAAGAGACAGTGGATTCTGAACAGTATATGAGGAGAAGGCAGCACCAGCCCTTGGATAAAGGCCACCATGAGAGGCAATGGTCTAAAATGAATCTTTAGTCTGAGGCAGATAACCTTTAAAAAGGCTCTTGGCAGTCTGAACTGGCTGTTACATGTAGGTGACCGCATCCGGTGGCACCAAATGGACTCATCTCTCCTAGCTAGTAGAGTTTTTTTCTCTACTGAACAGGTGCAGGAATTCCCATGTGGGCATTGCCTCATAAGCCTCCTCAGTCATTTTTTATCCTTCCTCTTCAGACAAGCCTTTTCAAACTGAACTCACGCCAGCTGAAAAAGCTAAATTCACTTGTCCTTCCGGTCCTGTGCATTGGAAGAGCTATAATCACAGAGTTCTTTTTCTATTGTTTTTTTCATGTAGTCTACTAGAAATGTTTTCTGTTTTTTTTGTATAATTTTATGTATTGCTTGTGCATGCTTTTATGGTAAGCCGCCTCTGGCACTTCATGTAGAGTGCAGACTGGAAGCAATTGCAAATAAATAAATAAATAAATAAATAAATACACAAAATGATACTGCCCAATTGATTTCCACTTTGAGTTTCAATAAATTTGTGACCTTAAACTTCCAGCAATACTCTTTAAATATTAAAGCCAATTCCTTAGTAATTTATCTCCTTCGCCTTGCCGCTCAGTAGAATTAATGTTCAGCTGTTCTCATTGTGAAATGGTTAGAAATTTAGTCCCAGTTACTTAAATGAATCTTGTATCCCCAGTTCTCATATCTGTTCTGTAGTTGTCCCTATTCTCCTTCCTTCTCCTTTTGGTAACTAGTTGGTACTATTCCAGTCTCTCCTCAGTTACAGTTTCTTATCAGATGACAGCAGATACACCTACCTGATTCCTCTGGTCTCCCTCTCTCTCACTCCGGGTAAAGGATGTGAACCCATTCCTGCTTGATGGCTCAGTTACTCTTCAGGTTCTTTTCTAGGTGAAAGACACCACTACCTCCAAATGATACTGAATCTGAGTTCCTGGGTCCTAGGGTAATTAGTAAAAAAAACAAACAAAAACCACAGGAAAATGCTTAAGCAAAAGAAGAAAACCAAACTAGACAGGAAGGGTGGAAAAATTTTCCTCCTGAGACAACAAAAGGGTTTCCAAAATGATGAACAAAAATATGGGACAAAGTACTCTGATTCCATTTCTTTACCCAAGTCTCAGTACAAGAGACTCCCCAGAGTTCGTTCCCAGCCAAAAATTATCAAAGTTGGAAACAGCAAAAGACATGCTGCCCCTAAGAGGATCAATCCAAGCTAAGAATCCACAACTCTTAACAAAATATAACATCAGGTGGCAGGGACATCCTGCCCACTGAAAGGTTAACTAAGACATCCTTGCCCTGAGTTTGTGGCAGGGGCTTATAAACTGTTAGAGCACTCCATCTGAATCTCCCACCTGGGGGAGTCAAAACCCACAACTACTGCTAACTACATCACACTGTTCCCCTCTCAAAGAATTGGATTAGTTTTCCTACTCGAGAATCCTAAGAACATAAGAACTGCCAAGCTGGGGCAGACCAACGTTTATCAAGCCCAGTATCCTACCTCCGACAGGAGCAAATTCAAATTACTTGGAAGTACCCGCTATACCCTAAGGGCAAGATCCAATCCCTGTACGCGTATGCTTTCTTTGAAACGAAACAGGAAATGCCAATGACATTTCTTATTTTGTTTCATTTCATTTTCAAAACAAAATGAAAGGAAAATAAATAAAATGTCATTAATTTTTTTTTTCATTTTGTGCCACCATTTTTAAAAACCCAGCCTCTCAGTTCTTTCTGGCTTTTCACAAAATTTCTCTTAACTTAACTTGTGATGCTGGAGGTCCCCCCCCCAGATGCAGAAACAATTCAAGGTTGCTTCTGCCTCACTGGTTCCTGTTCCATAATGGCACTGGCTGACCTGAGACAAGCACCATTTTAAATATTTGCCATACAAAAAAAAGATACGCTTATCCACATTAAATTTAATCTGTCATTTAGATACCCAGTTCTCCAATCTTTCAAGGTCCCCTTCCAGTTTCTCAAATTCTGATCATGTTTTAAGTACTTTGAAAAACTTTGGAGATGTAGGCTGGGGAAGAAAATTATAGGCAGCAGAACTCGCTGGCATCAGTATCATTTCAGGTAGGGAACAGAGAACAGAGCAGGACAAACTTTAGGGATGTGCAGCCCCACAATTTTCAGTTCAATTTATTTTGGTTTTTTTTTCACTTGAATTTGATTTGTTTAATGTATTTTTTCAGTTCAATTCATTTGTCAAATAAAAAAACCCAACCCAAAACCATTAAACAAGAAAATAAAATCCAAAACAAAAAAATAATAAACTAATGGAAAAATTGGTACTCAGTGGCATTGGTTGGACCTTCCCAGACTAAAAAACTTCCCAAATCTGGTGCCAAGGCCTAGGTCCAAGCTGGGGTTGGGGCCTTCTCCCTCTAAATCTTCTGGTGGAAGTTCCCTCCCCTGTCTTCACTCTCCCCTTTCCAGGATCCTGCTTGTAAAAGGCATAAGGAGCAATGCCCAGTCACTCCCGCCTGGGTCTGACACTTTAAAAAAGGCACTTGTCCGTGCCAAAGTGACATAATTTCAGCTTCTTCCCTTGATGTGGCCAGCACCATTTTGATGAACAGCTGTAGAAATGTTCAGCCGTCATCAAAATGGTGCCAGCTGCACCACTGGAAGGCACTGAAGCAACATCACTTTGATGCCGTTCTCCAAGCAGACAGTGCCATTTTTAAAGTATTGTGACTTAGGCCTAGGCCTAGGCTTTAGTACCATGTCCAGCCCAGACTAGGACTCGGCACTGGGCCTGGCCTAAACCTAGGCCTTGGTGCTGGGCCTGGCTTGGAATAGGCCTTGGTGCCAGGCAGTTTTTGGTCGAGGAAGCCCAACCAGGGCCATCAGAGTCTTTTAATTTTTAATGGCAGAAATACAAAAATATCCAATAATTTATGTGTATTTTCACAGGCTATTTTTGGTTTGTTCCATTTGGAACAAATAAAAAATGGTTTCATTGGTTGCATTTTGTGGAATTTCTTATAAATGAATGCACATCCCTAATAAACTTTCTGTTAAAAATTGAGTTATTGAATGCCCTGTCTGCTAATAACAAAAACCATTTGATATGGAACCTTATTGAGGAATATTAATTTGGAATTGTTATGTATTACGGAAATTAGATAGGTAGAGGAGATCTTTTAACTATGTCCGATCTTTGTTCACCTAATTTATCTTATCTTTTATCAGTCTAAGTCCATGGGCAGGTGAAAGGGGGTCTCAGTGTTTTTTCATATTGATTGAGTTTAAAGGAGGTTGAGGCTAAATAAATGAGAGGCTCTGAGAACTTCAAATTAAGGAGTGGAAGTATGATCTGTGAGTTAAAGTTAATGGAGGATAGAGGCTTTGTTCAACTTGTAAATTTTCAAACTCAAGTCACCAGCTCCATCTTAGACCTTATGTTTATTACTAATATGAATTTTATTGATTTAAATTCTTCGCTTTATTTATCAGCTATGTGGAATTTTATAATTTTTAGTCCAGTTTGTTTTAATGTTGACTTTTACTCATGCAAATCCTATTATAATCAAAGTAAAATCAAAGCAGTTATTTAAGTATAATATGTATACCTCAAGAAACAGTTTGTTTTAGAATCCACAGACCTAGATGAGAAATCCTTTGAGAAGTGAATAAGAGTTTACAGTAAAAAAAGTTTTGTCTTTTTTTGGTTTCATTTTTTTTTTAAATTCCTGTTATGTTTTTCCTTTTGTTTTGGTTTAATGCACAATACATTTTATTTAGTGCACGCTAAACCTTCAGTTAATTCATGGGCTATGGATTTACCAAGGAGACAGTGTATTCTGTGGCAGATAATCTGTATTGAACAAGTGCCTTAGTAAAGACTGTATGCTAGAACACTATTCATGTGTCCTTCTGGTTTCTCTGCACTTGGAGATAAACACACAGAATGCCCAGGATCTTGGAAGATAATTTCTCCCTTGCCCCCCCCCCCCCCCCCCCACCCCGCACCCAACATACAGAATCCAGTACATAGGTTTAAGGAAAGTAGACATTTTAAGATAGAGACCTAGCCCCGATATTAAATGTGAGGACCTCAATTCACCATTTGATATCTGTCACAAAAGTCAGGGGTACCTAAAGACAGCAGAAATCATTACAATTTTCAAAGTATCATCCCTGTAACCAAGCATGTCTATTATACTAAGAAAATAGTTCAAAGAAAGAAAGGAAATGCCCTGACAACAGCTGAAGTTTTCTTCCAAGACTGCTTGAAGGGGATAATTTTAGACAAGGACTTATCTGTGAAATTCTGTGCTCAACCAGGACTGGTTGCAGTCTCAAGATGTCACATGAAATGAAGGATAAAGTTGGGGAGACTTCTTTCCCTAAGTCAGCTTGATCAATAGCACTTTATGGACTTCTCCTCCACGAACTTATCCAAATCTTTTTAAAACCCAGCTATGCTAACTGACTTAACCACACCTTCTGGCAATACATTCCAGAGCTTAATTGTGCATTGAGTGAAAAATAATTTTCTTTGATTTGTTTTAATTGTGCTACTTGCTAACTTCATGGAGTGCCCCCTAATTCTTTTATTATCTGAAAGAGTAAATAACCGAATCATATTTACCCATTCAAGTCCTTTCATGATTTTATAGATCTCTATCATAAAACCCCTCAGCTGACTCTTTTCCAAGCTGTGAACAGTCCCATCCCATCCTCTTTAGCCTTTCCTCATAGGGGAGCCACTGCACCCATTTTATCATGTTATCACCCTTCTCTGAACCTTCTCCAGTGCAATTGTATCTGTTCTAAGATACGGCAACCAGAATTGCACACTGTATTCGAGATGTGATGTCAACATGGAGCAATACAGAGGCATTATGACATTCTCCATTTTAATCACCATTCTCTTCCTAATAATTCCTAACATTCTGTTTGCTTTTTTGATTGTGGCAGCACATTAAGCTGATATTTTTAATGTATTATTCACATTGGGGTAAATTTTAAAACCCATGTGCCGACACGCGCATGTTATAAAATACAATTCCTGCAATTTTTATATCGGTGCGCATGTGTGGGCAAGTGGCATCTTGCACATGCAAGGGGGGGATTTTAAAAAAATATGCACGGTGACGCGATCAAGCCTACACCAGTTCCATTCCAGTCCACTCCAATTAAGGAGTGGACTGGGAGGGAACTTTCCTATCTCCCTAACTACCCTTTCTCCCTTTTCCCCTCTTCACTCCGACCCCTAAACCCCACCTAACTACTCTATTTTTTTAAAATTTTAAAACATACCTGCTCCTTTGAACAGAAGTAAGTTTGATGTGCCGGCCAGCTGCCGGGGCACACTTTCCCAGGACAGGGTCCCTGCCCCTGCCCTTCCCTTTCAAGGAGCCCGGCACTTTGGCGCGTATCAGGAGATGTGAGCATAGCTGAGCTATTTTTAAAATGTGCTCAGCGCGCGCATGGCCCGGCCATGCACGTATCCCACGGTTTTTACACATGCTGTGCTTTGAAAATGTGGGCTTGTGATGCCTAGATCTTTTTCCTGGGTGAGAACTCCTAATATGGAACCTAACATCGTATAACTACACGATGAGCTATTTTTCCCCATATGCATCACCTTGCACTTGTCCACATTAAATTTCATCTGCCATTTGGATGCCCAATCTTCCAGTCTTGCAAGGTCCTACAGCAATGCATCCCAATCCACTTGTGATTTAACTAACCTGAATAATTTTGTTTCATTTATTTATTTATTTATTTTTAACTTTTATATACCGACATTCTTGCATTAAATGCAAATCATGCCGGTTTACAGTGAAACAGAAAAAGCAGGAAAAATTCCCCCTTCCTGTTCTGCTGTGTATGGATTCCTTAATCCTCACAACTACTATGTTTAGTTTTCTTCAAACTAGTTTCCTAATTTTATCAGACTCTCCCCTATTCTAAATCTAAATGCTACCATAGTTGTCTTAATATGCTCCCTCAAATGGTTTTGCCAAATGTGATTGTAATATGCTCACTATTGCCAAGTGATTCCTCTTCCATTAGCCCTGACACCAGGTACTGTGCTTCACTGCGAGTTAGATTTAAAGCATAGTATAGTAGCAAATATTTCACACTTTTGTCAGCTGCAAAACCAGCTGCTCCAAATAGCAGTTATTAATGGCATCTAGAAACTTTAACTCCCTAGCATGCCCTGATGAGTTATTGACCCAATCAATATTGGGATAATTGAAATCTCCCATTTATTGTGTTTCCAACTTTAGTAGCCTGTCTAATCTCTGTTATCATTTCACCGCCTATTTTACTATACCCCCCACCACTATACTTTTCTCCACAGACATTGCAGAGTGCAGTTTGTTTCCTGCAGAAGTTTTATCCTACTTGACACTGCCAGAAGGGCTACGTTGGGGTATGCTACTTCCCACCAGGGCCAGTGGAGGAGCAGGGAGTAGGGGGAGGGCGTGGAATGGATGGGTCTCCCTTCAAGTTATGATGGAGGAGCGCAGAGAAGTGGTCCTCCGAGGTACGATGGAGGAGCAGGAGGGGTTCCCCCCTCCGTGATAGATTGAGGGGGATGGTATTTGTCTCATTTATATGTTTATAAAGCACGAAAGAAAGAGTTGGATAAAAAGGTCCTGCAGACTATAGTTTCTCATTCCCTGCTCTATGCCATCCGTAATATAGTTTCACTCCATCACCAGTTCAATTTGCTCTGTCATGTCAGTATATTTTGGACCCTGGTATCACAATGTCTCAGTGGTAGCTTTCGTCCCACCATGTCTCTGAAATTAAAATTATGTTTCTATATTCATTTAATGCCATACATGCTATGTCTCCCATCTTATTTTTTTAGACTTCTTGCATTTGCATAGAGATACTTAAATGCATTCTTTTTATTTCTATTTGCAACCTATCATTAGGAGTTGCTTTGCATAATTTGAAATCATTCACAGATCTGGAAGCTCATTTTTAAAAGGAAAAGCTTCCATGGGGATTCCCTTTGAAAATGTACCAAGGATACAAAAATACCTGCAGACTTTGTATCTGCTTTGTAAGAGGTGCAGAGTAAGTGCTGGAAAGCAAGCAGAGTGATTTCAAAATGATATATCCCCATGCATGTTTTCCCTCCCTTCACCTAAGCTAACACTACCCCTTTTTCCTGCAAGTAAAAATATGTGTGCTATGAACAGCGTGTGTACTTTAACCCATGCTGAGGCTGAACAGTTTTCTAAATCCCATTTTACACAGGTAAACATGTACTTATTTAGGCACAAAAAAAAAATTCCTTTAATTGCTTAACAAATCTCCTTGCCTATAAGAGTGCGATATGTGGCTGCTCAGATAAGAAAAACTACATTTCTCTTACACTTAAGAATCAGTATTGCACTTCCCCAATGGCTGGATGCCTTGACAGCTCAGGGTAGTATTATAAAGAACATCCAAACTCAGGAAGCACAAGGGTCATTGAGAAATGGAAATTCAATTGTCCTGCATTAGAATGCCATTCTAGACAGCAATACCCCCTGCTGCTCATGGAAAGAAAAGAAAAACATATGAGTAACTGACAAAGCTACAAAATCACCACAGACATGCAATCCATCTGCCATCCGCAGCAGCCATGTGAGGACTCCATGCACCTGACACCTACCTGCTGTGTGTTAGCTGAAGTATGGTCTCACAGAGGAGATCTGATAGAGACATTCAAATACCCATAAAGGTATTAATAATGCATGAGAGAGAAACCGTTTTGAATAAAAAGAAAGCACTAACTAAGGGTCATGAAATGTGACTTCAAGGGGATAGACACAGGAGACACATCACAAAATATTTTTTCATAGAATGGGTGTGATGGATGCATAGAACACCCTCCTGGAGCAAGTGGTGGAGGCTAAAACAATAGCAAGCTTCAAGAAGGCATGGGTTATTTTTCCCTATATGCAACACCTTGCACTTGTGCACTTTAAATTTTATCTGCCATTTGGATGCCCAATTTTCCATTCTCACAAGATCTTCCTGCAATTTATCACAATCCGCTTGTGATTTAACTACTCTGAATAATTTTGTATCATCTGCAAATTTCATTACCGCACTCATCGTATTTCTTTCCAGATCATTTATAAATATATTGAAAAGTAAGGGTCCCAGTACAGATTCCTGAGGCACTCCACTGCCCACTCCCCTCCACTGAGAAAATTGTCCATTTAATCCTATTCTGTTTCCTGTCTTTTAACCATGCTGACTTTGTTCCATTAAACCATGTCTTTCTATATGTTCTGTGATTTTGATATTTAGAACACTTTCCACTATTTTTCCTGGCACTGAAGTCAGGCTAACCGGTCTGTAGTTTCCCGGCTCGCCCCTGGAGCCCTTTTTAAATATTGGGGTTACATTAGCTATCCTCCAGTCTTCAGGTACAATGGATAATTTTAATGATAGGTTACACATTTTTACTAATAGGTCTGAAATTTCATTTTTTAGTTCCTTCAGTGCAGCAGGTGTTGGTACCATTTAAAAGAGGAACCTTTCAGGCCAATATTCAGTAAGCCGATTAGTGGATGAGTTATCCAGCTAAAATTAGCTTCCCAACTTGCCTGTATAATCAGCGGGATAAACATCCTGCTGAAAATACTAGCTTTATGTTATTTGGCTACATGTAGCTGGATAACTAAAATGCCTAACCAGCTATATTTGAATATAGGCCGTTAGAATTTTTAGTTCTCCGTTCTTATGTGACCAGATAACTTCCTACTTAACTGAATATCTTCAAAAGATATCCGACTAAGTAGTGATGTTTAAGAAAAAAAAAAAAAGGAGCAAAGTGGCCTGCAGCCCAATTTCCTCCATCCCATCCCCCTCCCCAAATTTCACAGAAGCCCTATCGGGCCTTGCACCCACCGCTTCTCATCCCCTCCCAAACAATAAGAATGCCCCGGAATCCAATGCTGACCCTCCCGCTCCCTTCCTCGTTTCCACTAACATTTAGATCTCGTGTTGCAGCCAGACTCCCCCCCCCCCCCAAACCACCCCAAATCCTAACATGCGTCGAGGCACCCCGCCCCCTTTATCCACAGATCCTACCCCCCATCCGCCTGAAACCAGAAAGTCCTTGCCAGCAGTGAGGTCTGTTCCCCAGTCCAGGTGAACTAGCGCAGCTTCTGTCAGCGAGCTGCTCTGCAAGCGTAAACTACACACAGGTTACGCTTCCAGTGCAGGAAGGGTAAAGTCCCTTTCTGTGCAGGAAATCCTAAACTGTGCGCAGTTTAGGTTTCCAGTGCAGCTCGCTGACAGAAGCTTCGCTGGAGTTGGGAGTGGGTAAGCTCTGACCCCACTCCCGCAAAGATTTGTTTGGCTTCGAGAGGATGGGGGAAGGGTCAGCGGGGGTGGGAGTGTGCTACATCTCATTTTAGGACTGGGGGTTGTATAGAGTAGTTTGATGGCAGGTGGGGAGAGGGTGGGGTGGGAGCAGCAGGATAGCATTTTTTTTATCCATGCCAAAATGGGAAATGAGGGGGTGGAAGAGATCAGTTCCCTCCCCTCCCCCCCCACCAATTACCTTTGTTCATGGAGTTTGGAGCAGGTTGCAGTATCTTGGTTCAGTGGGACCCATGTGACTTGATTGGGGAGGGGGGACCTCAATTTTTTTTTCTGTTTAACAGCGCTACTTACCTGGATATCTTTTAAAGAAAGCTATCTGACCGCATAAGACTGGATAACTTAAAAACCTACTCGGCTAGATTCAAAGCTAGGTGATGGTAAGGTTTACTTCAAGCAAGTATATTCAGTGGGACGTTTATCCCTCCTGAATATACGGGACAAGTTGTCCGGCTAATTTTTAGCCGGACAACTTTTCCATCAACTGCCTTCTCAAATATGACCCCCTATATGCATCCTTAAAAATAAATATTTTAAGCTGCTTTTTGAAAGTATTCAAATTTGCTTCTTTTCTGAGCTGCTCAGGCAGAGAGTCCCATAAATGAGGGCCTGAAACTACAAAAGATGTCTCTCACTCAGTATTCGGTCAGCCACACTGATCGGACTGGACTGTTGGAACATCTAAAAAGCATTGTCCAGCAGATCTTAGTGTTCTGGTTGGTCTGTAGATTTTATTAAAGTAAGCTGATACAAGAATGGGTATTACAACTCAGCACGTTGTGAATTAGTGTCAAACGTTTGAAAGTTATTCTCCTCAACACTGGCAAACAGTGAAGAACAGGCGCAATATCAGCACTACTAGCAGAACTAGTCCAAATCCTTGGTAAAACTTGAATATCTCCCACTGTTTGTCAAGTCCTAGCCAAAAATATTTCAGATAAAGGAAGCCCATAGTGAACATTTCTGAATATGAAAAGCCGTCAACAACTACAACTAATTTAAAATACCACAGCACAACTATTAAAGAGAATCAGATGTAGGAACCACACCACACCCCACCCTTCACAAACTGCACTGGCATCCAGTTCTTTACAGGTTCATATTTAAAGTTCTGACTGATATTGAAGGCCTTAAGTGGAAATGGCCCAGACTACCTCATGAGGAGGCTAAGTCCCTACATCTTCTCTTGGCCACTAATTCCTGCCAAGGATCCTTTCTCACCACACCATCACTCAACGGTGGGAAGTTGGAGAAATCATAGGTATTCCGCCAAGCTTTCAAGGGGCAACACAACTGAAAGTCTAGCCATAGCCTATGTACTTCACTCCTTTATGCCTTTGCTTAAGTGCACAAGAGACAGTGTGCCCGCATACCTACATATGACCCTGAAGGTATTATATATATATACTGTATTGTCATGTAAACCCCATCTCCGGGTGCTATCCTAACACGATGGGGCCCTAAAGGAATGCATATCACTTTCGGTGCTGGATCTCAGAGGCTAGCTCTTTGCACAAGCCTCTGTACCCCAAAGCCTGAGGCCTTTGTTTGTAAGGGGAAAGCCTTTCAGGGCCCAGAGTGACAGGGATGGCTTTAGAACTCCTTTTCCTGGGAGAAGTATACTTTCTGTGAGTGCTGCAAGTGCCAAATAACATATCGAAGACCCACATTTGAGTGTTTAAAATAAATACTTTACTGATGGTGAATCAGAATGAGTGTATGGCCCAGTTAACACAGTCCTTAGCACCACAGGTGATTTCTTTTTATAGTCCTTCCCTCCGTCTGTGCATGGGTCTCTACTACCAGGGCATAGGAAGCATTCACCCTCCAGGGCTTAGATAAGTGAAGATCCAGGTGGGTAGGGTATCCTTATGTGGGCAAGAAAAACCTCTCCAACACTAGAAAAAAGGGTAAAATACAGAATCTACAGAGATTCCTCTCTCCCCAGGGGTTGAAGACTCCAAGTGAGTGTCCTCAATATGTTTCACATTGGTCTTACTCACAGTTCTGCTCTCACACTCTTAATTTCTCTTACTCCTCTCAAATCCCACGATGGCAGGGATCCTCTCAGAAACATGCAGCTTTCAATGTTTCTCCTTAGGTATGAAGGGGGCAATAAAATTCTTCTTCCTGGTTCTAACAAAAATCAGTTTCCCCACAACTGAGTCCAAAATTACCAGAAGATCCTTAAATCGGGTCACCACTATTCCTCTGGTCCCCTAAAAAGGTTACAGATGGGTGGGTCTTCCTTGTCCTGGGCTCTCTCTCCAGGCGACACCCAGGGGCCTTTCAAGGCTTCCTTCCATGAAAACATACAAAAACCGCAAAACAACCCAGATCTGTTTCATTGTCTTGATTAGAAAAAAGAGCAACCTACTCTGAAGAGAGAACCGTGTTAAGCAGAGTGTCACAAGGATCAGTGTTGGGACCAGTTCAGTTCAATATCTTTGTGAGTGACATTGCAGAAGGGATAGAAGCTAAGGTTTGTCTCTTTGTGGATGATCTGCAACAGAGTGGATACGCCGGAAGGAGTAGAGCAAATGAGACTGAATTTAAGGAAACTTGAACAGTGGTCGAAGATATGGCAGCTGGGATTCGATGCCAAGAAGTTCAGAATTATGCTTCTGGAGTGGAGTAATCCAAAAGAGCTGTATGTGATGGGGGTGAAATGTTGTTGTGCACAGACCAAGAGAAGGACCTTGGGGTGATAATGTCTAGTGATTTGAAGACAGTGAAGTAATGTGACAAGACAATAGCTAAAGCCAGAATAATGCTGGACTGCACAGAGAGAGATGTTACCAGTAAGAAAAAGGTGATAATCCCCTTGTACAGGTCCTTGGTGTGGTCTCATCTGGAGTACTGTGTTCAATTCTGGAGACCATATTTCAAAAGGGACAGAGACAGGATGGAAGCGATCAAGAGAAGGGTGACCAAAATGGTATGGAGTCTCCATCAAATGACTTATAAGGAGAGGATTACCCTGGAGGAGAAGAGGTGCAGGGGAGATATGATACAGACCTTCAGATACCTGAAAGGATGTAATGATGCACAATCGATAAACCTTTTCTGTTGGAAAGAAATCAGTAGAACTAGAGGTCATAAGAACATAAAAAGATAAGAAATTGCCATACTGGGTCAGACCAAGGGTCCATCAACCCCAGCATCCTGTTTCCAACAGTGGCCAATCTAGGCTATAAGTACCTGGCAAGTACTCAAACACTAAGAAGATCCCATGCTACTGATACCAGTAATAGCGGTGTCTATTTCCTAAGTCAATTTGATTAATAGCAGTTAATGGACTTCTCCTCCATCTACTTATCCAGACTTTTTTAAACCTAACTACACTAACTGTACTACCACATCCTCTGGCAACAACTTCCAGTGCTTAATTGTGCATTGAGTGAAAAGAAACCTTCTCTGATTAGATTTAAATGTGCTACTTGTTAACTTCAGTCCTTCAGTTATCTGAAAGAGTAAACTCCAGGGAAGACGACTCAGAACCAATGTCAGAAAATACTTCTTCATGGAGACAGTGGTGAATGCCTGGAATGCCCTTCCTCCGGAGTTGGTGAAGTCAAAAATAGTGAAAGAATTCAAAGGGACATGGGATAAACATGGCGGACCCCTAAAGACTGGAGGATGGAAATGAAGAAAAAAGTGCATGGGGATAACTTGCTGGTGTGGTGGTTACTACCCTTAATCAATAAGCCTTCATACTGTTGATGCAACTCTATCATTGCCCTCTGCTTCAACGGCAATAGATAACCGGGAATTGTACTCAGCAAAATATTAAAGGGCCCTGTCTTTTACGATCTTAGAAACTGAAAAGTATGGGGGGTGACCTGTTTAGCACGGAAGATACTACCATAAGCTTGATGGGTAGACTGGATGGATCATTTGGTCCTTTTCTACCGTCATTTCTATGTTTCTATGTTATTTCTGACAATAAAGCCAAATGCAAATGATATCAATGCCTCTGGATATAATATATTATGTGCAAAATATTACTGTTGCCATTTGCGTTTTCTTTCATGATTCTGACATAGGCTGGGATTGGGGCCCAGGTTATATAGGGATGGGGTAACAAGCACAGTATCTGCAGTCTCCTTCCCTTCTCATCCTCAAGGCTGAGAGAGTGAGATTGCATTCATTCATTCTCCTAAAAATTACAGATAAGGGATGATATTCCTTACTCCCACTCATGATTCTTTTCCATTAGAGAGGTTCACACTGATTTTCCTCTTGTAATAAACAACAGAAATAATTCAGAACAGGACTTCTCAAATTTTTGGGCAATGTGACCATATTTTTGCACTTGGAAATTCACATGACTCCATAGGACAACCAAAACAAAATAGCAGGGATATAGTCCCTATCCTCACACTGCAGCTTATCTTCTCTCTCAGTAGCTCCTTTTATTCAACTTCCACCCCTCCAGCTCTCTTGATCTTCTTCTCATTAGTTGATTCCCTTCTACATCCCCCAGCTCTTCCCCCCTTCCGATCTATCTCTTTCTCAACTCTCCAGCCCTTTTTTGCATCCTTTCAGCTGATCCTCTCACCCTCATGCTCTTCTTATAACCCCAACTGATCCTCTCTCTTCCCATCTCCGATGTCTTACCACTTAGCATCCTCTCATCCCCTCCAATCCTTCTCTCACATCCCCCAGCCGATTCCCTCTCACCCTCCATTTTCTCTCTCATATCAACCAGTTGATCTTTTGTCATTCCCCCCTTTCTTACCCTCTACAGCTAATCCCTTTCCATCTGATTCAATCCTCAAACCACTTATGCAGCTGATGCCTCCCTTCAAACAGTCCCTTCTCAAAGCATCTCCCTTTATGCCCTGGGCCAAAGGTGAATGACAACTGGTGGGAAGTTCTCAGGTTGATGACAAGGGTAACATTTTTCTCTTGGCTAGGTTCAGTGGTGGATGAGGAGAGGAGCATAAGTAATCTCCACCAACCTGTGCATACTCAACTGTTGCATTCCCCATGGCTGATCCCAAGCTTAACAGTGATCTGCAAGTAGCAGCAGCATTAGTAATAAAATGTGGAGACTATGGGCCAGCGCAAGCTCACAGACCCTATGGTGGGTCCAATCCCTCCTCACACAGGCCTTTCTGTTACCACAGAAACTCATGCAAGGGTGGGGTCACTGTAGGGCCTGTGAGTGTGTGCTAGCTCACAGGTCCCCTGTTACCTTCCACTACTAATGCTGCTGGCACCTGAAGAGTTCTGCCATTTGAGGCATTTGTGAACCCAGCTGAAGGTTTTGTGAACCATTTGGGGTCTTAGTCCACAGTTTGGGAAGCCCTGATTCAGAGACTCTATTATGAACTAATAAAGTCATCATGTTATACTGTTCACATAGTGGAACTATAATAGTCCATGACTGCATGAGCACTAAGTTAAATTAGTTATACCACAGCAGCAAAGAAACATCAGGATTTAATTTGAATACAGTCATTCATTTGTACTCTGCTACTGGAGAAAGATATAAAACCCTGAGTAATTGGTTTGTTTTTTTTTAGTGTTAAAACATGCTGTACGTGTTTTTCTTCCTATATATTTATGCAGTTAAAATGCAAGAAAAACAAAATTTAGGAGAGGAGCTGATGAGGGTGGGGGAGAGGCCAAGAAAGAGGGGAGATAATAGAATTTAACTAAGTTTATTTGATTACATCATTCACAGATCGATGGCCTGGTGATGTACGTTATTCACGCTTAAGAAGATAATATAACAAAAGAAGGAATCTAACAAAAAGTGAAAAGAAACAAACTGGGCTTCAAGGGTTGTTTAGGTTAAACCAGAACTTGAGAATGACATTACTGACATCTAGTGGCAACAAAAGCAGTCACTGTTCCTTAAGAACGCCGTCCAAAAGTGTTTTAAAATAATGTCCAGGTCTTAGCTACTGTGAGATCTTAAACCACTACTACTACTACTACTACTAGCACTACTACTTCTATTTATCATTTCTTTGGCACTGCTAGATCCTTGATAAGCAAATCGTCGAAATTTCTGTGATGCAGGCAGCTAGGAGACCATAATATGGGTAAATATGCAAGCAGATTATCAGGGGATTTTGGGAGCTTCTCCCCCACAAAACCTTTTAGCAATCTAGCCCTAAAATGTGCTGTCTCCTGATAAATCCAAAGAGTACATCCAATTCAGACTATTAGGATTTGTGACTATGTCCTGCACAGAGGTAGCTAGACATTGGGAAACGTGAAATCCATTAAACAAATTCAGCTTTTCCAGCATAAATGTTCTCTATGCACAAGACTAATGTAGGCCACAATACTTTTGATCAGATTCCTTGATGTTTTTTTATTGATTAATTGATTTTCAACTTTAGATGATGATGAGAGTAATTTTTTAGGTCTCTGACTTTATTTTCTGACTTTATTATCTGCTCTTTTTTTTTTCATTCTCTATTCCAGTTCGGCCTCTGACTCCATTTTTAATCATTTCTCTCTCACACACTCTCTCCTGCGTCACTTCATCTCTCTTCTTTTCTTTTTACTTTATGAAGTTTCCAAAAAATATCAGAAGACAATCTTGTACAAACAATGCTGAATTCCAGACCAATAGAAAACAGTCAACCAAAAGCAGAAAAATGCTCCTAACAATCCACATTCATCCCAGTACTGAAGAAGGAAGATGAAGCAAATGGAGAACTGCACCAAACATTTGAACCTTCGACTCTTGAATTTTCCTAGGGTCCCGGGTTTATCTCCAGGGGGATTTGCTAAAGAAATTTCTTATGGAGGTTCTAAGTATTTTCTCCGAAGCTTGTCCACCCTTGCGCAAGGTTATCTTCCCACCTGGAATTAGACGGAGTAAAGTTAAAACTCAGGCACATAAGAGTAAGGGCTATCATCTATAAATCCCATGGGCTCTGCCCACTCTTTGCCCTCTTATCCAAACACAAGGAATAATAGCTCTTTCTGATATTTTCCAAAAACAAATAAAGACGGAGATTTCAAACCTCTGGCATGACTTGTAGTATTTCCTTTGCTGTCTCGTATATTTCACATGGGTCAAGGTCAGCAGTGACCTGAATGAACAGGATAGAGCTACCAAGACTAATCCAGTTTTGTGCTTAGGTGTTTCTTCAAGAGCGGTACTTAGCTCTCTTTCCCTGTAGGTGGTGTGCTTGAATAACACTCTTAAGCTTGAAGAATCAGAAGGGAAATCAGGAACTGAATCCAGTTTTGCAAAATGATGAAGCCCCCACATCCCACTCTTAGGACCACTGGGCTGTTTAATGCAGCATTTGGGGACTGATTTATAAGACAGCTGAGAGATCGCTGTTTGCTGTCACAAGGCTGTTTATGCCACGGTTAGCAGATGTTTTTGTATGCTTTTAGATATTTGTGCCTCTATAAAGTTTACCTTTTAAATTTTAAATCTAAAATACTAATGGCTATTCTGTCCTGGCATCCACTACAAGAATTCTGGGCAGAATCTTAAGGCATCTTTCAGGGAAGCAGCCGCATACAGTGACAGGCAGCAGTGATTACATTTGTATAGAATTAGAAAAATGCTACAGCTGCTGCAAAGTGAAATGGCCAAAGAAAGGGAATGATTCAGGCACATTTTTAATATCCATCTCAACAAGAAAAGCTACTCTCTTCAAAGGGGAAATTATTCTTCTAAACTGGGCTCCATTCCAAATCCACCCATAAAGCAGCCTCTATGCATATTGTTCAGCGAGTATGATGCTTACAGGATAAAAGGTTGACAAAGATTTATTTTTCAGCTAGCCCTGAATATACTGTAATTCCACCCAATACCCCTTCCCTTCAGAAACACAATTGCAAAAGACAGGCTTACTACGGCTCAATATGGGGATTTGTAAGTTTGCAAAGCAAATAATTTGATGCTAAGCAACTATTGAATTTCAAGGCTTAAAAATAGTATAGTCACTGAACAAAGGAGTGTAGTAAAGAAAAATATATTTCTTGTAAAATAAATCTCATATATATATATATATATTAACTAGCAAATTGCCTCCTAGGCTTTAGTTTGCCGCTCTGGTGCTAAAGGATGTCTTCTCACCCAATAGGTGCAACCTTTTGTAAGTGGTTACAGTCCTCCTCCTTATATTTACCACTCATTCCTTCATCCACCCCTAAGCAAGGCATAATCATTATGGGAAGAATAGCTGGTAGAAATTGGCTAAACTCATTTCCTTGCAGCAGTCCTAAAATTACATGCTCTCTTCCAGAAATGCCCTTGGAATAAAATGACATGAAAGCTCCTGTGTGTTTTCCAAGTAGAACAGAATACATTCTCTCTCTGCCTTCTACCGGGAGTTTCCATCACTGCCAGAGCAACAGCTGTACCAGCTGCAGTTTTCATTTTACCACCCTGCAAGGGCACCTGCTGCGGCGAAGGAAGAAAAAACCCCCACAAAGATGTAATTTTCTTTTAATTATAGTAGTTCATGCTGGTGAACTGACAGACATGGGTGATTTTACTTAGGGAATTCAACACAATCGAGCCAGTTGGAGACTTTTAAACAGAAAAGTGAGTACCAGGTACTCAGATGGGAATATCCAGACAAATGTAACAATGAAAATCTAAAATTCCTTATGAAAAATCATAAATGTAGTATGCATGCTGTGTTTTATTTGCTAACCATGCACATATTTGTGTTTTGCATGTAACTGAAACCTAGTTAATGCATATTAAAGTAAATAGATAACTCTGTGACCCCCAGTTTGCAACCAATTCTGTTTTATTAGCTTCCATCCAAAAGCATTCCAGAATTTATAGCTCTGCTTTTCCTATTTGTAAGCACTTCCAGACTTTTTAGGTGGTCTTAAGCTAGATTCTCTTCATCCTCTTCTTGGCCTCTACAAGGAAGAACCTGTGTATGTACTAATACCTCATGTTTTTTCTTTTCTTCCTTTATAACAAACAAACAAACAAAAAAAACCCAATCCCATACTAAAAGCAGAATATGTTGCAAAAAAAACATTCATGAAAGAGGAGTCAAACAGATGGCTTATAAGTGCAGAGGTAAGTAGATAGATGATTGTATATAAACATATCTTGTACTTTAATTGTTTTCATTTCTAACACAAACAAACAAACAAACAAACACACACACACACACACACACACACACAAATAGTGATTACTTGTTAGCCAGCCACATATGTAGGTGACATCGATCAACCAGACTGAAGGATTTAACAGGTGAAACAGTTGCTTAGTCTAGATGCTAAAGAGCAGCTGTAACTTGTGTGAAAATTGACCCATAGCATAGCTGCATGGGTCTTGAATTCAAGAAGAATCATCCTCTAAAGGAAATTGATTTGTGTGGCAGGCCTTGACCCCTTTTACTACTTTACATACCAACCACCAGTTTTTGGACTTCCTGGCCTTAGTGTTGCAGGAAGTCACATGCGCAAGACTTCCCTTTCCAACCAAATGAAAGCTTTGCACAAAAAGATTTTGGAGGCCAAATTTACAACATTGAATTCAGCTCCATTCCACTACAAGATTAAAATCAGATTATTAATTACCAAAACTGTTTCCTAGTTGGCTTTGGTTTTTTTTTAACATTCCATTTCCCTAATTTAGATTCTAATTAATACAGATTATCAAAGAAGGCAAATAAGGATACATATAAATAAATGAAAGGAGTTTATCTATAAGCAAATATTAGTAGAAATTTTAGCTTGATGAATCACTGCATTTGAAGAGACAATTGAGATTGTGATTTAAATACCACAGAACATGTCAACACAGCTTACTTGTGTGAGAGAAGATTTCATTAGCAGCATAAAAGGGAATAAGATGGTTTCCAAGTGGACATGCAAGCAGTAACATATGGTTTGGAGGCTTTGCAATCTTTGGACACTCACGTTAGAGACTTCTTATACCAGTCCAAAGGTTTGGTACTGTAAAATCTGAAAAAATAATACAAATTAAAAGTCAACAGTAAAAGCTTTAAAATCTAGAATAAATATTATTATGACAATTCCAATAGAAAAGAACATATTTTCAGAGTCTTGAAATATTATTTTTTCCTTTATAAAAAGATTTCTAATTTATTAAAAATGTTTCTCTCTCTCTCTATTTATATATATACTGTATATATATATATATATATTAACGGCGGCATATTCAAAATGCATTCAGCACTAGATAGCCAGATAAGTAGGACTTATCCAGTTATCTAGTATCTGCTGAATGTCCGGTTATGTTCCGCAGCTGCTAGATAGCCGGAGAGTCAGTGGGTGGGCAGTGGGCTGATCAGAGCAACGCTACTTAACCAGTTAAGTAAGGATATTCACCATAGAGTAGCTTTAATATAGCCAGTTATAACTTATTCGGCTAATTAGTATGCTGCTGAATATCCCTTGTAACTTAACTGGATAAGTTAAATCTGGTTTAGTACCTGGATAGCTTTCAGTATTCACCTCATATATTTTTACAGTTGTGTGTAAAGGTTTATGTACCCCTGGTTAAATTGTATGTTTCAATGACTCTCTAAGTAAACAGATGCTAACACAATCTCTACATGTTCCAAAGTTAAATACATCTTTCTGCAAATTTTGATGCATAATTTCTATTCATTTATTTTACAGATTTAAAATAAGAAAACAGTGACTATGGTACATGAAAGAATGTATGTACCCTTTCAGGGCCAGATTTTAAATGCCCTGCGCACTTAAATCCGGCCGGATTTACACGCGCAGGGCTCTCGCGCGCCGGCGGCCTATTTTGCATAGGCCGCCGGCGCGCGCACAGCCCCGGGACGCGCGTAGGTCCCGGGGCTTTGTAAAAGGGGTGGGGAGGGGGCGTGTCCTGGGGCAGGACCAGGGTCAGGGAGTGGTTCAGGGCGGGACCGGGGGCATGGTGCCGGCCCGGGGGCGTGGTTGAGGCCTCCGGACCAGCCCCCGGGTCGGGTGATGGTGCGCAAGCAGCCCGCTGGCGTGCGCAGATTTACACCTGCTGAAAGCAGGCGTAAATCTGGCAACAAAGGTAGGGGGGGTTTAGATAGGGCCGGGGGGGTGGGTTAGGTAGGGGAAGGGAGGGGAAGGTGGGGGGAGGGTGAAGGAAAGTTCCCTCCGAGGCCGCTCCGATTTCGGAGCGGCCTCGGAGGGAACAGGCAATGCGCGCCGGGCTCGGCGTGCGCAGGTTGCACAAATGTGCACCCCCTTGCACGCGCCGACCCTGGATTTTATAAGATACGCGCGGCTATGCGCGTATGTTATAAAATCCAGCGTACTTTTGTTCGCGCCTGGTGCGCGATCAAAAGTACGCCCTCGCGCAAATTTATAAAATCTACCCCTCAGTCAGTAGTTTGTAACACCTCTTTTGGCAGAAATAACAGCTTCCAAACATTTCCTATTGCCAGCTAAGAGTCTTTCAATTCTTGCTTTTGGATTGTTTTCCCCCATTTTTCCTTGCAAAATTCTTCTAGTTTAGAAATATTTTAAATCTCTTTACATGCACTGCATGTTTGAGATCTCCCCACAGATTTTCAACAATATTTAAGTCTTGGGATTGTGAAGGCCATTATAAAACCTTCATCTTTCTTTCCTGTAAGTATTTCGTGGTTGATTTTTCAGATATTTGATTTGCAAAAAACTCCACCCTCTTTTCAGTTTCAGCTTCTATTTATTTATTGATGGTGGGATATTAGCTTCTAGGATATATTGATATTTAGTTGAATCCACCTATACAATAGTTTCTTCACACTAGTTGCCACAAAACCCCAAACCAGGACATCCATCCCCATTCTTACCGGTAGACAAAGTGATTTTTTTTTCTTCAAGTGCTTCACCCTTTTTTCCCCCAAATGCATTTTATGTGGCTGTGGCCAAACAGTTCAATTTTAATTTCATCAGTCTAAATACTTTGCTCCAAAAAGATTCAAACTTATCAAGGCTTTGTTTTGCATTTGTGTTGAGGTTGTAGAAAAGGTTTCCTTCTGACAATTCCCCCATTGCAGATTATTGTTGTATAAAGCAAAGCTGTACAGTGCAACTGTGGACCACTACTCCAAATGGCAGCTAATCTTCTCAGCAGGCCATTTGCAGGGATCTGTGGATTCTATTTTGCAGAGCTGACCAATTTTTCAGGTAGTTCTATCAGAGGTTTTTCTTGGCCTTCCAGATTTTGACCTGATCTCAACAGTTCCATGAAATATCCATTTCTTAATAATATTCCTGACAATTGAAATTGCTAGCTGAAAGCATTTAGAGAACTTTTAATAGCCTTCCCCTGATTTGTAAGAGTGAATTTATCTTCCTTTTCAAATGCTCAGACGGCTGCATAGTGTAACCCCCAAGGACAGAGCAGGAAAAGGAGAGCTTCAGAACTGTCACGGGACAAAAGTGAAAAACCTCTCCCCTTCATTTTTCCTCCACTGGTAGTCACACATAAAAGAACACCATTTCTCTGTATTAAATTGGTTTCCCAATAGGTAGGAGAAAGAGAAGTAACTGCCTTAAGATTTGGTTGTAGAAAAAAAATAATCAGTAATAAAATTCTGAAACGCAATAAGTGTTAATTCACAACAATAAATACCTTGACTCAAACTCTGAACGTTTCAATGCTTCTTAAGAGCCGGGATTAGTTCTGGAGGACTGGAGATGGGCAGGTGTGGTTCTTATTCATAAAAGTGGAAGTAAGAAGGAGGCTGGGAGCTGCAGGCCACTTAGTCTGACCTCTGTGGTAAGCAAACTAATGGAATCACTGCTAAAACAGAGGATAGAGCAATTTTTGGAATCCAATGGATTACATGATCTGAGGTAGCATGGATTTACCAGAGATAAATCTTGTCAAATGAATCTGATCAATTTCTTTAATTGGGTAACCAGAGAGCTGGATTTAAGCAAGGGCTTTGATACGATTCTGCACAAGAGACTTATAAATAAATTGTGCGCCCTCAGTATGGAACCTAGAATGACTGACTGGGTTAGAAACTGGCTGAGTGGGAGGTGACAAAGGGTAGTGGTAAATGGAGTTTTATTTGAGGAGAAGGGTTTTACTTGTGGTTAGGGAATATGCAGGGAAAATAATTTGTTTTCGTATTCGGTTCATTTTTGGGAGTTTTTTCCCCACAAATTTTGGTTTATTGCTTGATTCATTTCATGCATGTGAAAAAAACAAATCAAACAAAAAATACCCCAAATAAGACCAAAAAATGAAAACTAGGCCTCCCTCCCATCCTTGCAGAAAAATTCCGGGGCCAGGACCCTCACCGGATCCACTTATCCGGTCTGATGGGGATCTGCTGGCTAGGACTAGGCAGAAGCTTTGAACTTGTGTAGGGCAAGGCCATGATAGGTCACCGTGTCCTTGGCCTCCACAAGGCTGAAGCCTTGGCCTAGACCACAACCCAGACCCAGGCCCACGCCGCAACCTAACCCAGAGACTGGGTCTCAATGCCTGGGATTGGCCAGGGCCCGGAACCAGACCCGATGTTGTGACTCAGGCCTGAAGCTATGACCCAACCCAGAGGTAGAGTCCCAATACCAGGGCATCAGCCAAGGCTGGAGCCCAATGCCATAACCCGACCTGGAGACTGTGTCCTACTGCTGGGGCCTCATCCTAGGCCAGAGTACGAGCCTAGCCTCAATGATGCAACCTGACCTGAAGGCTGGGTCCAGTCTCCGGGACCTCAATCCGGACCCAGGCCTGATGCCATGACCTGCCCCAGAGGCTGAGTCCCGACTCCTGGGCCTTGCTCTAGGTTGGAGTCGAAGCCTAAGCCCGATGCTGCGACCTAACCTAGAGGTCAGGTTTAATGCCAAGTCCTTGGCCTGGACTCAGGCCTGATGGTACGATCCAATCCAAAGGCCAGGTCCCAACATTGGGGCCTCAGCCTAGGCCAAAGTCTAAGTGTAGGCTCGACACCACGACCCAACTCAGAGGTCAGGTTCTGACTCTGGGGCCTAAGATTGGACCCAGGCCCAATGCCGAGACTTCAGCCAGGTGGCCGGGTCTTGATGGCTGGGCCTGAGTCCATGGTTATACCCAAGCCTCAGAGCCAGGGCCTCAGAGCTCCTCTTCAGATCCTCTTCTTTCTTCGGCTCTTCAATGCCAAATGAGAACATCTGCTGGGGTTGTTCTGGAGTTAATTAACTCTGGTGCATTCACCCCAGCAGATTTAAAGGGGACAGGTCCCTTTCCTGGTCCTGCACAGATTCCCAGGAGAAAGCTAGGGGTGCACTCTCACCTCAGCATCTGCCCCGCTCCCATATAGGCAAAAAGGGGAACACTAGAGGCATTCTCTCACATACCCCCCCCCCCCCCCCCCAGCTTGGGCCAAGCGTCTTCACTCACCTTGGACTTAAGCCAGGGAAGTGCTTCTCTCTGACTGTGTCCAAACTCAGTCTGCAGCTCCTCTCCTGTTTCTTGAGCTACTGTCTAAGCTTGTTCACCATGGCTTGGAGACACTGTTCTGGGCCCTGAGTACATGCCTTAGTGTTTGCCTCTAGAGCTGTATTCGCCCCCTGATCACACTCCTTTCTGCCAGACTGCTAACTGCTGTGTCTGCACCACATGTTCCTCAGTCAGCTGTGTCTCCTTCTGCCCTGCTTTTTCTTCATTCACCCTGATTTGATTCTTCCTGAGGATTACCTTTTGCTCTTGGGTTTGAAACTCAGTGTTGGTGCCCTCCAGAAGCTGTCTCCTGGTGTGCACTCAGCTATGACTTGGTACTAACTCCTGCAGCTGTACCATATTCCTTTGTTGAGCAGCAGCTCCCCTCTCCAACTAACTGCTCTCTTGCCTCCTGGTCAGCTCTCATTAGGGTCTCTCTGGCCCTTTTCTCGGGGCTCTCCTTGCCCCCTTTCCCAGAGCTCCTTCAGTCACCCCTTTCCGAGCTCTCCGTAGCAGCTCTCTCCAGATTCTTTAAGCAGCGCCCTTTTTGGGGGTCTTCTCTATGCCTCGCTCTAGGGTCTTCATCACTCCTTTTCCTCGGATCTGATATCAGTCCTTTTCCTCGGATCTCGATATCACTCCTTTCTGAACTCATAATGGTGCTTCCCCATGGATTATCATAACACCTCCCTTGGGACAGTCCATGGGATAAGTCTCTACGGCCTCTCTCTCAGGTAGTATGGCAGTGTCTTCCTCTGGGTACTCTGTCGTAGCTCTCCTAGGCCCTTCTAGGGTTCGTTATAGGGTTCCTGAGATGCCCCTCTCTGGGTTCTTCTCCGCAACTTCCTTTGGGGTTCCTTTCTGCTCCCACTGGAGTGTCAATGGCACCACCATCTGAGTCCCGGTGGCCACTTCTTCTGGAGTCTTCGTGGCCCTTCCATCTTAGTGGCTGCTCTCTCTCAGGGTTCTCGGCGACTCCACCACCAGAAATCTCAGTGGCCGCTCCCTCTGGGGTCTCAGTGGCCCCCTTGGGCTCTTTGTAGCCTCTCCTTCATGATTATTCCCACTGACTCCTCTCACAGGGCTTCTCACTGGGTTCTTCTATATTCATAGGCCAGGCTCAGCCACAGTTGCAGTAGACCTCTGTACCTTCTGTTGCTCCTTGGGTTCTATCATTGACCGGTTGAGGGACTTCCCAGCTGCTTCGTTTGGTTCCAGCCCACCGGATCCTCCTCCAGTGTCTCTCACTTCAGGCTTTTGCCACAGGTTGGTCAGCTTAGTGGTCATCTTTGCCAACATCTCATCTATCTCCTCTAGGTGCTGTTGAGACTCCCTGTCCAGACACTCTAGACCTGCACTCTCATGTCTGGGCTGGGTCCTTGGGAGTGGATTCACCAGCTCTCTTGTTCTGGCTGACCTTTCCAGCTGCCAAACCTGCAACTCCAGGTTTTCCCTCTCACCTGGCTCCTAGGAATGAGGCACTCCCACCATACAGAAGTACATTGTAGGTTTTTTCTTTTCCTTCCATCCCTTCTAGTTGCATTTCCCCTTTCACCTGTGCTGCACTCCACTCCACTCCCTGCTCCACTTTAGCTTTTCTTCTGGCTGCGCTAGATACTTTCTCTTTAGGATTGAACTGCTTGGTGTAGGCTGGCCCTGCGCCCACCTTAGCAGGCTCACTCTCTGCTGCGGCCAGGCCCTCCAGGCAAGCCCCCTAGAGTTCTTTCTTCTTCTTTTTTCTCTCTCTCTCTCTCTCTTTTATTCTTCTGCACTGTAGTAATCCCCACTGGTTCCCAACTAAGTCCTGGAACGAGGCACAGCCCTTTAGTGTTACATGGCCGGCCGCAGAATCTCACAGCCGGACACACTCAGCTCCCGAGCCAGCCAGGGCCCCCCACGTGGCTCCCCGAGCTGCTGCCGTCGCCTTCCTCCAACACAGTGGAGAGCCGATCCTGCTGCCGCCACGCCGCCGGCCTTAGGTACTGCTTGTTGCTCCTCACTCGATTTAAAGGGGCCATGGGAAAATCTCCCGCACCCCTGGATGCTGATGTCACTCTCGGGTCCTATATAAGGCAGCCCCTGATGCCCCATCCTTGCCTCAGCAACAGGCCCTGCTCGCTTAGAGTTGCTGGTTGCTCCGTGTGATCCTGCCTCCATGTGTTCCTGCTCCTGCCTCCATGTGGTCCTGTTCCTTGTCCCCTCGGCTTGGTCCTCTGGTTCTTGACTCAGCTCGTCCCTGGACTCTGTGTCAACTAGAGATGTGAATCGGAACCGGAATCGGTTCGGATTCCGGTTCCGATTCACATGTGGGTTTTTTTTCATCGGGCCCGATCGTGGTTTTGTTTATCGGCTGCGCTCGAGCCGATAAACAAAAAACCCACCCCGACCCTTTAAAACTAATACCTTAGCTTCTCCCACCCTCCCGACCCCCCCCCCCCCAAAAAAAAACTTTCATGATGATCCACAAGGCCTTGCATAATATCTCCCCCCTCAAGCTAAGCTTCTAACTACGGCAGCACATCTCGAATAGACCTATCAGAAGAGCATACAAAGATACTTTGTATACCCCACCCGCTAAAACCTCATTAAGGAAGCATGCCCTTTCCACAGCTGGTCCTCCCCTTTGGAAGTCCCTCCCTCCGGACCTCCACCAAGAACCCTGCCCTCTGGTTTTCAAAAAGAAACTGAAAACATGGCTTTTCAGCCAGGCCTTTTCGGAGAGATAAAATCTCACTGAGGCCCCCTTGGTCCTCCAAAGGATCACTCTAAAGCTCTCCTCACTAGGGATGTGAATCGGGCTTCGGACGATTGAAAATATCGTCGATATTTTCAAAATCGTCAGAAATCGGGGGCTCCCCCGAAATGATAGGAAAACCCCACGATATTGATTGTGGGGGTTCTCTTATCGTTTTGGGAGAGGGCGGGAAAAACGGCACACAAAAATAACCCCTAAACCCACCCTGACCCTTTAAAACTAATCCCTTTGCTTCCCCCACCCTCTTGACTCCCCCAAAAACATTTTACAGGTACCTGGTGGTCCAGTGGGGGTCCCGGGAGCAATCTCCCGCTCCCGGGCCATCGGCTGCCACTAATCAAAATGGCGCCGATGGCCCTTTGCCCTTACCATGTGACAGGGTATCCGTGCCATTGGCCAGCCCCTGTCACATGGTAGGAGCACTGGATGGCCTGCGCCATTTTTAAAGATAAGAAAAACACAAAACAATAGCCCCAGCCTCCCTTTCCCCTCCCCCAAAGCACAAAAAGCAAATGTGGCACTGGTACCTGATCCCCCCATCTTCCAATTTACAGAGATAGTAGCCCCCCCCCCCCCCCCCCCCGATTGTAAAAAAGAAAAAAAGTCCCAGGCCCCATGCCCTTTCCTCCTCCCAGCCATACCTAAAAAGTGACCCTATTTCTAAAATGGTGCTAATCTGACCTTGCCCTAGCCATGTATCTGAAGTAAAGTCCAATCTCTCTCAGATAATAGAATGACCAGGGGGTACTCAATGAAATTAGCAAGTAGCTCATTTAAAACAAATTGAAGAAAATTCATTATCACTCAGCGCATAGTTAAGCTCTGGAATTCATTGCCAGAGGATGTGGTTACAGCAGTTAGTGTAATTGGGTTTAAAAAAAGGTTTGAATAAGTTCCTAGAGGAGAAATCCATAAACTTCTATGACAGTAATTAATAAGCAATAGAAGCTTGTAATCTATCTAATGCTTGGGTACTTGCCAGGTTCTTGTGACTTGGATTTACCACTGTTGGAAACAGGATTCTGGGCTTGATGGACCCTTGGTTTGACCCAGTATGGCATATCTTATGTTTTTATGTTCTTATACAATGCTACTTTGCCTGTAAGGCCTCACCTACTCCATCCCCTTTCATGGAAGAGAGGCCAGTAGAGTGTTTACTGCTCTTCTCTCTTATCATCGTTCTTTCACTCTCTGCTCCTTTATCTGAGTCAGTGTGTAACAGAAAATATGTATGCCTGCTTAGGATTCCTCTTGACAATGGAGCAGTAGACTGTAATTGAAAAACAGTAGTCAAAGAAAAGATAGCATCAAATATATGAGGCTGGCATTATGTTTTCTGTGTGATAGTAAGACTAAAAGAGGCATGTCACGCACGAGAGTTTGTGTATGACTGCCAACACAGTGTACATAGCTTGGCCTAGCTAGCGGCATTTGGCTTGGCGAGCCTCCCCATCAGATCCTGCCCTAGCCCTCACATGTGGATGAGATGGGACTCCAGCTGGGCCTCAAGCATGGAGAGCAACTGCTTTAGAAATACTATACATCACAATTAGCTTTGAAGCTTAAAGGTACAGGTAGACAGTTTAAGGTATCAATGACCGAGTTCCCTTTTTATTGCCTTATCCCATAGCTGGGATGCATGTGCATGTGAAGTTATACACTTGTACTGGGAGGCTTGGTTTCACATAGGCGTGCCAAGACACAGCTGACAACACTGCCTCAGACGTTTCAGAGCCACTGCTGACAAGGGTTACCAACTGGCTCCAGATTTACAGAACATGTTGATCGAGTCCCGGTTTTACTCCCCTGCATATAGGTATTTATAATCTTGCATTTCCTAGGAAATGAAATAGGGAAATCAGAACAAGTCTCAGCATGCAACAGGTTAAAACCAGGACTGGATCAACTTGTCCTGAAAATTGGGAGGCAGTTTGCAATCCTACTGCTGACATCAGCATGCTCACATAGCAGGCCTTCACTTACAGCCTTGGGTAAAACACTTGTGCTACATGTCGCCATTCCCACAATGCTAACGGTCCTTCCAAGCTAGCATACCTCTTTGTGGTTGCATGCACCCATACACAGATGCACCCTTCTCTACCTACCTTGGCCGTTGAGATGTCATGTTGGTGTGGTTAGCTTCTCGGGGAGGCTAAATAAGAATGTACGTCCAGCTCTGTGAAGGCATGGTGTCCTGCCTTCACTTGTATTTTCCAGTCTCATATGAAATGTCATCGTCACAGTATAGTTTCTAATGACTCTAAGAGCACCCACATCTCCCCTAAGTCAAGATTTACACCATAGAACCCAACGCTAAGGTATATTAGAAGCACGTTGTGTCAACTGGCTCATCACAGGTAGCCATAGACATACAAGCATCATCTGTGGAGAGGAAATGGCCTTGTCAGGCATTCCTGTAGAATTCAGCCGAGAGCTTAGCTGATTAAAGGTGTTAGCCAGAGTCTCCAAAGTCATTTGTTGTTCGGCAAGCCATTGGGCCAGGCCAGGGATGGCCTGAAGGGCTGAGACCTGAGCCAGGTCCATGGAGTTAGCAATCTGTTATGGTTTTATAGGAACTTGTGAACCCTGGGCCGAGGTGAGAGATGTCTCTGCCCACAGGGAAGAGTCCCGTGAGCCTCACTGTCGGTGAGCATGGTCTCAGCGACGTGGAGCACAGCTGTAAGATAGACTTTATTGGAGAGAAAAAATTAGGCATAACCCAAGGAGCGGGAACTGCAGCAAACACAGTTCAAATAGCAATAAGATGTTCCCAGGGTGATACTGCAGATGAGAAGATCCGGTGGTGACCCGCAGCACGGGGCACATAAGGAGATTCCTGCAAGCTGGTGGAGTTAACTCAGATGTACATATCCAGTAGTGGCCCGCAGCGCGGGGTATGCTGAGGAACTGTACTGTAGGTGACGAGGTAGATGAGGTCTGCAATGCAGGAACCAAACTGAGGATCTTGAATAGGTGCAGTAATACCCTTCAGCAGAGGAAGGGTAGAAGCGATGCTGCTGAAGAATGGTAGTGGCCCGAGGCACGAGGTACACTGTGGACACTTCAGCAATGTAGGAATCGTAGAATTGAAGATGGTATTCACACAAGGAAGTTCCAGGCGGAAGGCCCGAGGAGTGGGTCAGGCAAGTCTGAGGCAGGAAGGCCCTCCGAGGAGTGGATAACCAAGACTCAAAAGGGCCCCCGTGAAGCGGTTACCCAGAGCGTCCTAATTGCCAGGAATAAGGCTGGAACTGAAGATCCAAGTAATGGAGCAGATTTAACAACAAGTGATCTCCTTGCTAACTCGTCTTAGCAGTGTGCCGATCAGCTAAAGTACACCAGCGGGTTGACATCATCGGAAGGGGACGCCCCCAAGGTTCCCACCATGATGTATACAAAAGGAGGCCTTACACACGTGGGCGCGCCTAGGTGATTCCAGAAGTAAGATGGCCATCCCAGGGACACCGGGGAGGTCGGCGTTGGTTGGCAGAGGCCGCCATTCTTCCCATGATTGATGGTGCTGGGAAAAAAGAGGTGAGCATGAGAGGTCACAGCCATCTGCAACCGACAGGCGCAACAAGAGGCACACTTTGCATCTAAAGCATTGTGTGCATCTCTTGCCAAATGATGTGTACAACTGTTGCAGCCTGGCCATTTACAAGTGAGGTGAACTTACCGGGCTCCAGCTGCTCAGCCATTCCCTCGAACACATCTGGTCCCAGCCAATGCATGAGGCACTCCTCCATGGGAATGAGAACAAGGGGCTCCTCCTCCTCTGGTCTAGCATATGTATTTATTTTGGCTCGCTACCTTTGACTTCAACTACGCCTTGATTTCCCAGTACCTGTAGGTCACCTGCTCCCTGCTGCATTGGACACCACTGAGCCTGGAGATCCCCTGGGCTTTGGTGCACCAGAGCTGGCCATTGGCTGCCTTCGAGGTCTTGGTTGCAAGGATGCCAAAGAGCATGGCATAATTCTCCAGGACCCCTGCAATCACAGGTTCGTCCTGCATGCAAAACTTGATAGCCCTGACATGAAGGCATCCTGCTGCCTCACTGCCAGAAGGGGGTGCCACTTCCACTTCCGGAGAGGTGTCCTCCCTTTCCTCACACTCCCTTCCACGCCCCTCCCTTCCTTCCCCCTTCCTGCCTCTGCTCTCTAAACTCCCTTCTTCTCTACCATTTCTCTATGTCCCTAGCCTGACATCCTCTTCCCTCCATCCTTGCCTGCCTATCCTCTTCCCCGTCCCGCCTCCTTCTATCCCTTCCCTCCTGGCTATCTCTACTCCTGTCCTCCTCCTCCTCCTCCTAACATTCCTACCCTCGTCCCTGTTCCTACCTCCTCTCCTCCCTCCGCCCCCTCTTCTCCTCATGCCTATCCTCTCCTCTCTCCTCAAGCCTCTCACGCTACATCCTCCTAACTCCTCACCACAACCACCACACTTCCTCACTCCTCCACTACCACCACACCTCTCCTCTGCACTCCTCCACTCCTCCTTACTCCACCACCACCACCACTTCTCCTCCACAAAAAAAGACTGACAGACAAACTGGCAAAAACACTATACACACATAAAAAGACAAAAGACAAAGGAACAGGGAAACAGATGAGAAACAGAAAAAAAAGGACACAGCATTAAAAAATTGCTAGCTAAACTCCTACTCCAATAACTATCCAAGAGCTCACCTCCTCTCCTCTCTCTCCCACACCTGACACACCCTCAAAGAAGCAGCTGTAGAAAGCCGGGATACAGAAACTGGAAAAATAGCACGCCACACACTGATCAGTGTTAGCCACAAAAAATGATGTGCACGTGCTGATGCAACGTGGCATATGCTGACGCAACATGCAATATAATGTAATGTACTTTGCGCTACTTGCCAATGTGATGCGCTTCACAGGAAATTAGCCTAACCACGCCCATTTTTAAAATTTTTATTGTGGGCTCTTTTTTCGCTATATTTATAGCAATTTGATGAATGTAGGGGGCAAAAGGGTACCAGTAAGGCCCAGATTTATCAATAGGCACACTAGGACTGTGCCTAGGGCAGCAGAAATCGGGGAGGGGGGAGGGCAGCAGGCTGGCTGAAGATTTGCTGCATTTCAGCCGTGATGAATCTCACTCAGGGGAGAAAACCTCTTTGTTTTCTGATCCAGTCCCTCTCCTCCAGGGAACAGGTGAGCCTGCAGCAGAAAGAGCAAAGGGGAGATCACATGGGGAAATTAGGACAGGGAAATTAGAGATTATTGGAGAGTTGGAAAACAGGAAGCAGGATGAGAGGGGGTTTGGTTGAGGGGCATATGTCTGTGTGAGAGAGAGGGAAACAAAGGTAGAGGACAGTGTTTATATGTATATGTGAGTGTGTGTGTGTGAGAGAGAGAGAAAAAGAGAGAGAGAGAGAGGTTGGGAAAGATGTAAGAGAGGAAATGCAAGGAAGAGCTGGACCAGAGCATGGTAGATTCCTAATCTTCCTCATCCTTCCCATCCTTAGTCCTCTTTCCTAATCACACTTCTTCCTCTTTCAATTGACCCCATTCCTGATCCCATCCCTAAGGTTTCTTCCCTGTACTGACACTTGAGATCCCTTTTTTTCTCCCAATAAATATAAAATAAATGATCCTAATAATTATATTGTAAAACTATTTTTACAATGCAATATAAAAGATGGAAATGTTTGCCAATTGGCTTCAACGTTTTTTTAATTATTGCCACAGGATCTACCCTTATATTGTGACAAGTAAATATGAGATTGTGCTTTAGAACCTCTGCTCCCTGTTGTCCAACCGTGGGAGGGGTGACAGGGGGCAACAGCACCAACAGGGCCTAGAGGCACCAAAACCTTAAATCCATCATTGGTATCAGCAGTGACAGGAGATAAGAAAAACAACAAGAATGGAAAGAACACCCCAAGTCTTCAAAAGAGGGCACCAATAACAGTGGCATATGCCACCCCACCAAAAAGGCAGCACAAGAGAGGCAAAGTGACACCAAGAGCAGCATGAACATGCTAAGCCTCTATGAAAAGGGAACGAAGCAGCAACGTTGACAGAAAAAAAAATCCAAGGCACTGATAGAGGGACAAAGCAGCACAAAGAGTACCATGAACACCCCAAGATACCATGAGAGGTGCAAAGCAGTCACCCACATTGGCAAAAACACCCCAAGGTGTAGTGTCTGGATTATAGCAGCAAGGTACAGTGGCAGAAAGAACTCAACAATATAGGATAAGGCATATAGCAGCAAAGCAGAGTGGAAGCAAGACCTCCAAGATATAGTCTAGGGGTTAGAATCAAGATTAAATGGCAGGAAGAGCCCCAAGGTTCCACTTGCATGGAAATTCTGGGAAACCAGATAAAGGCAGATTGATTTTTAAGAAGAGCAGCTTTTCCATCAACTCCTGCCTGCTCTTCCTGGGAGTTGCTCTCAGCACCATCAGTATTATCTATGCCCCCCGTTTCCTCACTAGAGACTAAGACATACTGACTAAAGCTCCCAAATTCTCTTTGGCTACCAGCTCTTCACTATCTTCTGATTCAGGGAATCAGTTTTTGAAAATACCTCCACCATTACCTCAGAAGCATTAATTATGGAGGAATATGCTGCTGGCTTTGGGTATTGCACTTCTGTTCCTCTTTCCTTTCCCTTGCCTTGCAAATGCCAGCCTCAGATGGCTCTTCTGCCTTGTACCCCTGCTCCAAAGCAATAGGGAAAGGAACAGGTGGAGATGGTACATGCTCTCCCAATTATAATTTCTTATGGCTTGAGGTGGCTTCCACTCCTGGCTTTCTGTACCTAAAATAGTCTCTTTTAAGTTTAAGGACAAGATTCCCCTTTTCTCACTGCTACTAATGCTTCTGCTTCAGTCAGGCTGTGCCATGAAGTTAGCAAATTTAAAACAAACTGGAGAAAATTCTTTTCTCCTCAATGCACAATCAAGCTATGCTAACTGCCTTAACCACATCCTCTGGCAATGACAAGCTCCTGGAGAAGTCCATAAACTGCTATTAATCAATTTGACTCAGGAAATAGTCACTGCTTATTACTGGCATTAGTAACATGGGATTTATTTATTGTTTGAATATTTGCTAGGTATTTGTATCCTGGATTGGCCACTGTTGGAAACAGGATGCTGGGCTTGATGGACCCTTGGTCTGACCCAGTATGGCAACTTCTTGTAGGTAAGTTTAAAAGGAGTTATACACGTAAATGTAACATAGTATCATAGCAATTTTAAAAAGCCATTTACACATGTAAAGTGCACTTACACGGAGTATTCTATATGCCCTTGAATTGTCCATATTCCAGCAATTTTCAAAAGCCCATTTACACGGTAAAGTGCATTTACACGTATAAAACCCAATTTTGTAAGCATGTAAATGCTTTTTAAAATCAGGTCTCTTATGTTCTTATAGGCTTGAATGGGAAACATAGACAAATTAATCAACATTTTTGCTTAAATATGTAGGCATCCTCCATTCTTTTGGGAATCCAGAAATGGCAAAAAGAATGTTCTCATTCATTACATTTTATTCATTTGTTTCAAAGGAATGCACAACCCTGTTATCAAGGTAATCTGATCTAGATAACTTGGTTTTAACTGGATATTTTAGTGGCATGGTTATGTCAGTGAATACCTGCTTTAAGTTATCCAATTAAGTATATCCAGATAACACTCCTGTTGCGCTCGGGGATGGACCCTTTGTCCTGGAACAGTGTGGGGACTGCCCCAGGGGGCGGAGCACTGGAGGAGACAGAGGCGGTGTAGAGCTTCACCACTGGAAGCCCGAGGTCCCCCCGGGAGGAGCCCATAGGGACCCGGGCCGCTTGGACTTAGGTGGGCCTCGCAGGGTCTCCTGGGAGAATGGAAGTCCGATGTGCCCACTGAGACTAGGGGAGCGCTATTGGATTTGGGGCTGAAGACAGGTTGAAGCAGAGAGAACCAGTATAGTGAAGGCGATGACAAGGCTAGGGACAGATCCAGAATCAATGGACAAGGTCAGGCAGGCAAGGGTCAGAATCCAGAGGTCAGTCCGAGGGATGGTCAACGAAGCAAGGGTCAGAAGCTGGAGGTCAGACAAGGTCAAGGAGCTAGCTGAGGACTTTAGGCAGGCAGCAGGCAGGCAGGCTGATCAAGAACAAGGTGAGGTCTTTGGCAGGCACCAGGCAGGCTGGCAGGTCAGAAACAAGCTGAGGTCTTTGGCAGGTGGCAGGCAGGCAGGTCAAGAACAAGCTGAGGTCTTTACCAGTAAGTTAGTCCGGGGTAAGACTAGGGAGACGAACAGACGAACGTTGGCACAAGCAGGACTAGGAAACAGGAACAAGCAGGAACAGAACTGGAACAGAAGGATCCTGGAACATGACTAGGGACAAGCAAGCAAGATACACGAACAAGGGCAATCTCAGGAACAAACCGACTCGATTGCCAAGGCAAGGAAGTGAGGCCAGGAACTTCCTTTTAACAGGAACTCAATCAGGATGCGCCGTGGAACTAGGCCCTGCCCTGGAGCCTACATCAGAGCGACTAGTCCGCGCGCACGCGCCTAGGGTGTGGCCCGTGTTGCTGAGGACGCCGAGGCTCGGAGTGAGGCCTGGTTCACAGCCGAAGGCCTAGCGACCGCCTCCGCAGGACGCCGGGGCCTAGTTGAACTAGCGAGGCCTGCGAGGGAGACTGAACTGGGACCCGCTGTGGAACCCCGAAGGTGAGCAGTCCCTTGTGCGGGACTGCCATGGGTGGGGTGCGTAACAACTCCCTGATAATTCATGCTGATTATTGACCTCTAAGTTGCTAGGGAGGTAGCATCCATTCCTGAACCAGAAAAAAAAAAACCCATGTCAGTGGTGTGAACTATTTTCTGTGAAACAGACTCCTTGTCATTCCTTCTCAGGAACAATTTCTCCAGAATTCATCCTGACATCTATTTCTCACAAAATGTCTGAAAGCTTCATGAGGAAGGAGAGAATTCCTGAATGCTTGGCAAAGACTTTGTGGCACTGGAGCAAGTCAGCAGCCATTTGTGCTTTTCCATCACAAATTCCAGTTCTGACTACAGACAGTTTACTGCTGGATCCCTGCTGTTTCATGGACTAGGTTTATGTGACTTGGCCTACGATTCAAAACAAGGTCATCATTAAATCTTTCAACCATTCTTACTTTATACAGAAAAAAATGAAGTACTGGAAAAGGAAACAGAATGTGTCACTTTTCTTTACATTTGAGGCATTTTAAATATCGACAAGAACAATCTACAAATTTACATGCATGCCTAAATCTCTGTATCTTTCCTAAAATTGGTTTGCAACCTATAAAATGATTAGGATCATGTTATTCACAGGCTGCAATGGTAACTGTGTAAAAAATAAAGACCACGAGGAGTGAACTTGCATAATATGACATTCAAACTACAGGAAATACTGTATAAGAAAGGTTTAAACATCCTGCAGCCCTGGAGAGCTCAGTTTTTCCTAAGCAATTATTGGAAATTATTATTTTAGGGATGCACATTCATTTGAAAACAAATGGTAATCCAAACCAAAGCAGGCATTTTCATTTTGGTTCATTTTACATCCAAACAAGTCCACTATCCCCCTGAAAATCCCCAACATTTTCAGGTTCATTTGTTTCGGAAATTTGTGTACATTATTTGCAAATATTGTGTGCTATTTTTGAAATAAATAAAAATGAAAAAAGAAATAGAAAGAAATGAAAAATACAAAACAAAAACTTGATCCCAAACCAAAATGAACTAAAATGAAAACCATTTCCTTGCACATCCCTAAAATGTCGTTTAAACAAACAAGTCTGCACATTAAAATGTTTAAACACATTTTCCATTTGTTTGCATGTCCAAAAGTCAGAGAACTACTGTATGGCACTGATGTGCAGAGTAGGTAAAGTGCTTACAGATTGGAAACCATCATGTTGTAGGCCAGCATGTTTCTAAATAAAGTTGAAGGCATGTGAGCACCACATGAAATAAAGCTAAATAGCAGATTTATGAAGGAGGCCAATCATGTTTTATAGCTTGCTTGCTGTGAGGTCCTAGCACAAAATATCAAACTTTATTCTGCTGTTTATGCACGCATTTCATAATGTAGAAAAAATTCATGTATATTTGCTGGTACATAGTAAATGGAGAACAAGTTTCCATTATGTCTCCTGCATCCAGTCCCCCCATGAAGTCGATGTACTGAATTGCAATAACTTAGTCTGTTAGTATTAATGGCCCATGTTAATGATGTGCAGATCATTTTGTAGATACATTTCACACACAAATGTTGACGCATTAACATTGGAAGGTGTGTTTTTCTTTTCTTTCTTTTAATTTCTATCCTACCTTTCATGACTGCTTAGTCACTTCAAAGTGGATTGCATTCAGGTATTTCCCTATCCCTAAAAAGGGTCTTGTTTACTAAAGAGTTCTCCTATTTTGTGTCTAGGGGAAAAGTGCTTAGTTAATAGTGCCTTTAAGGCATTAGGAGAGGAAAGTGGTCACAAGGAGCACAAATGGGATTTAAACCTGGTCCTTCAGAACTCATTGCTACTGCTCCAACCATTAGACTACTTCTCCATTAATGCAAGCAAGCTTATCTATACCTCCCCGAGATATAGTTAAGCTTCCCACAGAAATGGGTCCACCTTAATGTTCATGATTCTTAGTGGAATGTTCATAATTCTTGGTGGAATGCAGGATTTGGTGAGAGAAGTAACAGTGGTGGGGCCACTTGGCAACAGTGATCATAACATGATCAAATTTAAACTAATAACTGGAAGGGGGACAATAAGTAAATCTGCACGCACTAACACTAAACTTTCAAAAGGGAAACTTTGATAAAATGAGGAAAATAGTTAGAAAAAAACAGAAAGGTGCAGCTGCAAAGGTTAAAAGTGTTGAACAGGCATGGACATTGTTTAAAAATATAATCCTAGAGGTACAGTCCATATGTATTCCACGCATTAAGAAAGGTGGAAAGAAGGCAAAACGATTACCGTCATGGATAAAAGGTGAGGTGAAAGAAACTATTTTAGCCAAAAAAAATCCTTCAAAAATTGGAAGAAGGATCCATCTGAAGAAAATAGGATAAAACATAAGCATTGTCAAGTTAAGTGTAAAACATTGATAAGACAGGCGAAGAGAGAATTTGAAATGAAGTTTGCCATAGAGGCAAAAACTCATAATAAAAACTTTTTAAAATATATCCGAAGCAAGAAACCTGTGAGGGAGTCGGTTGGACCATTAGATGACCGAGGGATTAAAGGAGCTCTTAGGGAAGAAAAGGCCATTGCAGAAAGACTAAATGAATTCTTTGCCTCCGTGTTTACTAATGAGGATGTTGGGGAGATATCAGTTCCGGAGATGGTTTTCAGGGGTGATGAGTCAGACGAACTGAACGAAATCACTGTGAACCTGGAAGATGTAGTAGGCCAGATTGACAAACTAAAGAGTAGCAAATCACCTGGACGGGATGGTATGCATCCTAGGGTACTGAAGGAACTAAAAAATGAAATTTCTGATCTATTAGTTAAAATTTGTAACCTATCATTAAAATCATCCATTGTACCTGAAGACTGGAGGGTGGCCAATGTAACCCCAATATTTAAAAAAGGCTCCAGGGGCGATCTGGGTAACTATAGACCAGTGAGCCTGACTTCAGTGCCGGGAAAAATAGTGGAAATTATTCTCAAGATCAAAATCATAGAGCATATACAAAGACATGGTTTAATGGAACAAACACAGTCAAAATGGATTTACCCAAGGGAAGTCTTGCCTAACAAATCTGCTTCATTTTTTTGAAGGGGTTAATAAACATGTGGATAAAGGTGAACCGGTAGATGTAGTGTATTTGGATTTTCAGAAGGCGTTTGACAAAGTCCCTCATGAGAGGCTTCTAAGAAAACTAAAAAATCATGGGATAGGAGCTGATGTCCTTTCGTGGATTACAAACTGGTTAAAAGAAAGGAAACGGAGAGTAGGATTAAATGGTCAATTTTCTCAGTTTAAAAGGGTAAACAGTGGAGTGCCTCAGGGATCTGTACTTGGACCGGCGCTTTTCAATATGATCTGGAAAGGAATACGACGAGTAAAGCTATCATATTTGCGGATGATACAAAATTATTCAGAGTAGTTAAATCAGAAGCACACTGTGATACATTACAGGAGGACCTTGTAAGACTAGAAGATTGGGCATCCAAATGGCAGATGAAATTTAATGTGGAAAAATTCAAGGTGTTGCATATAGGAAAAAATAACCCTTGCTGTAGTTACACGATGCTAGGTTCCATATTAGGAGCTACCACCCAGGGAAAAGAACTAAGCATCATAGTGGATAATAATTTAAAATCGTCGGCTCAGTGTGCTGCAGCAGTCAAAAAAGCAAACAGAATGTTAGGAATTTTTAGGAAAACGAAAAATGTCATAATGCCTCTTTACCGCTCCATGGTGAGACCACACCTTGAATACTGTGTACAATTCTGGTCGCCGCATCTCAAAAAAGATATAGTTGCGATGGAGAAGGTACAGAGAAGGGCAATCAAAATGATAAAGGGGATGGAACAGCTCCCCTATGAGGAAAGGCTGAAGAAGTTAGGGCTGTTCAGCTTGGAGAAGAGATGGCTGAGGGGGAATATGATAGAGGTCTTTAAGATCATGAGAGGTCTTGAACGAGTAGATGTGACTCGGTTATTTACACTTTCGAATAATAGAAGGACTAGGGGAAATTCCATGAAGTTAGCATGTAGCACATTTAAGACTAAGCTTCTGCATGCCCAGCAGTGTATATAGGTTTACAGGTGCGCAACTTGCCTGTATTTTAAAACACTCACATCCAGCAGAGGACCAGTTACACAAACTGTTCCATCAGTTAGCACAGTGATCTCCTAGGTCCTCCCAACCCCCCTGGTTATATAGTCTCCACTCCTTCCAGTTACCCCAGACCCCTTAAACCCCTCATAGATGCTAATATATATATATACTCACATATGTGGATACAGTAATCACATATCATTCAATTTTTTTTTTATGCAGTTTACAATAATTACAAGAACAAATCTTGATGGGAAAAAAAAAGAAGAGATTACACCATAATACAACAATACAATTTCAATATCTCTTCATTTTAAAGTCCTCAAGAGGGGGGATGGATCTCCATCCCTTAAAGTAAAAGTATATTTGTAACTTATTAAAGAAATATACCGAATGTAACAGCAACATATTATTTATTTGTGAGAGACTTATTGGAGCATCTAAGCAGGATGTTTCAGTAGTTATGGGGACTTTCCCCACTAAGAATTGGGTTAACTGGGGTGGATCAAAAAAAATGTAAGTATTCTGAAGGTATTTGACCACACATTTGCATGGAAATTTAAGGAAATACCTTGCCCCAATTAATAAGACCTGTGGTCTCAGCAGGAGGAAAGCTTTTCTCTTCCTCTGGGTCTCACGAGAGATGTCCTGGAGAGCTCTTATGAGACTTCCCAAAAATCTTTCATTTCTATGCCTTATACTTAATTTCAATAACCATTCCCTGTCAGTCTCTAATGCCAAAGTCACAATCAATGTTGCAGGTACTGCAAGATCCGTATCAGATGTTTCCAAAATTGCAGTTATATTAAGAGGCTGGTCTCTCACTGGTCTCAAAGTCTCTAATTCACCTTCTTGATTAGAGGCCTCTCTTCTGGACTTAGGTAGATAGAATATCTTTGTAATCGATGGTATCATTTCCTCTGAAACCTTGAGTATATCAATCAGATACTTTTTAAAGACCTCTCTCGGGGATCTTAACGGTAATTGAGGAAAATTTATAAATCTTAAGTTTCTGCTTTTAACAGTGTTCTCAAGATTTTCTATCTTCAAAGCAGTGTTATTATTATCTTTCACCAACATTGCTTGTGATTGTTGAAACGTTTTTATCTCAGTCCTTATAGTAGCAACTTGCTGTTACAACTCTAAATTCATGTTTGAAAGCACTTCTTCTATTTTCTCATCATGCCGTCTAACTTGCTCCATTGCTGGAGTTAGTTGCTGCAATATAGACAGTCTCATCTCCTTAATAGCCTCCCAAATCATCTAAAATGAGAAAACTTGCGGTCTTACCATTGATGGTATTTCTATAGCGTGGATTCCCCCAACAGCTCCCAAAACTTCTCCTTTTAATGCTCCTTTCTCGCCACTGCCTTGCCCCAGTTTTTTCGAGTGGGCTAGAAGTTGCCAACAACGCTGCTCCGGACCCCGTTGGGCTAAAATCCTTCACACTTTGGTCTCGGGTTTCTTCCCCGGAGTAAACGCTGTTCTGCTGGCAGCCGGATTAAGCGGTGGGGTTCTCTCGGTGGGACTCAACGGTGAAACTGAGCCTGGTAGAGAGGGAAGCTCAAATTCCCCTCCTCCTCTCTGCAGCGGCTGGTCTCCCGCTCCTCTGTCACTGTGCGTGATATGAGCGTCCATCGGTCAGAGTGCTCACTGAAGCTACCGCGAGGTATGGGGTCCTCGGCTTGCGCTTCCTCCCCATCAACAAAGGTAATCTTTCCGCAAGAAATCAAAAAATGAGAACTAGTCAGGAATGCTCAGACCACGCTAAAACATCCGGCAGCCATCTTGGATCCTGGACCCCATATCATTCAATTTTTAAACCTTTTATTTCTCATATCTTTCTGCACAAATTTTTGAAAAAACATCCATATAGCAGAACACCCTCTTGATAAAACATACAACTCCTCTTTAAGAACATTACAAACACTGTTGTTACCCAATAGAGCCCATCACTCTGGAAATATCATATACACAGGTATACTCCTAAGCATATATCCAAAAATTCAGATGATCACAAACATATTTCCACAAATTGAAACACCTCAAAAATATTTACTGGTGTATTCTCACAGGTTCATACACCCCAATGTTTTTCACAAACATATTCACATAGGTTCGTTTCACCCCAAAAATGTTCACTGATGCTTCTCATAAGCATATTGTCACTGTTGCGCTTGGAGGAGGAACCTTGTCCTGGACCAAAGAGAACGGCTCCCTGGTAGGGACCAGGAAGCACCTGCCCCCAGGGGGTGGAGCACAGGAGGAGACAGAGGCTAGGATGAGCTTTACCACTGGAAGCCCGAGGTCCCCCCGGGTGGAGCCCATAGGGACCCAGGCCGCTTGAACTTAGGTGGGCCTCGCAGAGTCTCCAGGAGAGGTAGTAGAGAGGCGTCCCCACGATCAGCAAGGGAGCACGGTTGGACTTCACGCTGTTGGCCTGGAGAGGCAAGGAAGGCCCAAGCAGCATAGGCGATGACAAGGCAAGGGACAGAGCCAGAATCAGGAGACGTGGTCAATGGCAGCTCGGGTCAGAATCCGAGGATCAGTCCGAGGAGTAGTCAAACAAGGCAGAGGTCAGGATGCAGGCAGCGGACAGGATGGTTGAGGAACAGGCTGAGGTCAGTATCAGAGCAACAGTCCGAGGGTACTTCCTGGGCAGACGGACAGACAGATGCAGGAACAGAAGGATACTGAAACAAGACTGTGAACGCGGAGGCAAACTAGAACACAATACAGTGCCGACCCGATTGCCAAGGCAAGGAAGTGCAAGCAGGGACTTCTTTATAATGTTCCATCAATCAGGGTATGCCACGGAGCTAGTACCCGCCTCTGGCCCTACAAGAGGCCGGGCGGTCCGCGCTCGTGCACATACGGGAGTGGCCAATGCCACTAGAGACGCTGAACTCCGGCGTGAGGCCTGGCGACCACTGCCGCGGGACGCCGAGGCCTTGAGGAGCTCATGGCTGCTGCTGGGGAAGCCGACCTGTAACCTGCAGAGGAGCTAGTGAGGTGAGCAGGCCCGTGCGAGGGCTGGGCGGGAACGGGGCATGCAACAGAACCCCCCTTCTAGGCAGTGGCTTGTCAGGTTGGGTTCTATGGAAGGCTTTAAGGAGTTCTTTGTCGAGAATGTTTATTTATATACCAAAATTTGATCTGAGATATCACATTGGTTTACATTCAGGTACTGAAAGTATTTCCCTATCACCAGAGGGCTTACAATCTAAGTTTAAGGATAAAGTGACTTGCCCAAGGTCACAAGGAGTGACAGTGGGACTTGAACCCTGGTCTCCTGGTTCATAGCCCACTGCTCTAACCACTAGGCTATTCCTCCTCGGCCCCATAACCCTCTCAGGCTAAGAGGTATTCCCATCTACCTCGATGCCGACGGACGTCGAGGTCCTCTCTTAACTGAAGTGATGTGTCTGGTCCAATGGAGATCCGTGGAGGTGAAGGATCTCTACGAGAGGGCCAGGAGAGGATCAAAGGCTTCAACAGCAAATCATGGAATGTATTATGGATGCCCATAGCACGTGGTTGCTGTAGCTGACATGACACTGCTCCCACTCTTTGAAGCACTGGAAATGGACCGATGTACTTGGGAGCCAGGCGATAAGAAGGAAGTCTCAACCTTATGTGTCGGGTGCTTAACCACACCTTCTGACCAGGATGGAAGAGTGGCGTGGGACGTCTGTGGGCATCAGAAGTACACTTGGAGCATTCAGCGGCCTGGGTAAGGCGTTCTTTGACTTGATTCTACACCTGGTGAATGGTGTGGGCCATGAACTGTGCCGCTGGGGAAGGAACAGTCAGATTAACTGGAAGTGGCAGCCGAGGTTGTCGTCCGAATACCACGGAGAATGAAGATACATTGGTGGCAGCAGCGACGTGGGTAATATGCGACGACTCAGCCCAGGGTAGCAAATCAGACCAATTGTCCTGCTGGTCATTCATGTAGGAATGGAGGAATGTTTTTAAGGTCGGGTTGTCCTTTCAGCTTGACCATTGGCCTGTGGGTGATAGGCCAATGTAAAATTCAAGGCATTTTTCTAACCTGGCATATAGATGATTTTCTCTTAGACGTTGGAGGACAATCCGAACATGATCTCGATGGGATTCGAGGTCCTTGGAAAAGATCAAGATGTCATCAAGATATACGACTATGAAGGAGTACAAGAGGTCTCGGAGGATTTCGTTCATAAGGCATTGAAAGACCGCTGGGGCATTGCATAGCCCAAAGGGCATCACTGTATATTCATAGTGATCATCCCTCGTATTGAATGTGGTTTTACAGATATCTTCGGGTTGGATGCGTACCAGATTGTACGCACCCCTCAGATCCAACTTTGTGAAGATCCATACCTCTTGAAGGTGGTCAAACAGCTCACTGATAAGGGGCAGAGGGTAATGGTCTTTGCGGGTTATGGCGTTGAGCACTCTGTAATCAATACAAGGGCGTAGACCTCCGTCCTTCTCCTTAACTAAGAAGCCCGCTCCAGCGGGAGAATCAGTGGGACGAATGAACCCTTTATCTAGGTTCTCTTTGATATACTCAGACATGGCTAGGGCTTCTGGGTGAGATAATGGGTAAATTCTGCCCTTGGGAGGTGTTGTGCCCGGCAGAATCTCTATGGAGCAATTGAACTTGTGTAACGGAGGCAAGGTATCCGCCTTCTGCTTCAAGAAGATGTCTTCGAACTCAACATACTGAGTAGGCAAACCTGATAGAGTAGTAGACTTCATGACTGAGACTGCTGGGGATACTTGACGTAGGCATGTCTTCTGGCATTTGGAACCCCACTGCACCATCTACAGGGAATGCCAATCGATCTGGGGTTCGTGGATCTGGAGCCAAGGCAGCCCCAGGATGACTGGATGTGTGGAATGTTTTAATACATAGAAGGATACCTCCTCCTCGTGGAGAGCTGCCCACGGTAAGATGGACAGCCACTGTTCAATGAGTGATGAGCCTGGAAGATGTTCTCCTTGAATGGAGGCAATATGGAGGCTCACTTCTAATGGCTGAAGAGGAATGTTCAGAAGCTTGACGATGTCATCCATGATGAAGCTGCCACTTGCTCCTGTATCGACCAGAGCAGTGGTGGCGAAGGAGTGGGTCTGGATGCCCAGAGAGACTGGAAGCAGGAGTTGGGGGCCGATGACAGTAGCGCCTAAGCTCGGGACCCCCACCGGGCTCAGGCGTTGCAGTTTTCCGGACAGACCGGACACAACTGCTGAAGATGTCCGGAAGTGCCACAATAAAAGCAAAGACCCTCCTTCCTCCGACGGAGATGTTCGGTCAAAGATAGTTGCCCACGGTTCACCTCCATAGGGTCCACCACAGGAGAAGGTGGTGGTGCTGGAATCTTGGCTGGAAGATTCTGGACACACATGGGACGCGGTGTATGAGAGCAAGAAGCCTTTACTTCTAGGCGCCTTTGCCGGAGACAATGATCGATATTCCCGGTGAGGGAAATCAGGTCCTCTAGAGACATGGGAGTCTCACGGACGGAGAGTTCATCTTTGAGAAAGTGCTGGAGAGTCCATCTAGGAAGATGGCTTGCAGACAATCTTCTTGCCACCCAAGCTCAGTAGCAAGGGTCCTGAACTCCACCATATACTCAGAGAGGGTACGAGACCCTTGATGGAGGTGGAGTAGAATATGGCTGGCTACAGCTTGGCGGCCTGGGTCTCTGAAGGGCTGCTTGAAGAGAGCAACAAACTCAAGTAGCTTGGAAAGCATAGCATCAGAGCATTCCCATAAGGGAGAGGCCCATGCCAGAGCTTTCCCTTCCAGGCAGGATTGGATGAAGGTCACTTTGATTCCTTCGGGAACAAGGATAGTTGCAGTGCAAATAGCATGAAGCACTAATTGAGGAAGCCACGACAGGAGCGTGGGTCCCCGTTGTATAGGGGAGTTGCAGGGAGTGCCAACGATGCTTTGGGTAGCATAGAGGCCAATAGGCCCACGGGATTGGCCAGAGCTATATCTCGCAGCTGGGAATGAAGCTCTTCCACCGAAGAGGCTAGCGATTCCAAACCCTGCAATGTTCTTGGACTGTGGCGCCAAACCAGGTAGGGCCCTGGAGGTTTGGCCGAGTCCATGGCCTTGGCAACCTGTTGCGCTTGGAGGTGGACCCTTGTCCTGGAGCAGTGGAGAATGGCTCCCTGGTAGGGACCAGGAAGCACCTTCCCCCCAGGGGGTGGAGCACAGGAGGAGACAGAGGCTAGGATGAGCTTCACCACTGGAAGGCTGAGGTCCCCCCGGGTGGAGCCGGGCCGCTTGGATTTAGCTGGGCCTCACAGGGTCTCCTGGAGAGGTAGTATAGAGGCGTGCCCACGATCAGCAAGGGAGCGCGGTTGGACTTTACGCTGTTGGCCTGGAAAGGCAAGGAAGGCCCAAACAGTGGAGGCGATGACAAGGCAAGGGACAGAACCAGAATCAGGAGATATGGTCAATGGCAGCCGGGGTCAGAATCTGAGGATCAGTCCGAAGAGTAGTCAAACGAGGCAGAGGTCAGATTCCGGAGGTCAGATTCCGGAGGTCAGACAAGGTCACAAGGCAGGCAGAAGTCAGGATGCAGGCAGTGGACAGGATGGTCAAGGAACAGGCTGAGGTCAGTACCAGAGAGACAGTCCGAGGGTACTACCTGGAAAGATGGACAGACAGATGCAGGAACAAAAGGACACTGGAACAGAAAGACGCTGGAACAAGGCTGGAACAAGACTGGAACAGGACTGTGAACGCGGAGGCAAACTTGAACACAATACAATGCTGACCCGATTGCCAAGGCAAGGAAGTGCAGGCAGGGACTTCCTTATATCGTTCCATCAATCAGAGTGCGTCACGGAGCTAGGACCCGTCCCTGGCCCGACAAGAGGCTGGGCAGTCCTCGCGCCTCATGTAGCATCGTGGCCAACACCACTAGAGATGCAGAACTCCGGCATGAGGCCTGGTGCGCAGTGGAAGGCCCGACAACCGCCGCCGCGGGACGCTGAGGCCTCGAGGAGCTCATGGCTGCCACTGGGGAGGCTGACCCATGACCTGAAGAGGAGCTAGCAAGGTAATCAGGCCCCTGGGCAGGCAGGATGCGGACGGGGCGTGCAATAGTCACAGGTTCATACACTCTGATGTTTTTCACAAACTTATTTCCACAGGTTCGTTCACCCCAACATAGAGGCCTCGATGTTTCACCACCCAAACGGCTTCATCAGGGGGAATTTAAGCATTACTTTACATCACATCTTAGAAACAAAAAATACACATACTCAGAACCATTTTACACTTTCCCATATTCCATACATTTCCCCAAACCTAAACGCTCATACTCACATAGAATGCATTCCAATCACACATTTGGCTTTATTTAGCTTACAAATATCTATTCCAGGCGTGATTCAATGACTCTAAAAATTCAGAGAATATACACTATAATCTCCTCAATTATCACACATTTTACAGCAATAAAATAAAAGAGAAAGAGATCAATTTTGCACACAGAGCTCACCCATTGCTTTCCTCAAGAGTTCGCCTTCACTCCGATTCCAAGCGCCATTACTGGCTGCTTCAGTTGTTCAAAAAATGGAGGCACAGATGCCGCGGCTGCGCCCTGGGTTACACCCCTCCTGAAATCATCCGGGTACTTCACCTTCATATGTCACCAAACTTAACCACTCCCAAAAGGATCATCCGGGTGTCAAAATATCATAGTACTCCATATAATTAACCCCTCGAGTACACGAGTGAAGTGTAAAAACAAAAATCTGTAGAAATCATTCCCTTCAAATAGTTTAATGATTTTAATAACAATCGCTTCGTCTCACTGTTAAGTCAAACGCATCTCCCACCATACTATTCCCTCATTCTCTCCAAAACCTCACATTTTAATTAAACATCCTAATCCCCAATCCTCCCAACTGATCTGCATCTTTAGAGTATTACACCTAATATCAGTATTCTTTATCATTAGATCCTTGCCACCTCTCATTCCCTAATGTTCCCTACTTGTTTACTATGGTTTTAAGAAACCTTCAGGGAATGTATTGTATCAAATCATTATTTAACTGCTTTTATATACCGGCATTCGTTAGAAACATCATGCCAGTTCACATTTTTGTTTTAAATTTATATTTTATTTCATTTTCAGATTAATACAGAAACCAAAGCTATTAAAATAAAGAAAAAATTACAATAGGGTTGGTACATACTTTCCCAACCCTCTCTTCATAATACAATAACCATCTATTATTTTCATAATAAGGTAAATGTACTTTTGCCAACTTTCCAGAGGCGTTAAATGAAACTTAGGGAGAATTCAACATCACATAATTGTATTATCAACAAAACACAATCTGTACCTTACTTATATACTTTCACTGGTTAGTGGGGAAGAGGTGGTTAATTTCCTTTCATCTATAAAGGTTTTTAGCTGGTCTGGTGAAAAAAAAATAAACACATCCTGCTCTCTCTTTATCACGCATTTACAGGGAAATCTCAGATTAAATATATATCCCATATCTATTATATCCTGTCTGTAAGTCAAAAATTGCTTTCTCCTAATCTGAGTAGTGAATGAGAGATCTGGAAAAATCTTTACTGGGTTATCATGAAACATGATAGGGTATTTTGAAAAATATTTTTTCATGACCTTATTTAGGTCAACAAAATTTATAAAAGATACTAACAAAATACCCCTATCAATTATTGAATTATTTGAGTCTTCCAGGAAATTTGTTAGGTTACCTTGAAAAGGTAACTCCAACACATTCAAATCAGAGTTTTTCTTAGGCAGAAAATAACAATAACTTATATCTGGTAATTCTTGTTCAGTGAAAAGTAATACTTCTAAGAAAAACTTTTTTAGTGTTTCTATCACAATTTCTCCAGCTATTCTTGGGAAATTAAGTAAACACAAATTTAAACGTTTAGAGTTATTTTCAAATATCTCTATACGTTTGGACAAAATATCTCTATCCTTCACTACAGCAGATTGAAATTCTAAATTCCTTTTACTAATTTCTTCTAAATTCTTAATTCTATCCTTAGATTTTCGTACAATCCCCTGGATTTGCGAAATTTCCTGTTGATTTTTCCCTGAAATCGAGTCTATCTTTTTCTCAAGACCTTTTTATGTTATTTGACATTGATACCATCAGATCCCACACCAAGTCCAAGGTTACCACAGTTGGGCGTGTCAATATCTCCAGAGTCCCTCCAGTGGCTGCCATCCTCTCCCTTCCATCCACAGCCTCGAGGAAGCCATCTTCCTCTTGGTCTAAATTCTGGCCCGTGGGAATTCCAGCCTCATCTGGGGCTCTCTCACTTCGAGCACTTACTTGGGCAGATGTATTTCCTGGTGATATCTCAATCACCCTTTGCGTCGGTGGCATGTCAAGATTTGGACTCAGCGATGCCTCCTCCATATATCCAGTTCTCTCTCCCACCTGAACTGGATCTGCGGGCTCCTTAGCCGCTGGCTTGTTCTGTACAGAGGCTGTCATAAATCGAACTATCTCCTGTTGAATAGGAGAGGTATAAGAGGTCGAGGGATACACCCTGACCTTTCCCTTCCTTTTGGGCGGCATTTCTAATAAATTCAGTCAATTTACAGGGTTCGGTATATGTTCAGCACAATTGTGTAATTCCTCACCTCTGTGGCGGAACTGTAGCGGATCACAGATATTCCTCCGTCCACCCGTCCTGCTCCGGACTAAGCCGGAACAAACCGGCGTGCCTCTTAGGCGGTGCGGCTTTGGCAGTGCGCCGCCCTAGCGCCGATTTTATGGGCGCATGGGCCCCTTCCAATGACATCCGGGGCGTCGGGGGCGGAGTTCAGGTAATTACTCTGGTTCTCAGGCAGAAATTCCAGCGTCTCGCCCACAGCCTCGACGGTGCAATCTAGATAACTCCTCTGTCTCCCAGGACATCCACACAGCCGCACTTGAGGGTCTCACCAGCGCTGATTTTATGGGCGCGTGGGCCCCTTCCGATGATGTCCGGGGCGTCGGGGGCGGAGTTCAGGTAATTACTCTGGTTCTCAGGCAGAAATTCCAGCGTCTCACCCACAGCCTCGACGGTGCAATCTAGATAACTCCTCTGTCTCCCAGGACATCCACACAGCCGCACTTGAGGGTCTCACCAGCGCCGATTTTATGGGCGCGTGGGCCCCTTCCGATGACATCCGGGGTGTCGGGGGCGGAGTTCAGGTAATTACTCTGGTTCTCAGGCAGAAATTCCAGCGTCTCGCCCACAGCCTCGACGGTGCAATCTAGATAACTCCTCTGTCTCCCAGGACATCCACACAGCCACCGCCAGTTCACATTTTAATAAAAGGTGTGGAAAATACAGTATAACAAGGGATAGGGGAAAACAGGATGACAATAACCAAAGACAGGCTATGAAGATACAGATCTAAAAACTGAGTTAAAGTAGCAAAATTCAACCATAGATTAAATGACAAGATTAAATAACACAATTACATTAATCAAGAAAGCTTACGACAGCTGTACATATAATCAAATTTGCAAGAAGCAACAGTATATAAAGCAACATTACATGGAGCGGGATAAACAGGAAGCAACATTACGTGAGGCAACATTACATAATGCGGCATTACATAAGGCGACATTACATAAGGCGACATTACATAAAATAGCAAAAGATGACAGGTAGCGTTAAATGACGAAGTTACATAGCTCAAATATTGGAAGTTCCAATTAACTTGAAGGATTAAGCTGAAAGGATTCAGGATGGATACAACGAGGGACCTGCCTCATAGAGGTGTGTGGAACAGAGAAAATCAAAGGGGGAAAGGGGCTAGGAGAGCTAGACCAAGAGGGTAGGGAAGGGTAGGGAAGGGTAGGGATAGGGATGATAAACCATTAATCAAATCTCATGTTTCACCAAAATCCCCACCCTTCAGACATACTCCTTCAATACTCCCACCACACTACCTGAGTTTGCATCCCTTTAGACATACTATATATTCTCTAGAAGAAAGCATCCCACTCTACTGATGCATTCAAACCTACTGGACTGGCTATACACCACTTATATACAAATCTTTGGTCCATACGTCGAAGCATCAGGGAGATATCTCCCCCTCTTGGTAAAAAAATCTGCTGGATAATGAAAAATTGTACATCTTCAACAGCATGGTTCTGCGCCAGTCAGTGTTTCACCAGTAGTGATTCCAAAAGTTTAGTACCAATACAACTCTTATGCTGGATAATCCTAGTTCTGATGGCAAGTCTAGTTTGTCCAATATAGATCTTCAAACAAGGACATTTAATCGCATACACCACCTGGGTCATATCACAGTCATAATGTGCTCTCAAGAAGTATTTTATTTTTGACTGTGAATGGTAAAAAACTTTAATTTGAAGTACATTCTGACATATTATACAATGCCAAATGTAAATTGTCCCGGATTCTGTTCATCAATTCTTCTTGTCCATGGCATCATCATCATCATCAGTTTATCTCTTAAATTCGCTCCCTGAGTTTTTGCAAAAATCAGATAAGACTCAAAGCCCTCATATATTCGTAAAATATAGCAATGATCCCTAATGATATTCTGTATTTGATCACATAATTTTGAAAAAGGTAATGTATATACCATACATTGGGTATCACAGCGAGGCTGTTTATTCAATAATAACTCCCGACTGGAAAACAACCCTCTTTTGTATGCCCAGCGTACAATCTTCCGTGGCTAACCTCGATCCAGAAACTTCTTCTCCATCTGTTCAGCCTTCATCATATACTCCTGTGTGGTCCCACAGATCCGTCTCAACCGCAGAAACTGTCCTGTAGGTATATTATTCCACAGATTCATGGGATGATAGCTATGATAGTGTAAGAGACTGTTTCTATCCGTTCTTTTATTATATATCATGATGGACAGTCTCTTAATACACTTCATGACCACCATATCTAACAAAGTAACCTGTTGGCAATCATACTCAAAAGAAAATTGAAGATGTTCATTTTGCGCATTTAACCAACTCATGAACAACTTTAATGTAGTGATCGTCCCCTTCCAGATGAAAAACACATCATCTATGAATCGGGTCCATATTACTATATTGGACCAGAACTCAGTAGGAATGTGCAGAAGGAAAAATTTTGTTTTGTTTTGTTTTTCATTTCACTGGGACCTTTGTTTCATTAGTTTCATAGGGTGGAAAAACCAAATTGTTTATTAGTTTAATTTGTTTTTCGTTTTCCCATTAAAATCAGTGGGGGAAGTATTTGCAGCCTATTTTTGGCTGCAGAATTGGGGTTTTCTTATCAATTCTAATGAAACTTCTGGGGAGCAATCAGAACAAGAAAAGAGCTCCAAGATACTTAGACTGTGACAAAGTGGCACCAAAGTGGCCTGTATAGCCTAAGGCACTATAAAGGGGCAAAGGGGTACCAGGAGTGGCAAGAGTGCTTTCACAGAGGTGCAAAGCAGCAGTGAGAGTGTCAAAAACACACCACAGCTTCAAAATAGAGCACCAATAACAGTTGCATGAACCCTCGAAGGCAGGACGACAGGCAAAGTGACAAGACAAGTGGCATCAACATCCTACAGCACAATGAAGGTAGAACATGCGGACTGATACAGTAAACTGCGCGGGAGAGCTGGCAAGCGCCAGCTCTCCCCAAGCCCACCCAGGCCACTCTCCTGGGCGCGCGATTCACTAAGCAAAGGTATGCAAATTAGGGCCCAAGGTAATTAGGAGGTGCTAGGGTCATTAGCGCATCCCTAGCACCTCCTTATTGACAGAAGCAGCGGTTGTCAGCAGGTTTGACAGCTGACGCTTCATTTTACCGGCATCGGTTGTCAAACCTGCTGACAGCCACGGGTTTGGAAAACGGCTGCCGGCAAAATTGAGCATCCGTTTTCCAACCCGCGAGCCGCAACAGATTTTTCTTTTTTTTTTTTTAGATTTTTTTCTTTTTGTTTATTTTTGGGGCCTCCAACTTAATATCGCTATGATATTAAGTCTGAGGGTGTACAGAAAACTAGTTTTTTCTGCTTTTCTGTACACGTTCCTGGTGCCGGCTGAAATTAACTCCTCCTTTGGCAGGAGTTAATTTCTGAGAGTAAAATGTGCAGCTTGGCTGCACATTTTACTTTCTGGATCGCGCGAGACTAACTAAAAGGCTCATCAACATGCATTTGCATGTTATGGGCACTATTAGTTTTGGGGGGCTTGGCCACGCGTTTTCTACGCACTATTACCCCCTTCTGTATACGGGGTAAAACTAGCACGTCGAAAACGCGTGGCCAAACGGGGGCTAAAGGTGCGCTCGGTCAAGCGCACCATACTGCATCGGCCCGATAGCAAGCAGAAAGAGTGTCAGAAAAAAACCACAAGGTGCCGATAAAGGGAAAAAGCAGCAGAAAGACTAGCACCAACACACTGAGGAACCATGATAGTGGCAAGAACACCACAAGTAGTAGAGTGAGTCGTCTGGTGTACGGCAGCAAGGCAGAGTGGTAGAAAGTTGATAGGGGCAAGACAGGATGGCACAGCGGAGGTAGTCTGGTCCCTGTGGTTTTGATATGGGCAAGACAGGCTGGCAGAACTGAGGGAGAGTTCCCTTTCCTTTGGGAAGGAAAGGGTTCCCTAGAATGGGTTGGCCCCTAGAGTGGAGCACAAACCTTGAAAGTGTGGCGAGTTGATGTGGAGGAGGTTTCCATGTGAACAGCGGTTCTGGTTGAACATGGGTTGGCGAGCACTAAGAGTTAGGCTGGCTACACCCAGGGAGAGTTCCCTTTCCTTTGCACAGGAAAGGGCTCCCTAGAATGGGTTGTCCCCTAGGGTGGGGCACGAGCCTTAAAAGTGTGGCGACGTGGAAGTTTCCATGTGAACAGCAGTTCTGGTTCAACATGGGTCAGCAAGTACTAAAAGATAAGCTGGCTACACCCGGGGAGAGTTCCATTTCCTTTGGACAGGAAAGGGCTCCCTGAAATGGGTTCGCCTGAGAGTGGGGCACGAGCCTGGGCAAGTGTGGCGAGTTGACATGGAGGAGGTTTCCATGTGAACAGTGGTTCTGGTTCAACATGGGTCAACGGGTACTAAGAGATAGGCTGGCTACACCCAGGGAGAGTTCCCTTTCCTTTGCGCAGGAAAGGGTTCCCTAGAATGGGTTGGCCCTAAGATTGGGGCACAAGCCTTCAAAGTGTGGCGATGTGGAGGAGGTTTCCATGTGAATAGCAGTTCTGGTTCAACATGGGTTGGCGGGTACTAAGAGATAGGCTGGCTCCACCAGGGGAGAGTTCCCTTTCCTTTGCGCAGGAAAGGGCTCCCTGAAATGGGTTGGCCCCAAAAGTGTGGTGGTTCCATTGGCATCTATTGAATACCCAGAAGCTATTAATTGCTTATGCACTTCAGCGGATGACAAAGGAACTTGAAGAGCTCTCAGAAATAAGAAAACTACTACTCAAGTCCAAATCTACAATATCAACCTATGTTAACTTTGTACCCTGCACATTGCCTCTGTAAACTATGGGAAAACAGAGGATGAACTAGAGTGCAACTACCACCAGTTTTCAATAGTACTAGAAACATTAATGTTGGCACCTAAGAAAGATTTAGGGAAAATGTCCCATATTATGAAGGTCATGAAATCTATTGAGCGCATGAAATATGCAAACTCCAAACAAACATCTTGTCAGCTTTTTATGCTCTTACATTCCAAATGTTGCAAAATAGGAAAAAGAATATTCTGAAAAGAAGTGATGCACAAATACATGAAACTGAAATTAGAAATACTAGAACTAAACTCAGACAGGCACAGCGTTTGAGGCCAGGCCCTTGTAGTGACGTCAGGGCTGGACAGACAGGCACAGCGTTTTAGGTCAGGTCCTTGAAGTGATATAAGGGCTGGACAGACAGGCACAGCGTTTGGGGTCAGGCCCTTGTAGTGATGTAAGGCTGGACAGGCAGGCACAGCGTTTGAGGTCAGGTCCTTGAAGTGATGTAAGGGCTGGACAGGCAGGCACAGTGTTTGAGGTCAGGCCCTTGTAGTGATATAAGGGCTGGACAGACAGGCACAGTGTTTGAGGTCAGGCCCTTATAGTGACATAAGGGCTGGACAGTGGACAGACAGGCACAGTGTTTGAGGTCAGGCCCTTGTAGTAACGTAAGGGCTAGTCGGGCAGACACAGCATTTGAGGTCAGGCTGTTGTAGTGACATAAGGGCTGGACAGACAGGCACAGCATTTGGGGTCAGGCCCTTGTAGTGACGTAAGGGCTGGACAGACAGGCACAGCTTTTGAGGTCAGACCCTTGTATTTACGTAAGGGCTGGACAGTGGACAGACAGGCACAGCGGTAGAGGTCTGGTACATGTGCTGATATTATCTGGAGCATTTGAGGCAGTTGCAGCTGTGGCAAAGCTTTAAATTGCTTTAATTCATCTTGCCATTCACAGGGAAAATTTGGAATCCCAAGCAAAGGCATGTTTATTTTCAAAAACACTAGGATTTCCATGAACTCTGGTGCCAACCTTGAGCGGTGAGGGCTCATGATGTCCCCTGTCATTGAAAATACACGTGCACTGGGCACACTGGTTGGTGGACATGACAAATATCGCTAAGCCACTTTGGATAGTTGGGCCAGACAGTGGACTTGTGTGCCCAATATGCCAGCGGATCTGTCTGCATGTCCTCTGGGCTCTGTGAGATACCATGTTACTGACATTTGTGCTGGTGTCTCCTTTGCTTGGGTGGGCTGAGAGTCCTTCTTGCTAGCTGCTTTCACTCTAGCCCATTCCAGAACAGATGCTTTTTTAGGAGCAACATGGCTTTGGTGTACTGAAGTGGAGGAGGAGCTACTAGCTGTCACTGACAGAGTGCTGCTCCTGCTTGGGCTTGCACTACTCTGAAGTGACCGCTGTTTCCTCCTCTGCTTCATGCCTAATCTGTCTCTGCCTATGGCACTCCTGTTCACAGACTTTTACTAACGGCAGGTCCTTCACAAATGTGAGACAATCAGACTGTAGAGTGAATTTCCCTTTCACATGGGGATCACAGACTGTGGCGAGCATGTATGTGTGGTCTTTTGTTAAAGTTCTTAATCTCTCTTGTACCTGCTTCTGCAAAAAGGCCAGACTGCAGCAGCACCTCTGCTGTCATTTCCTCTTCCTGTTTAAAGCCCTCCAAATTTTCCTCCAGAAAATTAACTATAGGGTTGATGTCAGCCAAGATGGCACTTCTGGAACTCAGCTCCTCCATAGCATCCTTGAAGGGCTGCAGGATTTTTACCAGCTGACTCATGACTAACCAATCATGATGCCCTAGGGGACTATGCACACTTATCTCCATTTCCAGAGAAAGGTCATGAAGGGGTGTCTGCTGCTCCACTAACCTCTGCAGCATCATATAGGTGGAATTCCACCAGGTGCCAATGTCTTGAATGAGATGCTTGTGAGGCATCCCCAAGTCAGTCTGCTTTTGTCGGAGAACCTGCCCCGCCTTCACACTTCTGTGGAAGTGCGCTGCTATGTTACTGCACTTGTGTATTAATGTATGCAGGTATTCATTCTCTTGGTGATTGGACTCCAACCCCAGAGCTGACTTCACAACTAGGTGCAGAGTGTGTGCAAAACATCGGATGTTCTGAAAGCGCCCATCACATATTGCCTTTACCATGTTTGCACCATTCTCTGTAACAAAGAACCCTGCCTGAAGATTCCTGTCTCGCTGGTGTAGCTGCCAGCCCGCCAGCATCTGTCTGATGCATGCTAGAATATTGGCTGAGGTATGGGCCTCGTCCATCAGGTGGGTGTGCAGTAAAGCCCACCTCCACCCTGATACTTTTCACTAATAGAGCTGCTGCCTGCTCCTGCCTCAGCCAGGTCCCACCAGTGTGCTGTCAGGGAGAGGTAAAAGTGTGCAGCATTCATGGCAGTCCAGATATCGCAGGTAAAATGCACACTCCTCTCTGCCTTAGCAAGCAGTGCTTGGATGCGACTGCGACACTGGTTGTACAGTCTGGGGATGACCTTTCTGCTAAATGTGGTTCTGGAGGGGACTTTGTAATTTTGAACTAAGACCTTCAGCAAATGCTTGAAACCCACATTCTCCACTACCTGCTAGGGCTGGTCATCAAGGGCAATCATTTTCCCAATGCTCTTGGTTACAACTTTTGAGGCTGCCTTCTTCCTTCCCCAGGATAGCATTACCGAATACCACCCCATTTCCTCCATGGTGGGTTGTAGCTTCTGACACATGACAGGGGGCTGCTGGCCTGCCACCTGACTGCTAGAAGGGGCTGAGGGCGTGGGATGACTCTGTTCCTTTTCAACCACTTTACACTGCCTGGAAAAAGGGGTCCCCTGACTGGTACTGCCACCATCCCTAGTTGGCAGTCAAAAAAAGAGTGTTTGGAATTAATAAGAAAAGAATGGAAAATAAATCAAAGAATTCCTTAATACCTCTGTATTGCTCCATGGTGAGATCACACCTAGAGTACTGTATGCAATTCTGGTCAATATATCTCTAAAAAGATAAAGCTGAACTGGAAAAGGTACAGAGAAGGGCAACCAAAATGATAAAGGAGATGGAATGGCTCCTCTGTGAGGAAAAGCTGATCAACCCATGAGTTTAGGCTGATCAGCTTGGAGAAGACAAGGCTAAAGGGAGCTATGTTAGAGGTCTATAAAATCATGAATAGAACAGGTAAATGTGAATCTGTTATTTAGTCTTTTGAATAATACAAAACTAGGGGACACCTCAATGCACAAATAAACTGTGGAATTCATTGCAAGAGAATATGTGGTAAATATGACTAGCAGAACTGAGTTTAAAAAAATAGTTTAAACAAGTTCTTCTTGGAGTAGTCTATAAAGTGAAATTAACCAAATAGAACTGGGACAAGCCACTACTTATCCCTGGATGTTAGCAGCATGGGATTTCTCTAATGTTGGGAATCCTGCCAGGTGCTTATGACCTGGATTGGGAACTGTCAGAAACAGGATCCTGGGCGTCATGGACCCACAGTCTGACCCAGTATGGCAATTCTTATGTTCTTAAGCAGAGCCCACAACACCTTCATCCAGTCAGGTGGTAGGCCATGTGTCTGCAGGGGCAATGTACAATGAATGGTGTACCATGTCACTGTCATAGGTCAAGAGACAGGCAACATCCAAAGTAGTGATGAGGGTCATTAGAGAAATAAGTGCTCTAAATGATTAGCATGCACTCTGCAATTTAGGGATTTTGATACCTATGTTCTGTCTGCGATACTACACCTGCCCTTTGCACCATAGGGGATTTGTTGCCTTTGTGTTGTTTGTGATATCTTGCCAGCAGTCCTTCTTGGAGGTTTTCATGCCTCTGTGCTGTTTGCAATACAGGTTTTGATGCCTGTCTGCTGTTTGTGATTACCCACCTGTATTCTGTGCCTTAGGGAGTCTGATGCCTCCTTGTTGTTTGTGATATCCCACCTGCAATCTATGCCCTCGCAGTTTTGATGCCTCTGTGAAGTTTATGATACTCTCTTCTCTATGCCATGGGACTTTGGATGCCTCCATGCTGTTTGATTTTACTCTTTCTGCTTGCTCTGTATACTGCAGTCTTGACTTCTAATCCTTACTTACTATTAGCTTCAGAGGCAGATTGCAGTGAATACCAGCCTGAACCTTATTTTTCTTCTCTGTTTCAGAATTTATGTGTGTTCACAAAAAGACAGCACATAATCAGTAGTTAAGAGACATTTTTGCACATGCTGTGAGAGTTAGTGGGTATTATATTATTATACTGTATAACTGTAGTATACTACATAGCCAGAAAGTAGACAGTGTGTGCCACTACCAAGAATTCTAATTCTGCTTGCTAAATAGCGCCACTCTTCTTGCTGCATTGCTCTGCACATATTGGGCCGGATTTTAAGAGTTATGCGCGGGTGTAGATTTGTGCGTGCAACCTGGCGTGCACAAATCTACGCCTGATTTTATAACATGCGCGCACAGCCACGCATATATTATAAAATCCGGGGTCAGCGCACGCAAGGGGGTGCACACTTGTGCACCTTGCGCGCGCCGAGTCCTAGGGGAGCCCAGATGGATTTCCCCGTTCTCTCCAAGGCCGCTCCGAAATCGGAGCGGCCTCGGAGGGAACTTTCCTTCTGCCCCCTCACCTTCCCCTCCCTTCCCTTACCTAACCCGCCCCCCAGCCCTACCTAAAACTCCCACTCACCTTTGTTAAAAAAGTTGCACCTGCCTCTGGGCAGGCATAGGTTGTGCGCGCCGGCCGAGTGCCGGCACGAGATCCCCTGGTCTAGAGGCCCTAGGGAGGCTTCTGGCCATGCCCATGCCCCACCCCTTTTTTCAAGCCCCGGGACATACGGGCATCCCAGGGCTTGCACGCATCACCGGGCCTATGCAAAATAGGCTCGGTGCGCGCAGGAACAGGTATTCGTGGTTACGTGCGTAATATATGCGCGTAACTCTTTTAAAATCCGCCCCACTATTTATAATGGTATGTGCAGAGCAATGCTTCAAGCCACTCCTGGTACTTTTGAGTGATTATTCCTCTGCTCTGGCTGTCTTTGAGTTTCATTCCAAATTCCCTTCCCTTACAGAATTTGCCAACTCTTGGTCTTGTCCTGGCAATCCTATACTTTGCACACTTGCTGTACCACTCATGGACCGTTGAGCCCTTTGTGCCACTACTTGAACCTCCTCTTAATGCCTTGGATTTTTTATGCCACTCTTCTTCCTGCCTCAGACTTTGCTGTACATCTTGGGGCCTTACTGCCACTATTCTTCTTGTGTTGCTCTGCACCTACCATTTGTGATTTTAATCTCCACTGCTTTTGCCGCAGCTGCTGCTCCAGGACACTCATGGTAAATTTGGATGGTTCTAACCATGATCTGGCTGTCTTTGAGGTTCTTTTCAAATTACCCTCTTTTATAGTACTTGCTGACTCTTCAAACTTTCTTCTCTTATGGTTCTTATGACTGTTGGTCTCATTTGGTATTTAGCCTTCAATGAATTATATCACAGCAAAAGGCAGGGGCTGCAAAGGTACAGCACCCAGAAACAGGAACTGCTGCTCATGTAATGGAGTCAATATTTGTAAAAACTGATTCAGAAGACAAATATTGTTCTGGACTCCCTGAATCACAGAATATTGAACAGCTAGTGGCTAAAGAGAATGTGGTGCCTCTAGTCAATAGTATCATAACCTCCAGTAAGAAGGTAGAGGAGGCAGATGATACAAGATTGAGATTAGGCACTGCAAAGGGAAAGACTCACTCCAAGCCTGAACAGCCAGTCCTTTCCCCTAATGATGCCATGCAAAAATGACATGAGACCTCCTCATGGAATTTCTTCTGGTTTCTTCATGCCTAGCCTTTTGTACCAATTTGGAGCCTTGGGGAGTTCTTTCCACTATGGGTGGCTGCTTTATAACTCTCATGAAGCTTTTGGGTCTTCGGGCCACTCTTTCAGTTGCTTTCTTCCCTCTTATTGGTGCCTTCTGCTATTCATGCCATACTTGGTGCTGCTTTGCCCCTGTCGTGCAGTCTTTAGGGATTCATGGCACTGTTGGTGGTGCCCTATGTTCCACTTTTGGGACCTTGGGGTGTCCTGGCCACTCTTGCTGCTTTTTTGTTCCTCTGACATTGCCTTGGAGAACTGCTGCCATTGCTGGCAGCATTTTGCCCCATTGTGGGTACTTGGGATATTCATGCCACTTTTGATACCACATTGACAAAGTCTTAATGCATTGGAGTATCTTCACCTTTCTGGTGATGTCTACCCACAAGTTGCATTAGAAATGATTAGGAAAGCTCAATTTGGGAGCCCAAAATAGGCTGCATTTCTTCCCCCATTGACTTTAATGGGAATCAAATGAATCAAATGAATAAACAATTTTGTTTTCATATGAAACAAACCAAAATGAATAAACAAACCTAGTGAATATTAGAGGAATAGTAAATTAAACAGGAATTAAAGTTAGATTAAACAGATCCAGAACTGAATACCAATGTAATTAATCCAGGATTAGAATAATTATTTTGTAAAATAAATATATAGGCACAGTAGGATTGATTTTAAAAAAGTATTTACACATGTAAAACTGGGTTTTACTCAAGTAAATACTCTTTATTCGAGTAAGTGGGCTTTTGAAAATTGCTACAATGTATGCCATTGAATTGTCCATAGGATTTACTCATGTAAATGGTTTTTGAAAATTGCTACAATAGTAGTTACATTTACATGCATAGCTCCTTTTGAGAATTACCCTCATTGTATTTTTTCAAGCAAATAAAAAAATGTTAAAGCATTTCTTTGCACGTTTGTTCTTTCACTGGTCTGTGATTTTTAAGATGTTTAATTATGTCTTAAAAACATTTCATTTCACTGTAACTTAGTTAAATGATACATTATGTAACCCCATAAAGAGCAGGACTGTATTAACACATGTTCTTCGCCTATACATAGAAACTGATAACTCTTCCTTTTTACAATAGCTGATTGTAAGCAAAGATGAGAACAGTTTAATGTCACCCGCTTGGTATTTCGGTCATCCCATCTCTTCACTCCTTCGTTATGTTTAATCTGGCCTCTTTCTGAAACTGAAAACAGAGGCTAAACAATGGCAGTCTTTATGGCTGTTGTACTGTAGGTGGCAGATTGGAATGAAGCACTGTGGCAATTGGCATAGGGGCTTAGGCTATGGTTTCCCATTGTCTGTACTATAATGTCATCTTATTATGGCTGTTCATTAACCATTTAACTGACCTGTCTCATTATTTCTCAAAGGTGCCACATTTTCCAAGAAATCCTTGTCTCATTACATTGAAAAGAAGCAGGAAGCAAATTTCTTAGCAAAGAATACTAAACTATCTGTACATGTATTTTCAAATTTTATTTTTTTTTGGTGGGGGGGAGTGGGTGTATCCAGCTCAGCTGGAACTGGAGATGGTATCTGACATATGAACCTTCATTTGCAACTTCTCTGGGATTTTTCTCCTATTATATATCCACTAATAACTCATCTACCAGTCATTGCAAAAACGTACCTCAGTCAGAGCCCATATACTAGGTCTCCCTATTGAACCTCTGGCATCATACTCCTTGGCTGCACGCTGCACTTTCATTCAGCTGAGAGCAAAAGACTGCCAAATCGAACTAAGCTCCAGAGCTGCCTTCAGCCTTACCTGGGCTCTGCTTCTCTGTCTTCTGCTGCTGAAACTTTCCTTATGAGGCTGTGCCCTTCCCTCTCCAGTGATTTCATCACCAGAGTCAGTCAAGCGGGATTAACCCTTTGGAGGGCTGATACTGAAGGGCCACGGAAAAGGGCCTCTCTTTTTCTCTGACCCTTCATGTGCAACTTGGGGGCACATTGGGAGTCCAACAAACAGTAGGAATATGTACTTACTATACTATTATTCCTCTGTATTCAAGTGGGCTAACACAGCAATGCAAATTGTATTTTTATAAATATTGCTGTGATCTTAGCACATCAAATAAAGTTGTTTGATATTAGTAATGGGTGTTCCGGATCTATGCTAAGGTCTAAGGGACTGACAAGTGCCCTCCTTTTGTAGTGTGCTCCTTGGTGGGCCATTGTATGCAAGGACAGTATTGCTTACTTTTGCTCTTTTGTTGTATTGATATACCAGTGGCTGGTTTCACGGTAGTGCTAGAGGATGGTTCTTACTGTTAAGCTCTGTTTGGTAAAACATACTTGTCTTTTGTGGGGCCTGTTAAGCCATATTGTGATTTTTGAGCTTAAGACTCTGTTGAATTTAGTTGGGATGGAAGGGATTTCAACCATTATGACCATCACAGGGGCAAAGCCTTTATGGAGTCATAAGTAACCCCTGTAGATTGCATTAGGGGAGTGTTAAGGCAAACAAGCAACAGTTTATTTACCCTCCCAGATATGCTAATAATAATGTTGGGACAAGGAATATGTTGTCCATAAAAACAGTCCTGGGTAACCTGAGCACTAGATCGATAAGAAATAAGGATGTGGAGATTTCAGATTTAATTGAGCAATATGGGTTGGATTTATTTTTAGTCACTGAATTCTGGCATGAGGAATCTGATATTTTACTATTGAACTCTCTTTGCCTCTCTGGATTCTCCTATATGGCGTAATGAAGAATGGGGAAAAAAGGGGGAGGAGTGTTTATTATTTCTAGGGACAATCAGATTAACTGGATTATTCTTGGATATTGATGTGATGCTGGTTAAATGTTTGGAAAGGTCTTACTTTGATTTATCAGCAGTTATCACAGATTACAGTTTGAGTCTCTTGCAATGTTAAATTGAAATATGAGAATGTAATCATTACAGGAGACTTTAATCTATCTACATGCTAACAATGTGGAATCTCTCCCTGCAATGGAATTTCTTTCCTGTATGTTAGCAACAGGTTTAAGGAAGTTTGACAATGTCCCCATGCATTGCTTACAACATAGACTGGATCTGATTTTCTGTGACAAGACAATTTCTCAAGCAGGTTGGGTCAGTTGATACAGGTTCGAGACAGATAACCATTAAATTGAGACATGACATCACTTGCCAATCTTCTGCGATGATGCACATCATTGGTTGCACCTGCAAGAAATGTATATGTGGGCAAAACTATGAGACCAGATAACATAAGAATGATCGAGCATAGAAGTTGCCTGATGCACAATTGTGTTAGTCTTGCATTGGTCATGATTTTACTGATTTGCAGTTCTGTGTGATTCATCAACTTACCAGAGACTGGCATGACGGGGACTTACCTGGGAAACTACTCAGACTTGAACAGCATTGGATACATAGACAGTTTACCATGAGACTGGATGGTCCTAATGCTGAAAAAGATTTTTCTGTGTTTTTGTGAAATAGTTCATTTGATTTTATTTTTACTTTTTTCCAGGATCTTTAATATGCACGGCATTACATACATATATCATTGCTTCACATCAGCATTTCAGGGGACTTCTGTCCCTCCAGAGGATCTCATTTGAAAATACTGTGAGCAGTCCGAGAGAGAAAACACATCTTTCAGATAAGTTCTGCTTATAAGAAACATCCCCCTGATTCAATACAACACAAAACATTGGCTGATGTTAGGGTTCCTTATTTTTATTTTTGCTTTTATTTGCAGTTTATAAAAATGATAAAAAGTTTTAAAAAATGGGCCTCCAGCAGGATCAGACCTCAGCTCCAGGCCTGGCACCAAATGCTAGACCCAGGCCAAGCCTGGCACTGAGGCTTGGTCCCAGCCCTGAGGCCTAGCCTTGGCATCCAGGGTCTTGTACTGTTCATGACCTGGCACAGGCATAGCATGGGAACTCTGCCCTGAGGCCTGGGCCCAATGTCAGGGCCCAGCCCTAAGACTTAGGCTAGAAGATAGAGCCCAGCCCTAAAGACCTCGGCCTAGTGCCAGGGCTTAGCCTGAGGCCTGGTCTCATCACCCATGCAAATACAGATTTCCATCCAAACTGAATCACTGCAGACCCCACAGTTTAAATCATAATTTTAGCATAGCCTAGAAGATTGCCAGAGCCAGGTCATGGCAGAATTGTCTGTGCTTCTAATTCAAATATTATTCAACATGCTTTATGAAGGAAAATCAAGATTTAAATGAAGGACATGTAGACCATACTTTATAGTAAAGATGGGCTAGATGTTCATTTTAAGGATATCCATTCATTTGAAACAAATTCATAATTTGAAACAAAACAGAACATATTTGTTTTGTTTTACTTAAAACTAAATGAGTGGACAGTGTTCCTTAAAATAAAAATGTTGCTTGCATTTGTTTTCAGATCCCATTCAAGTATATGAGGCAAGCAAAACTGCAGTTTTTATTTCTACTCAAGGCAAGCCAGTGAAGCCGGACAGAGAAAAACCATGATATGAAGGGCCAAGGAAGGAGCAGGTCCATTCAAGAGCAAGCATTTTTTCAAGCAGCCTTTCTCAGCTGACACCTACATAGATTCACAATCACTTTTGTTTTTTTTTAACCTGAACCTGAAAACAAGATACAACTTTGAACCGTCTCCATTTTCTTTTCATATTTCTATGCTGGATTTCAGCATATTGGATCGGCTTCCATCTTGTTTCCTGGGCAACTCTAAAGGGGACACAATGGGATTGGGGACTGGGTTCCATGTGGGAATTTGATCTTCTCTGGGTGAATGTACATAAAATTATTGCTGGGCAGAAAACATAGGCCTTTTGATTTTTATATGCCATCATTTACAATGTTGTTATGTTACAATGATACTAAGACTATGTGTCTCATTAAATAAACAGATTTGAACTGTGCACTCTTGCTATGCAGAGAGAAATCTATATTTTAATAGGTGCAGTATCATTGACCAGTAACTATTGTACTGGCCACGCAAAATACAAGTCTTCCTTTATTTTGTTCTCTCTAACTTTCTGTGTGTGAAAACGAGTCAATGTACACTGACTACAGTATACATGTGACTCTTTTTTCACAACCTGTATCATGTTTCATTTCCTACTGGATGTCTATATAGTCACAGTCAGCAAATTGATAGTAGAAATGTGCATTCCTTTAGAATGAATGTGTTAAATAGAAAAAATGAGACCATTTTAGGTTAATTCCAAATACAACAAATCGAAAATGGCCTCTCTAAAATATCTGAAAATTGTTTTGTATTTTCATTTTTGTTGCCAAAATTGAAAAAAACAAAGGCTTCCCTGAAGCTGTCCAAATCTTCTTCTGCCCTGTTAAATCAAACCTAGGGCCTGAGCCTACCCATTTGGGCTGAGCCAGGCCGAGCTAGGGCATTTTCAAGTCACTCCACCCCATTAAATCCAGCCCAGGGTCTACACCTACTCAGTTGGGCTAAGCTGAGCCCAACTGAGGCCTCTCTAGGCCCCTTCTGCCTCCCTATAAACATGTGGCGTGGGACCTTTCTCTATGAACTCCACTTACCCCTTATGGCTTGTCCACATAAAAAGAATGACAAGGGAAGGAGCAAACCCATTTGCTCCTGCCCTGGTGCCTGGATATTTAAAAATTACATTGCCTAAAGAAATGACATTACTTTGATGCCTGTTTCTGGGGCAACTGGCACAGTTTTTTAAATACAGGCACCAGGGCAGGAGGAAGTGGGCTTTTGCTCTTGCCTTTTTCATTCTTTTTATGTGGACGAGCCATAAGGGGAAAAGTGAGGGCTGGGGTGGGTAGTCCTTGGCACTGGCACTTTGGGGGACAAGACAAGCCTCGGAAGGCCTCAGCTGGGCCCAGTTCAACCTAGAAGTGAAGGTCTGGGCCCTGGGCTACATTTAAGGATGTGTGAAGAGGTTGGAGGGGCCTGAGAATGTCCAGCTGAGCCCAGCTCAGCCAACTGGGTAGGCCAAGGACCTAGATTGGATTTATCGGGGAGGGAGGGGGTTAGGGAGGCTCAAAAGGCCTGGTTCACTTCCTTTATTTATTTATTTTTGGGGGGCTTTAGATGTTTGGGTTTTTTTTCATTTCGGGAAATTAATCAAGTCAAACATTAAGACAGTGGTGCCGATGCATTAAAGTGCACCCAGCCTAGTGCACAGGTTTACATTTGGTTGGACACGAGTTTTGGACGCGCTAGACTAGCATCCCATGCAATAAGGAGATTAGTGCCCATCACATATAATTTTCATTTAGATGAGGCTATTAGCTATTATACCTCTCCCCCCCCCCCCCAACTGTAAAAAATTGCTGAGTGCCCAACACACTTTTTTAAAGTGTCAAATTTAACACCAGCCCCAGAGGTGGTGTAAAGTCAATCTGTGAGATGAGGGCTCATGAGAAATTAAAAAATACAGTCCTCTGTGGTTCCTCCGACTTATTTATTTTATTTAGGCATTTTATAAAACGTTGTTCAAATAGAAGATCACAACAGTTTAGAAAATCAACATGGTAAGAACAATGGATAGCCGGCGTCATCTTGTGCTCCTACCATGTGACAAAGGCTGACCAATGGCACCGGTAGCCCCTGTGACATAGTGAGGGCAAAGGTTATTGGCGCCATTTTGAATACTGGCAGCCGACGGCCCGAGTGCAGGAGGTCGCTCCCGGACCCCCGCTGGACCACCAGGGACTTTTGGCAAGTCTTCTGGGGGTCAGGAAGGTCCCCTTGCCGAATGCAACATATCTGCCCCCCGACGAATACGAATACAGAATGCAACATATGCCGTCCCTCTGCACATCCCTATCAGCTAGGAAGGAAGACAACCATTTGAGCACAGTTCCATCTATTCCAATTTTTTTCAACTGATGGCATAGCATGGTATGATTCACAGTGTCGAAGGCTGCTGTTAAGTCAATTAGTACTAGGATATAAGATTCATCATTGTCAAACCCCTGTAGTACAGGGACCATTAAGGAAATGAGTAAAGTTTCTGTTGATCAATATTTTCTAAAATCCAAATTGATTAAGATACAGAATATTATTGTCTTCTAAGTGGTTATCTAATTGAGATAACACTGCTTTTTCTAGGACTTTTGTGATAAAAGTTTTATTTTTTAGTATTGGTTTAATCACAGCTTGTTTTGCCCCAGCAGAGACCAACCCTTCTGATTGTGAATGGTTGATTATGATTGCAATTGTCTGTTACGAGCGCGCGCGGGCGCGGTCGTCTCGGGCGGGTGGTGAGCCCTTGGGCCACGGCAGGACCCCAGGAGGAGCCCAAGGCCACACCGTGGGAGGTGAGCTGAGCAGGCATGGTGAGCCAGGCAGGCAGGAACAGAAGCAGGGAGTCCGACCCTCAGCCGGACCTGCATGCCCATGGTAGCCAACACGGGGAAGTTGACTAATGAACGGTCCTCCGACTGTTCCCGGCCCTTTCGGACCTGCCGCAGGGAACGGCAATGGGCAGCAGGCCGGACAGAGGCGAGGGCAGACAGAGTCCTTAGCAGAAGACATCAGACGGGGCAGAAGCAGGCTGAGGCGAGACGGAGACATCAGGACAAGGGCTGAAGCGAGACACAGGAAAGGTCCAGGCGAGCGGGAACTCCGATGCTGGGATACTCACATCCGAAGCCCCCTCGGCTGGCAGAAGCTCAAGAGCCCGTGGGACGAATCCCTCCTGTTGGCCACTCCAGGGCCCAACAGGACAGAAGATTCAGGAACCAGGTCAAGGCAGAGACAGGTAGACATCCGGACAAGGGCTGAAGCAGACACTGAAGACAAGGCTGGACGGGAACATTGCACTGTCCATCAGGGCGCCCTACTCAGCCCACCCGTGGGACTGAGTCGCGGACCACCCTGTCCCAGACGCGCCCTACACAGCCTAGGAAGGCTGGTCGCGGACCACGCTGAGAAGGAGGGCGCGGGGAAGACCCAGGCGAACAGGAACTCCGATGCTGGGATACTCACATCCGAAGCCCTTTCGGCTGGCAGGAACAGGAGCAGACAACAGGCACACGTCAAGGCAGACATCAGGAAACACGTCTAGGCAGACATCAGGAAACATGGAGGACCTGGACCGGCAAGGTTACAGACAACTGTAATGCACAATCCGAAGGCCGAAGACAAGCAGGAGTCGGAGTCACGGACCGGAGTCAAGGCAGGCTGAAGACAAGCAGGAGTCGGAGTCACGGACCGGAGTCAAGGCAGGCTGAAGACAAGCAGGAGTCGGAGTCACAGACCGGAGTCAAGGCAGGCTGAAGACAAGCAGGAGTCGGAGTCACGGACCGGAGTCAAGGCAGGCTGAAGACAAACAGGAATTGGAGTCACGGACCGGCGTCAAGGCAGGCTGACGACAAGCAGGAGTCGGAGTCACGGAGGACCTGGATCGGGAGAGGCCACAGGCAACTGTGTAACCCAATCCGAAGGCCTTGTGCAAGTGAACAGACAGTCCTTAAATACTGGAGGTAGAAGGCAACTCCCTGGGAGGAGCTTGCCAGGACCGCCCAATGCTGGTCCTATAACTAGGGTAGAGAGCTGCGGGCCAGCCCCTAGGGAAGGGCGTCGCCCAACAGGAAGTCCAAACACTGAGGCTGCAAGCCACAGGCATGCCTCAGGAGCAGCTAGGCCTCTCAGGCCCTGGAGCAAGTCCTGGATGATGCGCAGGCGAGGCCCTGGCTTCAGAGCGGCCTCAGGAGGAAGGTAAGAGACCTCCTGCAGCGCAGCAGCAGGGGGGATCGCAACATTGTCGGAGTGATTATGCTGTATACTATTTTCAGGGAACTCACAGGGATTAGGTCTAGTGAGTGGCTAGCAGGTTTAATTTTAGTAATGATTTGGTTAATTTCGAGTTAAGGTACTCTGACAAATGTGGTCCATTTAGCTTGCCCATGTTTTTCTTCAGGTTCTTTTGTTGATGAGCAAGTGGAGAATTGTGTTTTAAACTATTGATTTTATTTATTTATTTAAGGCTTTTCTTTACCGACATTCGTCAGGGACATCATGCCGGTTTACATCGAACAAGGGGGAACAACATAGAGAAATCAGTTACAAAAAACAGGGAGAAGCAAACTGGGAGATGTGAATGTGAAATGCATAATAGAAAGGAGTAGAAGCATTAGAAAGTTATCATCAAACTAATACAGTTAAGTTAAACGGAAGAGTGTAACAGTAGAGAACTATATACAGGTCATACATCAATGTCTTAAGTAGCGTATTGCAGAGGCATGTAACATAGTAATGCGGGCATCAATATACATGGAGAAAAGCTAATTGAGGTGAGGGGGAGGGGGGATATTGGAGAGGGGAAGTAAGGAAGTTAGTTAAATGCCTGTTGGAAGAGCCAGGTCTTCAATCATTTTTTGAACATATGTGGGTTAGGTTCCAAACGTAAAGTAGGAGGCATTGAGTTTCAAATAGTGGGTCTTGCAATAGATAGCACCCAATCTTTTGTGGAGCCGAGGTGTGTGAGTTTGGGAGCAGGTGTGTGTATAGTTCCTTTGTAGGCAGATCTGGTAGGTCTGTTAGAGGAGTGAAAAAAGAGAGAGTTATTCATCCAGTTAAGGTCATGGTTGTAAAGGGTTTTGTGAATGATGGTGAGACTCTTGTAGAGGATTCTGAATGAGATGGGGAGCCAGTGGAGGTCTTGTAGGATGGGAGTGATGTGGTCCATTTTTCGTGTGTTGGTGAGGATTCTGGCTGCGGCATTCTGTAGTATTTGGTTTGATGGAAGAGTTGGGGAGGCCAAGCAGGAAGGTGTTACAATAGTCAGTTTTAGAAAATATGAGGGCCTGGAGAACAGTATGGAAATCATTGAAGTAGAGGAGGGGTCTGAGTTTCTTAAGTACTTGAAGTTTGTAGAAGCATTCTTTGGTGGTGGTGTTTATGAATTTTTTTAAGTTAAATTGGTTATCTATGATGACTCCCAGGTTTCATGAACTGTGGGAGAAATGGGATGAATTGGAGTTAGCTGTTGTGTTTGCGAAGGAGTTGATTGTTAAATTGTGTGATATGAGGAGGAGCTCGGTTTTTGCTGTGTTGAGGTCAAGATTAAGTGTATTAAGGAGAGTATTAATTGACGTGAGGCAGTTGTCCCACATTTTTAATGCGTTATGGAGGGAGTCCATTACAGGGAAAAGAATTTGGACATCGTCCGCATAAATGAAATGAGTGAGGCCTAGGTCATTTAGAAGCTGGCAGACGGGTAACATAAATGTTGAACAAGGTGGAGGATAGAGATGAGCCTTGGGGGACTCCTCTGGATGAGTTGAGGGGGTCTGATATACTGTTTCCAAGTTTAACCTTGAATTGTCTATTGTCAAGGTAGGAACTGAACCAGCTCAGGGCAATTCCAGAGATGCCAAAGTTTTTTAGTTGGTGTAGCATAATTTCATGGTTAATAGTATCAAATGAAGCTGAGATGTCGAGCATGGCTAGGATATAGGATTGTCCTTTGTCCATGCCCTTGAGAAGGGTGTCTGAGAGGGTGATTAGGAGTGTTTCAGTGTTGAAATGTTTTCGGAATCCAAATTGGGACGGGAAAAGTATTTTATGTTTCTCTAGGTGCTCAGAGAGATGGATGTTGACAACCTTTTCCATGATTTTAGCTAGAAAAGGCAGGTTGGGTTGGATATTGGCCGATAATTAGCAAGTTCAGTGTGGTAGAGGTTTGCTTTATTAAGAATGGGTTTAATGATTGCTTGTTTTAGTGTGGTAGGGACTTTGCCAGTAGTGAGGGAGCAATTAATGATGTCGGCAAGGGGTTTGGCTATTATGTCCGGGATATATTTTTTTTTATTTTTTTTATTTTTTATTTTTTATTTTTTTAAATTCTTTATTTATCAAGTTTTTTATTTACAATACAAGTATCAACTTGCAACTGAAATTACAGATTTATGTAGCCATAGAATAAGGAAATATTATAAAATTACAATCATTTTTCCTATTACATATTCCATATTCCGTATTCTGTATTTTTTACAAGCAAAAAGAGAAGTATATCCAAATTAGAGCATTTTTTTAAAATAACTTAATATGAAATTTGTAAGTTAATTCCCCAGTTTCATTTATTTGCCATTCTTTTCAACCCCCAAAAGTGCTCTAAGGTGTTCAGGGTCAGTGTATTGATATCTCTGCCCATTCAATTTTATTGAACATTTACAAGGATACCGGAGTATAAATTGACCACCTTTTTCAAGCACACATTTTCTTAAAGCGAGGAATCTCTTCCTCCTAAGATGAGTAGTCTTCACTAGGTCAGAGTAAATCCATATCTTATAGCCATAAAATGTTTTTGACATATTTCGAAAAAAATATTTTAGTGTATTATCTCTATCTGATACAAATGCTAGAGTTACCAACATATTACCACTTTTCTCTATTACCAGCTCATCCTGAGATTTTTCAAGGAAATCTGTCAAATCTACTGAGAGTTCAGCATCTACTTTTTGAACTTCCAATTCCTTGTTTTGTATTTCCATTTTAGCTTGTTCTTTCAGTTTTGTAGGGGTATTAATATAAAAAGCTTTTACTATAGTTGGCATAAGCTGATCCGGCATTTTTAATATTTGAGTAATATAATATCTAAATAATTCTAATGAATTCATTTTCCCTATAATGGGAAAATTAATAATCCGAAGATTTAATATACGAGAATAGTTCTCAATATTCTCAGTTTTCCTCTGTATCTCATTTTCACTTTTTATCTGTTGTACTTGTATTTTTTCTACCTTCAATAAACGGTGTTCTGCATCCTTAATTTGCTTTTGCTGAGCTACCAATAAATCTGAATTACCTTTAACTACCTTATTAGTTTCTTTTACTGCCTCAGTTAATTTCTTAATAGAAGAGTCCAATTTTGTCAAAAAGTTCCATAAAGTTTCCAAAGTAATGGTTACTGGTCTCACAATTACTTCCTGAGTAATCTTTTCAGTTGCTTGATAGTTATCCTGCACAGAAGGAGAGATATCTTCTCACTCAAGAACTTGCTTAGATGTCTCAGCAGAAGGAAATTTATCCTTTGGTGATACTTCCACTCCTTCAATAACTACACTGATTCATTCCACACCTTCTGAGTCACCCTGGGAGGTGACTGGTAAACTATGGGGTATCACCCCTTCTTTACCAGGTGGTGTTGGTATATCTGGCGCTCCTGGACTCAATGAGATATCCTCGGCCAATAGGGAAAGATTTTGCTCTAAATCTGTCCCTATAGTGGCCCCCTCTACAGGAGTTATCTGGGGGGAATTCAACCACTCTGCAATAGTCCTTTGTCTAGCTCCATAATCGGAGTACTAGAGGAAGGTCTAACCTTGGTCTTTCTCTTAGTATGAGGCATCTTATTTCAATTGGTTAGAAAATTAAGAACTATGAACAGGAGAGGCAGAGGAGTCCTTACAACAGTTGAATATACTTCTCTGGTGGGGGAGTAGGAGAAAGTAATATAAGTAATCTCAGCCTACCTTAACCATTAGGCAGGAATTTATAGGATATCCAAATCACTTCTCAGCTAAGTCAGCTCTTTTTCAAATATTCCAGAGGCTCCCAGGCGAATCCAGCCGAAGCCAGCCAAAGCCACGCGCCCGTTAGGCGTGTGGCTGAGGCGGCATGGCTACTATGGCGTGCCTCGGCAGCTGCGCGCCGTAGGAAGTCCTTTTGTACTCCCTTCCGGCCCCTCCTGGTGACGTAGATGATGCAGATTGGCTTTCCTCAAAGCCGTTGGGGCAGACTCCTGTCTACCCCTCCCGAGCAGGGTTTCAGAAAATTAAGCTACCAATTAAGGCAGCACAGGAAATCAGCTGAGCACAACAACGAAAATCCTCCTGCCTCAGGGGTCCAAGGTAAGCTCCCCTCTCCTTGGAATACTTTTACCATATGAGGACCTTTTGTACTCCCTTCCGGCCCCTCCTGGTGACGTAGATGATGCGGATTGGCTTTCCTCAAAGCGATCGGGGCAGACTCCTGTCTATCCCTCCCGAGCAGGGTTTCAGAAAATTAAGCTACCAGTTAAGGCAGCACAGGAAATCAGCTGAGCTCAACAACGAAAATCCTCCTGGCTCGGAGGTCCAAGGTAAGCTCTCCTCTCCTCGGAATACTTTTACCATAGGAGGTCCTTTTGTACTCCCTTCCAGCCCCTCCTGGTGACGTAGATGATGCGGATTGGCTTTCCTCAAAGCCGTCGGGGCAGACTCCTGTCTACCCCTCCCGAGCAGGGTTTCAGAAAATTAAGCTACCAATTAAGGCAGCACAGGAAATCAGCTGAGCACAACAACGAAAATCCTCCTGCCTCGAGGGCCCGAGGTAAGCTCTCCTCTCCTCCACGTCCGGGATAGTTAATAAAAGTTTGGAGGGGATGGCATCAGCTGGATGGGTGGCAGGTTTGAGTTTCTTTAAGAGAGATTCTATTTCTAATTTAGATATGTCTCAAGATGATCCAACAGGGCACTGGGATGGTTGGGGGGGGGGGGGGGGGAGTTGGGATGGGGGGAGAATGGGGGAAAGCTGGAGATAAGTTTGTAGATTGTGTTGTTAAAGAAGTAGGCGAGGTGGTTACTTCTGTTTTTGGAGTCCATGAGGGCGGAGGGACGGTTGGGAGTTTTTGGGGGTCAGATACGTATGAAAAAAGGGCTTTAGGATTAAATTGGAGGTCATGAATTTTATGGGCATAGAAGTCACGTTTGGCCTTCTGAGTGGATGTTCTATAGGCATGTAGGGTGGATTTGTAAGTGGCAAGTGTAGTGGGGGAGGGGTCTTTGTGCCATTTCTTTTCTTTATTTCTGAGGTCGCATTTGAGGATTCTTAATTCAGGTGAGTACCAGGGTTTTTTGTTAGAATGAGAGGGATTTATAGATTTTGAGGTGAAGGAGCATAGTTTGTTGGCTATGTCTTTAGTGATGTTATCCCAGGTGTGGAAGGCAGAGTCTGTGTCAGATAGGTCAATTTTTTGTAAGGCTTTAGTGAGGGAGATTGATAGGTCATCTCTTGAGCAAGGTTTTCTAAATGGATGGTGATGTTGTAGGGGGGAGAGGAAATGAGCATTTTCTTAAATGATAGCTTAGTTTTTATGAGATAGTGATTGGACCAGGGTATTGCGGAGCAAGTGGGTGTTTCATATGTGCGGATAATTTCATTGGTAAAGATTAAGGTCAGTGTGTGTCCAGCTTTGTGTGTGGGTGAGTTTATAATTTGATGTAATCCCATGGCATCGAGTGTGGAGAGAAAGGCTTCACAGGAGGGTGACTGAGGGGAAGAGTCAACATGGAGATTGAAGTCACCAAGTATAATGGTTGGAATGTCAAGGTTGAGATTTCCAGCAATAAATTCGATAAGTGGGGATGGGTCATTTTTTAGGAGACCTGGCGGGGAGTAAACTAGACATGTTTGTAGCTGGGAAGATTTGAAGAGGCCAATTTCATGTTTAGGTGGGGTGGTGACATTTTGGGGAACTAATCTAAGTTCTTTTCTGGTAGCTAGCAGTATGCCACCTCCTCTTTTTTTGAGTCTGGGAATGGATAGTATATCATAAATGTGTGTTGGTAGTTGGTTTAGGAGTACTGTGTCGGTTTGTTTCAGCCAGGATTCCGTGATGGCACAGATTTCGGGATTGGAGCCAATTGGGAGGTCGTTGAGGATGGTGGTCTTTTTTGCCAGGGATTGTGCATTAAATAGTATTATGGAGAATATAGTGAGGCCTAAAAATTGTGTAAGTGTATTTAACAAAGAAGTGGTGTATTCATTGCAGGCATTCTTTAAAAAGTAGTGGTTACTCGAGATGGAGGAAGTTGGGTCCTTGATTAAATTTTTGATGTTTCAAAGAGTAATTTGGAATTAAATATTATGCCGTGAATCAGTTTTGCATAATATTCTTTTTTTGCTTTATTGATTTATGCTTGGTATTTTGTTACGAGGGATCTATATTCTCCTAGAGATTTTGCAAATGGGCATTTCTGCCATAGTTTCTCTGTTTTTCTCATTGTCTGTTTAGTGCATCTTAGCTCTTCGCTGTACCAAGGTTTCTTTTGTTTAGAGGTATTCCTTTCTTTTTGGAACGTTTTTGTATCGACTGGGCTTAGGATATTAGCTGTCTCATTGACATTTTTATACTAGGAGTCAAAAGCTAAGGAGGCATTAGCTTGGTTAAAATCAATTAGCTTATTTTTAATTGATTCCTCAAGTACTTCCATTTCTATATTTTTGCTGTGACCGTCTACTACTACACAGCCAAGCAGAGGATTTGCTGTTCCAGCATCCTTTGGGATACTCACCTAGCCGGGCTCAACATCTAAACATCAATAACCATAACAGATTGCTAACTTCATGGATCCGGCTCAGCTCAATGCCTTACTGGCCATCCTAGGCCTGGCCCTGCGCATTGCTGAACAACAAGATGCATTGGAGAAACTCACTACTACGTTTCATCAGATGCACGCACAGAAGAATCAAGGCTCTACTTCCAGTAATGAAGGTCAATTACCTGAAGTAACTGTAAAGACTACTGTGCCTCTTGCTGCTCCAGTTCATTTCTCTGGGGAGATTCAAAGAACTAGAGGCTTCTTAAACCAGTGCTGCATGCATTTTGCATTACAACCCTCTCACTTCCCTACAGCCAACACCAAGACTACTTATATTCTATCTTATCTTGATGGAAAGGCCTTGTCTTGGGCTTACGCACTGTGGGAATGCAAAGATCCTATACTCCAGGATATTGACGGATTTATGGATTTGTTCAAATCCGTTTTTGATGATCCTGCCCGACACACTGTTGCTGGTTCTGCTTTGGTGGACCTGAAGCAAAGCAACCGACCACTAGCTGATTTTGCTATAGAGTTCAAGACTCTTGCTACTGAATTATTTTGTGACCCTAGATGCCTGAAAACCCTCTTCTTCAGAGGTTTGGATTCCTGCTTGAAGGATGAGCTGGCCACTCGTGAGACACCTGACTCGCTGGATGAGCTAATGGCTTTAGCTACTAGAATTGATCACTGGCTTCATGATAAGGTACAAGAACTCAAGCCTGGTAAAGGACCTGTTCAGAAAGAAGTTTGTGCTAAGCCTGCACTCAGGATGGTTCCTGTAATGCCTGTTGCCAGTGGTGAAGAACCAAAGCAACTTGATCGCAGTCACCTGACATCCAAAGAGAGAAGACTTTGGAAGAGGAATGGTTTGTGCATGTACTGTGGACAAGCTGGTCATGCAGTCCAAACATGTCCCATCTGTCCTGGAAACGGACGGGCCTAAGTCCTGTGGGAGGACTTTTCTTAGGCCTCACTACGCTCTCTCCTCCGCTCTCTCTCCCTGTTTCTCTGATCTGCGGACCGTTGGAATTCCAAACTCTTGCCCTGGTGGAATCAGGGGCAGGAGGTAATTTTATTCTATGACGACTTGTGGAACATTTGAGGATTCCCCTCACCACTTTGAAGATTCCACTACTCCTATCGTCTATTCATGGAGAGCCGTTATCGGGTGATGTTACCTGTTGTACCGAACCGGTAGTCCTCCGCACCGGAGCTCTCCATACTGAGTCAATTTCCTTCTTTGTGTTAGAGAAGGCCATGCACCCTATCGTTCTGGGGTTACCCTGGTTGCAGCTGCACATGCCACAATTCAACTGGGCTACTTTGGAACTCTCCGGTTGGGGCCCAGAATGTCATGGCAAATGCCTAAAGGAGGTCTCTCCTATTCTTTGCATGCCTACAGCTCCAGTGATAATGTTTTCTCCAAAGAAGCTGCTGACATCCTTCCACCACATAGATCTTATGACTGTGCCATAAGACTAAAACCTAATGCTGAACCTCCTAAGGGACGTGTCTACCCACTGACAGTGGTAGAGAACAAGGCCATGTCTGAGTACATTGAGGAAAACTTGCAAAAAGGTTTCATTAGACAGTCTAAGTCTCCTGCGGGCGCAGGCTTCTTCTTCGTGGGGAAGAAGGATGGTACTCTGCGTCCTTGTATCGACTATCGAGGTCTGAACGAAATCACGATTAAAGACCGATACCCCTTACCTCTGATCTCAGACCTGTTTGATTGACTTTAAGGAGCCAAGATATTCTCGAAACTTGACCTAAAGGGAGCCTATAACTTGGTTCGCATCCGCGACGGCGACAAGTGAAAAACAACCTTCAACACTCGAGATGGCCATTTCGAATATTTGGTAATGCCCTTCGGCTTGTGCAACGCTCCCGCTGTGTTTCAGAACATGATGAATGACATTCTGCGGGACCTGTTGTATAAAAGTGACATCCTGATATTCTCACAGGATATGCCTACTCATCTAGCAAATGTCAAGTAAGTGTTACTGAGACTTCGAGAACACCGCCTCTATGCCAAGCTGTCAAAGTGCAAATTTCATAAAGATTCTGTGCCTTTTCTTGGCTATATCATATCTAAACAAGGCTTCCGGATGGATCCCCAAAAATTAAAGAGTATCAAGAATTAGTCTCAACCTACCAGTCTGAAGGCACTGAGACAATTTTGGGGTTCACAAATTACTATAGAAACTTTATAAAGAACTATTCTTCTTTAACTGTGCCCTTAACTGCAATGACACGGAAAGAGGCTAATGCTTCTAAATGGTCTGCAGAGGCCATTTCCACGTTTGAGGAATTAAAGACTGCCTTTTCCACTGAGCCATGTTTATGTCACCCGGACGCTTCAGATGTTGGAGTAGGGGCCGTGTTAAGCCAAACTGGAGATTCTAAGGCCTTACATTCCTGCTCTTTCTTCTTGCAACGCTTTTCTCCTGCAGAGAAGAACTATCGGATCGGAGACAAAGAGCTCCTGGCTATTAAACTGGCCTTCGAGGAATGGCAGCCTTGACTCGAAGGTACCCAACATCAAATTACCGTATTCACGGACCACAAGAATCTAGAGTATCTCCATCATGCACAACATCTTAACCACAGACAAGCCAGATGGTCCTTGTTTTTTAATCGCTTTGACTTCATGCTCAAATGTCGCCCCGGAGACAAGAATACCAGAGCTGATGCCCTGTCACGCTTTTTCCTCTCTGAGGATGTTCCAGAAGAACCTCAGCACATCATCGATCCGAATAAAGTCATCTTGGCGGATACCCATTTTGTGCCTCCCAGTAAAACAATTGTGCCAAAACACCTCAGAAAGAAACTTCTATACTGGGCTCATGATTCCAAGCTGGCTGGCCATCCTGGTCAACACCGTACCCTGCTGAAATTACAGAAGTACTATTGGTGGCCTACTATCAAGGAAGACACATACTCCCATGTAGCGTCATGCTCCAACTGTGCCAAACATAAGCCTACTTCTGGTCAGCCTTGGGGTTGCTACAACTGCTGCCAACTCCGGAACAGCCATGGACTCACATCGCTACTGACTTTGTAGTTGATCTACCTCTTTCTGGAGGAATGAATACCATCTGGGTCACAGTTGACCGCTTCAGCAAGATGGCTCATTTCATGGCGCTGCCTGGTTTACCCTCAGCCTTGGAGCTTGCGAAGCTCTTCATCGCACACATCTTTCGCCTTCAATGCCTACCGAAGCACATAGTATCGGATAGAGGATCTCAATTCACGGCAAGATTCTGGAAGGCTTTGTGCAAGCTATTTGACATCTCTCTGGATTATACATCTGCCTATCATCCACAATCATTTGGCCAAACTGAAAGGATGAATAGGACCCTGAAACAGTTCATTCGGGCCTATGTGAGTTGCCATCAGAAAAACTGGGCTGAGCTGTTACCATGGGCTGAATTCGCCATTAATTCACATCCAGCATCATCCACTGGATCAACACCATTTGAAGTGGTATATAGACGTTTACCTTCACTGCCACTTCCACTGAAGCTCTCAGTGTTGTCCACAGCAGCTCAATCCACTGCTGATGTTATCCATCAACTATGGACTCAGACTAAAGAAATGCTAATTAAAGCGTGTGCAGTTAGTGTAGCTGGGTTCAAAAAAGGTTTGGATAAGTTCTTGGAGGAGAAGTCCATTAACATAGAAACATAGAAACATAGAAATGACGGCAGAAGAAGACCAAACGGCCCATCCAGTCTGCCCAGCAAGCTTCACACATTTTTTTTCTCTCATACTTATTTTCTCTTAACTCTTGGTTCTATTTCCCTTCTACCCCCACCATTAATGTAGAGAGCAGTGATGGAGCTGCATCCAAGTGAAATACCTAGCTTGATTAGTTAGGGGTAGTAGGGGTAGTAACTGCTGCAATAAGCAAGCTACACCCATGTTTATTCCCTTTACCCAGACTATGTCATACAGCCCCTATTGGTTGTTTTTCTTCTCTCCTGCCGTTGAAGCGGAGAGCCATGCTGGTTATGCATTGAAAGTGAAGTATCAGGCCCTTTTGGTTTAGGGTAGTAACCACCGTAACAAGCCAGCTACTCCCTGCTTTGTGAGTGCGAATCCTTTTTTTTTTTTTTTTTTTCTTCTCCCCTGCAGTTGAAGCTATTCTGGATATGCGTGAAGCCTCAGCTTTTCTTATACCCTGCTGTTGAAGCAGAGAGCTATGCTGGAAATGCTTGATGTATCAGCCTCTCCCATGCCATGAAGCAGAGAGCCATGCTGGATATGCATCGAAAGCGAAGTATCAGGCACATTTGGTTTGGGGTAGTAACCGCCGTAATAAGCCAGCTACTCCCCGCTTTGTGAGTGCGAACCCTCTTTTCTTCTCCCCTGCCGTTGAAGCAGAGAACTATGCTGTATATGCTTGGAAAGTGAAGTATTAGGCTTATTTGGTTTGGGGTAGTAACCGCCGTAACAATTAATGGCTATTAATGGCTATTAATGGCTATTAATGGCTATTAATCAATTTTACTTAGGGAATAGCCACTGCTATTAATTGCATCAGTAGCATGGGATCTTCCTAGTGTTTGGGTAATTGCCAGGTTCTTGTGGCCTGGTTTTGGCCTCTGTTGGAAACAGGATGCTAGGCTTGATGGACCCTTGGTCTGACCCAGCATGGCAATTTCTTATGTTCTTATGTTCACATGCTGTAGTTTTTTGTGTTCTATCTGTTAGGTCCCTTTAAGGGGACTGCAGCTGGAGAGCTAAGCCAGCTCTGGATTATGATGTCTGATTATGACATCACCACAGTAGAGGTTTTAAACCCTGCAACTGCTTTCTTTCTTGGTCTTTGCAAAAGACTTCCTCTGTTGCTCCTAGGCTGCATTCCCTGTGCTCCGGTGCCATGCCTCCAGTGTCTCCTATGTCATCATCCCTCCAGCGTCTCCTGTGTCTTCATGCCTCCAGCGTCTCCATGATCCTGTGACCGTCACTTCGTCTCTTCGCTATCTGCCACAGATCTTCTGCCTGGACTACGCTGTCTCTTCAAGAGATTGGTGCCTATCTTGCTAGGTGAACGCTTCGAGTACCCATTCCTCGGGGGCTCTTCCGCGTTCATAGGCTATCCGCTCCTCGGAGGGCCATCCTGCTTGATTCTTCGAAACCAGATATTGTAAATCTTCTGCTCACCTTCGCCACCTCCCGGAGACAAGTCCCACTGAGGGGTTTCCTCGGTGGTCAACACCTTTCGCTCCGGCTCAAGGGTCCACATATACAACAGTTTGCAAAGACCATGGACCCGGTGGACTTATCTGGTCTCCAAGCTATTACGGATTTGTTTCAACAAATTCGGCAGCAGCAGCAGCAGCAGCAACAGTGCCTAGAGACTTTGTCTGCCGCTGTAGAGCGCTTGGCAACTCACCTGGATTCCACCTTTGGACCCAGGGCTGCCTCCTCGCCTCCGGCGGTTCCTGCAGTTCCGACTTCCGTGACTCCACTGAGGGGTTTCCTCGGTGGTCAACACCTTTCGCTCCGGCTCAAGGGTCCACATATACAACAGTTTGCAAAGACCATGGACCCGGTGGACTTATCTGGTCTCCAAGCTATTATGGACTTGTTTCAACAAATTCGGCAGCAGCAGCAGCAGCAGCAGCAACAGTGCCTAGAGACTTTGTCTGCCGCTGTAGAGCGCTTGGCAACTCACCTGGATTCCACCTTTGGACCCAGGGCTGCCTCTTCGCCTCCGGCGGTTCCAGCAGTTCCGACTTCCGTGACTCACATGCCTGCTCCACCTCGATTTGCTGGAGAATCCAAGCAGTGCCGAGGATTCCTGAATCACTGCTTCATAAGGTTCTCCCTGCAGGAACAGCAGTTTCCGACAGATCGAGTGAAGACATTTTTCATCCTCTCCTTATTGGATGGTAAAGCCCTGGCCTGGGCATCTCCGCTTTGGGAGCGTGGAGACATTTTGGGAGATTTACATTGGTTTGTCCGGAGCTTTCGTCAAGTATTTGATGAACCAAGCTGCCAGTCTACTGCCACTTCTGAACTGCTTAACCTTCGCCAGGGTTCACACACTCTGGCTGACTTTGCAGTAGAATTTCGCTCCTTGGCATCTGAACTAGGGTGGCATGAGGATAGCCTGCATGGCATCTTCCTGGAAGGCTTGTCCCCTCGAATAAAGGATGAGTTGGCTGCACGGGAGCTCCCGGATGACTTCGAGGCACTCATTGAACTAGCAGGTCGGATCGATCACCGATTACAGCAACAAGCTAAAAAAATTAATCCAGGTCGTCTCTCAGTTTCCATGGTTCCAACTTTTTCTCGTCCATTAGTTGCACCCACAACATCTGGAGCTTCGCCGGAATGCCAGGAGGAGCCTATGCAGCTAGGCCGTAGCCACCTGACAACCGAAGAGAAACAGCATCGATGGAGGTTTGGCTTATGCCTCTACTGCGGAGGCAAAGGACACCTGTTGGCCCAATGTCCTGAATGCCTGGGAAACGCCCAGGCCTAGGTGTCACAGGAGGGCTGACCCAAGGCTGTATCAATCCTGCTCCTGCATGCACGTTTCCCATTACATTACAGTTTTCCGGGGCTTCCTTTACTACACTCGCTCTTGTCGATTCAGGTTCCTGCGGAAACTTCATTCTATCTGAGCTAGTCCATCAATTGCAATTGCCTGTTATACCCCATACACCACCTTTGTGGATTTCCTCCATCCAAGGAGACCCACTCCCTGGAAGGGTAAATTCCTGCACTGCCCCAGTAACACTGCAGACCGGGGTTCTTCACCATGAGGAAGTGTCCTTGATTCTCGAGAGGTACATTCATCCTGTGGTACTAGGGCTTCCTTGGTTACAAAAGCATTCACCCACCATTGACTGGAGAACCCTGCAAATTACAGCCTGGGGAAAAGACTGTTTTTCCACCTGCCTTCGACTAAAACCACAACCACAGTTGATGCTGGCCAGCACCTCCCTATCGTTACCGCCTCAGTATAGTAGCTTCGCTAATGTGTTCTCCAAGAAGGAGGCGGAGACCCTTCCGGAGCATTGATCCTTCGACTGTGCCATCGACTTATTACCTGGTACAGTTCCGCCCCGTGGATGGGTATATCCTTTGTCCCTGCCTGAGACGCAGGTGATGTCCAAATACATAAAAGAGAATCTTGACCAGGGTTTTATTCGCCCCTCTTCCTCTCCAGCAGGGGCAGGCTTTTTCTTTTTAGCCAAGAAGGACGGTTACTTAAGACCCTGTATTGATTACAGGGGATCAAACGCAATCACTCAAAAGGATTGTTATCCGCTTCCCCTGATTCCTGTATTACTGGACCGTCTCCATGGAGCCAAGGATTTACCAAATTGTACCTCCGAGGGGCCTACAATCTTGTCCGAATAAAAACGGGAGATGAGTGGAAGATGGCGTTTAATACGTATGATGGTCATTACGAATATCTCGTAATGCCCTTTGGACTATGCAATGCACCTGTAGTGTTTCAAAATGTAATGAATAAGATATTCCGGGACAAACCTCCACTCTTCAACACAAACTCGCATGCAATAACTGGATCTAAATAAGAATCCAACTACCATAAACTTACACACATCATTACCTGCGGAGTTTTATCATATTATTATCATTCACTACTGTGTCATATTTATTCTCTTGGTTACTTATTTTACCGTTTCATATTTATGTACTGTCCCATTTATTCACATAGGCTTATTTATTCACTCCGCTATACCACTACACTAATTGGCTGAAATGTAAATATTGCATTGTTCAATCTCTCCCCTCTTCCAGCTCCAAGTTAATTTTCCCTGTTTTATTGTTTTATTGTAACTTTCTCACCCTTCAATTGATTCTCTGTATTTAAAGTTCACAGTTCTATTGGGAATATTGTTATCATGTTACCTTATGCTCTTCACACTTTGTTAATTGTAAACCGGGTTGATGTGATGCCAGTCATGAAACTCGGTATAACAAAAACAATAAATAAATAAATAAATAAATAAATACATAAATAAATGTTACACAAGGGGGTGATCATCTACCTTGATGACATTCTAATTTATTCCAAAGACTTGAAGACACATCGCATGGACGTTCATCAGGTTCTCCAATGTCTAAGAGAGCATCATCTATTTGCTAAACTGGAAAAATGCCTCTTTGAATGGGAGTTCTTGCCATTTTTGGGCTTCATTGTATCTACCTCAGGGTTTCGTATGGACCCGGACAAGTTAACCAGCATTCGGGAGTGGCCACAGCTGGTGGGACTCCGTGCATTGCAAAGGTTTCTTGGCTTCGCCAATTTCTATAGAAATTTTATCCCTCATTATTCACGCATAGTAGCACCTCAACAGCATTAACCAAGAAGGGGGCCAATTCTAAATAGTGGCCGGAGGTAGCCATCCACACTTTTCATGAATTGAAGAAGGCATTCCTACAACAGCCATGTCTTTATCACCCCGATCCAGCTCGTCCATTCATCATGGATGTAGATGCTTCGGACCTTGCTGTAGGAGCAGTACTCAGCCAATGCTCCCCTCAAGGGACTCTCCTGCCCTGCTCTTTCTTCTCCCACAAGTTTTTCTCTGCTGAGAAGAATTATGAAATTGGAGACAAGGAGTTGTTAGCCATTAAGATGACTTTCGAAGAATGGAGACAATGGCTTGAGGGGGCACAGCACCCTGTGACGGTATATACCGACCATAAGAACCTTTAGTTCCTCAGTAGGGCTCAACGACTAAATCCGCGCCAGGCCCGATGGTTGCTCTTCTTCAGTTGATTTGACTTTGTACTACGCTTCCATCCTGCGGATAAGAATATAAGGGCGGATGCACTTTCCAGGCTATATGAGGCTGAAGATGTACCATAAACTATCCGTTACATCTTGGATCCTGCCAAAATCCAACAAGCGAGTACCGACATGATACCACAGGGGAAGATGGTGGTTTCCCTTCATCAATGACCTAAAGTACTGGCATGAGCGCACGACTCCCTTACTGCTGGTCACCCGGGCAGAGCCCAAACCTTGAAGCTCCTATCCCGATATTATTGGTGGCCCCGGATGGCTCAAGATGTATGAGTCTATGTGGATTCCTGCCCAACGTGTGCATAGCAAAAGCCTTTGACTGGTCGGCCATGGGGGTTACTCCAGCCTCTATCGGTTCCTCGGCAGCCCTGGACGCACATCTCTATGGATTTTGTGGTCGATCTACCTTTCTCCTCTGGTAATCATGTAATCTGCGTTGTTATTGACAGATTTACCAAGATGGCGTACTTTATTCCCTTACCAAAGTTACCTTCAGCTCCAGAGTTGGCACGACTCTTTACGACACACATAGTCCGATTGCATGGTCTTCCCTTGCATATCGCCTCTGATCGTGGTCCCCAGTTTACGAGCAAGTACTGGCAGGCCCTCTGCAAGAAGTTTGGCGTTCAATTAGATTTTACCACGGCCTTCCACCCACAGGATAATGGGCAAGCTGAGTGAATTAACCGAGAATTGAAGACCTTCCTTCGTTCTTTTGTAGGAAGTCGCCAAGATGATTGGTCTTCCCTCTTGCCTTGGGCAGGGTTTTCCCACAACTCCCACATTCATTCTGCTACAGGGTCATCTCCATTTCAAGTGGTTTATGGAAGGCATCCGAAACCTCCACTTCCACTACTTCTGTCGGTGCCCTCTCCCACAGCCCAACTTACGACTGAAGAGATGCATAAACTTTGGGAGACCATCAATGCCAACTTGATTAAAGCTGCTGCTACCGCTAAGTGCACATCTGATAAACATCTACGGCCAGCTCCTCTCTTTAACTCGGGAGCCCGGGTTTGGCTCAGCACCTGTCACATCCACCTTCGAGTTCCATCTATGCGGCTGGCACAAAATACATTGGTCCTTTTTCGATTTCTGAATGCTTGGGTCCAGTGAACTATTGCCTAAGTTTACCCTCCAGCCTCCGAATACACAATTCCTTCCACGTATCTTTTTTAAAACCGTTGGTGTCGTCGTCTTACCATACCGCATCATCTAACCCTCCAGAAATGGCTTCAGACGATGACCTAATCTACCAAGTCCAGGAGGTCCTGGATATCTGATGACATCATAGACATTGGGAGTATCTAATTGCCTGGGAGGGATTCAGTGATGAGGAGAATTTGTGGGAACCCTCCTTGAACATCTTGGACAAATCCTTGCTTCAACACTTCAATCGTACACACCCGGACAAGCCTGGCCCTTCTAAGAGGGGGTGTAAGAGGGGGGGGGGGTACTGTTAGGTCCCTTTAAGGGGACTGTAGCTGGAGAGCTAAGCCAGCTCTGGATTATGATGTCTGATTATGACATCACCACAATAGAGGTTTTAAACCCTGCAATTGCTTTCTTTCTTGGTCTTTGCAACAGATTTCCTCTGTTGCTCCTAGGCTGCATTCCCTGTACTTCGGTGTCGTGCCTCCAGTGTCTCCTGTGTCATCATCCCTCCAGCATCTCCTGTGTCTTCATGTCTCCAGCGTCTCCATGTTCCTGTGACGTCACTTTGTCTCTTCGTTATCTGCCATAGACCTTCTGCCTGGACTACGCTGTCTCTTCAAGAGATTGGTTCCAATCTTGTTGGGTGAATGCTCCGAGTACCCGCTCCTCGGGGGCTCTTCCGCGTTCATAGGCTATCCGCTCCTTGGAGGGCCATCCTGCTTGATTCTTCGTAACCAGGTCTTGTAAATCTTCTGCTCACCTTCGCCACCTCCCGGAGATGAGTCCCACTGAGGGGTTTCCTCAGCGGTCAATACCTCTTGCTCCGGCTCAAGGGTCCACATATACAACACTATCTACATGTAGGTCTATAAACTGTGTTCAGATTGTCACTGGAAGGAATCACTATGTAAAGACCTGGACTGTTTGCTGGATTAGATGCAAGCTTTATCTTTTATTGTGAAAACCTCTTTATGTTATGCTACTTTCAGTGCTTTAAGATAGGAACATTTGTGTTTACGTTCCTAATAAACTCCCTTGTCCATGTGCTTCAGGGGGCTATTGGATCCGACAACAAGCTGGGAACCAACTACTCTGCTCCAGTTTTTGCAGTGAATTGGTCAGAGAACAAAAGCAGGTAAACTGATTTTTTTTCTTTTCTGCCTTTTGTAAGATACAATCTTTGTGCTTTTGTTTCAGATCTAAAGGGGGCTAGCCCTGGTCTGGGTTAATTAGAAAAAATTCAATTAAGTTTAGTTAGTGCTCTGACAGAGTTAGGATTTTAATTTATGATTTTTTTTGTTTGTATGCAGTGCAAGAGAGAGATACTGCACAGCTGGGAGCTAATTAGGCTGGAGGCAGAGTGTTCACAAACCCTGCCTAAAGCAATTGGCCACACCCAGCAAATTGAGCTGAGGCAAACTGTGTTGTTTGCAAATCCTGATTCCATTCCAGCCCAGGTTTTGGCCGGTGAATAAAGAAAACTGTGATTTTCATTACAATCTTTGCTCCCGACTTTTATATTGTGCTACTAATTCCCATAGTGAAACCATGAGATTTGGGGAACCAGAGACCTCACTCAAACCAGCTCTTGCCATAACTCCTATGAAGCAACTGGCACCCATTACAAGGGATATCCAGCCTGTTGCCTTTTCCAAGACTGTACCCACATAACCTGAATGTTTTAATGGCACCAGAGAGCAACTGCAGGGATATCTAAACCAGTGCATTGCCTGGATACAACAAAATCCACTGCCCTTCAGGGATGAGACCAGGGGCGGATTGACCTATCGGGGGATTGGGCTTCCCCCGGTGGGCCGGTCACTCCTTTCACGTGATTTTTATTTTTTTTGTATTATAAAGTTTCCAACCAAAGTATTAGGGGGCGCCGTGAGCAGTTGTATCCTGAGGGGAGCCAATGCCCCTGGGCACAAGGAGGCTCATGCGGCCGCTGAGCAGCAACAGACAGATGGGCAGGGCAGTGGTGAGACTCACATCTCCACGGCCCAAAGAAAAAGATTGCATTTAAACGCGCCGATGCTCCTCTTCCTTCCTGCCCGTGCGGCCCCGGAAGTAAACGTTGCCGGAGCCGCGTGGGCAGGAAGGAGGAGGAGCATCAGCGCGTGCAGAAGAGGAGCAGCGCTTACGGGCCGAGAAGAGGAAGAGGCCCAGTAACAGGGCCGCCACGGCCTGAGAAGAGGAAGAGGCCCGGTAGCAGGGCCGCCGTGGCCCGAGAAGAGGAAGAGGCCCAGTAGCAGGGCCGCCGTGGCCCGAGAAGATCAGGGCCGCTGCAGAGCCCATCCTGCGGTGACCCGTGAAGAGGAGGCACAGAAGTGAGAGAGAGGCTGAGGGTCTGTAGAGGGGGGGGGTTGTGTATGAGATGAGTTGAGGGATTGTGTGTGGGAGTGAGGATCTGAATGTTTGCAGAGACAGCATGTGAGACCCTCTGTGTGTGTGAGACAGCATGTGACAGTGAGAGCCTGTGTGTATGAATGATTGTATGAGAGAGCACATGTGACAGTGAGAGCCTGTGCTTGAGCAAGACAGCATGTGGGAGTGAGAGAGAGCCTGTGTGTGTGAGAGAGACAGCAAGTTCCAGTGAGAGACTATGTGTATGAATGATTGTATGAGAGAGAGCATGTGACAGTGAGAGCCTGTGCTTGAGCAAGACAGCATGTGGGAGTGAGAGAGAGCCTGTGTGTGTGAGTCAGACAGCATGTGCCAGTGAGAGACTGTGTGTATGAATGATTGTATATGAGAGAGCCTCTGTGTGTGAGTCAGACAGCATGTGCCAGTGAGAGACTGTGTGTGTGTGAGAGAGAGAGAGAGAGAGAGAAATGCATGTGAGAATGAGAACCTGACTGTGTGTTTGAGGGAAGAAGATGGAGAGAAAAGAAATAGAAAAAAAAACAATGTAAAAGGAATTGGCAAAAAATAAGAAAGGGAAGGTGGAAAAAAAAAAGCCTGTGACCAACCGATTAGAAAACTAAGATCAGCCAGCAAAGGTAAAAAAAAAATAAATGACTTTTTAGTGATTGGCACATGTAATCTTTGGGAATGTGCAAGAATAGCACTTTCTCTATGCGGATCTCACAATGTACGAGATCAGCATGGAGAAAGTGTAAGCCCACGGGGCCTGCACAGAGGACGCAGCAGAATGGGCTTCAGTGTCAGTAGAAGCGATCGGCGCCTCCCCAATAGCCATGCGGCAGCAGTGACAGTGGCAGCAGAGGAATGAGAGAGGTTCTGAGGTTGCTGGCAAAAGAAAGAGAGGGGGGTCTGCCTTTAGTGTGTGCATGTGTATGAATGGGACTCTGCCTGGGGGTGTATGTGTGTGAATGCATAGGTGCCTGCCTGGGGGTCTGTGTGTGAGAATGAACATGTGCATGCCTGGGGGATGGGGAGGGAGTAATGTGAAAATGAATGGGAGCCTGCCTGGGGGTCAGTGTGTGAGTGTGAGAGCATGAGTGTGTATGAGAAAATCCAAGGGAGTAAGAGTTTGTGTGTGTGGGGAGAGAGTGTCTTAGAGCCTGAGAGTGTGTCAGTGTCAGTGAGAGCGAGAGGTTATGGTGGGTATAAGAGCATGAATGTGTATGTATGTGACAGTGTATGTGTGAGAGAGAATGGAAATGTGAGTATGTGTGTGAGAGAGAGGATAACCTCCTAATCCTCGACAATATCAGGGTGACTGGAAATCAAGAGCTCCCACAGAAGGGGATAGCAGGGGCTTTTTAAAATCCTTATTAGTTTTAATTATTGAATGCTATTTGATAAATGTGCTGTTTTGAAATATTTTATTAGTGTTTGGGACATTGTAAAAAATGTATATGATTTTAATTAATAAAAATTCTATTTATCAGTAGTTTTAAAATATTCTTTTATTATGGTTTTACTATTATAACTGATGCTTTATATTTTTTGATTTTATTTGTTTTATGAAGAATGGTGGTTCTATTTTTCTATTGTTAATACACAGAGTCTGGCTTCTTGGAGTTTCCATTTCAGTTTTTGTCATTTGTGCTCCTTCATCTTGTAGTCTGTATTTGGTGAGAGTTTGTGTTCTGCATGCAAAGACTGAGATGAAGCATTCTTTTAGCATGTGGTTTCTCTGTAGGGATCTGTAGTAGCTTGGCCTGTTCTGTTTTCCTGATAGGAGGTATACTGATATTTTAGATTCTGGTGTAATATTTGTGGTATTCTTTTTCATAGGTGGGGTTGTTATTCATTGAGTGTTGGCAAACAGTACTGTGTTGATATGGGAGGACCATACCGAAATATAGGAGTGTGTACATATATATGTAAATTATATGTAAATTATATATGTAAATTATATTGTATATGTAATTGGGTACCCATGGGCCAGTATGGAGAAAAATCCCCCGGGCCACTATTTTCCCACAATCCGCCCCTGGATGACACTATCAACATGTAGTCTGTGATTATTCTTCTCATAGAGGAAGCTTTATAATGGTGGTGGCCATTAAAGGACTCTCCTACTTTACATAGCTTTCAAGGATATTTCACAGCCTTGGTTCAAAATTTTGGGGACCCAAAGGAGATAACTATACCTATCATTGAACCTTATTTTTAGCAGCCTGCTAGAAACCCAGAACTGGGATCAAGTATTAGAGATGTGAATCGGAACCGGAATCGGTTCGGTTCCGGTTCCGATTCAAATCTTACAATTTTTATAGTCCGGCACGATTGGTTTTTTGTTTATCGGCTGCGCCCGAACCGATAAACAAAAAACCCACCCCGACCCTTTAAAAATGACCCCTTTGCTTCCCGAACCCCCCCAAAACCGTTTTAAAATTACCTGGTGGTCCAGTGGGGGTGCGGGGAGCGATCTCCCGCTCTCAGGCCATTGGCTGCTCTAATAAAAATGGCACCAATGGCCCTTTGCCCTTACCATGTGACAGGGTATCCATGCCATTGGCCGGCCCCTGTCACATGGTAGGAGCACTGGATGGCCGGCGCCATCTATAAAAATGGCGCTGGCCATTTTAAAGATGGTCGGCGCCATCTTTAAAGATGGTGCCGGCCATCCAGTGCTCCTACCATGTGACAGGGGCCGGCTAATGGCACAGATACCCTGTCACATGGTAAGGGCAAAGGGCCATCGGCGCCATTTTTATTAGTGGCAGCCGACGGCCCAAGAGTGGGAGATCGCTCCCCGCGCCCCCACTGGACCACCAGGTAATTTTAAAATGATTTTGGGGAGGTTCAGGAGGGTGGGGGAAGGTAAGAGTTTAGTTTTAAAGGGTTGGGGTGGGTTTAGGGGTTGTTTTGGTGTGCCGGTTTTCCCGCCCTCCCCCCAAATAACTCCCGTTAGTGGACACTAACCCATTAACGATTTTTCACGATAAATCGGGGGAATTTCTATTGTATCGCACACTCTAATGATTTTTGACGATTCAAAAAGTATCGGACGATTTTTTTAAATCGTCAAAAAACGATTCACATCCCTATCAAGTATTAGATCAACTTCTGTTGCAGCCCCTACAAGGGAACAAACACCTTCTACACGGGATAGTAGTGCTGTTGATTGCCTGGAAGTATTGGCACAGAAATTTAGGGAAATAGAAATCTCACCCAAACCAGTTTGTCAACTTAATCCTGACTTCAGGCCGAATCCAGTTACAAGCTCCTTGCAAAAGCCTGCACCTGTGCTGCATGACTTGTCAGCAAGCACTGAAGCTATGCCCAGAGAAAATATCCCTGGCATACCAGGGATCATCGAGCAAGTGAAAAGTAGCTTGCAGGAGGTCCAAAGACTGTTGAGCAAAATCAGTAACCCTGACAGTCTGCTACACCCTGCAGCTACCAGCTGCACTGAACCCAGTCCTCAAGAAGAGTGCTCCAGCTGAGGAGACAGAACCTGTGCCTGAAGGGGGCACTACACGCAGTGCCCCAGAAACATCACACCCTGTGCCTAAAAGGGGCATGTCACCCAGTGCTTGAGAGACATTGCACCTTGTGCTCAAGGGGGATGCTTTACCCAGTGCTCCAGGCACAGTGGCCTATGATCTGTTGCCAGAATCAGATTTGAGTCCTATAACTGGGGGCTCGGGTTCTGGGAACCAGACAAATCTGAAAAGCTGAAGAATGCCTCTTTATATACAAACACAATTAATTATTCTGATCTTATTTCAGAAGCCACTGATCGAGAAGCTGCCCCTGTGCTGACAGGCCCTGGGAGTGTGCCTCATTCATTTCCTTTGCAGATTTCCTCTACACACGGGACTGTGATGTGATGTCAGATCATGACAAAGTTTTGGGGTCTGGGGTGGGGGAAGATTCTGTCTGGGGAAAAGGTGTGTTCTCTGGCTTTGAACCAGGGTCTGTCCAATTTGGGATCAGAGCTTTGCTCGCAGAGCCACAGGAGTGGCTCAGAAAAACTCTGGCATAAAGAGAGCCTGCCATATGGCCCCACTCCTGAGGATCCGAACTGGTCCTCAGGGAACTCAAAAGGGCTGCTGAGACACCTCACATGTGTTCCCAGATCTGGACTGTTTGCTGGATTAGATGCAAGCCTAATCTTTTTATTGTGAAAATCTGTTTGTTACCTGCAGTGCTGTAAGACTGGAACCATTTGTGTTTACCATTCTAATAAACCCCCCTTGCTACCTTCCTCTTGTGTCCATGTGCTGCGGGGGGGGGGGGGGGCTGTTGGGTCTAGCACAGTGGCTCTGTTGTGGCTGTTGCTCTGGGCTAGTTTTGGTAACTTAGAGTGCCTCCACCACTGCTCTGATATTCAACAGCATAGCCATGCTGCTGAATATCCCTTGCAAATTAGCTGAATAAGTTTTATTCAGCTAATTTAATGGTTTCATGCTCCATTAGACATTCTCTTTAAGCTCCATTCCATTATGTTACTTGCAACTATTGGTGTTACCAACTGGTAGTAGTGAGGACCCCAGTGATAGAATAACAGCCTACTTTGAGTAGAGTCGCTCCGATGATCGGCCAAGGTGGTTAGGATGCAATCCAAGAAGCAGTCCGAGTCAGATGCAGGCACCGAGGCAAACAATCCAAGAGGGCAATCCGGGTCAAGCGCAGGCAGCAAGCAATAATCCAAGAGACAGTCCGGGTCAGAGGCAGGCAGCAAGGCAGACAATCCAAGAGGGCAAACTGGATCAGAGGCAGGCAGCAAGGAAGACAATCCAAGAAGACATCTGTAACATCAGGATATCTGGAACAAGCAACAAAGGAGCTCCGACGAATGATGAGACCAGGAACATCAAGACAAAGGAGACCAGGAACATGAAGAACATGGAATGAAGATCCATCAAGATACAGGAAGACCACAGAAGACCTGGACTGGAAGGAAGACTACAGACGCTGTAAAGACCGGATCTGAAGGCCCTGAGGAACTGAGGCAGGGCCCTTTTATAAGGCTGATCCAGGCAAGGGTGGATGACATCATTGATGAGGGCTGCAGGGCTTTTACCGCCGCTGCCCTTTAAAAGAACTGAAGAGGCGTGCACCCGCGCCAAGAGCCAGCAGAGTAGGAGCCTGCGGTGGCATCCTGCCATGTGGGAAGCCAGGCTGAAGGCGGATCCCTGCCGTGAAGAGGAGAAGTCAGCGGTGGCATCCTTCTGCGAAGGCAACAGGCAGTGGCAGTGGTGGCTTCCTGCCACTCAGAGGACCCCAGCGGCGGCTCCAGCCATGACGGAGCAGGAGCTGCAGCAGTCTGGGCAGTAGTGCTAGGACCACAGAGGCATGGGCAACCGCAGCCGCCTCTGGGCCACACAAAGAAGAACTCAGTCGGCGGCCTCCAGTCCGTGTAAGGAATGGTGGCGGCAGCAGCCTGCCACAGAAGGTAAGGGACTGCCTGCGGCTAGGCCCGCAAGCAGGATCCCAACACCAGTTGTCCTGGTGTTGATTTACATAACAGCACAGGAATGTCTTGAGTGATTGATTGGTTCATTCTGCCAACCCATTAGTTTGTGGGTGATACACTGATAAGAAGTCAAATTGTATTCTATATTTTTTGCATAAATTTTTACAGTAACATGCTGTAAACTGCACTCCTCTGTTCAAAAGGATATGTTGGGGAAGACCATGGATTCAGAAGATGTGCTGAATAAATAAACAAGCCAACTCTGAAGCTGATGGTAAACCAGGGAGGGGAACAAATTGGGCCATCTTAGAGAAATGGTCCACCATGACTCAAATGGTATTGTTCCCTTCAGATAGGGGTAATTCCATGATGAAATCCATAGCAATATGGGACCAAGGTCTGTCAGGTATAACTAAGGGTTGTAGTAATCCTCAAGGTCGAGGATTGTGCGTGGCGGAAGTAGGACAGGATAGGATATCGTTTTTTTCATGTGATGGCATTCAGGCCTCAATAATTGATACAAGGTCGCAGCAAACTGTCTTTTCTCTTGACTAAGAAAAATCTGGCTTCCACCAGGGAGGATGATGGTCTGATAAATCCTCAGGCCAAGTTCTCTTGGATATAGAGGTTTATGGCCTCCATCTCTGGCTCTGAGAGTTCATAGACTCTTCCTCTATGGGGAAGTTTTTCTGAAAGCAGCTCTATCCCACAATCATAATCACGATGAGGAGGCAGCGTCTCAGCTTGCTATTTACTGAAGACATCAGAGAAGTCAGAGTATTGATGTGGTAGACCAGGAAGAGTGGGTTCAATGAAGGGGAATTATGTAAGGGAGGTTTAACAGAGCTCAAACAGTCATGATGACACTTGGAACTCCAAGCAGCTAATTGTAAAGTCTCCCAGTCTAATTTAGGTTGATGTAATCTCAACCAAGGCAGACCCAGGATGATCTGATTCACTGAGGAGGGTAGTACGTAAAGACAAATAGTCTCATGATGCAGGACCCCCGTGGTAATGGTAATCAGTCTGGTGATGTGCGAAATCCTATCTGCCAAGGGTTGTCTGGATACTGATGAAATGGTAAGGGGCACCTTAAGAGGCTCTATGGGAATGTGGTAAAGTTGAACCAATCGCTCTTCAATGAAATTCCCAGCTGTTCCTGTATCCAAGAAGGCCTGCAGATGAAGGGAAGTCTGGGTCAGGGAGAGTGACACCAGAATTAGTATCTGGAGAGAAGAAGTCGCATGACTCAGGGAGGACTCTCCCAACAAACCTAGGTCCAGAAGTTTCCCGACTTCAAGGGTCAGGTCTTAGCAAAATGCCCGGCTCTTGCACAGTAAAGGCACAAATTCTGCTGATGACATCTCTGGCATTCCTCTGGAGAGATTCTGAACTGATCAATCTGCATAGGTTCTTCACGGTGGTTGGAAGTTATAGGGGTTTTGGAGGGAAGAAAGAATGCTGGAAAGAAGGTACTAGACGCACCGGGCGATAGAATGTAGCCCTTTCCTGGGACCGCTCTTGGAAACGGAGATCTAGGTGAATGGCTAGCCAAATCAGGTCCTCCAGGGAGTCCGGTGGGTCCCGTCCAGCTAATTCATGCTTTATGGATTCCAAGAGACCTTGGCGAAAAATGGCTGTCAGTCTCGCCTCTCCCCAACCAAGTTCTGTAGCAAGAGTCCGAAACTGAACCACATATTCTTCTACTGACCTCATCCCTTGTCGTATCTGGAGGAGCTCTGACACTAAGTGAAAGTCCTTGAGGAGCTCTGACACTAAGTGAAAGTCCTTGAGAAATTGATCCAGATTGTTCAGCAGGGGGTCATCATGTTCCCACAGAGGAGATGCCCAAGGCAAAGCCAATCCCTCCAGGAGCGAGAGAATAAATGTAACCTTCATTTTATCCGAAGGAAACAATGGAGCTTGCAATGAAAAATGCATCTTACATTGGTTTAAGAAGCCCCGGCATAATTTTGGATCTCCATTGAAATGGGCAGGAGGTGGCAGACGCAAGACCATGGTGGGTGGAGGAGGTGTTGGAGGTGATGGAGGAGCTACAGTAGCCAAAGCATCCATTTGAGCCGCAGTCTCTCCAATACACTTGAGACCTGATCCACGATTCCTTGCTGCTGTTGTACCTGAGTGGCGAGGCCGGGAATAGCCTGTAGAGCTGTTAAATCTACTGGGTCCATGGCCTCAGCTAACTGGTACTGACTGGTAGTGGTGAGGACCCCAGTGATAGAATAACAGCCTACCTTGAGTAGAGTCACTCTGATGATCAGCCAAAGTGGTTGGGATGCAATCCAAGAGACAGTCCGAGTCAGAGGCAGGCAGCGAGGCAAACAGTCCAAGAGGGCAATCTGGGTCAGGGGTAGGCAGCGAGCAACAATCCAAGAGACAGTCTGGGTCAGAGGCAGGCAGTAAGGCAGACAATCCAAGAGGGCAATCCGGGTCAGAGGTAGGCAGCTAGCAACAATCCAAGAGACAGTCCAGGTCAGAGGCAGGCAGCAAGGCAAACAAGCCAAAAGGCCAATCTGAGTTACAGGGAAAATAGGCAATCCAAACAAAAAGCACCAGCACATGCAAGATTGTAGCCGAGGATTTTGCTGGTGTTGAGGAGTCGATTAAAATAGCAATTTTTTCCTGCGCTGGTGCAGAGCCCGACGGGAACGCAGCATGGGAGGAGGGGCCTCACCGTCTTGATATGTGCGTCGTGGCACGGTGCTTGGACATGCCGCCAGTGGGAAGGGAACATCTGATGTCGGAAGGGCTTCCCCGAAGGAGAGGTATGGGACCACGCCATAACAATTGGTCTCATCTGATATTAGCTTTAGATGGATTATGCCACAGCAAAAGGCAATGGCTGCAGGAGTACAGCACTAAGGAGTGCGTTCCTCCATGATTATTGTTTATATGAGCTAATGGAAGCAGTATTTGCAAATACTGATTCAGAAGAAGAATAATGTCCTGGCTTCCTTAAATCACAGAATATTAAACAGCTAACGGCTAAATAGAATTTGGTACCTCTAGTCAGTAATATCTTAGCTTCCAGTGAAAAACAACTCCAAGCCTGAACAGCCAGCTCCTTTGGACATAATATTAAGTCATGTCTAAAGGGATTTGCTATGGCTTCTCCCTGCCTAGGGTTTTGTATCAATTTTGTTGGTGCCCTTTGCCCCTTATTTGGAGCCTTGAGGTGTTCTTGCCACTCTGGGTGGCTGCTTTGCACCTCTCTTAAGGGTGAATTTTAAATTGACCACGTGCATAAAAAGCGGGGGTTCAATGAGAAGTGCACGCCGACAGTCGGCCGGCATGCGCAAGTTGCTTCTGCTCCAATGGAGCAGTAAGCAATGAAAAAAAAAAAGATAGGAGACAGGGTTTAGGGGGTGTGGAGGAGAAGGGAAGAGGGAGGGAGTATGGGTAGGTTAGGTATGTTCTCTCCCAGTCTGCTCCTTAATTGGAGCAGACTGGGAGGGAACTCAGGGAGGCCTGATTGTGTCACTGTACATAATCTTATTAAATAGGCCCCTCTTGTGCGCGCCACCTACACATGCATGTGCAGATTATAAAATCCTGCACACATATGCGTGCAGCCATGGGATTTTATAACAAGCGCATGCCGGCGCACACATGTTATAAAATCAGTGCATCCATGTGTGCACACTGGGAAGCACACGCACATGGACCCGCATGCACACCTTTTAAAATCTACCCCATAATGCTTTGGGGATTTCATGCCATTTTTTCAGTTGCTTTCATCTTCTATCACTGCCTTGGGGTATTTTCTAGAGATGTGAATTGGAACCGGAATCAGTTCGGATTCCAGTTCCGATTCACATGTGGTTTTTTTTTCATCGGACCCGATCGCGGTTTTGTTTATCGGCTGCGCCCGAGCCGATAAACAAAAAACCCACCCCGACCCTTTAAAACTAATACCTTAGCTTCCCCCACCCTCCCGACCCCCCAAAAACTTTTTACTGGTACCTGGTGGTCCAGTGGGGGTCCCTGGAGCAATCTCCGGCTCCCGGGCCGTCGGCTGCCACTGATCAAAATGGCACCGATGGCCCTTTGCCCTTACCATGTGACAGGGTATCCGTGCCATTGGCCGGACCCTGTCACATGGTAGGAGCACTGGATGGCCCGCACCATCTTGTGCTCCTACCATGTGACAGGGGCTGACCAATGGCACCGGTAGCCCCTGTGACATAGTAAGGGCATAGGCTATTGGCGCTAGGGATGTGAATCGTGTGCCCAATCGTTTTAACGATCGGGTTTGGCTGGGAGGGGGGGGGAAATCTGATCGTTAGAGATGTAAATTGGGATCGGTTCCGATTCCAATTCACATCACTAATTTTTTTTAGTGAGGCCCGCGCCGATAAAAAAAAACCCCCCAACCGACCCTTTAAAATTACCCCCTTAGCCTCCCCCACTCTCCCGACCCCCCCCAAAACATTTTACACATACCTGGTGGTCCAGGGAGGCCGCGGGCAGCGATCTCCCGTTCCCAGGCCATCAGCTGCGCTAAAAAAGATGGCGCTGATGGCCCTTACCATGTGACAGGGCAAAGGTAGCGCCGGCTCCATTTTGAATATTGGCAATACGGCCCGAGTACAGGAGATCGTTCCCGGAACACACTGGACCCTCAGGGACTTTTTGCCAGCTTGGGGGGGCCTCCTGACCCCCACAAGACTTGCCAAAAGTCCAGCGGGGGTCCGGGAGCGACCTCCTGCACTTGGGCCGTATTGCCAGTATTCAAAATGGTGCCGGCGCTATCTTTGCCCAGACTATGTCACTATGTTAAAAATTAGTGATGTGAACATCCCTACCCTACCCATACTCCCTCCCTCTTCCCTTCTCCTCCCCACCCCCTAAACCCTGTCTCCTATCTTTTTTTTATTCATTGCTTACTTGTCATAGACATAGTGAGGGCAAAGATAGCGCTGGCGCCATTTTGAATACTGGCAATACGGCCCGAGTGCAGGAGGTCGCACCCGGACCCCCGCTGGACTTTTGGCAAGTCTTGTGGGGGTCAGGAGGCCCCCCCAAGCTGGCCAAAAGTCCATGGGGGTCCAGCGGGGGTCCGGGAACGATCTCCTGCACTCGGGCCGTGTTGCCAGTATTCAAAATGGCGCCGGTGCTACCTTTGCCCTGTCACATGGTAAGGGCAAAGGGCCATCGGCGCCATTTTTTTTAGCGCAGCTGATGGCCTGGGAACGGGAGATCACTGCCCGCGGCCTCCCTGGACCACCAGGTATGTGTAAAAAGTTTTTTTGGGGGGGGTCGGGAGAGTGGGGGAGGCTAAGGGGGTAATTTTAAAGGGTTGGGTGGGGGGGTTTATTATCGGGCCATCGGCGCCATTTATATTAGTGGCAGCCAAAATGGCGCCGATGGCCCGAGAGCGGGAGATTGCACCGGGACCCCCCCCCACTGGACCACCAGGTAATTTAAAACATTTTGGGGGGTTCGGGAGGGTGGGGGATTTGTTTTAAAGGGTCGGGGTGGGTTTAGGGGTTGTTTTGGTGTGCCGGTTTTCCAGCCCTCCCCCCCTCCCCTGATTTACGATTTTTCACGATAAATCGGGGGAATTTCTATTGTATCATGACTCTAACAATTTTTGACGATTTAAAAATTATCTGATGATTTTTTTAAATCGTCAAAAAACGATTCACATCCTATCAGTGCAATTTTGATTACTGGCAGCCGATGGCCCGAGTGCAGGAGATCGCTCCCGGACCCCCGCTGGACCACCAGGGGCTTTTGGCAAGTCTTGGGGGACCCTTGAAGTTGGCAAGATACTAAGAGCAAAGGGCACTGAAAATAATAGCATGTCCACCAAAAAACACCTAAGGGAAAAAAATGGCACTAACAATAGTTGTAGGAACACCACAATTCACCTAAATAGGAGCCAAGTGCACCAAGAATAGTGGCATGAGCATGACATGGCACTAAGTGCACCAACAATAGTGAAATGAACAAAGCAGCAGCAACAATGGTATGAATACTCCAAGGCACAGTGAGAGGGGTAAAGCAGCAGCAATAGTGGCATGAACATCCCAAGGCTTAGGCTGTGGGGTAAGGCAAACAGCACAGTGGCATCAAAACCCCCATGGCATAGAGTGTGCGGTCACAGTGGTATCAAAACCCCTAAGAGATAGATTATGGGGTATGACAAACAGTATCATGACCTCAAGAACCCTGGGAAACTTGGAGAGGCCCCTGGGAGCCTCAGACTGGCAGCAGTTCTTTATCAGCTTTTTTTTTCAAAATGAAACAAAGGGAAAGCCAATAAAATGTTGTTGGTTTTTCTTTCCTTCCATTTTGAAAATGAGGAGGTCCATAAGAAGCAGTGCAAGTGGGTCTTCAATAAAACAAGAGGATATCTTACATTGTAAAGTTAATGCATCAAGCTCACTTTACATGTTTGGAAAAATGATAAACCAGGATTCTTTATATCATTGCAAACGTTTGAGCTACAGTAGTACTGAAGGCACATGGATTGCATGAAAAGAGGGGGGAAAAAGGAGCCTTTCTGTTTAAAATTATTCTTGCAGGGTTTTCCTAGGGTTCCCGAACGCATCCTTTGTATCTTTCCTTCTGAAGCGAAATGGCAGAAGGAAGAGGCTCTCTAACAAATGCACATGTATAGCTCAAGAGCTGGCCCAGTGCCCAGCCCATTTTGCTGAATAAACAGAGCATTCTAAAATATAAACGTAGCTTATGTTATACTGGGTTATAATTAATCATGGGAAAGTCCAAGTTACTTTGGCACTCTCAGCAGTAATCCATGAACAACTTCTTTGATAAGAATATTTACACATACCTGGCAGACTTTGCTATGTTGATCATCTATGCCTCTAAGTAATACTATATGGCAATTTTTCTTTGCAACAAGTAGCTCTTAGACTTGCTTTTGTCTTGTTTTTAAATTTATAGAGTAGGATAGTGATAGGGAAGATTTATTGTCAGATTTTCGTAAGGTTACCTCTTTCCAAAAATGGAATGCATGGCAAGTCTCATATTTTATAATTACTCTAGAGCTGCCAATGCTATTTCAAGGCAGTCGTACAACCTAAGACATATGCAACTCAATTATCAGGCAGAACAAACAAAATCCTCCGTATGCCCTAGTTTATCTTTATTTTTATGCCTTAAATCTATTATTATAAATTTAAATAGGTCTGAGCGCCGCTATGCTGATCATCATTCAAGGCTTGTGCTTCTGCCACCTTGCTACATGGAGAGGACAATTTTCAAATCTGTTTACAGGGTAAAGAGCGATCTATTCAGGCACATTGGCCATCAAAATATTGCCCTCCCCTAGTATGGCTATAGGTTGGTGCATTGGTCCAAAACGCTTGTACTTTTAGCAGCATTTGAATGTTGCATTCCTGGGTCATGTTTTGGAAGGGATAGGAAAATAATGCGAGTATATTGCATTTTCAAAGCAAGCATTGTTTTCCTCACAATATTTTATTTGTTATCAAAAGCACATATGTTTCATTTATATCACAATGTATAATATCAATACCCCTGTTAAAAATCGTTCTCAAGTATTTTTCATTCACACATAACCAACACATATACTACACAAATCCATTCATCCAACATACCACTCATCCCACACTTCACCCATATAAATGGCACATAACAAAGACAAAAATTATATATAAATCCAATATTAAACAAGCTCACACATAAAAATTGGCTATCAAAGCAAGAGAAACATTTGATAAAATCAAATAGCTATCTTCAGATATTATACTCCTCCACAATATGATGATAATTGCTAAAGCAGAAACAGATCCTTATTGTCCTTAAGAGTGCTCACACTCCTACAGCTAGAATCTACTTCTTCTGACAGTGCTGTGCCATGATTTCAGTTCCACAAAAGTCCACAATTCTAAGAGCCTTACATTGAAGCAATTTGTCAAATGTCACCAGTGTCAAATTGCATGCTATTATATGTGAAGATGTGTAATTAGCACAAGCACACAGGCACTCACATGCAGACTCCCACTCCCGTACATACGTACACAAACAGGCTCTCTCACATGCAGGCTCTCATTCTCCTCTACAGACACACACATTCTCTCTCATACAGCTTCAAATTGCCTCACAAACACACATGCTCTCACATGTTCTCTCTTACATAATAACATAAGAAATTGCTATACTGGGTCAGACCAAGGGTCCATCAAGCCCAGCATCCTTTTTCCAACAGAGGCCAAACCAGGCCACAAGAACCTGGCAATTACCCAAACACCAAGAAGATACCATGCTACTAATCCAATTAATAGCAGTGGCTATTCCCTAAGTAAACTTGATTAATAGCCGTTAATGGCCTTCTCCTCCAAGAACTTATCCAAACCTTTTTTGAACCCAGCTACACTAACTGCACTAACCACATCCTCTGGCAACAAATTCCAGAGCTTTATTGTGCATTGAATGAAAAAGAATTTTCTCCGATTAGTCATAAATGTGCTTCTTGCTAACTTCAAGGAATGCCCCCTAGTCCTTCTGTTATTCGAAAGTGTAAATAACCATTTCACATCTACTCGTTCAAGACCTCTCATGATCTTAAACACCTCTATCATATACCCCCCTCAGTCGTCTCTTCTCCAAGATGAACAGCCCTAACCTCTTCAGCCTTTCCTCATAGGGGAGCTGTTCCATCCCCTTTATCATTTTGGTTGCCCTTCTCTGTATCTTCTCCATCGCAACTATATCTTTTTTGAGATTCGGCGACCAGAAATGTACACAGTATTCAAGGTGCGGTCTCACCATGGAGCGATACAGAGGCATTATGACATTTTCCGTTTTATTAACCATTCCCTTCCTAATAATTCCTAACATTCTGTTTGCTTTTCTGACTGCCGCAGCACACTGAACTGATGATTTCAATGTGCTATCCACTATGACACCTAGATCTCTTTCTTGGGTAGTAGCACCTAATATGGAACCTAACATTGTGTAACTATAGCATGGGTTATTTTTCCCTATATGCATCGCCTTGCATTTATCCACATTAAATTTCATCTGCCATTTTGATGCCCAATTTTCCAGCCTCACAAGGTCTTCCTGCAATTTATCACAATCTGCTTGTGATTTAACTATTCTGAACAATTTTGTATCATCTGCAAATTTGATTACCTCACTTGTCGTATTTCTTTCCAGATCATTTATAAATATATTAAAAAGTAGGGGTCCCAATACAGATCCCTGAGACACTCCACTGCCCACACCCTTCCACTGAGAAAATTGTCCATTTAATCCTACTCTCTGTTTCCTGTCTTTTAGCCAGTTTGTAATCCACGAAAGGACATCGCCACCTATCCCATGACTTTTTATTTTTCCTAGAAGCCTCTCATGAGGAACTTTGTCAAATGCCTTCTGAAAATCCAAGTACACTACAGCTACAGGTTCACCTTTATCCACATGTTTATTAACTCCTTCAAAAAAGTGAAGCAGATTTGTGAGGCAAGGCTTGCCTTGGGTAAAGCCATGCTGACTTTGTTCCATTAAACCATGTCTTTCTATATGTTCTGTGATTTTGATGTTTAGAACAATTTCCACTATTTTTTCTGGCACTGAAGTCAGGCTAACCGGTCTGTAGTTTCCCGGATCGCCCCTGGAGCCCTTTTTAAATATGGGGGTTACATTAGCTATCCTCCAGTCTTCAGGTACTGGATGAGACAGACAGAGATGTCTGTCTTCACCATCCTGACCCCCAATGTCAATTTATTGTCGAAGTTGACGCATCTGACATCGCTGTTGGAGTGGTTCTAAGTCAACTATCCAAGACAGGGAAATCCTTGCCATGCTTGTACTTCTCACGGAAGTTCTCTCCCGCCAAGATGAACTACAGTATCGGCGATAAAGAGTTATTGGCCATTAAGCTGGCATTTGAAGAGTGGCGCCAGTGGTTTGAGGGGGTCCAGTACTCCGTAATTGTCTACACGGATCACAAAAACTTAGAGTTTCTGTGTCAAGCCCAACGCCTTAGTCCTTGGCAAGCTCGCTGGTCTTTATTCTTTAGCTGCTTCAATTTCCTTCTTCACTACCAACCTGCATGTAAGAATGTGCGGGCTGATGCCCTCTCCCGCATTACTGAGACTGAGGACACCTCCAAACCACCTCAGTACATCTTAGACCCGGCAAAAGTCCTCCTGGCGACTTCTAAGGCTCTGCCTGTGGGCAAGACGGTAGTGCCTACTCGTCTGCGCAAGAAGGTACTGTCATGGGCCCACGATTCGCTAACTGCTGGTCATCCCGGCGTCACCCGGACTTTGGAGCTATTGACCAGATACTACTGGTGGCCTCAAGTAAAGAAAGATGTACTTCTGTATGTGAGTTCCTGCCCTAACTGTGCTCAACAGAAACCCCTGTCCGGTCACCCCTGGAGCCTCCTCCAACCATTACCCATTCCCACCGAGCCATGGACCCATCTCTCAATGGACTTTATTGTGGACCTGCCTCCGTCTGAGGGTAAGACGGTGATATGGGTCACCATTGACATATTTTCTAAGATGGCCCATTTTGTGCCCTGGCTAAGCTACCAACAGCACCTGAATTGGCGCGACTCTTTACCCGGCATATCTTTCATCTTCACGGACTCCCTCTCCATGTTTCCTTGGACAGAGGATCACAGTTTATGGCTAAGTATTGGAGAGCACTGTGTAAGACGTTTGGAATCCAATTAGACTTCACCACAGCCTTCCACCCACAAGGTAACGGTCAAGTGGAACGCATGAACAGAACCTTGAAAACTTTCCTTCAAGCCTTTGTCGGAGACCATCAAAATGACTGGATGGCTCTGCTACCATGGGCAGAATTTTCTTACAATTTTCATCGATATTCTGCCACTAATAAGCCTCCATTTCATGTGGTCTATGGGAAGCAACTCAGACCTCCATTACCTTTGCCTCTGACAGTATCATCTCCTGCAGCGCAAATCTCCACTCGACAGCTACATACCCTGTGGAAGTCCACTCAGGAAAGACTACGGCAGACTGCTGCTAACTCAAAGAAATACGCAGACCTACTGTGGCTCCCTGCTCCCATATTTCGCCCTGGGGATAAGGTATGGCTAAGCACAAAAAACATCCAACTGCGGATCCCCTCCGTGCGTTTGGCTCCCCGGAACATCGGTCCATTTGCCGTTGTGGAGCGAGTGGGTGCGGTCTCCCACCGTCTACACCTTCTGCCTACCTTAAGGATCCACAATGTTTTCCACGTGTCCTTACTCAAGCCTTTAGTTCTGTCGATATCCCATGACAAACCTCCAGATCCCGCTATACCCACTGCTGACCCAGACTTTACCTATCAAGTAAAAGAAGTCTTGGATGTTCAGTTCTTTCATAGGAGATGGGAATATCTTCTGTCCTGGGAGGGGTATGGCCCTGAGGAAAATACGTGGGAGCCAGCCTCCAATATCCTGGACAAGAACCTCCTTCACCAGGTCCACTTGGACCATCCTGCGAAGCCCAAGCCCCTGGGGAGGGGGCGTAGGAGGAGGATACTATTACAGTCCCAGGCCGTGCCCCGGTCTCTCCACCAACCTCGGGGCTGGCCCGGGTTGCTGGAAACTCTCTTCAGCCGGCAAGGCCCGTTCTGACTCCTGCTGCAGCGCTCCCTTCTCGAGGGAGACGCTGCCGATCCTCCAGGCCTGGCTCCACTCCCTAGTGCGTGCACGCGCAGAGACTCTAAGTTTTAAAGGGATCAGCATGGGAAAATGGAAGACCGCCCTGCAATGATGTCAGACACTGCAGGGCTATTTAAACCCTGCAGCTATCCCTAAGCCTTGCCTTACAATGAGGTTTACTCTCCCAGAGTTTCTAGTTGCAGATCTGACTTTGGCTTGTTCCTGGCTTCTGACTTTGGCTTGTTCCTGGCTTCTGACTTCGGCTTGTTCCTTGACTTCGGACTCCGGCTCGACCCTCTGTGTTCCACGCTTCCATCCAGGAGGCCTCTCCTAAATCCAAGCAGCTCGGGTCCTCACGGGCTCCTCCCGGGGGGAGCTCGGGCTTCCGGTGGTGAAGCTCCAGGCGGCCTCCTGGCATCAGCTTCTTCATCTTCACTCCAGGACGTCACTCCCGTCACTGCCCACAGAAGACCATTGTAAGTCCAAGTGGCTCGGATCCTCACGGGCTCCTCCTGGGAGGATCTCGGGCTTCCAGTGGTAAAGATCCATCTGGTCTCCTGCCTAGGGCCGCCTACCGGTTGCTACCTGCACTGGGGGCTTTCCCCCAGTGCATCACCAGCTGTTACAGCGGGCTCAAGGATCCACGAACATAACAGAGAAGTGGTTAGAAGATATATTTATATTCTTTTTGGGAATGTAATCTATTTTTCAATCTACTATGGTTACAAGAACCAGTTAGCACTACAAACTATTTTTCTGCCTTGTATACTCTAAACTGTTTTAATCTTTATATGCTGACCTGACTTTTTTTTAATTCAGAAAGCTTTATTGTTTGTTTGGAAAACAGAACTTGGCAAGTAGACTGTTTTTATTTTTAAAAGTGATCCCCTTTAGGGTATTATGGATTAAGTCCCCTCCCATCACAGAATCTGTGCCTCCAAACCTGCAACAAATGAATCACTGCTATTATTAATACTACTACTACTTATTTTAAAGTGATACTAGACATATGCAGTTCTATACTGATGCATATAAAAGACAGTCACTGTTCCGTGAAGCTTGCAATCTAGTCAAGCAAGAGTTTGTGCAAAGTGATTTTATTGTATTTATTTATTTATTTATTTAAACATTTTTATATACCGGCATTAGTTGTGGACATCATGTTGGTTTACAATAAACAGGTTAAGCTTGGAAATTACATTTTAACAGGGATGTCAAACTGGGAGAGGGGGTAATGAAAGGTAGCTGAGAAAAGACAGGATAACAAAATGTGGTTCCTCAAGATGAGGAGAGGGAGAATAACAAAACATAGTTCCTCAAAATGAGGAAAGGAGTAGAGGTAAAGTTGTCTACTTTGGCACGGAATGGTAGCTTTTATTCTGGGTAAGCTTGGTTGAACAACCATGTTTTCAATTTCTTTTTGAAGTTGTTCATACATGGTTCGAGGCTTAAGTCAGGCAGTAATGTGTTCCAATGAGTAGGACCTGCAATCGAGAGAGCACGGTCACGTGTGGAGGAGAGATGGGCTGTTTTCAGGGAGGGCACGAGTAGGGTGCCTGAATTGGCTGTTCTGGTGGGTCGACTGGACTTAGGAGTTGTAAATGGGAAGTCTAACCAGTTGGAGTTGTGAGTGTGAATTGCTTTGTGAATTATGGTGAGGGTTTTGTAGATAATGCGTGATGCTATGGGGAGCCAGTGTAAGTCTCTGAGGATGGGGGTGATGTGATCATATTTGCGGGAGTTTGCAATGAGTCTCGCTGCCGCATGTTGTAACATTTGTAGAGGTTTAATGGTGGAGTAGGGGAGCCCTATGAGTAAAGCATTGCAGTAATCTAATTTGGATGTGATGGTGGCCTGGATAACTGTACGGAAATCATGGGTGTGCAAGAGAGGTCTAAGTTTTTTGAGCACATTAAGTTTGAAAAAGCAGGCTTTGAGAATGGAGTTTACGTAGTTCTTCATACTTAATTGATGGTCAAGGATAACTCCAAGGTCTCTCACAAAGGGTTGTGTTGAGGGGAGGTTGAGTTGTAGAGAAGTGTTTAGGATTTAAAATCAGCCTAAAAAAAAAAAGGTGAGTTTTTAGACTATACTTGAAGCAGTGTGCTTCTCCTGGTCCTAGCACATAGCTTTCCCTTGCTGACCACATCTCAACAAAATATGCAGCACACCACAGTTCTCCCAAAGGACTATTCTTCTGTCTTAGATTCCTGGCTGGGTGCAGCCGCATGTCTTCTAATACCACCACTGACAATGATGCTGTGCATAGCAGAGGAAAATGCTGTACCAGAGCTAGGGGGAAGCAGGGCCTCAAGCTTTGCCTCCAAAAATGCCTGCCATTTGTCTCAGGCCTACCACAAGTGGCTCTGACGATCATGTAAGGTGGAGGTGGCCAAACTCCAGTCCTCGAGAGCCACAAACAGGACAGGATTTCAGGATATCTGTAATGAACATGCATGGGCTAGATTTCCATGCATTGCCTCCATTGTATGCAAATGTATCTTACGCACATTCATTGAGGATATACTGGAAACCTAGCTCATTTTATGGATTTTGATGACTGGAGTTGGCCACCTCTGAAATAAGTTAATGCCAGCTGATGTGGACAATCCATGGACAGCAGTTTCACACTCTGCAGTGAACTAGAAACCTAAAATAGACTCATACCCTACCTAAGATGTTCTAGCATCATGCAATGCCAAACAATGGGCTCTCGTTTCCCCCCTCCTCCCCCAGCTCCTTTACTTCCTCTGCTCCACCTCCTCCATCTCTTCCTTTCTATACTCCATCATCGCCAGTGCTGCTGACATACCAGTGCCACTCACTGGGCTTGTCCTGTAAGCTCAGGAGCCATGTCTTACTTAACAGTAGCAGCAGCAGTAGCAGTAGCAAGCGTGCACAAGCATTGGTGATGATGGACTGGATAGAGATGGTAATGCTGCTTATTGCTTGCCTGGAGGTAGCAAGGCAGCATCAATCTATATTGAATTATTGCTGGCCTTCCTGCTCTTTACCGCTGTCAACAATATTCCCTCCTCATGGTTAAAAATAAAATACCAAAACATAAAGAGAGCAATCTACAGGGGTAAACACTAATGATTCACACAATAAAATTGGCTGGTTGAAAACTGCCCTCTTTCAAACAGCTAAAAGTACACGTGTGTAATTCTGTCTGTATTTTAGATGTGTCCCTGGGGGCACGTTTAGGTTGTGGAAAAGAAAACAACATTTTCAACTATGCATTTTATTTTCCATGGAAAACTATGCATACAAAAAGCAGGTGCAAAGGGCCAGTGGTATGTCATGCCCACGGCAAGTTTTAAAACAAAAGTACATTTGAAAAACTAGTTCAAAGTCTATGAGTAGAATGTACCTGTGCACTAAGTCCCCTTATGGAGAGTTTGAAATTGCACCCCTAAAGACACAAAGCAGTCAGTACACACACACACACACACACACACTCACTTAAACAAACTAGATACCTCTCTCCCAAGAGACTGTTACTTTTATAGTGTTTCTGCCAAATCTGCTGCCTGCTTCCATCCATCTTTTAAATATGATGAAAGTTAATCCTGATGTTCCAAAACATTTTGAAGTTTGATGGATTTTGTCAGACTATTTTAGAACTTTCCAACAACCCAATTACATTTTATCAAACCACTGATTCCCTCCCCCCCCCCCCCCCCCCCCCAATCCACACATCTGAAATCCAGGGTCCAGGAAGTTCTGGTCTTAATCTCAAGCACTAGTCCTGACTAGGCCATACATCTTCCTTACTGTATGTTTTTGCATCAGTCTACTGTCCCATGTCTCAATTACATTTTTCACAAGTACAATAAATGTATTATTATTACTTAAAATCCTGAACAAATCATGATAATCCTAAGTAGACAAGATACTCTGTGTCCACAGTCCACAGCTGTGAAATTGCAGAAACTAGGGATCTGGTCCCTGAGCTGCAATAACTCTTACACAATTCAGCCAATGCATTTGATCTGTGGAGAGGAAGGAGTAAATAATGTGTGCGTGGCACCCCCTGCCAGCTGGTCCTGTAAAAGCATTGACTTTGATGATATAAACAGGTGCCCTATTCCCCTTTCTGGCAGATGGAGAATGCTGAATAACAACTGTAAATTGAGCATGGTTGAAACATCTATTTTACTCTGTAGCTGTGAAAATGTTTCATCTCTAAGTTTTGATGAAAAATAAATGCTATTTTTTTCAGCATTCATTTTGCAGACATATGTTTTCCAAAAACTCTTTTCAATTTCTTCTACTTGACTATCAACTTTTTCACAGACTCGGAATGGGACACACATTACTTTAAAAGGAAGAACGTAGTAGCTGTGGACTTTTGAAATAGGACTACCTTCCTGAACAGGAGTATCTGCAGCTAATGGTAAATGAAAGTTTCACATAGAAATCTTACTGCTTCATACCGGCCCAAACTATTTTCATTCTATCTTCATTATCAGCTATTACACTGGTTTTTTGAGTTTGTTGAACCCATGCTCTTTTTTGTCTACTGAGAAGCCAATATTCAGATGATTTGTTCAGCCAAATCCGGAACTTAGCCAGTCAAATCGTGGGTTTTAAATGTCCTGCCACTCTGACCAGCTCTGATTTATCCAGCTAACTGTTTAGCTGGATAAAAAGTTAGCAGGCTCAGTTGGAGGTGTTCTGGCATGGAGTTAAATTAGTTGGAATATTTTATTCTGCTAACTCTGATATTCAGACTTAGCTAGGCAACTTGACCATCTTAAGTCTGGTTGTGCCGGAGAACAGTCCTAACGTTACTGGATAAGTCTGTCCCCCTAACTAGGACTTTATCTGGGCTACATTCAGTGGAGCACCTAATTGTCAGTTATAGCTGAATATCTGGGACAATTTATCCAGCCCACTTTAACCAGATGAACTGTCTATTCATCATGCTAAGTGGAGGAGTGGAGGAATAGCCTAGTGGTTAAAGCATCAGGCTATGAGCTAGGGAAGCTGTTAAATACTGACAACCTAAAAAAGGGATATTTGAAATATTCAGGAGGCGCCCGCCATAGATGCTTCATTAATATTCTGCCCACATACACAGGTGTAACGCCCACCCCGGTGTGCCTGTCTTGCACGGGTGGGTACATGGGTTGGAACCTCTCACCGGCTAGCTCTTTCACCGTTGATCTTTCTCCCAAGGCTGGATCCTTTGTAAGTGGGGGGGGAGGTAAACTTCCAGGAACTGATGTGACAGGGGTGGTTTCTTTTCACATTCACTTTGCGGTTTCCCCTGGGGAGAATGATTGTCCCTGACGTGGGTGCAGTGAGTGCAAAATAAGTACCCCGGAGTCACTTTGGTAGTGTCTAAAATAAAAGTCTTTCCTGTTAACCCTGATGATGAATGGCACAAACCGTAAGTCTGTGGCACAGAGAGTAAATCCTCTCTTTCTCTCCCAGGGTGGAGATCACTGGATGAGTGTCCCCAATGATGTTGTTTTCCTTTACTCACAGGAGATATTCGTGATCTTCTTTTTATTTTACACAGTCTCTTGAATACTCTCTCTCTCAAGAATCTTGATGATTGAGGATCCCTTTTGAAAGAAGCAGTTCCTTGCTTCAAACAGGAAGGAAGGGCAGCCAAACTTCCTCCTGGATCTTCTAACAAAAATGTTCTTTCCCTCAAAAAGGAACAGAACCTAAATGGCAGAGTTCCCTCCTCATAGCAGGTCAAGGGTGTATCTACCCTTTCCCTGGGCATCCCATCCACAGAGTTCACCAGTTCCTATGGGCAAGACAGGCCCAGGTGTCCACCTCAAAATCCCTGAAATTAGACCCAGAAGGAGAATCGTAACCAGCCAGGTTGTGGACTGGAAAAAGAAACCCCTCCCGAGCCTGCCAGGTCCCACAGGCTGGGCTTGCTTGCTTTTACCAGCTAGGCCTGAAAAGCAACAAAAGACAAAACTCCTCTCTAGTGCCGAACTCTTTGCAAATCTAAAGGGATTGCCTCCCGGGCTCACTGTGGAGAGCTCCTAGACAGACTTTCAGGGGGTCGGCCATTGCAGACCCCTCAAAGGGAGGAGCTGCATTTGAAAGGAACCTCCCTCTACTCTAACCTATTCTCATGCAAGCTAAACCAAGGGCCCACCCAGATCTTACTGGTGACGGGACTGGTGTCCTATGGTGGAACTCAGACCTAAATATGTTCATTCCTGCTTGAGATTGGTGTAGCTCTGGAGCACTGTCATACTCGTGCAGTTTCCATTATTTTCTATGGGAACAATACTGACATGTTTAAAATTTGAATATGCTCTTGCAAACTAGGAAATTAACTTTGAATCTACCTTCTTCTTTTACATTTTTAGATAACATCATTTTCCTCAAAAACATTTTTTTCACGGTCTTCCTTTATTTTTATAAACTGCCTAAAGATTCCTGTGTAAATATTGATTTTAATGGCCTCTGTCACTTTTCCCACTAAGGATCCTAGTGTTTCCCCTTTAATGCCGACCCAAATGCCTATATTTGCCTTTATAACATGCACACCATCTCAGTTAGCCTATCCTGAGCCTTGTTTTACATGCATGTACAGCTTCTCCCCCTCCCCCCACACTCATTCAGTCATACCTCCTGTATTCACACTTACTCACCATACACGTTCTAAATGCATGTAAACTCTTTCAAAGATACTGTATATATCTCATCAACTCAAACACATCCATGGAATTATGAATCTTGAAGTTTGTAGGGATATTGAAAGATGGATACAGTACTGAAACATTGCACTTACATATTAGCAAGCAGGTCTCATTTATAGCTACTAATTAAAGCACTAGTTAGCACTACTAAATAAGTCATTTCTCAGTCATAAATACTAATGTATAAAATATAATGCACACTCCACCTGTACATCACACACACAACACCAGTTGACAGATGTAATGGCTAAGTGTCCTCCACTCTGTCATGATGCCCATAAATTTGCTCTCTGTGAGTGCATCTGCCTTGAGGATTCTTAGCAAATACTTCTGTCAGACAACTATGGAGAAGAATAAGTCATTGTGTATAATGTTATAAAAGAAATGTGAAGTACATATTGTAAGCAATGTTATGTTCTGCTGTTTGAAGGTGATAATAGCTATACCCTCTTTCTCTAGCTGTTATTTCAGTTCCTATACCTGTCTATTGGCTCAGAGAAGTGCTACAATAATGCCCATCAGTCCAGAAGGGAAGTTAACTGACTGCAGACTCAGCCTCCTTTAAAACTATTTTGATTTTCAGGCTTCCAGCCTCTACCAAACTATACAATGTGCCTGAGTTCTTTTTTATTTTTAATAACTTCAGCATACATTTCCCTTATTCTTGTATTCTTTTCTTTTTTTCTCGTAAATGTAAAAGTATTTATGTACAGTAAATGAAAGTTGTGTGTCTTTTGTTTATCATTGGCTCCCCCCACTGATCCCTATAGATTGGCTCTCTGTGTTTTTGAACATACTTAAATGAGGTATTATAATAACTGAAGTGTGATTCAAGTGGTTTTAGTTTCTTGCCTTTAGTTTATTTACTTTCTTTCTTTCTTTTGTTTTATATTCTACCAAATCTTATAATTATACTATAGGCAATACAAATATACAATCATAACAATAATAAAAATGTAAAATAAATATTATGCACATTATATTATCAATGTAATAACAAAAACAAAACAAACAAACCTAATACAATATATAAAAAAAACAAAACAAATATCCCAAAACACATACAATAACAAAATCATAAAACAGAATCCAGAAAGGTCACGTGATGCGCTGTTAGCTGTAGGCTGCATGTGAGGTGAGCTCCATTGACCTATTCAATATTAGAGATGTGAATCAGAACCGGAATCGGTTCGGATTCCAGTTCCAATTCACATGTGGGATTTTTTGCATCGAGCCCGATCGCAGTTTTGTTTATCAGCTGCGCCCGAGCCGATAAACAAAAAACCCACCCGACCCTTTAAAACGAACCCCTTAGCTTCCCCCACCCTCCCGACCCCCCCAAAAAACTTTTTACAGGTACCTGGTGGTCCAGTTGGGGGTCCCGGGAGCGACATAGTAAGAGCAAAGGCTATCGGCGCCATTTTGAATACTGGCAGCTGACGGTCCGAGTGCAGGGGGTGGTTCCCGGACCCCGCTGGACTTTTGGCAAGTCTTGTGGGGGTCAGGAGGATCTCCCAAGACTTGCCAAAAGCCCCTGGTGGTCCAGCGGGGGTCCGGGAGCGATCTCCTGTACTCGGGCCATCAGCTGCCAGTAATCAAAATGGTGCCGATAGCCTTTGCCCTTACTATGTCACAGGGGCTACCGGTGCCATTGGTCAGCCCCTGTCACATGGTAGGAGCACAAGATGGCACCAGCCATCCAGTGCTCCTACCATGTGACAGGGTCCTGCCAAAGGCACGGATACCCTGTCACATGGTAAGGGCAAAGGGCCATCGGCGCCATTTTGATTAGTGGCAGCCGACGGCCCGGGAATGGGAGGACGGCCCAGAGCGGGAGATTGCTCCCGGGACCCCCACTGGACCACCAGGTACCTGTAAAAAGGTTTTGGGGGCGTCGGGAGGGTGGGGGAAGCTAAGGGGTTTGTTTTAAAGGATCAGGGTGGTTTTAGGGGTTATTTTTGTGTGCCATTTTTCCCCCTCTCCCAAAACGATAAGGGAACCCTCACGATCAATATCGTGGGGTTTTCCTATTGTTTTGGGGGAGCCCCCGCTTTCTGACGATTTTGAAAATATTGATGATATTTTCAATCGTCCGAAGCCCGATTCACATCCCTATTCAATATATCCTGATAAAACATGTGTTTCTTCCTAAATATAATGGCAGCAACAACAAAGGAATTGCAGAAGAAATACCAGCTTATTGGAATGATAAGGTTGCTAAACCATCCTAGTAGACTCAATCAAAATCTTTGGAGTGTACTGTGTAGGGCGAGGAAGCCATTTTAGATGATGTGTGGCCTGTTCCTGCTACTTCATTGGAAACTACTAAACATTTACAAAATATATTTGAAAAATATCTGACAAAAATAACATTGGATATAAAAACATAAAACCATAAGATATGCCATACTGGATCAGACCAAGGGTCCATCAAGCCCAATATACTGTCTCCAATAGAGGCCAATCCAAGTCACAGGAAACTGGCAAGTAGCCAAACATTAAATAGAGCCAAGCTATTAATGCCTGCAGCAAGCAGTGACTATTCCCTATTGATTAATAGCAGTTTATGGACTTCTCCTCCAGGAACTTATCCAACCCTTTTTTTAAACCCAGTTACACTAACTGCCTTAAACACATACTCTGGCAACAATTCTAGGGGTAGATTTACAAACAGCGCGAATTGGCGTACTTTTGCTGGCGCATCAGGCGCCAGCAAAAGTACGCGGGATTTTAGTAGATACGCGCGTAGCCGCGCGTATCCACTAAAATCCTGGATCGGCGCGCACAAGGCTATTGATTCTGTATAGCCGGCGTGCGCCGAGCCGCGCAGCCTACCCCCGTTCCCTCCGAGGCCGCTCCGAAATCGGAGCGGCCTCGGAGGGAATCCTCTAACGCCCTCCCCTCACCTTCCCCTCCCTTCCTCTACCTAACCCACCCACCCGGCCCTGTCTAAACCCCCTCCTTACCTTTGTCAGGGGATTTACGCCTCCCAGAGGGAGGCGTAAATCCCTGCGCGCCAGCAGGCCGCTAGCGCGCCGGGACGCGACCTGGGGGCGGGTCCGGAGGGCGCGGCCATGCCCCCGGACCGCCCCGGGCTGTAACCACACCCCCGGGCCCGCCCCCAAAACGCTGCTGACACGCCCCCTAAACGCCGCGCGGCTCGGGCCCGCCCCCGACATGCCCCCGACACGCCCCCCTCGCCAAACCCTGGGACTTACGCGAGTCCCGGGGTCTGCGCATGCCGGTAGGCCTATTGAACATAGGCGCACCGACGCTCAGGGCCCTGCTCGCCTAAATCCGCCCGGATTTGGGCGGATTTAGGTGAACAGGGCTCTTAAAATCCGCCCCTTAGAGCTTAATTGTGCATTGAGTGAAAATGTATTTTCTCCAATTTGTTTTAAATATGTTACTTGCTAACTTCATGGAGTGTCCCCTAGTTCTTGTATTATCTTGAAGAGTAAATATCCTTTTCATATTTACCCAGTGAAGTCTTTTCATGATTTTGTAGGCCTGTTTCATACCCCCAATATCAACTATGATACCCAGATCTTTTTCCTGGGTACTAACTCCAAATACGGAACCTAACATTGTGTAACTACAGCATGGTTTATTTTTCCCTATATGCATCACCTTGCACTTGTCCAGTTTATATTTCATCTGCCATATGGACGCCCAATCTTTTAGTCTTGCAAGGTCCTCCTGCAATTTATCACAATCAGCTTGTAACTTAAGTACTCTGAATAATTTTGTGTCATCTGCAGATATGATCACCTCACTCGTCATCTCCCTTTCCAGATCATTTATAAATATATTAAAAAGCACTTGTCCAAGTACAGATCCCTGTGGCACTCCACTGTGAAAACAGACCATTTAATTGGTTGTTGTGGAAAAGGTAGCGCAGCTGGTTGCGACTGTGCAGGACAACTCAATCTGTATCACTGAAATTGCCAGCCACATAGAGTAATTAGAAATGTTGCTAACTGAGGCATGAAAAAAGACTGAGGTACTAAAATGTAAACTGGGCTTTATGGGAGACAAAATTAATGATATTGTAAATAGAGGCTGCAGAAAAAATATTAGGATTGTTAGGTTACCTGAGGAAGCAGAGGGCACTAATCCAGTCTCCGTTTTCGCCACATGGCTCCCGGAAGTTCTTGGCCTAGCTGTGAAGGGAGGCTGTTTAAAGATTAAAGGTGCACATGGGGCCTTGGCTCCACCACCTGCATCAGGAGGAAGACCACGAGCTGTGATTTTATAGCTGCGTAATTGTATGAACATGGCAAGGTTGATGGAAAAGGTACGTAAGATGGCAAACATCTTCTATCAGCAACATTGGGTATTTCTTTTCTACAATTTTTTGCAGGTCATTCAAAAAATTCAGTCCACTTTCACTGATGTTAAAAAAAAAATGCTCTGACAGAGAGGCTTGTCATATGCCCTGCTATACCCAACCAAACTAAATATTACTATGCAGAACAAAAGCCATTTTTTAAGTCAGCTGGAGAGGTGCGGTGTTTTTTGTAAGAGATGCCTAAGGACTCCTCTTAACTGGGAAGAAGCAAAATGACTCTCTTTGGTCGGAGGAAGTGGAATGAAAAGTCATGTCTCCCTGCTTTGACAACACTGTAGTGTTGTTTTGGTACTATTTTATTGATTTTTGCTGAGTTTTTCTTTTTTTATTATTCTATTTTTTTTTTAAATTTTACCTCAAGAGATATGTCCTCGGTCACTTCACTGGGATTCTAGTTGTCTGAGTGCTTATTGGGCTGTGCGCTTTGTATACAATCCTGGGACTCTAAGAAATATAACCGGCAAAATCATCTGATATTTATTTTATTGCTGTTTTTTTATGGATGCCTTATTTTCTGGTATAATCTATGACTGTTTGTTTATTTTCTTTTCTTCTTCTTCTTTTGTGACCAAGGATGAGGTGCTCAGCTGTAGGAATCTTCATGGAACTTGTACAGTGGGTGGACCTGCTGGCGTAGTCGCTGTATTTTTTTATTATTATTTTCCTTTCCCTTTTTTATTTTTGTTTTTAATTCTTTATTTTTTATTTTTTGTATTATTTTTGTATTATTTTGTATTATTTTTTGTTTTTAATTTTTAATTTTTGTATTATTATTTATTTTAGATTAAAACTTGTGCACTGTGCACAGTTCTGCTCTGGTGGTGACAAATTTCCCCTGGGGTTTGAGTATGAGTTTTCTTGTTTTTCAAATATGCATTAAGTCCTACTCACTTAGGCAGGAATGGCTGATTGTAAGGGTTTTGTAAGGTACAGAACTGGATATGGATTGAGGGATGGTGGTGGTGGGAAGAAGGGTTATGAGGTATGTATGTGTGCTCAGTTGGTATTTTTTGTTTTATTTTATGACTGCTTTGTTACACAGCCTGGCGGGGGGAGATCTCCTGCTTTTTTGAGAAGTTGGGTCTGGCAAGTCGGCATGTTGCCACCTTTTGGGTATCATTCTCAGAAGGAAAAAGGTACGTACACTATCCCTGATATCATTGACATTGCAGAAAAACCATGGAAGTGTGTATTCTCTTTTAAAAAAAAACAATGGTGTCAGGATTTGGGATGAATCCGTTGCTTATAAATGCAACTATATTATTATGCAAAAAAATCACCATGTTTCAGGATCCTAAATTCATTATTTTTTTCTTTTGTTTGTTTTTCTGTGATTTTTTAGGCTTTCCCGACTTGTTGGCATTTCTTAATATTGTTTTGCTGATTTGTGCCCAATGAACCAGAACCTTAGCTTGGGCCTGGCAGGGGCTGTCCTGGACAGGTAGCTCCGGTACACTGGAGGATTGGAGGCATTTATTTGCTTATTGTATATCATGGAGATTATTTTTTGATGGTTGTGAGGCATTGGGCATGGAGAAGTCCGTTTTTGGGGCTGGAGATGGGGTTTAGGGGGTTGGGAAGGGATGGTGGGGATTTAGGGTAAGGTGAGAAGGGTGTAGCAGGCTGGAGTTTGGGGACAGTAGAGGGAGAGGGGTTGTTGGGGGGGGGCGTAGTTTATGGGATTCTGTTTAGTTTGATTAATGGTTTAGGGGATAAAAGGGGACAAACAAGGCACATAAAAGTTCCAGACCGTATCAGTGGAAACTGCAATGTTTTGCTCAATTCAAATGCTCTTTATAAATATTTCATATGAAGATAAAAATGTTTATGTTGAAAAATATCTTGATTTCACTGAATGTAAGGGGTATATCCAACTCGGTAAAGAGAATGAAAGTCTTGCCATTTTTCAATAAACAGAAAGCGGGAGTGGCTTTTTTTTTTTTTTACAAGAGAACCACAAAGCTAGAAGTTGGAACATGAAAATTACACAGAGGTTGCGTGGGTCAAGTTTTTGGAGCCTCTTACAATTCTAAGAGTCAAGGGATGAGTATTCTTTTTCATGGGAACCTTCTTTTTAAGGTACATAAGTCATTCTGTGATCCAGAGGAGCAATTTGGGTTTTGGAAGGAACTCTGTATGGCCAACCCATTACATTAGCTAAAATCTATGGCCCCAATACAGGACAGAGTGACTTTTACAAATATGTTTTTGCCCAACTGGAGAAGTTTGATACCAGGGGCTTATGTATATGTGTGTGTGTGTGTGTGTGTGGGTGGGGTGAATGGAACCTGTGTATCAACAGTAGTTTTGATAGGTCCAATACTAAGGCTTGTAGAATGGAGAGTACCTCTGGTTACACCATCTAATTTCTAGTTATGTTTTAAGTGATGTCTGGATAGAATGCAATCCATCTAGTAAAGATTACACATTTTACTCCTCTTGACATAAATCATACAGTAGGATGAGTTACTTCTTATGTGTCCCTGATTTAACTCGGGTCACATGTGATTGTGATATTTTGTCATCTACTCTATCAGATTATTATGTGACTGCCATTACATTTGAGATGATGTCTCATCTTCATTCTTCCAGACCATGGAGGCTTAATACTTCATTTCTGGGGAAAGAGGAGTTTTGAGAACTTGTGACACAGGTTATTGTGGAATATCAGGAAACAACTCCTTTGACATACTATAGACCTTCATTGTGGTGGGAGACTTTTAAATGTGTGTTAAGAGGTCATATAATTTCATATGCTAGTCATTCAAAGAGAAGAGAGGCTAAAATTAATGACCTAGAGGTGTTTATTCATACTCTGGAGCAAGAACACAAGGTAGGGGGTTCCTCGATTATATTTAAACAGTTAAGTCTGGCCAGAGATGAGCGCAAGACATTGCAAACTGCTAATATAGAGAGATCATTGAAATTTATGAAATAAAAGCATTATTTATTTATATACTGACATTTGATCTCAATTGAGATATCACACTGGTTTACATGCAGGTACTGTAGGTATTTCTCTATCCCCAGAGGGCTTACAATCTAAGTTTTTGTACCTGAGGCAATGTAGGGTAAAGTGACTGGCCCAAGGTCACAAGGAGTGATAGCAGGGCTTAAACATTGGTCTTCTGGTTCATAGTCCACTGCTCTAACCACTAGGCTATTCCTCCTCCCATTAATAAGCAGGGCAACAGATCTGGTACTTTATTAGCCAAAGCAGTGAAAGAAAGAATAGGTATATGGTCTCCATGGTCCAGATACCACTACTAAGTACTTACCATCAGACATTAATAATATATTTGCCCATTTCTTTGAGAAATTTTAAAGATCTCAACCAGAACCCCCAGATGAAGCGGTAACAGATTTTATGGACTTGTTAGGTCTCCCAGTATTATCATCTGGGACTGCGGCGACTTTAGTTCATCTTATCATGATCAAGGAAGTGACTCGAGCTATTCAGCAACTGGCTCCTGAGAAAGTCCTGGCCCAGATGGGTTTCCTATTGGTTTCTAGAAATTCCTTGCAGAGGTCCTGTGCCAGAACTTTGGCAACTATATAATTATTTGCAGACCCCCAGTCATGATTGGTTTTGGGTGTGCTTCTCACTATTGTTTGTGGTTACTATTGATGTATTCAAGATGTAGTACATGTATTGTGCCGGAGTTAAAATAAAGAGTTTAAAAAAATAAAAAAATAAAACAGAATCCAACATCAGACAATTAAACAACTGTCTAGAATGTAAGACTAAGACAGCTTGCACTATAAAGACAACTTCTTAGTACCTAAAGTGAAGTTCAGGTTAAATAAAGGAGCATTCATATATTTTTTTAAATGGTAAATAATCTAGGAACTACAGTTCTCCTGAAAGACATTTCAATGCAGAAGGTCCAACATAAGTGAAAGCTTTGATCCTAGTAGTTTCCAAATGAATAATATTCATAGAGGACAGTTCAAGAAGAGCTTTTTATGAGGATTTCCTTTTGGGAACATAAAGGACAATAATGACTGAAGCATTCTCAGAGCCTTTATCGATCCTATTCCAGGTTTGTTAATTGATTTGATGAACCTTTCTGAGGACATCCTGAGCAGATTAAAAAAAAATCACTTTGGATTTTTGAATAACTTATTTTGAGCTTTGTCAAATTGTTTGATTCAGTTCAAATGTGTTAAAAATCACACTCAAACCAGACCTAAATTCACCTAATTTGAGTTTGACTTCAAATTATTTTCATATCTCTACTGGTATCATCAGGAGAAAAAACCCTGTACATCAGGAATGAGATAATGCAGTTCAAACATATTGCAGTGAAGCTGGTAATCTCTTACATGATTCAGAGTAGGGGTTTATTCAGTTTTCTAGATACATAGAGTTCCTATCTCTTTTATAAACATAAGATTTGAATAGTTTTATTCACCAAGGTCAACAAATACCTTTCTACTGAAATTTTTTTCTGAATACAAATTTTGGGTAAATGGCGACCTTCATGAATATAGGATCAAGCAGCTTAATGAACTCTGAATGCAGGAAAGCAGATTTTTATTTGAAATGGTTTATTTAATTAATCCCAGAATCTAAGATACCAGAAACTGAACATTATTTCATGTTGATATATTAGTTGATAATAAAGGCTGCTCACTAGAGCAAATACTTTCTTTGAAATGCTAATCCTTGTCAGATGTATTTTCTGTTAGATCAGCTGCACTGTTGAAACACTTTTCTATTCTCTTTGACTTGAATACAGAATTACACTTAGTAGCTACAAAGACAAAAATAGCTCATGTGACAAAGAAATTGAATTAAACCTTATAGTGGAAAGATGAACTAAGTTCAACACTAGATGCAAACCATAATTATGAATTAAATATGAATAGTAAACTTTCTTCAAAGCATTGTCTAACACATATCTTTTGTGTAGAACTATTGTATAAAAACATTGCCGACCAAAGTCATTCAAATGTGGGTCAAGCCAATGGCCATGAAAGGAAAGAGTGTAACAAAAATCCAGTGAGAAATGATAAACCCCCTAAGGTTGGAGTTTCACAGGGTCATCTGTTCTGTATTTATATTGGACTTCACCATGATTCGTTTTGCTACATATTGCTGTCTTTGCGCCTATTTTTGAACTTCCTATTTTGTTTTTTATTTAGGTGAAAAAAGATCATACAGTGTTATAAATCTAATAGTCTTTTATTCATAGACACAGCTAAGATAAGATTCAGTTTTATCTGTTTGGCCACAGAGGAGTGTGGGCATAGGTCTAGGAAAATGTAATATGAGAAATGTGGAATCAGAGCGTTTGCTTCTCCCGGTAATGCTGCCAAGTTTTAAGCATGCCTAAGTACTCTGTCTTCTTTAAAACCAAACTCGTATGCTAAAAATTCACTTATACTTTTATTTGGGTTAGTAGACTTTAAACTAGAAGTCATCAAAACACAGTGCCAGGTTAAAGGTTTAATACATTCACAGGCAGGTAAAAGGGCTTGAGGAGACTCCAATTGCTCTTTCTTCTCTTAAAGTGACTGAGTGGATAGGGTGTGCACCCTTGGGCACCCATCTCTAATCCCCTTGTCTATTGACTGGGAAGTCAATAGAAATGAAGGTTAAGAGGGAACGGGGACAGTGTGGATGCTGAAGGTTGATTAGAAAGTAAAGAATGTGATCAGAATATAAGAGGAAGGCCTTCCTTACCATATTGATGCCTGAAGTATCCTCAGAATAGACTAGATCCTAAATGCCCGGGTTTCCAACAAGACTTTCTGCTCTATAGAAAATAGGTTATTAAAACACGATTCGCATTTGTAGAAGGTTTGTGTTGTACTCTGCATTTGGGGGGGGGGGGGGGGATGGGAACTTTCACTGTCCACTTGGGTACAAAGTTTGTGGATACATTTTACGTACAGATTTTGCACCAGTTTTGAAAAAGAACGTACCTGTGTGCTTTCACTTTGAAATGTATCCATGTACTTTTGCACCTGCTGTTCCTGTGGGTACATTCCCTTGAAGATTAGTGCACATAGAGATGGAAATGCAATCTATGAAGCAGATGTACTACATGGCAAGCTTTTTTACGAAGATGAGCCGGTAGAGTGCACATTTTTTCTCACAGTACCAACTCATTTAAATAATATTAAAATGGCTTCATACAGTAAATTTCTATGATAAAGTTCATGAGATGTATAGTTTCACAGAAAAATTTGTCTTCACACAATTTTCTGTTTAATTTTGCTACTGCAAAATTGTTAATTAGCTGATTTACATGATTTTGCAGCTTATTAGTGGTTTTGCATAAAGTTTGATAACAGCTTCACAAATCCAAAATAGCAGGCTAGAAAGAGCAACAGAGCACATAAAAAGTCACAATCATTATTTCGCATGCTATTTACAATTTTTTTTCAAACATAATCATATTTGCAAAAATCACATTTTGTTGATATGGATACTGATTGCTGTGATCAAGAATCTCTGAATTATTCAAAATAGAGTGGCTGGGGGAGAGGAGTCAAGGTGGTGGGCAAGCAGAAACTGTGGGTTTAATCCTGGGGCATGTACACTTTCTACTGCCAGAATGGTTAATCTAAAAGATGCCAAGATCCTCCAATGCTGTCCTCTCCAGTTGTGGGACCCATTTTCCTGCAGTTCGTGCCTCCGTGTGCTGGTCAGCAAGAGGAATCTAAGAGTGCTGCTGATATGCCAGAGGCTTCATTGAGCTTCAACAGTAGTTCTCCCCCTAGTAATCCGAAGTATGCTACAGCTGGTGCATCGATTCAGGGAGGTACAGTGCACGTGATGATATGCAAGAGATGTTGGCAGAGGAGTTTGTTGCAACTAGAGATATAGGACCTAGAAATGAAGTTCCCAAGGACTCTTCAAGTATAAGAAGCAGCAAGTTTTTGACAGAGTTAGGACTGCAGGAGGTAAGATCAGTTAATCTGGAATTTATTGAAGGAAGGGATGAGTCCCTTTCTTTCACTTTTGGTTTCTTTGCCTCCTGTCCTGATCCCAGTCCAATTTTCTTTGGCTTCCGTGCTCCAACCCCCATTGGATGTTTCACTGGGGGATGTGTGAGCTTTAGTGTCTCGTATGGAACTCTCATTATCACGCTTGGTATCTCAGGTGTGTGATTTTTCTAAAACATAAAGAAGAGATCAAGAAATGTGAAGAAAAAATTGAATTTTTGGCTGCTTCTAATTTAACTTTGATCAAATACAATCAGATATTACATAATAGACAGGAGACTATGCAGAACCAGTTTAGGAGGAAAAAATTATGATGTATTCATTTTCCTCAGTCTCACACAGTTTCCTCTATTGGTACGTTGAGGAAATATTTTTCTGATGTTTTGAAGCATCCTGCTGATGCTTTTGCACCAATAGCCCAGGTGTATTATCTTCCCAAAGGGAAAAGGAAGGCCCAGTCGAAAGAGAGGAATAGTTTAAACATCAATAATCTTGAATTGACTGAACTATTAAAAACTTCATTTAAGGGTAGGTTTTAAATGGCCCGCATGCATAAATCCCGGCATTTACACACGTGGCCGGGCCTTGCACATGCCGAGCGGATTTTTGAAAAGGCTTAGTCACGCGCGTAAACGCCGGTATGCGAATAAGGGCTGGGCATCTTTGAAGGGGTGGGCCAGGTCAGCACCATTGATCACTGTCCCGAAGACCTGGCTGCTGGCGCATGCAACTTACTTCAGATTAGGAGTTGAAAAAAGTTGTGAAACAAAGAAAAAAAAAAGAAAAAGGTAGGGTTTAGGTGGTGGGGAGAAGAGGAGAAGGGATCTTAATTGGTGCAGACTGGGAAGAAACTGGGGAAGGCCGGAATGCATCACTGCATGGAAATTGCAAAAGTCCGGGGGGGTTTATAAAATTGCAAAAGTCTGGGTGGGATTAAAAAATCTGATGTGCATGTCTGTGTGGTCCACAGATTTTCTACCATGTGTGCACCAGTGCGCACCTGTTAGAAAATTGGTGCGTCCACCCAGAGAACATGCCACTCCACCAACACTGGACTCATTCCAACTCCCTCACCAAAAATGGCACACCTAACCTCAACAAGGAACCGCTCTTTAACAGTGGCAGGACCAACACTCTGGAACAGTCTAGCACCTCAACTCAGGCTCGACCCCTCATCACAATCATTCAAAAAGAACCTTAAAACATGGATCTTTAAAAAAGCACACCCAACAACCAACCTTCAGCCTCCGCCAACTCCACTAAGATGAGTCCTCCTTCCCCTCCAGCTCACTCATCGCCCCCCCCACACCCCCCACACCCCCATAGTACCACATAACCCAATTACACCCAATTAGTGCCTCTCATTTTAATTAATCCCCTACCCTCCCCCCTTCCCTTGTGCCTCTGGGCAACAAAACCTCAGATCTACCATGGCTTACTACCCTACCTTTGACATACAACCTATTCAAAATCCCCTCCCCTCCTACCCATACTCTTCTCCCAACCCTCTCCCCCCATATGATTCCAGCCACAATTACCATGAAATAATTGAACATCATATAGAAACCTCCCTCTCCCCATATCCTGATGTAACATGCCTCAACATATTTACACCATCCTTAGAACCCCTCCGACATAAGTTATGTTAATGCATATGTCACGAAGATTAAATGTTGTTGCATATCTTACAAAGTTTTAATGTTGTTGCATAGGTTTTGAAGTTTTTAATGTTCTTACTACTCTGTTATAATCTATAATGTCACTTATGACTTTCCACAGACCATTTGTTAATAGTTACAAAGTTTCAATGCACAATAAGAAGTCCATGTTTAATAGACTCCTCCATCTGTTACTTATGTTACAAAGTTTCAATGTAAAATAAGAAGTCTAGGTTTAATAGACTACTCTGATAATCCATAAACCGGTGTGATATCTCTAATTGAACCTCAGTCTAGAAAAACAAAAACAAATAAATGTGTGCGTGCTGGGAAGCACGTGCACATGGATGCGCACAGAGTGGAAAATCTACCCCTAAAGCCTTCTATCTCAAGAGCGACATTACTTGTCTCTTGTTTTAGATCTTGATCAAGACTGGGTTTTGAAATCTTACTTCTAGAATAGAGATGCTGAATTTCTTGGTGCTAAGAACAAGGTTTTAACTGATTTCTCTAAGAAGTCTCAGGATAAGCAGAAAGCTTTTCTGGAACTTAAACAAGCGGTTCTTGGATTGAGAGCCAATTTTTTTTTTTAATTTCCTTTAAAATGCTTGATTAAAATTTCAGGGAATTACATTTTTTATGATCCAACCCAGCTTCAGATATATGTGGAGTCACAGGTAGCTTTTGGGGTTAGTGATACATTAGTAGAGGGGTTGTGGTTGAATAATCTGCCCAGAACTTTACCTTCCTCCAGTCAGTGTCTTCTATATACTCCCTCTCCTCAGACAGTCCATCTTGAAGAGGCTAGGGAATATGCTTTCTCCATTGCCGGTCCTTTTTTATGGAATTCCTTCCCAAAAGATATAAGAACAATAGCAGAATCAATTTTTTTCCAGAAAGCACTTAAAACCCATTTATTTCAAAAGACATTTTTCATCTGAGCACTATAAAGTCATCCATATTGACAATAGTTGGGTCTATCAGCACTGTCAATGTCTGTGATTTTGTATGATTTTTGTCATTGTTGATGAATTCTTATGTAATTTTATATAATTTTATTATGTGTTTTCTTGTATCCCACCCTGAACGTATAAATATTTCAAAATAAACAAATAAATAAATAGATACATTAATGTTATGTTGGCCTGCTTGATTTCCTTATTTTGAATTTTTTTCTTTTCATTGGAAGGTTTTCTTTTTTCTCTGTCTTCCTTACATTGTACACTTGATTCCTTCTTATATAAGATTATGGCATTGTTACATATATGAATTTTTTTATTAGTTTCCAGAATAGGGGTTATTTCTGTTGAAGAAAGTATATTTCTTCTATAAAGTTTATTATAAATCCAACAAATAAAAAATGTAAAAACAAAATAGTGTGGCTAATTAATTAAGAATAGAAATCAGAGTGCTCTTCCAATGTCAGTTTAACTCCATTGGCTCCCGGCGTTAGAGAGAATAAAGTAGAAATTACTAACAGTGGTTTTTCACTGTTTACAGAGTAATATTTATCTTTTATCTTTATCATTATTAAAAATTGTTGATGGCCTATGCTGCAGCAGTAAGCAATGTATAAATGAACATACACAACTGAAAGCAATTTACCATAAGACAACAGATGCTTAGATGTATCTCCTAAAATAAAAATCATGCCAGCTTTATATAAAGTAAAGAGAACTGACTGTTCACAAGTCTTCATGTTTAGGCCTGTCTAAAGAAAAGTTATAAGCATCTACTTAAATGTCTTCAGACAGTCTAAATGATGCAATGCTTCTGGAAGCAAGTTTCATAATATGGGAGCTGCGATAGAAAATACATAGTCTCTCATGTCAGTAAGATGGGCTTATTTTGGGGATGTCATAAAGTTGTGATTTCTGTTTATCACAAAACCTCAAGAATAAGGAGACCTTACCCGGATGACTATGGAGACTTTGTTCCATGCTCTGGTGATTATGTTATTCAATTGTGTTCCATGAAATTTATTTATTTAATTAATAGATTTACTATATTACCCGCATTCTACAAAAAAGATCAAAGCGGGGTACAGGATAATTTCCTCCAGGGGTGTGAGGCATTCGGGGAGCAGGGCATCCCCTCTGATGTCACTAGCATGCTGCCATATCTTGTTTTACTCAGTGATCATTTGTGACCTCAGATATTTCTGTTATGAGTGCCAGCCGCGGCAGACCCGCAGCCCCTCACCTCTCTCAGATGAATCCAGTGCCTGGTTCCTCATCCCTGGTGACGGTGGGCCGCTGGCCATCCTTAGGCCACCTGCGGTGCCTCCGGCTCAGCTGCAGATCCCTGTGCTCCACATTGGGCCTCTCCGCGTGGCCTGTGGAGAGACGCCTCCATCCAGTGCTGCGCCCCTCCCTAGGCGTGCGTGCACACTATTGAGTCTTAAGCGGGATGATGACATCAGCAGAGCTCCAGTACTTAAGGCTGGGCTCCGCTCCTAAGGATTGCCTTTGCAACAGGTCTCCACGCTGGTCGTGTACTTGTTGCCTCCTGGTGATTCTCCTTCGTTCCTGGTTCCTGATTCTCGCTGACTCCTGTTCCTGGTTTCCTTGTTCCTGTGTTCCTGATTCCTAACCTACTCGCAGATTGCCTTCTCAGACTACGACTTCTGCTTTGCCTGACCACGCCGTTGACTCTCTCTAAGCCTGGACCTCTGCTTTAGGGATGTGCATCGTTTTTATGACGAATTAAAATATTGTATGATATTTCATAATTCGTCATGTATTGGGGGTCCCCAAAAATGATAGGAAAACCCCATGAAATTTCATGTGGTTTTCTTATCATTTTTTGGGGGGGGGGAAGGGCACACAGAAAAAAACCCCCAAACCCACCCCAACCCTTCAGATCTAATTATTTACAATCCCCCACCCTCCCAACCCCCCCAAAACTTGCCTAAAGTCCCTGGTGGTCCAGCAGGGATCCCAGGAGCAATGTCCCCCTCTCGGGATGTCGGCTGCCACAAATCAAAATGGCGCCGATGGCCCTTTGCCCTTACCATGTGACAGGGGCTATTGGTGCCATTGGCCGGCCCCTGTCACATGGTAGGAGCAATGGATGGCCCACACTAAACAAAAAATGATTCTATACGAAAAAAGAAAATGCTGATCCTTGGGAATATGAACTTTTCCCGTGGCTACACGAAACCGAAAGTGGAAACGATCGGGCTCCTGATGAACATCTCTACTCTGCTTTGCCTGACCATGCCATTGACTCTCTCCAAGCCCAGACCTCTGCATTGCCTGACTACTCTATTGCCTTTCTCCTAACCTAGACCTCTGTATTGTCTAAATACACTCTTGACTCTCTCCTCGTCCAGAGCTCAGCCTCACTTGCCACTGCTCCCTGATTGCCACCGGCCCTGACTCCAGCTTGCCCTATGATGCTTCTTCAGTCTACGTCCTGGAGTTGGCCTATTCAGGCTTGGCGCCCAGGTCTCCGGGACTCTGCCTCATCCAGTACAGACCTCTTCTCTCCACCGTTGCTGCCTCTGGGCTGACCTCTCGTTCCTTCCATCGACGACGACATACGGAGGCCCCCTAAGTCCTGAAGGCCCCAGTACCCAAAGGCTCAACCCGCAGAGAACGAGGGCTGGTATTGGTGAAGCACCAGCTGGCCTCCGTCCTTCAGCCCACTTCGCCTGCCGACAGTGGGGACCCATAGGATCCCTCCTACAGGTAGAGTCAACCCTACCTCGACCTAAGGGTTCACCCCCAGTGCAACAATTTCAATGTGTGCCTTAGTTCATTCAACTTCTTGTGTTCCAATCGAATGTTATTGCAGCAGGAGGTATATAGAAGGGAGGATGCTCTGTGTGTTATCACAGTAAGGAGAAATGGCTCAATCAAATAAATCATCAACTAAAATATATCCATTAAAAACATAATAAAACATGAACAAAATCCCAATATACCCAACAATACCTAGGCTGATAAAATTTTTAACAGATACTCAAATCATATACAAATTTTTTCCTGAAAGCTAACAAAGAAAGTTCTAACTGGATTGAAAGAGGAAGACTATTCCACAGTTGTGGGACCACAGTGGAGAAAGCTTTTAGCCTCAACTGCACATGATGAATTGTTAGCTTTTAAACCATTTAATTCAAGAAAAGGATGCAATAACCTCACCAATCTCTTATGTTTGGCTGGCCCCAGGCTGGACCCGTGACCAGCCGCATTCACCCCGATGGTGCGGATTCTTCCGCCACTTCCCTGAGGTACCTCTGGCCTGTCCCTGCTCAATGCAGAAGCTGCTATGCTTTGGGACCTTGCTTCTAGCCACATGACCCACTGCGCACTAATCATAGGCTCTGTAGCTGGAACTCCTGGAAGATGCAATTAAACCAAGCCCACACTTCCAGCTGGCACCTCAGCAACAGGTCCTTCTGCCCTTCTGCCCTTTTCAGTGCTTGTTGCTTTGTTCCTGATCCTGCCAGGCTCATGATCCTGCCTTTGTCCAGATATTGTCTTGATTCTGACCCAGCTTCTAGTTCTATTCCCACTCCAGTTTTTTCACTGTTCTCCTGTACTTGACCTCAGCTTGTTTCTTGACCTTGCCTGATTACTACCTGCCCTGACCTTGGCTTGGAATTCCATTTTGCTTGTACGCCACCTGCCCCAACTATTGCCTGGATCAGGAATCTGTGATTATGCTGCCTGCCCTGACCATTGGCTTGTCACTGGACTTCTTCCACTCATTGGGACTTTACCTAAGTCCTGCTAGACCCTGAGCCCAAGGGCTCAACCTGCAGGAAAAAGTGTTGGTAAAGATGAAGCCTAGTTCCTGTCCCGAGTGTGTCTGCTTATTGATGGCATGGACCTAGCAGATCACTTGCTAGGCAATGCCAACCATGTCTCAAGGGCAAGTGCAAGGGCTCACTGACCGTGACACAACCTCTGTTTCAAATAGGCAATACAAACTACATGAGATACTTGTGACTCAAGACATAAAGAAGAATCAATTTTTCTTCCCAAGGTTTTAACTTAGGAAACACGTGTAATTGTCAACCTACCAATTATTGGAAGCATCTGCCAACCAGGAACATCCAAAGATCCAAGATACAGAATGTTGGTCTTGTTGGCATTTACTTTAAAACTAATTTACTTTCAATAAGCCATGATATCACTTCAGTCAAACATTGCCTCAGCACTGTGATTGAATCCTTGGAATCTTTGTCCAGAGGAACCACAAACTGAATGTCATCAGCATAAATATGAGTAATAACACAAAAAGACCAAATTAATCTGCCCAAGGGATGTAGACAGAAGTGGGGACATGGACGACTCCTGCAGCACAGCACACCACACCATATAACATCTCTCTAGATGCAGATACAACACCTCCAAAACACACTGATTGTACCCTCTCAGAAAGAAAGGACAACACCCAATTGCTCACTACACCATCCAGCCCAAGCAGCCAATAATGGTTCAAAACAAAGAAGTGAGTGAGCAACAAGATTGAAGGCATGTGAGTGATCTAATAATATTAATGAGGCTGATGCCTTTCTAGCAAGAAGGGTCAAGGTATCATTGAATGGTAGTGTATATGACTCCAGTAGATCCATCAAGACAGTTATATACATGAAATATAAAAAGTGTCAAAAGGCTTTCATAAGGTAGTGCTCTTTCTTAATATAATGTGAACTCAAGGATGTCTATGGTGCCCTGTTCAAAGGGTCTATTTCTTCAGACTCCTTTGGATTGCTTTTTCAGTATTGATCAGTTTACAGATATCAGGCCACGATATTTTAGGATTGGCAGAGTGAAGGATGAAATGTTCATGTTGTGCAAAGACCTGACGTGTTGATTGTGAAGGACTCAACTTTTTTAATATGCAGTACTCATTGTAGCATCAGAGTGTGAGAGCAAGGCAAAGTGTGCAATGGAGATAAAACCATATTTATGCTTTTTTTTCTCTTTTTTACTTTTACATATGAGTCTTCATAAATTAATGATGAACATTTTATTAATGTTCAGAATAAATATTAAATTTTTCCACCATCAAAAAAGATTTCTATATTTATTTTTTCCTTTCCTCCTTTGACACTTTTGTAGTAGGACTATATATATATGATTTTGAATATATTTAAAAGAGGCAATATAAAGAGTGAAGAATATTTTTAGAATCTTGCCCTTAATTCAAGATGACATCGTTATGAATGAATGCTCAGATGGATTCCTCTGTTCAAGTCCAGATGCTGGTTATAATAGGACTCTATATATCTTATCTAGGAATAATGATGAGAGTCATGCATATTATGCTAATCTAATATATTACATGTTGTTAAGCAGAAGTTCTTCTAAAACTCTAATGGGCAAATTTTTAATAGCCCACGCGTGTAAAATATGGGGGTTATGCATGTGGTTGGGCCTTGCAAGCACCATGCACATTTTAGAAGGGGCCCAGCCGCGCACGTAATCCTCATAATGCGCACAAGAGCCAGGCCGAAGAAAAGGGGTGGTCGAGGGGTGGGGAGGGGCGGTTGGGGGCGGGGGACAGGGCATGAGGCGCAGGTACAGTGACTATTTGCCACTGTGCCGGGGAAGCGAGCGCCGGCAGGGTGCCAGAGCATGCAACTTGCTACTGCTCCTTTGGAGGAGCAACAGGTAAAATAAAAAAAACAGGGATAGATAGGATAGGCATGAGGGGAGGAGAGAAGAAAGGAAAAGGAGGTTAAGGGAGGGGGTAGGGAAGTTCCCTTCCAGTCCGCTCCTTAATTGGAGCAGACTGAGAAGGAACTGGGGAAGGTCACGAAGCGTTGCTGCATGAAACTTGCAAAAATCTACCCCTTCTTGAGTGTGCCACATGCCCATGCGCACACGGATTGCAAAATCCAGAGTATATGTGTATGTGGTGCATCAATGGGCACGCGCTGGGAAGCACGCACCCATGGATGCACGCATGGATATACTAAAATCTACTCCTAAATAAAAAGGATTTTGCTGAGACCCGCAAGACCTCTTGAGTTGCATTGCTGGTTCGGAAGTGGACCCTTAGGCTGAGATGGAGTTGGTGCAACCTATAGGGAGGAGTCCTGCAAGTCCCCACCATCTGCAGGTGGATCTGGCTAGTAAAGAGGCCCAACTGGAGCTTCACCAATACCAGCCCTTTCATTCCCCTTAGGTTAAGCCCTCAGGTGCTGGGGCTAGCTGGACTTAGGCATGGGCCTCTGTGGAGGTGATGATCTGTCGTGTAGAAGATGTTGCAGGCCAATACAGTGAGAAAGCGGAGTCTGTATGAGCAGCAGGTGGGACAGATGGTAGGCAAAAGAGACAGGTTCAGGCTGTGGTCAGAGGCAGGAGTAGTTCATTCAGGGTCGTGGTTCAGGCAATGATCTGGGTAGACAGTTTTCAATCAGTAATGGAAAGCAGGCAATGGTCAGAGGCAGGAGGAGGTCAAGCAGCATTGAAGTCCAATCTGAGGTCAAGCCAGAAGTCCTTTCCAAAGTCAAAGCCAGCAGACCATTCCGATGAGAAGAGGAATGAAGCGGAGGAGGAAGGAAGAGGAACCTCAGGAGCAAGATGAGACAATGAAGACAGATGAAGGAAAGATTGACCAAAATACAAGAACTCAGATGACAAACCAGACTGCCAAGGAACTAGGAATCAGGAAAGCAGAGGCAAAGCACTTTTCCAATGGAGTCAACTTATTGCCCAGGCACTGGAGGGTTCTCCTTCTCAGCCCTTTATATGCTGACATCTATGATGACATCTATGCTGGAAGATGTCATCAGGAGGTGCCTCCACTCCAGAGGTTTCCCGCCACTGGCCCTTTAACTTTAGCGCAGTTGTCGTGTGCATGTGCCCTAAGTGTGGGGGGGGGGGGGCATGCCTTGGGGATTCAGCAGTGTCCTGCTGTAAAGAGGAGAGCAGTCATGGAGCAGCCTCCCGCCATGCTCCGAGGAGGGCCTGATGCTGGAGAGCAGATGGGAACCTGGAGGCAGGCGCAGCAGTTCAGCGTCCCAGTGTTAGCAGGTGAAGAGAGCTGACCTCGCCTAGTGGTAAAGGTGGCGGGCAACAATTGCTTAGTATAAGATGTGATTGCTTTGTTCATCAAAGTCAAAACTTTCTGACAGAGACATTTCTGGGCATAAGAATTATCCAGAGATGTTATTACACAGACGTTTGTAAGGAAATAAAGGTTAACAAACAAAACAATTTATAAGATAATACTTTTTTTTATCAGACTAACATAGTGCATTTCTTGACTAGCTTTTGAGAGCTATACTATCTTCATCAGGTCAAAAAATATGCATGTCAGAGCTCTATAAAATCACTTTGGTCTCCTCTATAGATATTAGGGATGGGAAGAGACATTTTTTATTTCAATTTGTTTATTTGTTTTGCAGATTACCTCCATTTGTTTGGTTCATTTCAAAGAAAAAAATTGTTTTGTTCCATTCATTTTATTTTTTTGTATTAAAGTCAATGGGGGAAGCAAAGCAGTCTATTTGGAGTTCAAAAATTAGGACATTCAAATCTAATGAAACTTGTGGATGGACATCCTCAGAAAGGAGATGAAAATTACAAGGTACTAAGACTGAGGCACCACAAGTGGCATGAATAGTCTAAGGCACCATGAAGAGGCAAAATGGTACCAGAAGTGGCAGCATGAGCAGCAGCATGAGAGGAGTAAAGCTGCAGAAACAGTGGGAAGAATACCCCAAAGTATCAAAAGAGAACACCTATAACAGTGGCATGCACCCCCAAAGACAGCACAAGAGGGGTAAAGTGACAACAAAAGTAGCATGAAGATTTTCAAAGGGGAAATGAACCAGCAAAGGTGGCAGAAACTCTCCCCCTGTTATGCTCTTCTTCTCCAAGGGGGAGGAGCTAGCAATCTGTTATGCTGACCTCCTCCAGAGGGGAGGAGTTAGCAATCTGTTGTCGCTCACTCCGCCACAAGGGCGGAGTTGGCAAGCTGTTCTGCTGTGCTCCTGAAAGGGGAAGGAGTAGCGATATGACATGACCTGCTCCTCCAGAGGGGAGGAGTTAGCTATCTCTAATTCTATTAGCGAACTGCTGTTAGATGCTCCTATAAGGAAGGAAGTAGCAAGCTATATCAATCTGCTAAGGAGTAGCAATCTGTTATGGATCAACTCTCCAAGGAAGAGGAGTTGGCAATAGGTATATAGTAATTTGCTATAGAGATAGCAATCTATCATGCCCCCTACTACGGAGTAGTAATCTGTATATATATATATATATATATATATAAGCTGCTGGCAAGTCTCAGAGAAAGAGGAGTAGCTATCTATATAATACTTCCGTAAGCGGAGTCAGTGGTCTGTAGTGGTTGGCTCCCACAAGGTGACAATAGTGAAAGGAATGACCACTTGGAGGAAATGGTGAATCCCTTGGCCGATGGCAGATGACAGCGCCCGCAAGAGGAGATCCTGAGAGGAACCACCTGCTAGGCTAGAATATGAGATAAATAGTTATTTATTAGAACCACCTGCTAGGCTAGAATATGAGACAATAGTTCTTTATTAGACTGGAAGCTGGACCACCAGAGGTCGCAGTAGTGAGTCACTGTGACAGGCAAGGCTGAAGTCCTTCTGATACTGGAATGTAGTCTATGGGTCGCTGAGCTGTAGAGAGAGACTAGAAGTAGTGAGTAGACAAGGTATACTGGATACAAGATGATACACTCACAATAGTAGATGTCTGCAATGGTCTCTATGCCTCAGAGAGTCTTCAGTACATTCAGGAACAGGAGCCGTAGGTGAGCACTGGTTCCCACAAACAGTCTGTAATAAGAACTCACAATTGCTGTATATGAAATGGCTTCTAAAGTAGAAGAGAGTCTGTATTAGATTCTTGGAACGTGGGCCCTTGTGGAGCGAGTACCGGTTGCTATCCGTAATCTTGCCAATGTAACTCTTGATCTCTGTACCTGCGATAACTTCTTGGATGGAAGGGAGTCTTCAGAGCAGTAAGAATGTAGGCCCTCATGGAGCGAGTACCAATTCCTATGTAACAGAACTCACAGTGTTCACGTCCGTGATCGCTTCCAGAAAACGAGGAGTATTCCGAGTGTTCTGGCAATCTGAAATCAAGAAGAGAGAGCAGAGCCCCCGTGGAGTGGGTACTCCTGGTAAGTTTGAAAAGGCCGAGCAGTGGGGACAGGTTCCCCGGCTGACTCGGATCGTTGTTGCAAGTATCGTGGACTGCCGAAGCAAGTCCTGTTGGAGTTCCTTGCTAACTCGTTAGAGGTTAGCAAACAAAGTCCTTTTAAAATGCAAATGGATGACATCACTACGGGGGGGACGCCCCCGAGGTTCGCGCCCTTGCTGGTACAAAGTCTAGAGTGCACGCGCGTGCGCGCACCCTTACATCATCTGGAACATGGCAGATCCGTAGCGTCAGGCCAGCCTGGGGGAACCGTGACCAAGAGGCGGAAAGAAGCCACGGCTGCACTGTCCATCAGAGCCGAAGGGAGTCGCATCCCAGAAAAAGAAGGTGGAGCGAGGGCGAGAAGAGGCATGAATGCAACACCCCCCCAAAGTATTTATAGAAGGATAAGCAGCACAAAGAGTGGCATAAAGACCTCAAGATATCATGAGAGCTGAAAAGCAGTCATCCACAGTGGCAAGAACACCCAAGATATAGAGTCTCTGGTATAGCAGTAAGGCAGAGTGGCAGCAAGACCCCTAAGATGTAGAGTATTAGTATAGAAGTTAAGGCTGAGGGGCAGCAAGACACCCCCCCCCCCCCATCAGGGGCTTGGCAGCAATGAAGACTGGTTGCAAGACCTCCAAGTGTATCATCAGTAGACGGGCAGGTAAGCAGAGTGGCAGCAGCACCACAAAAGTTTAGCATCATCAGAAGGGCAGCTTGGCAGAGTAATAGCAAGATACCCAATCCTCTGTCCCTGCCATTCTCTCATCTCCCCTTTGCTTACAGTGGCATTATTGAATTAGAAGTGGCTACTGGGGTTTTTTATGTCAAAATATACTTTACTGACATTGTACCACTCACCAATACCACTGTAATATTGATTTAGTTTTTGTCTGTCATACACAGTGAAGCTGTCAGAGTTCACTTCAGGACTTAGTAAGCACAGTGCCAAATTGCCAAGCAGAGTTAGCAGCTTACTAGTGGCACAAACTCAGTATCTGTCTGGGTAGTAGCCAAAGCTATCCTCACTGTGTGTGCAAAAAATATTTCTCTCTCTCTCTCTCTGTCTCACACACACATACAATGTATGTGTATTTGCTCTACAGATTAACTCTTTTTGTAGTCACAAAAAAACTAGGTCCAGCAACATGAGGACATTGTGAGTGCATGGCTCTGACACCCAGAGACTGCTTCACCCTTTTCCACAATCCACATATGCTTTCTTTCTAAAAAGGAAGTGCATGGGAAGGGAGAAAAGCAGCCTCTGGGATGAGAACATATTCACCATGTCTCTGTGCTGCTGCATTCACTCTTATGCTCACTGAAGGGAGGAGAGGAGGAAGATTGTAATCTCTTCAGTTAGTAGCAGGGTGGGTTCAGCCTAGCTTAATCCATTCCTGGGCCTTGTAATGCCGCATTTCCTGTTTTCCTGTTCTAGTCTCAGCTCTGAATTGAGGTATAGGTTTGTAAACTTAGTTCATGTTCATGTCGCACCATAGTTCGTGTTTATTTTCTTTCTCCGCTCTATTCTAGATGTTGGTAGCATCAGCAAATTAATTTTGTAATGCATGTCCAGAAAAAGGATAATGAGGCATATGCGTAAGTGTGATAATGTATTGCACACTGTAAAATGAGGGTGGTCTAGAAAATGATATATAGGGTGGTTTATTCATTTTCTCCCAGATGTGTAGGGGGCTGCCTTTTTCAAACAGAATTTGAATGCTTTTATTTGCCTCATGAACATAATAACTTTTTGTTGAGAGGAAATGAATCAAGCCCTATGTTACTTTGATAGCATGCACAACTAAAAACTAGAAAGGGCAGCTGAACTTGGTGGACAGAGCCCACACAATCCATTATTTGGATTGAATGCAGGGACTTTCAATGCATTTTATAATCACATATTTGTTGCCATAGAGAAAAAAAAGCATTCATCAGAGGGCCCTGGAAGGCTGACATATTCCAGCTATAATAGAATGTCAATACATTTTTATTTTTATGTTCTCATTGAAATAAGTCAAAACCTACACAAAGAGAAACTATCACCATTAGAAATGATGTTAGATTGAAAGATGAATTAAAAGAAAAATGAAATTGGAAAAATAAACCTGGCTATATATCTTAGACCTTTAATTTAAATGTATATCACCTCCTATGATGAGATTTGTGCACTGGAAATGCACAAATCAGTCAATTGGATTATCTGACTTGGGCTTTTCTGGTTGGTAGCACCTTTACATTGGTAATGTGCACCCAAACTACAGTTTGGAACTGAATCCTGAGAGCTCTGCTTACCAGAATGTAATTAACAGAATTTAGCTAGAAGTTTATTTCCACATAACATTAAAATTCTGTCAGAAACTACCTACTGAATAAATAGTATATGGCCAGGCCAATGCAAAAATGTATATAGCCCCGTACATGTACAAATCAGGAGTTTACCAACTGAAAGTTAATGATTTGGCCAAGTACATTGACCTGTTCTATTTATCCCAGAAAATAAAGACCTGATAAATGACCATATAAAACTGTGCATAAAATGTGCATCAGTCTCTATGGAAAGACCTTGCCATCTTCTCTTAGGATTCTCAACATTCTAAAAAATTTGGGAGTTTATATCAAATCCAAATCTACCTAACCGAAATGCAATCCATGGACTATCGACCATGCATAGTTACCATATGCTTTTAGGGTGCAATTTTCAAACTATCCATATTGGGACAAACACTATGGATGTGCATTTGGATGATCTGAATGTGAAATGTGATCCAAATTAGTTGATTTTTAGTTCCGTTAGGTCATCCAAACCAAATGGGTATAGTCACCTGAAAAACTGGAATCATTTTCAGCTTATTCATTCAGTCCTCTTAAATTGTATGGGGAAGGCAAACCAGACAGAGCTGTGCTAGTTGAAGATGGCAAAAAGGAAGAAGCAGGACCAATTACGTTTCAACAATTTTTTCAACAAGCCCAATTAGATGGGTGCTACATATATAGGTTTGTTATTCTTTTTTAGGTGAAACTAAGTATTTTGAGCAGCAAGTGACCATTTTGTTCTCAGTCATTCCTCTGTTGGATCTCAGTTAGAGAAGGCAAAGATTTTGAAGCTCCTTGCATCAAAGTTCCATAGCTAAAGAAAAGAATAAATAAAAATCTTTAGATTTAGAGGAAAAAGCAAAATGTATTCATAGTTACTGTTACTGTACCATACCTGTTCTGCTAACAAAAGGAGAAACTAATCTATCTGTCAGAGGGTCAAAATATATCTGAATATCAGCAGGATAAGAAATAAGAACATAAGAAATAGCCATGCTGGGTCAGAACAAGATTCCATCAAGCCCAGCATCCTGTTTCTAACAGTGGCCAAACCAGGCTACAAGAATCTGGCAAGTACCCAAACACTAAGAAGATCCCATGCTACTGATGCCAGTAATAGCAGAGGCCATTCCATAAGTCAACTTGATTAATAGCAGTTAATAGACTGTTATCATTTTGAGGTGTTGGAGTGGATTCTTGGGTACTGCGGTGATGGCCACTCCCACAGGGAGGAGCCCTGTAAGGAACCACAGTACTAGGCTAGACTTTATACATGCAGACACAGAGAATTTGTATTTATTATACAGCTTGATGGTATTGCCCGGGGTGGGTAGCAGTGAAGGTAACCCAGTAGAAGTAGTCCAGGGGTTCTCAGCAGAGGTGATCAGTCTCACACTTCAGTAGATGATTGGCAGTGCAGGGTAGCAGAGGCAGGTCCCAGATGTAGATTCCGAGTGCTGAAGCTGAAGGTGAGAAAGAGTTAGTACTCACTGAGTAGTCAGCTGTATTGATGAAGATCCTGGCAGGCAGAAGCAGATCAGATGCAGGCACCAGAGTAGGGAGAGCAGCTCGAGGAGCGAGTACCCGGTTTCCCAGATAGGTACCTGAAAGAGAGCAGAAGGGCCCCCGAGGAGCAGGTGCCCAGGTTAGTGATGAATTACCCCGAAGGGCAGAGAGAGAGCTTCCCGCGGCAGCTGGGAAGCGGCAGAGCAGCTTAGACCGGAGGCAATCCAATCCTTTCCAATCCAATCCTTGCTAACTCAGTTTGTTAGCAAACGAAGGGCAGGCTAAATACCAGGATGAGATGACATCACTCGGAGGGGACGCCCCCAAGGTTCTCGCCATGACGTGGATATAGACATGGGTGGTGTGTGCGTGCGTACACCCTAGGAGGCCCTCAGGAAATCATGGCGAACACCGTCGCTGTTGCCAAACCAGGGACGCCGGAGAGAGCGGCATGAAGACGCAGCAGCAGCCATCTTCCTAAGGCTTAAGGAGAGAGAAGGAAGAAAGTTGAGGCACAGAGGTTGAAGCCGTCTGAGACCGATGGATGCAACACAGACTTCTCCTCCAAGAACTTATCCAAACCTTTTTTGAGCCCAGCTATACTAATTGCACTAACCACATCCTCTGGCAACAAATTCCAGATCTTAATTGTGTGTTGATTTAAAAAGAATTTTCTTTGATTAGTCTTAAATATGCTACTTGCTAACTTCATGGAGTGCCCCCTAGTCCTTCTATTATCCAAAAGTGTAAATAACTGATTCACATCTACTCGTTCAAGACCTCTCATGATTTTAAAGACCTCTATCATATATATCCCCCCTCAACCGTCTGTTCTCCAAGCTGAACAGCCCTAACCTCTTTAGCTTTTCCTCAGGGGGGAGTTGTTCCATCCCCTTTACCATTTTGGTCATCCTTCTATGTACCTTCTCCAATGCAACTATATCTTTTTTGAGATGCTGTGACCAGAACTGTACACAATACTCAAGGTGCGGTCTCAAAATGGAGCGATACAGAGGCATTATGACATTTTCCGTTTTATTCACCATTCCCTTCCTAACAATTCCTAACATTCTGTTTGCTTTTTTGACTGCTTCAGCTCACTGAGCTGACAATTTCAATGTATTATCCACTATGATGCCTTGATCTTTTTCCTGGGTGGTAGCTCCTAATATGGAACCTAACGTCATGTAACTACTGCATGGATTATTTTTCCCTATATGCAACACCTTGCACTTTTCCACATTAAATTTCATCTGCTGTTTGGATGCCCAATCTTCCAGTCTCGCAAGGTTCTCCTGCAATGTATCACAATCTGCTTGTGATTTAACTACTATAATAGAATATACTTCTATTATAAACCAGGCAGGCAGTGTCTATAAGAAACATACAGAAAGAGACTGATTTTTCTCTTGCAATGTGTGCAGAGTGGCCAATTAATGACATTCAGGCCGATACAGTAAAAATCGCAGGAGAGCAGGCAAGCGCCCGCTCTCCTGTGCTCGTGATTCAGTAAATAAAATTATTCAAATTAGGGCCCATATTAAAAAGAGGCGCTAGGGACACTAGCACGTCCCTAGCGCCTCTTTTTTGACAGGAGCGGCGGCTGTCAGCGGGTTTGACAGCCGACGCTCAATTTTGCTGGCGTCGGTTCTCGAGCCCGCTGACAGCCACGAGTTCGGAAACTGGACTCCGGCAAAATTGAGCATCCGGTTTTCAACCTGCGAGCCGCGGGCTGATTTTAAATTTTATTTTTTTTAAATTATTTTTAACTTTTTGGGACCTTCGACTTAATATCGCCATGATATTAAGTCGGAGGGTGCACAGAAAAGCAGTTTTTACTGCTTTTCTGTGCACTTTCCCAGTGCCAGCAGAAATTAATACCTACCTTTGGGTAGATGTTAATTTCTGAAAGTAAAATATGTGGCTTGGCTGCACATTTTACTTAGTGAATCGCACGGGAATAACTAATAGGGCAATCAACATGCATTTGCATGTTGCGGGTGCTACTAGTTTTGGGGGGGAGGGGGGTTTGGACATGTGTGTCGATAATGTGTGTCCAAACGCCAGAGCACACTGTACTGTATTGGCCTGTATGAGTGGGAAAAGCTTTGTATATCTGTGTAAGGGGGGGGGGGTCATTTTTCAAAGTGCTATATAGTGTTTGTGAAGTAGTTTTAAGCTTCTAGAAATCCAGCCTAGTTATGAGGCCTGCAAGAGAGGAAGAGAGAGACCAGCCATGATACCCTCATACTAGGTAGGTATTTATATCTGTAAATACGGCCTACCTAGTCACTCGAGGTGAGGTTTAGGTATTAGTGTAGGAGTTAGGGGCCACTTTGACATTCAAAGTGACACGTACAAAGAGAACAGTGCTCTCTTGTGAAGATTTGATGACCTTTGGAGTGAGGAAACTCACCCAAAGATGAGATTTGTGCAATGTTCTCTCAACCTAGCTTGATGTTACCCAGGTAGCGAGTCCATCTTTTAGGTTGAGAGAACATACTACCTACCTAGTATATGGGTACTGTGGCTAGCCTCTCTCTCTCTTTCTCTTCCCCCCAGTGGTTGTACAAGGGCCTTGATAGCTAAGCTGGATCTCTAGGACCTTAAAGTGGTTGTATGTAGGAAATACAGCAGTTTACACTAACACCTATGTGAAACACTAAGATAGTACACTTTGTGATAAACTGCCTATTACCATAAAACATGCCCCTTTTCCTATTGCATGCAATATCTAGTGCATTTTGATAAGACTCTGTTCTAAAAGAGTCTGTGACACTATACAAATTCTTCTGTCTGAAAGTCACTTACTAAGGAGTTCATATTCAAAGCATTTAGCCAGATAACTTGAGTTTTCTGAATAAATGCTGACTTTTGGACATTTCTGCCACTTATCCAGCTAAATTTTAGCCAAATAACATAAACACGATTTATTTTTTAATGTTATTTTATTGATTTTGTTTTATCATATTTTTTGTAAACCGGTATGATTGGTCACAGAATGATAGTATATAAATATAATAAGTAAATAAATAAATAGGGCCATTCTGGGATGTTCTGGATTGGAGCTGTTAGCCAGATAAATTATCTGGCTAACACTGGCCATGCTATATATATAGAGCAGTCTTAAAATTAGCTGGATAAACATATCCGGCTAACTTTAAGATAGTCAGGTATATTCAACAGAGTGGCCTCACCACTTAATATCCCACCAAAATTAACCAGATAAGTTCATCTGGCTAACTTTGCTCGCTGGACAGTGGCTGAAAAATGGACCCCTTAGTTCAATGGTGTGAATTTTCAAAGGAGTTACAGAATGTGCATAAAAGTAGTATATAACATAGTAATTTTTAAAAGCCTATTTATGCATGTAAAGTCCATTTAAGTAAAACCTTTTGAATATTCAGCCCTAAGGAGTGAATTTTCAAAGGAGTTATGCACATAAAATCTAGTTTAACTCATGCAAATCCTTTAGAAAAATGCTTCCTTAGTGTCCACAGCTAATCCAGGACCTCAAGACTCAGACCTCTCCAAAACAGCTATTTTTGTGGAGTTCCAGCATTTTGTCCCTGCGGAGGGGAAGCATCTGCTAAAGCTTACTCTGTGTTTTAGTCCCAGGAGCGGCTCATCAGCGAGCAGATGCTGGCAACATATATTTCCTTCCCCTACCTAAACACACTCCCAGAAACACATCAGTTCAAGACCGCCAAAAGTACTTATATTGTGGAAAAAAAATATGCAATCTTATATTCATATTGTGGGAGGACAGTTTTCAGGCATCCAGTTCTTTCTACCTAGGTAAAGCTGTCCTTTAAAATATTTATAGGCATTAACTTGAAGTTGTGTTGAAAACAATTATTTTTGTACAGTGTTTTGCTTTTTCACAGCATTGCTATATGATGCCATATGCTGGTTAGACCAATGTGTTAAATATTAAAACAGCCCCTTAGCAAGACATGTCACTTTGTAAAAATGAGAACTTCACGTTGCGAAGACATATGTGCTCTATGGGACCTCCAGGTTATGTTTGCTCAAGTTACTGGTTAAAATTCACCAATCTGTCATCTCAGGTACTACACAGAAAAGTGTTTTAAGTTCATGCTGTGGCATTTCCTTGTTGGACATTATCAGGTCACAGCCAACAGATTGCTGCCAGATGAGAAAGCAAACAGTTTTTCTCCGGGAACTGAGAGGATGACGAAAAACAACTTATGAAACTCAGCACATATTATCCAGAATATAAACAGTCAAACATATGCCATGTGTCACCTGACATCTATTTCAGATTCATAGTTATCTATCTTAAACAGACTGATTTCATCCTTCCATACAAGCATTCTTACCATAAAACTTAGCTTTTTTTTTTTGTTTGTTTGTTAAACCCCAAGCACTCAATTTACACAAATTCCTTTTGGCTTCTGTAAGGCAAAGACGGCAACTTACAATGCAGCGTGCAGGTACGTGTTATAAAATGGCTTGGTTGCACGCATATGTGCACTCAAGTTTAAGTGGGCATACGCCTGTATGTGCAAATGCCACTTCTACCGCACATGTGGGAGGATTTTTAAAGAGACGCACGATGATGCCATTGCCCGTTTTACCAATTTGTTCCCAGTTCACCCAGTTAAGAGACAGGACTTCCAACCCCCCCCCCCCTTCCTTTAATAGCCTTCCTTCCCTTCTGTTATTCCCTGACTTTTAAAACCCCACTGATCTGCCTTGATTCTTTTGTTTTATAACTTACGTGTCATCCATAGAAGAAATAAACTTACGCGGTAGGGGAACCCGGCGCATGCCGGTGCGCTTAAACATTTACACATAAATTTTAGGTTAAAATCCTGGAACGCCCATGCCCAGCCCAGACCGCGCCAGTGCCTGCCCCTTTTTGAGAACTTTTCATTTCTGCGTGCAGCGGCATTTGCAGGCATTTCCAGATGGCTTTTAAAATCCTCTCGGCGCGCGCACCGGCCCAACAAATAAGCGCAGCCTCTAATTGATGCGCATACCAGGCTTTTAAAACACACTGGGGTAGATTTTTTAAAAGTGCGCCTTTGCGTACTTTTGTTGGCGCACCAGGCGCAAACAAAAGTACGCTAGATTTTAGTAGATACGCGCGTAGCCGCGCGTATCTGCTGAAATCCAGGATCGGCGCGCGCAAGGCTGCCGATTTTGTGCAGCCGGCGCGCACCGAGCCGCACAGCCTGCCTCCGTTCCCTCCGAGGCCGCTCCGAAATCGGAGCGGCCTCGGAGGGAACTCGCTTTCGCCCTCCCCTCACCTTCCCCTCCCTTCCTCTATCTAATCCACCCCCCCGGCCCTATCTAAACCCCCCCCTACCTTTGTCGGGGGATTTACGCCTCCCGGAGGGAGAAGTAAATCCCCGCGCGCCAGCGGGCCGCTAGCGCGCCGAGACGCGACCTGGGGGTGGTTCCGGAGGGAACGGCCATGCCCCCGGACGCCCCGGGCCGAAACCACGCCCCTGGGCCCGCCCCCAAAACGCCACACCAATTGACCACGCCCCCGACACGCCCCCCTCGAAAAACCCCAGGACTTATGCAAGTCCCGGGGCTCTGCGCGCGCCGGCAGGGCTATGGAAAATAGGCGCGCCGGCGCGCAAGGCCCTGCTCGTGTAAATCCGGGCAGATTTACGCGAGCAGGGCTCTTAAAATCCGCCCCACTTTAAATAGTGGAGAAAATTCTAATGTGTGACAGAAAAGCTGATATTCAGGAAACATTATATCAAAAATAAATACAAAAAAGGACAGTGTTTCTCATGGCCTGAAAAAAGATATTTGGACACAGCCACTCCATTAAGGTCATTCATTCCACTCACTGACATTCCAACAACACCCACTGACACAAGTACCTTTGGGCTTTATATATATATTTATATATGTATTTATTTATTTGTTTAGACATCGTATATACCATCGCTCCATTTGTAGATCACAACAATTTACAAAGTGACGTTCATAATTTTAACTTAACAAACAAACATACGAAGATTGGTTCAGAGGAGGAGGTCTTCATAGTCAGGCATAGATATCTGTCAAAGAAATTTTCTAATACATATTAAAAATGAACACTCCATAGGTAAGGGAACGGGCATTTGAACGAAGAGATAGGTTTAACATCTTAGTCATTGAGTTGATACAAGACTCTTGTATTCTCTCCTTTGATTTATTCTTCATGAATTGATTATATGTTTGTCCTTCTTGTTTTTGTGGTTCTGTATATTCTTATGTTTTTAATTTAAATTGCATGCATTTTTTTGAATTCTAGGAGCTGACCTAAAAATATATTTACTTCTGCTCAAGGCTGGCATGTGTTCAAGTACTGTCTGCAGCCAGGCAGACGTCGGTATATTTTAAAACATCCACGCATAATTGAAATGACTAGCTTTACAATTCTTACACCAGTTGGCCCAGTCCGTTGCCAGATCATAGAGACCCTCCTGGTTCTTCAGTCTGAAAGCCTTCCAGTTCACCCAGAAGTCCCACCCAGCCAATAGTGCATAATAAACAAGTCTGATTTCAATTACGCATAATAATCAGCAGGTGTAAAATTACACGAGTAAGTTGCGAAATGTACGCGTGTAGGTCTCTTATAAAATAGCAAGTTACGTGTGTAAATGTTGACCCCACCCACCCTGGAATATCCCTAGACAGCCTCTTTGCTTCATGCATGTATGGGTGCACAACACTAAAAGTACATGCGTACTTTCAACTTTTATAAAATAGTGATTACGCGAGTAGAGGCTACTTACGTGCATATATGCTCATTTATTTTTACTCTCTTAACGCCTCGGAAAGTCATCCCTATGACTTTAGCCACTTCCTGTGAGGATGAGGACAAGATCAGATTGGTAGGCTTCACTTTATTTCCTTTGTCAATCAGCTGGTGCTGGTGAAACTGAAACTCATCATCTTCCTCTCTTCTTTCTTCTGTGAGTCCTCCAGCTGAAGAACAGGAATGTCCTTATGACACTGCAAAAGGAGAAAACAAATTAATAATCAGGTACTTTAAGCGATCATTAAATTCTAGTGCTACCTAATTCTATGATTTCTCATTGTGGGTATCTCATTCATGATAATATAGATAAGTTGTAAAAGTGGACTGTATGATATCTTTCAAACCAGCGCGCAGGCGCACTTTGATGCACGTATGTTGGCCCACACCTAGGGGCATAGCCATTTTATAACATTCACGTGCATATGCATGCATGTTATAAAATAGCCTGGCTGTGCACACATGTATGCCAAATTTTAAATGGGAACGCACAAGTGCATGAAAATACTGTTTCTACTGTATAAATTGGGGGATTTTAAAAAGAGCACACGCTGACTCTATTCCCAGTTTTAACAGTTCATCCCTAGTTCGCCCAGTTAACAGATAGGTCCTCCAAACCCCCCTAGTTTAATAGCGTTCACTCCCCCCAGTTAGCCCCTAACCTTAAAACCCCACAGATCTGCATAGTTTTCTTTAATTTTTAACTTACACGTTATCCAGGGGAACCTCGGCACTCACCTGGTTGCATAAGTATTTACATGCACATCTCAGGTTCACATCCTGAAATGCCCATGCCCTGCCCAGAACACACCTTCCCCCCACTCCATTTTAAAAACTTCTGAGATGTGCTCACTGCGGGAGATACACGCGTATCTGGGGGGCTCTTAATATCTGCTTGGCATACGCGAACCCAATTTATTTGCATATCCCCTAATTAATGTGTGCTCTGGGCGCTTAAAATTCACCTCTAAGAGTGAGTGTTAAATGTAAAGATAAAAAAAAGAAATTTGAAAAAAAAAGTCATTCGTGGCTCTGGACCTGGGGAAGACATTTTTCAAAACCATTTATGTGTATAAATAGAAATTATTCCTTTAAATCAGCTGTCAGAGAACATAAGAACATAAGAACATGCCATACTGGGTCAGACCAAGGGTCCATCAAGCCCAGCATCCTGTTTCCAACAGTGGCCAATCCAGGCCATAAGAACCTGGCAAGTACCCAAAAACTAAGTCTATTCCATGTTACTGTTGCTAGTAATAGCGGTGGTTATTATCTAAGTCAACTTAATTAATAGCAGATAATGGACTTCTCCTCCAAGAACGTATCCAATCCTTTTTTAAACTCAGCTACACTAACTGCACTAACCACATCCTCTGGCAACAAATTCCAGAGTTTAATTGTGCTTTGAGTGAAAAAGAACTTTCTCTGATTAGCTTTAAATGTGCTACTTGTTAACTTCATGGAATGCCCCCTAGTCTTTCTATTATCTGAAAGAGCAAATAACCGATTCACATCTACCCGTTCTAGAACTCTCATGATTTTAAACACCTCTATCATATCCCCCCCTCAGCCATCTCTTCTCCAAGCTGAAAAGTCCTAACCTCTTTAGTCTTTCCTCATAGGGGAGCTGTTCCATTTCCCTTATCATTTTGGTCGCCTTTCTCTGTACCTTCTCCATCGCAACTATATCTTTTTTGAGATGCTGCGACCAGAATTGTACACAGTATTCAAGGTGCAGTCTCACCATGGAGCGATACAGAGGCATTATGGCATTTTCCGTTTTATTCACCATTCCCTTTCTAATAATTCCCAACATTCTATTTGCTTTTTTGACTGCCGCAGCACACTCTACCGACGATTTCAATGTGTTATCCATTATGACGCCTTGATCTCTTTCTTGGGTAGTAGCACCTAATATGGAACCTAACATTGTGTAACTATAGCATGGGTTATTTTTCCCTATATGCATTACCTTGCACTTACCTTGCATTACCTTGCACTTATCCACATTAAATTCCATCTGCCTTGCCTTCCCTCAACGCAGCTAAAGCTAGGAACGTTCTTCCACAGTGCACGTACCTTTGGCCATCATTACGAGGAGACATTCACTGGTGGTATGTTTTGGTTGGGGTAGGAAACAGACAAGAATAGGTGGTATTTTCAAATCCATGTGCATTAGTCTTCATAGGAAAAAAAAACTACCTGCAGATAAAAACAGGTATAGATGTACTTTGAAGCCATGACAAACATGTTCATGCTTTCGTTCTGAAAACTGGAGCAATGTCTGTGGGGAAAAGTACTATGCAAGGGAGGACAGTTTACATAAGGATTTCCATGTGTAACTAAGCAGTTACCTGGGTAAAACTGGGGACTGAACATTGCTTTTTGCTTCTGTGGGCTAAAGGATATTTGGGGATTTTCCCGTTGAATATGTGCATGTAGGTCAGGCCTACACGTTTCCTTTGCGGTTCAGATATTACCTCCTTAAAGACTTTCTAGCGGTATTTTGTGTGCTCCAGTACATTCTTTTGTAAATGCAAGTAAACTATGTATTAGTGACAAATTTGTATGCAGAATTTACAGTGACTGAAAACCTCCAATTTTAGCCATAGGTGCTGACATATTTATGATGACTTGGATGTTAGTATTGGGTACTTTCAATCTCTCTCAAGTTAACTTTTCCCAAATATTTACAATATCCTGCACACAAAGCAAACTTTTGTTTTCAGTTTGTTTTCATACTGCCTGGCTTGCTTTAGTATTTGATATATATTTTTTTTTTTTACATTATCTGGTCTCCTAGACTGGAGCTCCAAATCAAGTTATTAGTATAAACTTTTAAGCCAGAGATTCCATCAGAGATTTGCTGAACAATCCTTTAGATCAAATAGATGCCTTAGAAAATAGTAACTGGCTAATGGAATCAAGTTTTAAATATGTACATTCTGGCACTCTTTTTAGTAGTAACCATCAAAACATCTTTGATGTCTCTAACTTAGATAAATATTTGACTTCAGCTATTTCACTAAGACCTAGATTTATAAAACTGCACTAAATATTGCATGTGATAGGAAAAGGGGCCTGTTTTATGGTAATAACCTATTCTATTACAATGTGTGTTATCTTAGCACAGGTATTACTATAAAGTGCATTAGCTTTTTGAGAGAGAGAAAGAGAGTGAGAGAAAACCTATGTACAATGTCTTTGCAGTAGTTAGCTATTTATGCTGCTATAGGAGACCCACCTAGTAACTCAAGGTGAGGTTTAGGTAGTAGTGTAAAGGTTAGGGGCTACTTTTACATGCAGAGTGAGATGTACGTACAGAACAGTACACTTTTTTGAAGATTTGATGTCCTTCGGAGTGAGGAAACTCACACAAAGATGAGATTTGTACAATGTTCTCTCAACCTAGCTTGATGGATTCTCTACATGGGTAACATCAAGCTAGGTTGAGAGAACATTGTATAGACCTAAACTCTTTAGCATTTCCCTCATAGGTGAGCCATTTATTCCCCTTTATCATTTTGGTTGCCATTCTCTGAACCTTTTCCAGTGCAACTATATCTTTTTGAGATGCTGCAACCAGAATTGCAGTGACTTGAATAACCATAAAACCCCTATGTTGTACCTCAAGGGCTGAGTTGGAGGACAAATGATATAAAAAGCCCGAGCAGTCATGAAGCAGGCATGCTAAGCAACAAATGGCCAGGGCAAGAGCAAGAGTTGGCAAGTATTACAGAGGAAGGGGATTTGGACTGAAGCTCCAAGGCATCCAGAGTAGGGGATATCTGTCCCAGTCAGAGGTATGGCTACCTGGTTGATCCTTCCAGTAGTATACGCTTCTGTCAAACAGTTAAGATTGAGCAGTATCTGGAATGACATGAAGGTCCCGAGGAACAGTGCAGTAAATGCACAAAACAACAGATGGCCAGGGCAAGGGCAAGAGCAAGAGATGGTAAGTACCATAAAGGGAAGAATGGTATCAAAAGCTCAAAGAGTGGTGCAACAGTCTTGCCATTTGCCCCAGGGCTGAAGGAGATGACCTCATCTGGAACCTCTCCTCTCATGAGGGGGGGGCAGGGTTGGGGGAAAGGGTATGGGGTCTACCACTCCTGATGCAACTGCCAATCAGGACAGACTGTCCTCAGTGCACCCTGTCTGCATCCTGCTGCTGAATTGGGAAGCCCATGCTAGGTGCCAGGGGTTGTAGTAATGTCAGTGACCCACCTCACCCATCTTGAAACATGGACCAAGAAGTCTAAAATGCATCCTAGTCAGAGGGCATCCTAAAATTCTAATCAATAATGAAGGCAAGGGCTGTCATGTGCCAGCCAAGATGTGAACCTGCTCATCCAATGGCGGGTGCATCACCAATCTGTCTCATCTGCCCCATCGGGATGGTGGAGCCTAAGTGCACATGATAGGACCCAAAAAATAGTGAACTATGCCTGGTAAAGGCAAATCTATTGGAAACCCTGGTGAAGGTTCATAGCAAATTAATTGTCCGACCTGGATTTAGGGGTGAAAGTAGAATCACCGCAGAAATTTCCCTCACGATAGCTGATGCTTGGGTCATCCTTGGATTTATCCGGTGAAGTGAATGATTAGAGATTCTGAGGCCAAAATGATCTCAAACTTTAAATGGGTAAGATGTCCATTTTCCTGGTATGGAATATGAGCGCTTAGTAGGCCACATTTGGTAAGTAAAACCAGCGCTACAGGATGAACCAAGTGGTGGGTTAAGGTGCCCAATGGTGACACTCATCAGAACCCAGAAAGGTTGTTGGTTGATATAGGCAGCAGGACAGTGGCCATGGAAATGGGAATCCACTAAAGCAGCTTTTCTCAACCAGTGTGCCATGGCTGAAGTGCAGGTGTACTGCGGCTGCATTCTTATTTTTTTTCTTCCGTGCCTGGCCTGCAGGATGCCCTCCCACCAGCAGGGGACACCAGAGAGCAGCGATTATCAGCAGCTGTTTCTGCTTTCCCTCTGCTGACTGTCCCGCTGCAAAATAAACTACACAGGGCACTGTAATCTTGTGAGACTTGCTGGCCCTGTACAGTCTGGATTGCAGAGGGGAGCTGGCAGAGGTGGAAGAAGTGGCACTCCCAAACATCTGTTGTTCAAAAATGGGGGGGGGGGGGAACGACAGATGAATGTACCACAGGGTGTGGGGGGAATGAGAAGGGAAGATGATGATACCAGGAGATGGGGGAGAGGGAAGATGATGATGATTCAAAGGGGTAAGGAGGGAAGGTGATAATGATGCCAGGAAGAAAGGTAGAGAGAAGGTGATGCCTGGAGGTAGAGTGAACAGGAAGAGAATGTGGTGCCAGGGGGTGGGGGAGATGAAAGATTGATGATGTCAGTGGGGTGGAGGAGTGGAGAGAGAAGGAAGGTCATGATGTTAGTGGGTGAGAGAGAGGGAAGATGATGATGATGATGATGATGCTAGGAACTGAGGGAGAGGGCAAGTGAAGTCAGGGGATAAAGAGAAAGGGAAGAGAAGGTGATTGGCATGGTGAGTGGAGGGAGAGGAAGAGAAAGTGATGATGCCAGGGGATGGAGAGAGAGGGGTGGAGGCAGAGGGAAGATGATGATGTCAGAGGGAGAGTATAGGTAATGATGATGATGGGGTGAAGGGAGAGGAAAGGTTATGATGATAGGGGTGGTGGGAAAGGAAAGGTGATGATGATGGGGGGATGCTGGGAAAGGGAAGGTGATGATGCTAGGGATGGGGGGAGAGAGGTAGAAGCAAAGAGAAGGTGGTGATGATGATTCCAGTGGTGAGGAAATGTAGAAAGAAGGTGATATTGATATCAGGGTGTAAGGGAGAGGGAAGGTGATGATAATACGAGAGATGTGGAAGAGATGTTGAGAGAAGAAAGGTGATGATGATGATGCCAGGGGCATGGGGTGGATAGGGAAGGGAAGACAATTATGATGGCAAGTGGTGGGGGGAGAGGGAAGATAAGAGAAAGTGATGATGGGGAAGTGGGTGGTGTGCCACACAGAAGTGACCCCTGTGTCAGGTGTGCCACAAAACAAAAAAGGTTGGGAACCACTGCAGTAAGGCACGTGTATTAACTCAGCTGCCAAAACAACTAGCCCTGAAAATGGAAGGTGCTGGAGAGTACCATAAGGGAAGGGGATTTGGACAAAAAGTCCATCTTTTTCTGACCAAAGATAGAGAGGAAATTCATTTCTACTTGCACATGCTCAGAGCAGCAGAGGAAGCACCCCAAGGTACCAAGACTGGCTTGAAATGGTGACATTCATTTTGGGGATTCATGAATAAACAAATAGAGTCCCATTTGTTTTTGATTGGCCATTCATTTCAAATGAATGTACTTCCCTAAAAAATGCCAATTTTGTCCAGAACTAATACAGATTTTAGAGCTCTGTATTACAAGCAAGGTGGAAGAGATTACTTTTGCTACAGGGCCATAGAAAAAAATTGAGGCACACACATTGACATGACAGTGCTGCCTTGAGGGCCATGGATGAGAGAAAAAAAAGTTTAGAGATCATGGGGAAGAGAGCAGCAATGGAAATAGCCTACAAGCTAAAGAACATAGTCAAGGAAATCAGAAATGGTGAATGAACTGGAGAGGGAAAGGGAAGAGGAGAAAGATGGGGTTGGGTCAGAAGGAAAGAAAGAAAAGAAAAAGGGGAGAAAGAAATCAAGGGAAGAAGAAAAAGCCGGAGAACACACATCCATTCCCATTCTCAAAAGTAGATGTTAATTCTTACTAACATGAATAACGTGTATTTTGAAGAAGTAAAAATTATAGTTATTGACTATGCAATGAACAAGATGGTTTCCTTTAAATAATCAATGCTTACTTTTTGGCAGCAGTGCCTTGCTTCAGGCATTAAAATATGTCAGCTGCTGGATGTAATTCTAACAAATAAATAATGTCTAGTCAATTAGGGTTAGCTTTGAGAGGCAACACCCAAGCTTTAAATATTAATGTCCTGAACATCAAATTATACATTTTCATAAAGTATTTCTTTGTATAGCGTTATGAAGAGTGTCTTCTATCATTTACATCCCTAGCTGGGCCGCTTCATCTACAACATGAAAAGAATCTAGTATTTGGGTAAAGTACCATGGAAAATAAAATAATTTTCATTTCACTGAATGATAATAATATGCATAGTCTTATATATGTTTTGAAGCTTAAATGATTCTTATATTTCATAGCATTCACATTAAACCAGCACACCAGCACACCAATCTCCTTCAAGAAAGGATCCTAACTGAAGGTGCTGCCTTAAGGTAATTTTGTAAGAGCCCGCAGAGTAGTAAAGTCTGGATGTACATGGTACACTCAAACCTTACCGGATATTTTTAAAGCAAACTTATATACCTAAGTTCACTTTGAAAATCTTTAGATAATTGCATAAAGCTTGATATTAAATCCATTAGATTGCTATAGCGCTTTTATATCAAGGGATTGAAGTATATTCAGTTACTACAAAATACAGAAGCAAAGCCGCTTACTGGTGCAAAGCAATATGACCATATGATACCGGTACTCAGAGATCTTCACTGGCTCCCTGCTGCTTTCAGAATAAGGTTCAAGATCTTAACTATAGTTCTAAGTGTCCACCTAGGGGCTGTTCTATATATTTGGCAGACTTAGACAAACGCATTGTACCTCTCACTTTGATCTTCCTACCATTCCTCTGCCAGTGGTGATTAAACTCGAATGTACGAGACAGGCTGCCTTTAGTTACATAGCTGCTGCATTCTGGAATTTGCTGCCATCTGATTGGAGGACAGAACTTTACTACCTAAAATTTCAGAAAAGAGTTAAGGCCTGGCTGTTTGGTTTAAGTTTCTGGCTCTTACGCTAGTACCTGCTCTGAACTTTTACCCTGCTTGTGACTAAGTCAGAAATGTTTTACCCTGGCCAAGCCTTTAAGGTGAATTTTAAAAGCCCAGTACACACACCATAACCGGAAAATATGCGGACAAGTCTGGCCGGCGCACGCCAAGCAAATTTTAAAAGCTGCCCACAGACATGTGTACTTGCTGCTACACGCACAAATGAAAAGTTCCAAAAAAGGAGTGGGGTGTGTGGGCATGGTTTGGGCGGAGCATGGGCGCTTCTGGATTTCACATTGAAATCTGCATGTAAAATACTTACGTGCACATGCATGCACCGGGGTCCTCTGCCACTTAACTTTACTTCTGCTGTGGATGAAATGCAAGTAATAAGATAAAGACAAATAGATTGGCGGGATTTTAAGGATCGGGGAGAAGGAGCGCTAGTAAACTAGAGGGGTTTGGAAGTCCTATTCCTTACCTGGACGAACTAGGAACAAACTGGTATAACTGGTAATGGCATCGGCACGCGTGCCTTTTAATTTACGTGGTAGAAGCGGCATTTGCGTGCATAGGTATGCGTCCACTTAAAATTGTGCGCACATGTGTGTGCGGTCATGGCCGCGTTCCTGGGCGCAGGCCGACGAACACGTGCACATGTATGCCCGCGAGCCTTCTTAATGGTTGCCATCCCTGTATATATGTGTTTTAAGTATTATTGATTCTTATAATCAAACAAACTTTTGTTTTTAAATGCAAAGAATGTACAAAAATCTTGAAAAATATTAAGATTTATAAAGGACATTGATATTGATATTGGTGCATGATTACAACTCTTCCTGCCTTTACACACTATTAAGGCTCAGTGCCCATGCACTGGTTTAATGCAGGTTCTTTATGATACCAATATAGTCAGTGCTTCACCTTCCCAATATAGTCAGTGCCTCACCTTCCCATTCTGAAAAACAAGACCTACTCTCTTAAAAGTTAATTTTAAAAGCCCAGTGCATGCCAAAATCAGGAGATGTGTGCACAAGTTGAGCTGGCGCACTCCAAGCAAATTTTAAAATCCGCCCAAATACATGCATATCTCACGCTGCATGCATAAATGTTCTGACTGGGCATATGCATTCCTGGATTTCAACTTCAAATTAAAACATAAATACACATAAAACAGCTATGTCCCTGGGATCGGGCCAATGAATGTGCACACATGTGCGCTTGCACACCAGTTTAAAACTTACTGTCACTGGGCCTGATTTACTAAGGCTTTTCTCCAATTTTGTATACATGGGAAAAATGCTTAGTAAATAAGGTCCTTAATTTGCCACCAGATGACATTGAAAGAATGAACCACAGTGATACTCGGCAACAAAGATGCATGTCTTAGCATTTCCTAGTCTAAGTTTGAGCCCTAGTTCTTCACTTCTTACACCAGGGGAGGAGACCTCTATTATGCCCTGTTGCAATCTCTGCAGTGCATTTTCAACAACTTGCATTGGTGCGCCACTCACTCTACAAGGACACCAGTCCAGTTTACTCACCCAGAAAGTTTCGCTGCAGTAAGCTACCTTTTTCTCCCCTCTAGCCCTGTCCCCATTTTCAAGGCCAAACAGGAGAAGAGTTTCAGTGTCTGAAGAAGGTCAGAAACTGGGTATCTTTTGTTGTCATAGTTGGCACCACAACTCAGATCGGGCCACCATCACATGCCACCCAGAGTGTCACAGAAAAGTTCGATTTCATCAGCTTGGGTTCTGTTCCTCTATAAATAGATGTTTAATTCTTGACTGAGCCCCCTTTGAGAATAAAACACAGACAAATTCCATAAGAAAATTAAAAATTAATATGGGAGGAGATGGGAGCTATGGAGCTAAGCGATCATCTTGTTCCTGCCTTTAATAGAAAATTGCCACCTGTGACCTGCCTATGGGATGAGAGGAGGGGCAAGGTCTTCAACTTGCTTCAAAACTGACATCACTTGGGTGAGAGCACAGTATCCAGATTCAGGTAAGCCAGAGGGATAGGGCTACAGCCTGGAAAATGCGTTTTTTCCATGCTAACAATTCTACTGCTGGTAGTTGCAAACTGAAGCCTATGAAAGAAGGCCTCCAGGACAGCAGCAACTGCTTAATATTCTAGTCGTGTAATATACAAGTACTGTATATGTCATCTGACATTCCTGCAGTTCTGAGGACCCAAGGGTCTATGAATATTTAGTGTGTTTGAGAAAAAGAGAGTTTGATATGTAGAAAAGGGATTACATGCAATTTAAAAAGTATGTAGAATGCAAGTGTGAGTGGAAGATGTTGATTGTATGTGTAGAGGTATCCTGGTTTGGGCAGTGAACTGCATCTAGGGTGCTATGATATCAGGGGGTCCTCTAGTAGGGGGGTGGGGTGGGGAATCAACTTCCTGGGCCCTTGGCAAGAACATGGCTGTGTTCATCAATGTCCAGTCCAATTCCACTGGTCTCAACTGCTATTCCAAGAAGGGTCTGCAGGAGGATCAAAGAAAAACAGGAGAAAATAAATAAAACCACCCATAGACTGTCCCTCAATAGGTAGTAATCCAAATGAAATAATAAGTCTTTTAGTTCAGGGTGGTGTTTAAAAGAAAATGTTCACCTGAGTTCAAAAATCAAAATGCAGGCAAGAACTGAAAATTATATCAGAAGAATCAATGTTAGAAAAACCATGGTCTCCTTATCCATACCTCTCCTTCTTACAGTTCTTTTCTCCCCTGCACTAGCATCTATGCAAAATCTTCCCCGGTTCTAGTTCTAGCATCTAAACTGCTAGGAAAAAGTGATGAAAATTCCCTTGTTCAAAAAACTAATCTTCAGCTTCCAAAAAGTCTAAAACACTCAGGGGCGGATTTTCAGAGCCCTGCTCGCCTAAATCCGCCCAAAACCGGGCGGATTTAGGCGAGCAGGGCCCTGCGCGCCGGTGAGCCTATTTTACATAGGCCTACCGGCGCGCGCAGAGCCCCGGGACTCGCGTAAGTCCCGGGGTTCTCCGAGGGGGGCGTGTCGGGGGCGGGCCCGGTCGTCGCGGCGTTTAGGGGGCGTGTCGGCAGCATTTTGGGGGCGGGTACGGGGGCGTGGCCACGCCCTCCGTACCCACCCCCAGGTCGCGTCCCGGCGCGCAAGAGGCCCGCTGGCGCGCGGGGATTTACGCCTCCCGGAGGGAGGCGTAAATCCCCCGACAAAGGTAAGGGGGGGGCTTAGACAGGGCCGGGTGGGTGGGTTAGGTAGGGGAAGGGAGGGGAAGGTGAGGGGAGGGCAAAAGGAAGTTCCCTCCGAGGCCGCTCCAATTTCGGAGCGGCCTCGGAGGGAACGGGGGTAGGCTGCGCGGCTCGGCGCGCGCCGGCTATACAAAATCGATAGCCTTGCGCGCGCCGATCCCGGATTTTAGCGGATACGCGCGGCTCCGCGTGTATCTACTAAAATCCAGCGTACTTTTGTTGGCGCCTGGAGCGCCAACAAAAGTACGCCTATGCGCGCTATTTGAAAATCTACCCCTAAGGGACAGATTTTTAAACCTATGCACGGGCATAGATTTCCAAATCTATGCCAGATTTTATAACATGCGCGTGTTATGAAATCCGGGGTCAGCGCGTGCAAGGGGGTGCACACTTGTGCACCTTGCACGCACTGAGCCCTAGGGGAGCCCCGATGGCTTTCCCTGTTCCCTCCGCCCCCCCACCTCACCTTCCCATCCGTTCCCCTACCTAACTCGCCCCCCAGCCCTATCTAAAAACCCCGTTTGACCTTTGTGGATGAAGTTGCGCCTGCCTCTGGGCAGGCGTAGGTTGCGCACGCTGGCCAAGTGCTGGCACGCGAGCCCCCGGCACGACCGCTGTGCCGGAGGACTCAGTCCCGCCCCCGCCCAGCCCCCGGCCCGCCCACTCCCCGCCCATTTTTTTCAAGCCCCTGGACATACGCGCATCCCGGGGCTTGCGCGCGTCGCCGGGCCTATGCAAAATAGGCTCGACGCGCGCAGGAGGGTTTTAAAAGTGTTACGCGCATATATTATGCACGTAACCCTTTTAAAATCTGCCCCTAACTGTATAGTCCAAGATTAATCTTCAAGAGTCAACTCACTCCAACAGCTATTGCTGGAATGTCCAAAAATCTCAATGTTCTCGTCACCTCTTTGCATCCAACCTGTAGCAAAGACAAAAAGAATCAAAGCCCAGTCCTTCCAGACACTGGCTGGGGTGGAGTTTATAGCCCACTCAAAGTTCCCACAAAAGGTGGAGTCAAAGCCGGGGGAGTGCTAAGAAATGCAAAATTCCTACCCCTATGTAAACTAAAACAAAATCTAAGAAAATCTTAGTCAAGGACAAGGCCAGATCACATATGTAAGAGAGAATGGCAGTAAATTGTGAATACAAGGAAGAAGAGGTTTATATTAGGATAAGAGAGATGACCTGAATATCCTGTCCACAGTCACACTCTCCTTGTTGTTTATCTGAGACCAGAAGATCTAGTTGATTGTGCATGATTTATGTAAACTGCCTCTTGGTTTTCTGACATAGAGTACAGTCTACAAGCTGTTAAAAATAAATAAATAAATAAATACTTCATAATGGAAATGGAAAATAATTATTTTACAAATGAAGAGGTTGGCAAATTACAGCTTCTGGGACTCATCTAGTCCATGGGAAATTTCAATCTGATCCACAGAGGTGAGTGGTGTCTTGCCCCACAATGCAACAGAGTATTACTTCCAACCAGAAGTGAGATTGTTGTGCAAGAAGTGATTTTGCTGCTGTACTGTCACACCTCAGATTCTGGGACTGGGGTGGGAGGGGGAAATCTTCACCCCCTCAGCTGCAGAGATCCAGAGGGAAACTTCATGGGTCCCACGGGGTTTGGTCCAGCGGTGTGACCCTCTGGCCTTGCAGTAGTATGGTTCAAAATGAGCAATTTCAACTGTAACTGATCTAATTTCAGCAAACATTTTACTGTGCATGCATCTAAAAGTACTGAATTAGGTGAAAAATTACACGTCGCCTTTCTAATGCGCTTTTATTCTATTTCTAATCATTTGTAGAAAAAGCTTCCATTGTATGTTCTTCCTTGTCATGTGATGGTGTTCAAAGGAAAATACCAATTTTGTTACATAAAAACAATTAATAGAGATCCATGTTCAGACACAGTCCAGATAGCAAAGTGTGCCAGATAAACTTATGCGGCTAACTTTAGAGGCATATTCAATAATGGAACCATACTTTTCGATATAGTTGGCTATCTTAAAGTTAGTTAGCCTGCTAACCTTAGCCAGTCAACTTTAAGGCAGTTCTATGGCACAACCAGAGTTAGCTGGCCTCCCAGTTACACCCCCCCCCCCCCCCCCCCCCCCCGCAGAATTCCCTTAACTTATCCGGCCAAATTTTAGCTGGCCATTAAGTTATCCAGCTAGAAGTTAGCCAGATAAGTGCCCAAATATTCATTTAGCTGGCTAACTTCTGAATTAGCTGGTTAAATGCTTCCAAATATGGGCCTCCTAATTTAGAGGGCAATTTTCACTCTTCCCACCTTGGGCAAAGTACTGTATGCAGGTACATTTTACCTAAAAGCTTTGAACTAGTTCTCAAAGGGAAAGTGCACACATACTTTCTTGTTGAAACTTGTCAGGAGTACAAAGTCCTCACAAAAGATGTTTTCTTAAGAACATAAGAACATAAGAAAATGCCATACTGGGTCAGACCAAGGGTCCATCAAGCCCAGCATCCTGTTTCCAACAGTGGCCAATCCAGGCCATAAGAACCTGGCAAGTACCCAAAAACTAAGTCTATTCCATGTAACCATTGCTAATGGCAGTGGCTATTCTCTAAGTGAACTTAATAGCAGGTAATAGACTTCTCCTCCAAGAACTTATCCAATCCTTTTTTAAACACAGCTATACTAACTGCACGAACCACATTCTCTGGCAACAAATTCCAGAGTTTAATTGTGCGTTGAGTAAAAAAGAACTTTCTCCGATTAGTTTTAAATGTGCCCCATGCTAACTTCATGGAGTGCCCCCTAGTCTTTCTACTATCCGAAAGAGTAAATAACCGATTCACATCTACCCGTTCTAGACCTCTCATGATTTTAAACACCTCTATCATATCCCCCCTCAGTCGTCTCTTCTCCAAGCTGAAAAGTCCTAACCTCTTTAGTCTTTCCTCATAGGGCAGTTGTTCCATTCCCCTTATCATTTTGGTAGCCCTTCTCTGTACCTTCTCCATCGCAATTATATCTTTTTTGAGATGCGGCGACCAGAATTGTACACAGTATTCAAGGTGCGGTCTCATCATGGAGCGATACAGAGGCATTATGACATTTTCTTCTGATTTTTGAGGTGGTACTTTTTTTTTTTTTAACGGAAATTGCCTCACATAGATTTAAAAGGAAATCTACCTGAGCTATTTTCCTCCTCAGCCTATGTTGAGGAAAGACAATTTTCAGACGGCTGATTTACACGGGTAAAAGACACTTTCACCAGCAAAAATGATTTTGCAAATTGCCCTCTATTTGAAATGTTGCCTGCAATTTCCTTGGTGACTATACAAATTTTAGAATTGTTTGACATCTGTGCAGCTGGTGCATACTATTGGATACCAGGTTAATGAGGAGATGAGAAAAATACTTCAAAATAATAATTACACCAAACTTAAACTGGTTGATGTATTACTATCATGACAGCCTCTGAAATTATAGCTGACAATTAATGTTTTGGGATGGATATGACTGAATATGTGCTAGTAAGTATCGAAAACATGTTGAAACTTTTATTTTTAAATTCTGAAACAATGATGTTAGTTGCGTACTAATGTTAACCATTTGTACATTTATGCTTTGCCAGCTATTTGGAGAATTGGGTTGGAAGAAGAGAAGACATGATTCTAGACTCTATGGCAGTACCTAAAGATATAAAAATATATAAGAAAGAGGGACAAAATGCAATATAAGGTTTTTTATTAGTGTTGTTACATACTATTTTAACAAGATAAAATAAATGTATAGGGACAATACACTTGACAAAATAATCAATAATACTTCTTTTTAACAATGAAACCACAAATAATAAGTATAATTCTATCACTCACACATCACTCATAACTCATACCTACAACATATAGAAATACTGGGGGGGGGGGGGTATTTTAAATTACAAAAAAGATATTTGAAATGATTTTATTTATTTATTTATTTTGAACTTTTATATGCCGACGTTCATGTCAAAATTAATATCACATCAGTTTACAGTGAAACGGGTATTGCATAAATGCTTTACATAGAACAAGGGGTTACATAGAACCAGGATCCAGGAAGATAAATACAGGAATTTAAATACAAGCTGCTAATATGTGATGCAAATAATGAACAAAACATTAAATTGGATATAAAGAACAAAATAAATAATTAAAAGAATAGAGAGCATATATGGAGGTGAAATGAAATGAAATCAACTTTTGAGAAAAAGTTCAGAGTCATTTCTGAAATGTGGAAGGGAAATGGAACTGGTGTGGTTCTTGTGTGAGATAAAAGAGGGAATTTGTTATAGTAGGTTAGCGTACCAGGGAGGGTAGGAGAGGGAGAGAGGGAATTAACAAAAGGAATACATAGAGGGGCTATGGGGCTGTGGGATCTGGGATGGGGTAGGGAAAGTGAGAGGAAGGGAAGGATAGGATGGGAGAGGGAAGGAATAGTGTAGAGAAATTAAACCATTCGGTGATAAGTCTTCTGATAACATGTAAAATATAAAGAGGCATATCCTGCCAGCAAGTGCCGTGGTATGCCCTGATCAGAGTCAATACAAGTATTTCGTCCTGTCATGAGAGAGAGAGTGTTCATCTGTGGAGAGAGAATGTTCGTCCATTAGGGGAAATAGCTAGTTTGAATAGCTAAGCAGATCCTATCATGGGTGAGAAAAACGTTCAGGGAAATGCTTGACTGAACAGCCACATTTTGAGCTTTTTTTTGAAGGTCAATGGGCATAGTTCTTGATGGAGGTCAGGGGAGAGAGCATTCCATTGTGGGGGACCAGATGTAGATAGGGCGCGTTTCCTTAAAGAGGTCTTGGCTGGGGCGGGGGGGGGGGGTGTAAAGAGTGCCTTTGTAAGCAGATCTAACAGGTCTGGAAGACGTGTGGAGACAGAGAGGGATATTTAGCTCAAGAGGGGTGAGATTGTGCATGGCTTTGTGAATTATCGTGAGGAGTTTTAGAGAATTCTGAATTTGATGGGTAGCCAATGAAGGTTCCGAAGGATGGGCATAATGTGCTCTCTTTTGTTGGTGTTGGTCAGAATCCTAGCAGCGGAGTTCTGCAACATCTGCAGGGGTCTGATGGTGTTTGCTGGGAGTCCGAGAAGGAGCGAGTTGCAGTAGTCGATTTTTGAAAAGATGATTGATTGAAGCACTGTAAGGTAGTCTTGAAAGTGGAGGAGGGGTCTCAACTTTTTTAGGACTTATAATTTGAAGAAACAATCCTTTGTGGTATTATTGATAATTTTTTTTAGGTTTAGATGGTTGTCCAGAATCACGCCAAGGTCTCTCACTTGGGAGGAGAAATTTACTTGAGATGTGAGTGGAATGTTGGTTGCCCCATTATTGTCATCTTGGGAGATAAGGAGCTCCGTCTTGTTGGTATTAAGGACTAAGTTGAGGCTGGTGAGAAGATGGTTGATTGACTGAAGGCAGCTATTCCAGAAGCTGAGGGTTTGGGGGAGGGACTCCATGATCAGGATGAGTATTTGCACGTCGTCAGCGTAGATATAATGAGCTATCTTTAGATCGAGTAATTGGCAGAGCGGGAGAAGGTAAATGTTGAAAAGTGTTGGGGAGAGAGATGATCCTTGAGGGACTCCCAGGATGTTGCTGACAGGGTGGGATTCTTTATTGTTGATTTTGACCTTAAATAACCTGTTGTTGAGGAATGACTTGAACCAACTGAGTGCAGTTCCAGTGATGCCTATGTCTGCGAGACGATCTAAGAGTATTGAGTGGTTCATCGTGTCGAATGCAGCAGATATATCTAGGAGAGCGAGAAGATAAGGTTGTCTTTTTTCAAGGTTCAAGAGGATGGTGTCTGAGAGTGAGATTAAAAGGGATTCCGTATTTAATGACTTGCGGAAACCGAACTGAGCTGGGGCTAAGATCTTGTTTTCGTCAAGGTATTCTGTGAGTTGCTTGTTGACGATTTATTATATATTATATGAATCTAAATTTTTACAGCAATTTCTGCAAACAAATTATTATAAAGTCACATTAGATACAATTACAAGTAAGTTTTTAATCGCTGGCACGCGTAAAAACTGTGAGATATGCATGGAAGAGCTAGCTGTGCAAAAACGGGCAGGCCGGGGGAGGGCCGGGGGTGGGGTCTGGGCGAGGTGGGGGCCAACCAGGACAGCGCCATTAGGCTCTGTCCAGGTGAAGCACGCGCCAGCCGGCTGCTGGCGAGCGTTACTTACTATTGCTCGGAGAGCAGGTAAGTATAAAAACAAAAAAAAAATAAATCTAGGTAGAAGGGTTTTAGGGGTCATGGCGAAGAGGGGAAAAGGGAGGCAGGGTAGATAGGGAGTTACGGCAGTTCCCTCCCAGTTCGCTTCTTTATTGGAGCGGACTGGGTGGGAACTTGGGAAGGCCCTATCATGTCGCCACGCATTTCAAGGAAAATTGGCTCCCCCTTGCATGTGCTGATATAAAATTGGGCACGCATGTGTGCTGAGATCCATACGCACACGAATACCCACACGCGTGTTTTAAAAATCTACCTCTAAATGAGTTCTTCCAATGAAGTATTGTCCCTTAAATACATTTCAAGGAAATCACAAAGGTATCTTCATCATAGTCAAACACATGAGTTTCCAGTTCTCTCATTTAAAGAAGATTCCAGAATACTTTCAGGTTGAAATAATCACATGAATCTGACACTTCTAAAACAGTCTCAATGGGCTAGTTTTAAAATGCGTATGTAAAATAATTAATAGCACTAAGAATCACTGATTTTGTCAGTTAATCAAAATAGTTTTGTACAATAAACTCTTAAGTCCCTGAACAGTTTAAAATATTTTTTACAATAAAAGTATCTGAACATAAAAACTGCACCTTAATTTAAGTAAGTGTAAAAGGGGTTTTTTTAAACATAGTAACCACTTCATTGAGAGTTGGAATCAGGCTGAAAGTGGTACTGCCAAGATCCTATCGGATACAACCAGATCATTTGGTCCAAGCAGTAAGTTCATAAAATGCCTTTGAAAGAACAGTAACATTTAAAATAGTTTTTAATATAACATTTACATAAAACATCACTAGAATAATCATCCTCAAATGCTACCTTGTAAACTTATCAAAAGGACGATCAAAATATGTATACATTTCTCATATATCATTTTTAATGAAACAAATCTTAACTGCCCTGTAGGGCTGTTTCAAAACCTCAGAAGATAACAAAGTTCCAGAATACCGTGCACGCACTGTAAATATCATGGTAACGTTCTTTGGTGACATGTGAAAGGCTAAGTGATGTCGCATTATAGGAAGTTATATTAGTCAGGACATCATATAGACCGAACTAAAGAATTATGAAAGCCACAAAATTATTTATTTATTTATTTATTTATTTATTGTTTTTATTATACCGGCTTTCATGACAGGTATCACATCAAACCGGTTTACATTTAACAGGGTGTGCAATATACAGCGAACTCAGAGAACTATAACAAGTGCAAGGTTGGAGGAATTTACAGTTACAATAAAACAGGGAATTAAACAACTAGGAGTGGAAGAGAGAGAAGCAAAGAGGGAGATTAACTGACAGCAAATTATTTACAATGTTGCAATTATTTACAATGTGGTAGAAATTGATATAGAGCATGTGATTGATTATAGTGTGATGGTGAAGTCAGGTGAAAGCATTGTTTTTATTTAGACCCATTGTTAACAGTGAGTTGGTGATGTGGGGATCAGTTGAAGTCTGGATAAGCTTTTTTAAAAAGCCATGTTTTCAGCCTTTTCCTGAACGTCGGTAGGCACGGTTCCTGTCGCAGGTCGGATGGGATGGAGTTCCATAGAGGTGGTCCTGCTGTTGAGAGAGCTCTGTCTTTAAGGGATTTGTGTTGAAAGGTTTTTGCGTGTGGAACATGAAGTGATTCTTTATAACATTCTCTAATGGGTCTGGAGGAGGTATGTATTTTGAAAGGGATTTGTAAGTTGAGCGGGGCATGATTATGGATGACCTTGTAGATAATGGTGATGGACTTGTAGATAATTCTGTAATGAATTGGCAACCAATGAAGGTTCTTTAGGATTGGGGAGATGTGGCACTGGTCAATTCTCCTGGAGTTAGTCAGAATTCTGGCTGCCGTGTTCTGTACCATTTGGAGAGGTTTGGTATGTGATGCAGGGAGACCTAATAGAATAGAGTTACAATAATCTAGCTTAGAGAAGATTATTGCTTGTAAAATTGTTCTGAAGTCCTGGGAGTGGAAGAGTGGTTTAATTCTTTTGAGGATATGTAATTTGTGAAAGCAATCCTTGGTAGTTTGGTTGATGAATGATTTTAGGTTGAGCCGGTTGTCAATGAGAGCTCCTAGGTCTCTTACGGGAGCGGTTTGAAGGCTGGCTGGTGGGTTTGAAGTGATGTTGTTGTTTTCCGGTGATATAAGCAGGAATTCCGTTTTTGAAGAGTTGAGAATTAAGTTTAGACTGGTGAGGAGGTGTTTGATCTCTAGAAGGCAGCTTTCCCAGAAATCTAATGTTTTTTTAATGGATTCTTTTACAGGTATCACAATCTGAACATCGTCTGCGAATAGGAAATGTTTCAGGTTTAGTTTCGTTAGTAGGTGGCAGAGTGGGAGAAGGTAAACATTAAAGAGCGTGGGTGAGAGGGAGGAGCCCTGTGGGACCCCTAGAGAGGAAGGATAGTAGTGAGATTCTTTGTTATTAATTTTGACCTTGTATCCTCTGTTCTCCAGGAAGGTTTTAAACCAGGCCAGTGCTGTACCTGTAACACCAATGTTTGCCAGCTGATTTAGAAGGATATGGTGGTTGACTGTATCGAATGCAGCCGAAAGGTCCAGAAGGATTAATAAGTAAGCGTGCCCTTTATCACGCTTGCCAGAGAGGAGGAAGTCTGTAAGAGAAAGGAGTAGCGTTTCGGTGCTTAATGCTTTGCGAAATCCATATTGATTGGGGAACAGAATTTGGTGATCCTCAATGTAATTCGATAATTGTGAGTTTACTAATTTTTCCATGACTTTCGCTATGAATGGGAGGTTGGAGATGGGACGGAAGTTGTTAGGATCGCTGGTATTTGTTAGGATCACTGAAATTATAATAAAGATTAGAGATGTGCTTCGTTTTTTCCTGCCGGGTCGTTTTTTGACTCGGATACTTCGTGGTAAATTTCGGGTTTCCTCGTCCCGTTTTTCGAAAAAACGAAATGAGGAAACCCGAAACCGGGCCAAAAAACGAAACGGCAAAGGAATCTTTAAAAAAAACCACCCCAAGCATTTAAAATTCTTTTTTTACATATCTATCACTACCACCCCCCCCCCCCATCCCGATCCCTCCCCAAGACTTACAAAGTAGATCCCTGGTGGTCCAGCGGGGTCCCGGGATCCATTTGCCCTCCTCCATGCCCATGTTTCTGCAGCCGTGCTCTTTAAAATGGTGACACGCAGCCTCTGAACACCATGTCACAGGGGCTACCGGCGCCATTGGTCAGCCCCTGTCACATGGCCATCGGCGCCATCTTGTGCTCCTGTCATGTGACTGGAGCTGACCAATGGCGCCGAAAGCCTCTGTGACATAATATGGGCAAAGGCTATCGGCGCCATTTTGATTACTGGCAGCCGACAACAAAATGGCTCCCGGACCCCCGCTAGACCCCCAGAGATTATTGGCAAGCCTTGGGGGGGTCAGGAGCCCCCCTTCTGACCCCCCCAAGGCTTGCCAATAATCTCTGGGGGTCCAGCGGGGGTCCGGGAGCCATTTCGTTGTCGGCTGCCAGTAATCAAAATGGCGCCGATAGCCTTTGCCCATATTATGTCACAGAGGCTTTCGGCGCCATTGGTCAGCTCCAGTCACATGACAGGAGCACAAGATGGCGCCGATGGCCATGTGACAGGGGCTGACCAATGGCGCCGGTAGCCCCTGTGACATGGTGTTCAGAGGCTGCGTGTCACCATTTTAAAGAGCACGGCTGCAGAAACATGGGCACGGAGGAGGGCAAATGGATCCCGGGACCCCGCTGGACCACCAGGGATCTACTTTGTAAGTCTTGGGGAGGGATCGGGATGGGGGGGGGTGGTGAACTATAGTTAAGGTAAATGTTTGGGGTGGGTTTTAATAAAAAAAAAAAAAAAGTGTGCCCCTCCCCCAGGCAAACTCGAAAACCGAAATTTCCCCGAAAGTCGGGGAAAATTCTTTTCGGGTTTCGGGCCTCCGAAAAAAACCCCAAGTAGGAAATTTCGGGCAATTTCCTACTTCGGGCGAACAACGAAGCACATCTCTAATAAAGATGTTCCGATATCTCTTTAGCATAAATATACACTTCATCACTTTCCCTCTAGCCCATTCAAAATGCTTCTCATCCTAGATACAAAGAGGTCAACTTTCAAACAACTACAAGTGCCGGCATATACATGTAGTTGTTTGAAAGTTTTACCATAGTATTTTATAACTCTCGTGTATTATAAAATACTTATATTTTTACCCTGCAATATATGCACACATACATGCAATGAATTGATACCACATATATCAATGTATTGAACATGCATAATTTTCCTATTTTGAAAACATTTCTGCATATATTTTAAGTTTAATAACCTACTCAGATAAGTCCCAATATAAGATAGTAACTTTCACCAGTTCGTCCAACAGTTCACCCCGTTAACAGGTAGGTCCTCCAAACCCCCCTAGTTTCATAGTTGCCCCAGACCCTTTAAACCCCTGAGAAAAGGCTCTTTCTGTTTATTTTTTAACTTACACCTCATCCATAGCAGAAGTATACTTGCATGCTACTGAACCTGGGCATGCGCCCAGAAACGTAAGTATTTATGCACACATCAATTGGCCATGCCCCAAAACAGCCATGCCCTGCCCAGACCACGCCTACACCCTACCCTTACCCCTTTTTGAAAACGTTTGAGATGTGCATGCAGCAGGAGATACATTCATATCTGGGTGGCTTTTAAAATTCAGTCGGTGCACACCAGGCTGACTTGTGCACACAACCCCAATTGATGCATGTGCCGAGCTTTTAAAATTTGTCTTTAAGCGCATAAATAGGCCAATTTTAAAACATCTGCATGAGGACATCCAGGTCATCATAAACTGATTCATTCAGGTAATCAGATGCTTTAGGCACATTATCAGTTAGAAAAAACAAGAGGTCATATACCAACCAGCTCAATGTACGGTCTATGTCAAGTCCAAAGTATTTATCAAAGGCACTGAATTTTTCATTTTCATTTTTTATTTATTGAATTTTTAAATATATAAGATACTTACAAACATATTTATATGACCAACAAAAGAAAAACAAGAATTTGCATACACATATTTTCAAAGATAATAACATTAGTTAAGCAAAATATAGATCCTCAAAAAAGGGAGCTGACACCATATATCTATATAACAAATTAAAGCCTGGATTTATCAAAATACACTAAATATTGCCTGCAATAGAAAAACGGGCCTGTTTTATGGTAATAGCAGTTTATTACAAAGTGCGCTATCTTAGTGCTTTGCATAGGTATTACTGCAAACTGTGATAACTTTTTTGCACTTTGTGATAAGTGCCAGAATTGTTGTATTTCCTATGTACAACCACTGGGGGGACCATTTTAAGCTGCTGGAGATCCAGCCTAGCAATCAGAGCCCTTCTACAACCACTGGGGGGAGCGAGAGAGAGAGAGAAAGAACACCTAGCCATAATGCCCTCATACCAGGTAGGTATTTATTAGGGATGTGAATCGTTTTTTGACGATTTAAAAAAATCGTCAGATATTTTTTAAATCGTAAAAAATTGTTAGAGTCGCGATACAATAGAAATTCCCCCGATTTATCGTGAAAAAATCGTAAATCGGGGGAGGGGGGAGGGCGGGAAAACCGGCACACCAAAACAACCCCTAAACCCACCCCGACCCTTTAAAACAAATCCCCCACCCTCCCGAACCCCCCCAAAATGTTTTAAATTACCTGGTGGTCCAGTGGGGGGGTCCCGGCGCGATCTCCCGCTCTCGGGCCATCGGCGCCATTTTGGCTGCCACTAATATAAATAGCGCCGATGGCTCGATAAAAAAACCCCCCACCTGACCCTTTAAAATTACCCTCTTAGCCTCCCCCACTCTCTCGACACCCCCCAAAAATGTTTTACACATACCTGGTGGTCCAGGGGGGCCGCAGGACCGATCTCCCGTTCCCACGCTATCAGCTGCGCTAATAAAATGGCACCGATGGCCCTTTGCCCTTACCATGTGACAGGGCAAAGGTAGTGCCGGCGCCATTTTGAATATTGGCAATACGGCCGGAGAGCAGAAGATCGCTCCCGGACCCCCGCTGGACCCCCAGGGACTTTTGGCCAGCTTGGGGGGGCCTCCTGACCCCCACAAGACTTGCCAAAAGTCCAGCGGGGGTCCGGGAGTGACCTCCTGCCCTCCGGCCATATTGCCAATATTCAAAATGGCGCCGGCACTACCTTTGCCCTGTCACATGGTAAGGGCAAAGGGCCATCGGCACCATTTTTTTAGCGCAGCTGATAGCGTGGGAACGGGAGATCGGTCCCGCGGCCCCCCTGGACCACCAGGTATGTGTAAAACATTTTGGGGGGGGGGGGCGGGAGAGTGGGGGAGGCTAAGGGGGTAATTTTAAAGGGTCGGGTGGGGTTTTTTTTATCAGCGCGGGCCTCATTAGTGATGTGAATTGGAATCGGAACCGATTCCAATTCACATCTCGTAACGATCAGATTTCCCCCCCCCCCCCCCCCCCCAGCCGAACCCGATCGTTAAAACGATCGGGCACACGATTCACATCCCTAGTATTTATACCCCTATATGAGGCCTACCTAGTCATTTGAGGTGAGGTTTAGGTATTAGTGTAGAGGGTTAGGGGCCACTTTGATATTCAAAGTGAGACATACAAACAGCTCTCTTGTGAAGATTTACCCAGGCAGAGAGTCCATCAAGCTAGGTTGAGAGAACATTGCACAAATCTAATCTTTGTGTGAGTTTCCTCACTCCGAAGGTCATCAAATCTTCACAAGAGAGCACTGTTCTGTTTGTATGTCTCACTTTGAATGTCAAAGTGGCCCCTAACCCCCTACACTAATACCTAAACCTCACCTCGCGTGACTAGGTAGGCCTCATATAGGCGTATAAATACCTACCTGGTATGAGGGCATTATGGCTAGGTGTGTTCTCTCTCTCTCTCCCCCTCTCTCTCTCCCCCTCCCTCCCTCCAGTGGTTGTAGAAGGGCCCTGATAGCTAGGCTGGATCTCCAGCAACTTAAAATGGTCCCCCCAGTGTTTGTACATAGGAAATACAACAATTCTGGCACTTATCACAAAGTGCAAAAAGGTTATCAGTTTGCAGTAATATCTATGCAAAGCACTAAGATAGTGCACTTTGCAATAAACTGCTATTACCATAAAACAGGCCCCCTTTTCCTATCCCAGCCTTAGTCCCCTAAAACCATGCTTTAAATGGTTACAGGAAAATGTATATTTAGCTTAGTACCTTAAAACTAAAGTAGCTCCCATTTTACAAACAAACTACTGTAGTACTAAAACCCTTTTCTTCTTCAGTTGAGTCACTCAAGAAACATATGAGAAAAGCCTGACCCTATACCCTTTGAAGGTTTTATTAATATTATGAAAGAATAACCTTATAATATATTCTTTGTCAGGCTTTCAAACAAATAGATAATAAAATCCCTTTATGTGGTTCAATCTCTATCAAGGACCCAGGTTTTTCAATCAAAGACTGTTTATTCCTAAGAGGAAGTGAGTTCCAATGAAAGATAAAAGACTGTAAATATAAGCAGCAACTTATCTCTTGACATGTGAAGACATTCTACCAGATAAATCTTAAGCAGTGGATTGTGCCAAATTGCAGAAGGCTAGGAAACATCTGAATGGCAGATAAAATTTAATGTGGAACAGAGCAAAGTGGTGCATATAGGGGAAAGTAATCCTAACTAAGGTATGCTGACAAGTAAATTTTCAAAGGACCGCGCATGTAAAAAACAGGGGTTATGCACGTGGCTGGGCCTTGCGTGTGCCGCGTGCATTTTAGAACAGGCCCGGCCACACGCCTAACGCCAGTTTTTTATGTGCTGCAGTGCCAGATCCTGAGAAATGGGCGGGCGAGGAAGCATGGTCTGGGCAGGGAGGAGCAATGCGGGGCAGGACAGAGGCCGGTCGGGACAGCAGCTATCAGTTGCTGTCCCAGGGAAGTGCGTGCCGGCAGCCGGTGAGCATGCGGAAAATACTTCTGCTCCGGAGGAGCAGTAAGTAGTGTACTAAAAAAATTTGGTGTAGCTAGGTAGGGGTTAGGGGTCAGGGTGGGAGAGGGGAAAGGGAAGGAAGGTTAGGCAGAGGGGTAGGAAACTGGAGAAAAGGCCGATCGCGTCGTCGCACGTAATTTGAAAATTCCCCCCGCGCATGCGAGTCGCAGTCTGTCCACACATGCGCGTGCAGATGTTAAAATCCGGCATGCATGTGTGTGCAGATATCAGATTTTATAACATGCGCGCGCTGGCACTCACATGTTATAAAATAGGCATGTGGTTTTGAAAATCAACCCTAATGCTGGTTTCTGAATTAGGAATTAGGGATGTTCAGAAGAAAAAAATGTGTTTTGTTTCATTCATTAATTTTGTAGGGACCTCAATTAATTTATTAGTTTTAAAACAAAAAAAAATATTTATGTATTTGTTTAATCTGGGGGGTGGGAGTGGGGTTTGTTTGCCATTAAAGTGAATTGTGGACATGTTGCAGCTTATTTTGGGCTCCAGAACTAGGGTTTGATAATAAATTTGCATTAAACTTGTGGGAAGAAATCATCTGAAGGAGGAAATAACTCCAAGGTACCTAAACTGTGGGCAAAGTGGCCCCCAAAATGGCATGTATAGCCTAAGGCTCTGTAAAAAGGACAAAAGGATACCAGCAGTAGTAGGAGTTCTTCAAGGTATCATCAGAGGAGCAAAAAAGCAGAAAGAGAAGGAAGAACACCTGAAGGTTGAAAAAGAGGGCACCAACAAAAGTGGCATGAACCTTCGAGGGAAGCCTAAGAGGCAAAGTGGCATCAAGAGTGGCATCAGCATTCTAAGGCAAAATGAAGGGGGAACAAAGGTGGCAGAAAAAACTCAAGGCACTGATAAAAAGGCAAAGCAGACATACCAATGCAACATGAGAGGTGCTAAACAGCTCCTCCAGAATCGCAGGATCATCTCAAAGTGCAAGGTCTTGGATATAGCAGCAAGCCAGAGTGGCATGGGAAATGTCTGTCTTCCTGTGGATTGATGTAAGATCTTTGTCTTGCATTTGTCAAATTTAGTGAAAGGCAAAGACCTGACCAGTATAATTTTTGTGACATGAACTTTTATTTCATTCCCTACTTGAGCTTAATCTTACTACTGCGTCGAATTATGAGTTTCTTGTGAAATAGGCTTTCTGGATGAAACTTCACACTTAGAACATGTAAATCATTTCACATTCCAATCAATTTGGTATTCTTGTTAAATTGTGAGCTTTGCTTTATCAATTAAACTTTTCCCATTTTCTGTAGCTGAACTTAGGCTGTCCTATTTCTTGATTTTATGGTTTTTTCTAGGGATGTGAATCGTTTTTTGACGATTTAAAATATCATCCGATATATTTTAAATCGTCAAAAATCATTAGAGCCGCGATACAATAACAATTCCCCCGATTTATCGTCAAAAAATCGTAAATCGGGGGAAGGAGGAGGGGAAGGGGGAGGGCGGGAAAACCGGCACACTAAAACAACCCTAAAACCCACCCCGACCCTTTAAAATAAATCCACCACCCTCCCGAACCCCCCCAAAATGCCTTAAATTACCTGGGGTCCAGAGGAAGGGTCCCGGTGTGATCTTTTACTCTCGGACCTCCGTGCATTGTAGAAATGGCGCCGGCGCCATTTTGTCTCCCGACGTCAGGAGCGTAGGAGATCGCTCCCGGACCCCCGCTGGACCCCAAGGGACTTTTCGCCAGCTTGGGGGGGGCTCCTGACCCCCACAAGACTTGCCAAAAGTCCAGTGGGGGTCCGGGAGCGATCTCCTACTGCGATCGTTTTTCCATACGGAAAATGGCGCCGGCCATACACCGTATGGCCGGCGCCATTTTCCATACGGAAACACGATTCGACTTCAGGAGGTCATTCCGGACCCCCGCTGGACCCCCAGGGACTTTTGGCCAGCTTGGGGGGGCCTCCTGACCCGCACAAGACTTGCCAAAAGTCCAGCGGGGGTCCGGAACGACCTCCTGCAGTCGAATCGTGTTGCCGTACGGCCGGCGCCATTTTGCGCAAAATGTCATATGACAGGTCAAAGGTAGCGCCGGCGCCATTTCTACAACGCACGGAGGTCCGAGAGTAAAAGATCACACCGGGACCCTTCCTCTGGACCCCAGGTAATTTAAGGCATTTTGGGGGGGTTCGGGAGGGTGGGGGATTTATTTTAAAGGGTTGGGGTGGGTTTTAGGGTTGTTTTAGTGTGCCGGTTTTCCCGCCCTCCCCTTTCCCCTCCCACTGGACCCCAGGTAATTTAATGCATTTGGGGGGGGTTCGGGAGGGTGGGGGATTTATTTTAAAGGGTCGGGGTGGGTTTTAGGGATGTTTTAGTGTGCCGGTTTTCGATTTACACGATTTACACGATATTTAAAAAACCCAAACTGTGACGATCCGATTCCCTCCCCCTCCCAGCCGAAATCGATCATTAAGACGATCGATCACATGATTCACATCTCTAGTTTTTTCTGAGTTCTCTCTCTCTATAATGAATCTTTTACCACATTCTGACCATTGAACTGGTTTCTCCTCAGTATCTTTTTCTCTGGTGCCTGTATTTCTTCCTTCTGACTGAGGGCTTTTGTCGACAAACCTCCTAATCAATCAGGCTGCAATTGATTAGGAGTAGGAAAAAAAGAACTATAAAACAGATGGCAAGGTATAAGAAACATATTTTTTAATTTTTTCTACATTTTTGTTCTAGGGACAAAATATCCCAGTATAACAAAGAATAGTGATATGACATGTGGCAGCAAGACCCCTATGGGGGTATTAGAAGTATACTAGAAAAGCACCCTATCAGTTAACATTATGAACGGATATGGCTGTCAGTCCACAATATAATAAATAGTGGGAGGTGGTAGTTTCATAAAATGTCAAAAACAAGAACCAGCCATGTTACTTTGGACAACTCATGAAATCATTAACATCCACCCAATCCATCTAATAAAAAGTTTTGTCATGATAGTCCATTATTTTTTTTAATTGTTTTTGTTGCAGATAAAAGTCTTAATTATTTAAACAACTAAGGGAGAAACTCAAACTGTAGCCAACAATTCCATTAGAACCAATATCACAGTTTCTTTAAAAATACTTATCACTGTGATAACTTGTCCCAATAAAACTGTGGCCTGGTTCTTATGTTCTTAAGTATTAAGGCTATAGCAGATAGGCATTAAGTATTAAGGCTATCGCAGATAGGCATTTGGCAGCATTAGGCAGCAAATCCACTATGGTGGAATAAGGGGCAAGACAGGTAGGAATGTGGCAGCGAGTTCCCTATGGTAGTATTAGAGCTATGGCAGGTAGGCATGAGGCAGCAAGTCCTATAGAGTAGAATACGGGGCATGACAGGTAGTCTTCTGGCAACAACATCCCTACAGTGGAATTAGTGGTAAGGCAGGTAGGTATTAGGCAGCAAGTCCGCTATGGGGGAATAAGGTCACAGCAGGTAGGCATGTGACAGAAAGTCCTCTGATATTATGGGATGTCAAATGGGCATGTGGCAGCAAGTGCCCTATGGTAGTATTAGGGGTATGGCAGGTAGTTATAAGGCAGCTAGTCCCCTATGGTGTTATAAGAGTTATAGCAGATAGGCATGTGGCAGCAAATCTCTTATGGTGGAATAAGGGTTCTGGTGGGTAACAATGCTCTCCCCTCCCCCAAAGATAATGTCTACAGAGGAAATACACAACATATCCCTTGCTTCGTCTTCAAGATCAGCATCACTGGATCTGGAGAACAGCAATAGGCTGGATCACTGTGATACGTTTTCTCTGTGCTGTGGTCTCCTTGACAAGAGCTCCCAGCCTCACACATCACTTACTGGGAAAGGCTGGCTGCTAACTTGCTATATAGCTATAATTGCTAACTGACACCTGCTCCCCACTGATTTCTATCTCCTATAGATTTCAATGGCCCATAGAAATAAATGGGGAACGAAACAAATGAGCTGAATAGGAATGTTTAATTTTGGGGACCCTTCTATTTAACTATTGTAAATAGTTAATCCTTAACTGCTCAGTTATCCTGCTCTTACTCTTTCCCACAGTTAGATTAAGCCTGTTTTAATGTAACTCTATGACTTCTTTGCACCTGTTTAAGTTACTGTTTTTTAATCACACCCCCTGTTATATGTAAACCAGCATGATGTGATTTTTAATCTCGAATGCCGGTATATAAAAACTCTAAATAAATAAATAAATAAATAAATAAATAAATGTATTTTAGGGACCCACAAAAGAAACAAATGGGGTTAACATTCATTTCAGAATTCCCATTTTAAACAAATGCACGTCCATATTAGGGGTCATCTCCCAGGAAAAGGACCTTGGAGTCCTTGTGGTCAATACATCGAAATCATCAGTTCAGTGTATGGTGGCAGTCAAAAGAGTAAATAGAATTTTAGGAATGATACAAAAAGGAAAAGAGAACAAGACAGAAAATGTCACATTGCCTCTATACTGATCCATGCTGCAACCAAACCTGGTGTGCAATTCTGATCACTTCATCTAAAAAAGGACATTGCAGACCTAGAAAAGATGCAGAGGAGCATGACTAAAGGGAATGAAATGGCTCCCCCCCTATGATGAGATGGCTAAAAGAAGTTTATAAAATCATGAGTGTGGTGGAACAGATAAATAAATGATGGTTATTTACCCTTTTAAATAGTACTAAACCCAGGAGATTTAAAACTAGAGTAGAAAGTACTTTTCGGTTTAGCGCACAATCAAGCTGTGGAATATGCTGCCAAAGGACATGTTCGAAGGTTTGGACAATTTCCTAGATAAAAAAGTCCTTTATTAACCAGAGATAGACTAAAGAACGCTATTGCTATTCCTGGGAGTAAAAGGAAATAGATCTGCTTTATGGAATCAGCCGGAGACTTGCAAGCCAGACTGGCCACTGTCAGAGAAAGGATGCTGGACTGAATGGGCCTTGTTCCATCAAGTCCAGCATCCTGCTTATTGCTGCTCTCTGGATACAGTGACACTAATCTTGAAGAGTGAGCATGGGATATTCTGTGCATTTCCTGCATAGACATTGCCTTAGTGGGGGAGGGGGGGGGGTCACTGTTACCTGACATAAGTCTAATACCACCATACTAGACTTACTATTTGCTGCTTTCTAGATCCAGTGATGCTGATATTAAAGATATTGTTATGTCCTTTAAAAGATATGTGCTTTAGAAATTTTGAAACCATACGGTGGACTAAAAGAAAAATCCCCCTGAGGTCCCTGAAGCAGGCAGACAACTGCCGAAACACGGCCGATATTGGGCAGGCGGTCCCGACCCCACAGAAGCATCAGGAATCTATTTGGATCAAATGAAACCGATAAGTACTCACAGAAAAGCGAGAATGCTTAGGGAGGGTCGGGCTATCCGCCAGGGAGAGGATACTAAGCACATGGAAGTAAAAAGTAAAAAGTAAATAAAAAATTGAAAAACCTATTGTTATGGTTAATGGTGTTTGGGTGGATCCTTGGACACTGTGGCAGCTGACCACACCCATGGGGGGCAGTCTCGTGAGGGACGTATGTATGAGAGATGCATGTGTGCATGAGAGAGAGAGAGCACCTGCATGTGTACATGAGGGAGTGAAAGCCTGCATGTGTGTATGAGTGAGAGAGAGTCTGTAACAGTTATTGATGTTTGGGTGGATCCTTGGACACTGTGGCAGCTGACCACGCCCAAGGGGGGCAGTCCCGTGAGGGACCACGGTGTCAGGCTAGACTCTGGACACACAAACACAGATTTGAATCTTTATTTAAACAGTTTTGGAAACCACCAGAGGTGGCAGTAGTGAGTAGTAGATGTTGAGCCCGTATGACATAGTGAGGGCAAAGGTAGCGCCGGCGCCATTTTGAATATTGGCAATACGGCCCGCGTGCAGGAGGTCGCTCCCGGACCCCCGCTGGACTTTTGGCAAGTCTTGTGGGGGTCAGGAGGCCCCCCCAAGCTGGCCAAAAGTCCCTGGGGGTCCAGCGGGGGTCCGGGAGCGATCTCCTGCACTCGTGACGTCGGGAGCCAGGAACCAAAATGGCGCCGGCGCTACCTTTGCCCTGTCAAAGGTAGCGCCGGCGCCATTTCTATTAACGCAGCTGTGGCCAGAGAGCAGGAGATCGCGCCGGGACCCCCCCCCCCCCCAACTGGACCCCAGGTAATTTAAAACATTTTGGGGGGGTTCAGGAGGGTGGAGGATTTATTTTAAAGGGTAGGGGTGGGTTTTAGGGTTGTTTTGGTGTGCCGGTTTTCCCGCCCTCCCCCGATAAAATGATTTTTTAACCAAAAGAACTAAGACGATCAGATTTCCCCCCCACCCTCAGCCAAAATCGATCATTAAGACGATCGATCACACGATTCACATCCCTACTGTATGTCTTTTCACACAAAGAGCGACACATATCTATACATATACTTTGTGTCAGAGGGAGAGTGAGTGAGTGGGTGTCTCTCTCTGACACACACACACACACACACACACACACATTCTCTGTTACGATTGTGGACCCTTGGACCGGCTAGAAGGTGGTGATGCAGCGCTGGAGGAAAACCCACAGTGGAGCTGTAGCCGGGAGGCGGACTTGAAGCAGAGATCTGAGAGAGTCTTCACCACTGGAGACTTGAGATACTCCCGGGAGGAGCCCTTGGGGACCCAACCCGCTTGGACTTAGGCGCAAGGAAGAAGTAAGAGCCAGGATACCAATAGGAACTTCACCACTGGAAGCCCATGATCCCCCCGGGAGGAGCCCATGAGGACCCGAGCCGCTTGGACTTAGGAGTGGTAGGGATGTGAATCGTTTTAGGACGATTAAAATTATCGTCCGATAATTTTAATATCGTCTTAAACCGTTATGGAACACAATACAATAGAGATTCTAACGATTTATCGTTATAAATCGTTAGAATCGTGAGCCGGCACACTAAAACCCCCTAAAACCCACCCCCGACCCTTTAAATTAAATCCCCCACCCTCCCGAACCCCCCAAATGAGTTAAATAACCTGCGGGTCCAGCGGCGGTCCGGAACGGCAGCGGTCCGGAACGGGCTCCTGCTCCTGAATCTTGTTGTCTTCAGCCGGCGCCATTTTCCAAAATGGCGCCGAAAAATGGCGGCGGCCATAGACGAACACGATTGGACGGCAGGAGGTCCTTCCGGACCCCCGCTGGACTTTTGGCAAGTCTCGTGGGGGTCAGGAGGCCCCCCACAAGCTGGCCAAAAGTTCCTGGAGGTCCAGCGGGGGTCAGGGAGCGATTTCCCGCCGCGAATCGTTTTCGTACGGAAAATGGCGCCGGCAGGAGCTCGACTGCAGGAGGTCGTTCAGCGAGGGTTCCGGCGCCTCGCTGAACAACCTCCTGCAGTCGATCTCCTGCCGGCGCCATTTTCCGTACGAAAACGATTCGCGGCGGGAAATCGCTCCCTGACCCCCGCTGGACCTCCAGGAACTTTTGGCCAGCTTGTGGGGGGCCTCCTGACCCCCACGAGACTTGCCAAAAGTCCAGCGGGGGTCCGGAAGGACCTCCTGCCGTCCAATCGTGTTCGTCTATGGCCGCCGCCATTTTTCGGCGCCATTTTGGAAAATGGCGCCGGCTGAAGACAACAAGATTCAGGAGCAGGAGCCCGTTCCGGACCGCTGCCGTTCCGGACCGCCGCTGGACCCGCAGGTTATTTAACTCATTTGGGGGGGGTTCGGGAGGGTGGGGGATTTAATTTAAAGAGTCGGGGGTGGGTTTTAGGGGGTTTTAGTGTGCCGGTTTTGCGATTTTTCGATTTTTCACGATTTTTCACGATATTTTACCCCCCCAAACGGCAACAATACGATTCCCTCCCCCTCCCAGCCGAAATCGATCGTTAAGACGATCGAGGACACGATTCACATCCCTAAGGAGTGGTCTCCAGAGAACGAAGGTCGAGAAGAATTCCAAATCAAGGCGGGCTGCAGAGATGCCAGAAGTAGAACCAGGTCAAGGGTCAGGGCAGGCAGTAGACAGCAGAGTCCAAGGACAAGCCAAAGTAAGGAGCGAGGAAGACGATACGAAGTCAAAGCCAGGAGACAAGCCGAGGTCAGAAGCCAGGAAGACAATCCTAAGTCAAAGCCAGGAGACAAGCCGAGGTCAGGAGCCAGGAAGACGCAGGAACAAGACGAAGACAGCAACTAGCCAACCTCAAAGAGGGAACCTCGTTGCAAGGCAAGGTAAGGTTGGACTGCAGGGTTTAAATCCCTATCAGTGTCTGACGTGTTGCCGGGGGTGGAGTCATCTTCTCCCGCGCTGGTCCCTTTAAATTTGGAGTCCTTGCGCGCACCCGTGCCTAGAGGGGTGGGACCCGTCGAAGGACATCGGTGGCGTCTCCCTCGCTGAGGGAGCGTCACGAGCAGGAGCCAGCTAGGCCTGAACAGGCTCCAGAGGGGCCACAGTGGCCTGGAAAATCCCCGAGGTAGGAAGGGGGACTGGGGCACAGCTCAGGACTGCAACATTACCCCCCCTTCTGGGGGCCTGGGTTTTGCAGGATGGTCTAAGTGGAACTGGTGAAGAAGGGTTTTATCCAGGATGTTGGAGGCCGGCTCCCAAGTATTATCCTTGGAGCCATACCCTTCCCAGGAGAGGAAATATTCCCATCTTCTGTGAAAGAACCACACATCCAAGACCTCCTTCACATGATAGATGATGTCTTGTTCAGCTGCCGGTTTGGTGGGCTCAGGTGGCTTGTCGTGGAAGACTGACAGGATCAAAGGCTTGAGTAAGGACACATGGAAGACATTATGAATCTTTAGTGTGGTCGGGAGGCATAGACGGTAGGAAACAGCGCCCACTCGCTCCATTAAGGCAAATGCACCAATATACCTAGGGGCCAGGCGCATGGAGGAAATCCACAATCAAATGTTCTTGGTGCTCAGCCACACCTTATCTCCAGGGCAAAATACAGGAGCAGGGCATCGCAGTCTGTCTGCATATTTCTTTTTGGTAGCAGCGGTCTGTCGTAATTTCTCCTGAGTGGACCTCCAAAGATCACGTAGCTGTCGGGCTGTGAGTTGCGCTGCAGGAGATGGAACCATCAGAGGCAAGGGCAAAGGAGGTCTGAGTTGTTTCCCATAGACCAGCTAGAAGGGGAACCTATTGGTGGCAGAATGTCGATGGTGGTTATAGGAAAATTCTGTCCATGGCAGTAAAGCCACCCAGTCGTTTTGTTGGTCCCCCACAAAGGATTGCTTTCAAGGTTCGGTTCGTACGTTCTGCTTGGCCGTTGGACTTTGAGCAAGCATTTGTTCGTGAAGCGTAGTTGTCTATAAAGTTTATACAGTCGAAGAGAAGTGCATTGCCAAATTGCAGAGGGTTTGTAAAGAAGGTTAGGAATGATAGAAAGGGATTTATAATTATACGGTGTGAAATGGGACACCAATGTAGAGAAAGAAGAACAAGAGTGATATGATCTCTGATTCTTGAGGCAGTGAGAATCTGAGCAGCAGTGTTTTCTGCCAATTGAAGTGGATGTAAAACAGAATCTGATAAACCTAGATATAAGGCATTGAGTAGTCAAGTCCAGTGAGGAGCAGGGCTTGTAGGACTAGATGAAAATCATTGAGAAATAACACTAGTTGGAAATGTTTTAATAGTTGGAGTTTATAAAAGGAATTTTTTACCACAGAAGAAATATTATGAGCCATAGAGACTTCAGAATCTAGGGTAATACCTAGATTATGCACTATGGTGGATATGGAAATGGAATGGTTATCAAAGTTAAGATGAGAAGGAGGATGACAGGATGACTGGGAAATAGTAGATAAGGGCAGAATTTTAGTTTTAGTAGCATTGAGTTTGAGCATTCAACCATCAGGATGAATTTCTACCAAACTCATTTCCCCATGTGAATGTCTCTAAACGTAAACGCATTAGCATATACCATATTATTCATAATACTATTTGTTACTGAATATTAATGGCACCACCTATGTAAATTATGATCCACTTTTTTCTTTAATATAGGTGCCCTATTGTAAACCGTTATGATGGTAAATAACTTAATGATGGTATATAAAAACTCCTAAATAAATAAAAATAAATAAGATTATGAGAAAGCAAGAATTGATAGATTTAAGACAAAAAGTGACGAGAGACAGGGTATTGGACTAGGAGACGTTGTATGGAATGAAAAATTGAATGTCATCAGCATAGATTTTAAAATTGATACCTAGACCAACAGTTGTTGATAGAGTGGTAGAAGGTAAATATTGCTGGTGGTCTAAAGTATTGAAAGCAGCGGAGATGTCCAGTAAAATAAAATGTACTCGTGTTAGAATCAAACCCATGGAAAATGATGTGGGTGTTGAAAGAAGATACAAGAAGGGTTTTGGTATTGTGACCTTTATGGAAACCATGCTGGTTAGGATGAAGGATGGAATTTTCAGAGATGTAATCGGTGAATTGATGTAATACTACGGATTCTATGATTTTAGCTAATGAAGTAAGAGAAGCAATGGGGCAAAAGTTATTAAAGTCAGATATGTCTGTATTTTTTTTCTTGGGAATGAGAAGAATGGAAGTATGTTTTAGAGTGTCTGGGAAAATCCAAGAGTTAAGGGAAAGGTTAACAAGTTGAGCTAAGCAGGAAGCATCATGTATGAGAAGACAAGTGAGGTTTAAATTTTGTTGGATGAAAAGCAGGTGTAAAAGTATACGTACTTGTTTGATGATGTATGCATGCACTGTAAGGGAGCGCTAGGAGAGTGGTCCCATTTGAGGGGAATGTGTGTCCTTGGACCATGGCATGACCCCAGAGATTCCAAGGTGGTACTGAGGCAGGCAAGACCGGTCCAAGCATGGGTGGAAACTGATGGTCCAACCTCTCCACCGGACCTGCACTCTTCAGGAAGACCAACAATGCAATGGTGGTCTTTGAACGATCCTCCAACCATTCCAAGCCCTTTGGACCTGCCGCTGGGTAACGGCAATAAGCAGCAGGCTGGACAGAGGCCATGGACAGACGAAGGCCTTGGAACATGGAAGGTTCAGATGAGGAACTTGGAACGAGGACGTTCAGGATCAAGGTTCAGGATCAAGTACTAGGTTGAGGCTGTGACGCAGCACGCCCTACACAGCTGCCTATGGCTGGTCACGGACCACGCTAGAGCGGAGCAGGTTCAAACAGAGTCTTAGGCATGGATGGAGCAGCCACAAGGGAATCCGAGGGCCAGAACAAGCCTCAGGGAACAGGACCAATATGGGACTTGGCTACAGGGAAGGATGACCCTCCGGAGGCTTGTGCTGTGGAGGAGGAGGCAGGATTGTGCCAGGACATTGCACGCCAAGAAAGGTGACAATGAGGAGCTCAGGACATCAAAGCAGGATCATCACGGAACATCAGGACTGGATCATGGAACATCAGGAACATAACGACTGGATCACGAACATCAGGACAGGAAAAAGGAGCATCAGGACAAGTAATGAACATTCAGGAATCAAAACAGGACATGGAGCTCCAATGAAGACCTGATGAAGCACTGGAAGATGGGACTTCCAGGGATATGAAACTCCGGTACAAGGCAAGACTAGACTGAAGTTGAAGCCCTTTTATAGGGCTGAACCAGGAGATGCCTTAGGAGACGTCATCAGGTGGGGCCCGGGGCATATCCAGCCGTGGGCCCCTTAAATATGGTAAGGAGGCATGGCCCCGTGCCTAGAGAAGTAGGCAGGAAGAGGGACAGCCAGGAGCAGGGTCAGGCTGGTGGCGGCGTTCCTGCCACGAAGAACGCTGACTCGTGACTCCCTGCCGCGAGGGATAGCAAAGCTGAGAGTGGCCTCCTGGCCGCTTAGGAGGCCAAAAGCATGGCAGTCCGGGCCGCGGGAGCATGGCAGTAGCGGCAGCCTCCTGGCAACTTGGATGGTTGGCAGTGTGGCGGTCCAGGCCGCAGAGAAGCGACGGTCTCAGCGGCCCTGCCACAGGAAATCAAGGTGGCAGGGACTTTGGCGGCTTCCCAGCCGCATCAGAGAGCAGCAGCCAACAGAGGTGAGAGGCTGCTTGCGGTTGGCCCCGCAGACAGAATCAAAACATGTAGTCCACTCTAGGGGTGTGCATTCGTTTGCAACATATTGGCAATCTGCAACGTATATGCCATATTTGTTGTATTCGTGGGGGTCACGAAACGTATGGCGAACCCCCACGAATACAACGTATCACTAACGAATCACTCCAGGACCCCCGCTGGACCACCAGAGACTTTTGGCAAGTCTTGGGGGGAGTCCTGGAGCGATCTCCTGCAATTGGGCCGTCAGCTGCCAATAATCAAAATGGCGCCGTTAGCCTTTGCCCTTACTATGTCACAGGGCTACCGGTGCCATTGGTCGGCCCCTGTGACATAGTAAGGGCAAAGGCTATTGGCACCATTTTGATTATTGGCAGCTGACGGCCCGATTGCAGGAGATTGCTCCAGGATCCCCGCTGGACCACCAGGGACTTTTGGCAAGTCTTGGGGGGGAATCCTGACCTCCCCAAGACAAGATAAGTAATCATACCACTGTACAGGTCATTGGTGAAGCTTTACCTAGAACACTGTGTTCAGTTCTGGAGGTCATATCTAAAAAAAGATAAACAGAGGCTAAACATGGTCCACAGAAAGGCAACAAAAATGATATGGGAGTCTACATCAGAAACCATATAAGATGTGACTTAATGATCTAAATATAAGAACATAAGAACATAAGGCTTGACATACTGGGTCAGACCAAGAACCACCAAGCCCAGTATCCTGTTTCCAACAGTGGCCAATCCAGGTCACAAGTACCTGGCAGGATCACAAGAGGTAGATAGATTCCATGCTGCTCATCCCAAGGATAAGAAGTGGATTTCTGCAACTCCATTTTAATAATGGTTAATGGACTTTTCCTCCAGGAACATGTTTTTAAAAGTAGTTACATTAATAGCTTTCACAACATCCTCTGGCATCAAATTTCAGAGCTTAATTATGCATTGAATAAAAAACATTTTCTCTTACTAGTTTTAAATTTATTATCTAGTAACCAAATTTTGTGTCCCCTAGTATTTGTTCTTTTTATGACTTTTATTTTGAGAAGTCAAAGAGGTGATGACTTGGCTTCCTGGAATCAGGAAGGTCATCATGAAGCTGTTGGTATTTTCCAAAGTGTTCAAATACTCAAGAAGTGATAAGCATAGGTTTACTTGGTATACTGGGTGTAATTCAAGTCATCCCCTTATGGGAAAACCCATTCAAGTGAAGATACCACTGAATTCCCTGCAAGGCACAGTTTTTCAAGTGAGGAGGCCAAGCCAGGCGTTGTAATTAAATGAGACTTGGTGATATTGTGTATTTGGGGGCCATGACAAATATCTAAAAGCACAAAAGTTTAGACACAAAACCAGTTTATTCACCTTTATTCCTCTATGGGGTCAAAATATTCCCTGTGACTGAAGAAACCAAAAGCTTTCATTTACAACTTTGAGAATTTTCCTTTTAACTTCTTTTTTTCTCCATCTCCACGCACCTTACCTACCACTACCAAACCAAATACACAGCATTTTCTAGCCAAAACATAGAATGCATTCCCACAATAGTTGTAGTTGTTCTATTGCATGGAGCCTGGCTTTTTCCTCCTCAAGGGATTGATATCAGTGCTGCCTTTGTTGTGCATCTAAACCTAGCCCAAGGCATTTGGAATCTAATAGTTGTATTCAAAAAGGACGTTTCTCCATGGGGAATATCTTTATTAATAAGGTTCAAAGTTGGGACTCAAAGTCTGATTTGCTATATGACAATATGTAATACTACCACTGGGTCAATGGAATAGTATTCAGCAGGGCCATATTAACCAAGAAGACTGTTTTTTCTTTATTTTAACATATGTATATATATCAATTCCCCTGCTCTAGAAATGGTCTCTGCCAATTTTATCTTCAGGGAACTAGTGAACATTATTTCCCTAAATTCTTCATTTAAAAAAATGCAACTATTATTTGAAACTTTGCTGATTTTAAAATCTTTACCTTCCTAAGATTTATAACAGTGACTTTCCAAAAAAGAAGGCCTTTTTTGACATCCTTAATGAAATGACTTTTCAACTAAGTCACTATGGATGTGCTGCCTTTTCATTTCTTACCTATTTTGGTAGCAGAACATCAAAGGCCCAATATTGAACAATATCCGGGTATGTAACTTAGCTAGATATAACTTATTTAAGCTAAATTAAATAGGATATCCAGCGGCACAGCTATGCCGCTGAATATCCACTTAAAAGCTATATATGAGTTACACCAGTTCTATGACAGGTCTAACTTATCCAATTCACTTAACCGGATAAGAGAGAATATTATTACTTATCCATTAACTGGATAAATAGTGCCACCCTGATCCACCCACTGTCCCCACTCTGACTATCTGGCTAAGTGGCAGCTGCTTAACACAGCTGGACATTCAGTGGCCACCACGTAGCCGGAGAAGCTATACTTACCTGGCTAAGTAGCGCTAAACGTGCTTTGAATATCGGCCTCCAAGTGATCGGTGACACAAACACAAGTTAGACTAGTTTTTTCTATCCCTTCATAACCGGACAGATGAGAGCAGAGCCTCTGCCTGCCAGGTTTATTTTGTTGAAACAATGATCTTAGCGTAGCCATTGTAAAACCTACGATTTTTCATTTTGCAGGGCTGATTCCCAGCATTAACTAAAACAATTTTACTGGCTTAAAGAAAAATGCCTGAAGGAATTGATCAGGCCTAATAGCTCATTGTGAAAGAATGCCATGGCAGGTGAACTAACAAACACTCAATGCAGAGTAATTGGCACAGAACCCACTGAGCTACCTCCCATGTACACTTAAAAGTGATTTCCCTAGTTTTACTGTATTACTTGTTTGGGCACTAGGCAGAAAGAACAGGAGAAATATTGCTTCTCTCTTTTGTTTTGTGTTCCTAGTTAGGAATTTCTTTTTATTATTGGCTCACTACAGAAGTTATTTGATGTGGCTGCCTTTTGTTTCATCTTTTCTATTCCCTGTTCTCCTCCCCAGATCAGCACAAAGACTTTTGTGTGAGTAAGTATTTTACCGAGCCACGGGAAAACCTGTTTTGTTTTGGGTTTTTTTTGGGGGGGGGGGGGTTGGGGGGGGTTGGGGGGGGGTTGGGGGGGGGGGTTGTAGCAACCCCTTTCTCTTCAGTACTTTTGTGCTGGTGGACTTACTCTGGACCTTACTCTGGACCTTTTTTTTACTGTGTTTTCCAAATCCTTACAACCACCACCACATATCACGGATTTGAAGAGATTTTGCCAACCAGTAAAATTTGAATAGAACAATTGCATTGTTCAAGGCAGAGGGAAAGGGGGCAGGGAAAAACAACTTGCCTACAAAGAGTCTTGGGGGGAAGGTCACATGCTTCACATTAAGGTTTGAACTGGAAATGTTAAGCTGTGATACACAACAACCGCTGCTCTTATGATTTGACAACTTCAACTGTGAAAATTCCGAACACTTGGCCCCACGGAGTAAACTTTTCGCCTATGTCCTTCTACATGACTATTTATCTTAAATATTTTATTACTTACCATTTTGCTAGAAAACTCTGTACAAAGCGAGGTACAAACAAATGATCCCAAATATAGAAATACCAATGGCATTCCATTAGAACAGTCTGGAAAACTACACCACCCCCACCATTAGGAAAACTTTCATTTGATCTGAAGAAGAATCAAATACTTGCCTTTTATCAGGTCACACAAGCTTTCTATTTAAATCTATTTTGCCCCATTACTGTTGCTTATCCCGTGAGCCAGTAATTGCCCAGTTGAGATTCCTCTGCTTTGGGTAAATAAGCACATGTAACCCAACATCAACTTTCCCCCTCCATCCCACTAGCTTGTCTTTTTTTTTTTTTACTGGATATTGCACCTCTTTATCCACTATTGCCATCCCAGAGCTGGTGCAAGGGCCTTAGGTTAACTAGGCAAAGTTTACAGCCTTGCATGAACTCTTCCCACACACAATTAAAAATGAGCAGTTATAACAGATTCAAAGTACAGTCTTCTGAGGTAAAACTATCACCACCTCTATATTATGAGGCCAATATTCAATAGGCCTTTAAGAGTTGCCTGCTCCAGAGGAGCCGTGGATGTTGGGGAGCGCTAGGAGAGCGATCCCACTCCTGGGTGATGTGTGTCCTTGGGCCACGGCTCGACCCCAGAGGGCTCTGAAGAGGTGCCGCGGGAGGCGTGGCATGCCCGAGCATGGGCTGGACGGGAGCAGGGCTGGAGAGACATGGAAGACAGGCCCTCCTCCGGACCTGCATGCTTCAGAAGACCCAACAACGCAATGTTGGTCTTGTGAACAGTCCTCCAACCGTTCCCAGCCCTTTCGGACCTGCCGCAGGGTACGGCACGAAGCGGCAGGCCAGATGGAGGCCAGGGCAGCGAAGACTGGAACCTGGATACAGACGAGACTCAGGCATAGACGTGGACTCGGGAACGAGGTGCAGGATCCATAGACATGGACTCAGGCATAGATGCAGGATCCTTAGACGTGGACTCAGGCAAAGACGTGGACTCAGGAATGAGGTGTAGGATGCATAGACGTGGACAGGCACAGGCGTGGACTCAGGACTGGATGCACAGAGGTAGAATCAGGAACGAGGGCTGAAGGAAGACATGGGCACCGTCCCTCAGGGCGCCCTACTCAGACCACCCGCGGGACTGAGTCGCGGACCACCCTGCCTCATGCGCGCCCTACTCAGCCCTGGAAGGCTGGTCGCGGACCACGCAGAGAGAGGGAGAGCACAGGAAAGAGGAAGCAGGTTCGCTGCACTCCTGGCAGCACAAGGCAAGGATACGCTGCACTCCTGGCAGCACAAGGCAGGTTAAGCATCAGGATCAGGAACAAGGATTAAGACAGACCTCAGTGCTGGAACAAGGTCATCTGGAACAGCAGGAACATCAGGACTGGAACACAGATATTGGAACAGGAGACACACCTCAGGGCTGGAACATGGACATCTGGAACAGCAGGAACATCAGGACTGGAACACAAGTACTGGATCAAAAGACAGACCTTGGGACTGGAACGGCAAGCAGATATCAGGACTGGACGAGGAGCTCCAACAGGTAACACGAAACACAGGACCTTGCAGAAGTGCTGGAACACGGACGACTTCAGGAGCGAAGGATCCCAGGAGTGACCAACTCCTTGCGAAGGCCAAGGCAGACTGAAAGCTGAGCCCTTTAGAAGGGCTGAGGTAGACAACGCCCAGGGATGGGTCAGCAGGGGGCCACACCTGGCTGGCCCTTGAAGAGGAGCAGTGAGGCGCACGCCCGCGCCATAGGAGGCTGGAGAGGAGAGCTGGAAGCTGGTGGCGTCCTCAGCCACGTGGAAGGCCCAGAGAAGCAGTGGAGCAGCCCTGGGCTGGAGCTGGGTGAAGGCAGGTCAGTGAAGCAGCTCCCAGCTGCAAGGACAGAAGCAGGAAGTAGCAGAGAGAGGTAAGGCTGGCTGCAGGCACTGGCAGAGAGAACAGAGAGCTACAAGGACTGAAGCAGGAGAAGGGCTGACTGCAGGCAGAGTAGAGAGCTGTAGCAGGCTGCAGGCACTGGCAGGGACGGCTTCCCAGCCAGGCAAGGACCCGGGCTGAAGCAGGCACTGGGAGGGACAGCCTCCCTGCTGGCTGAAAGGTCCCGGGATCGCAGCAGTACGTCGGGGGAAGGCAGAAACATGAGCAGAGGAGCCGACCGCATGGCAGCAGCTGCGGGAACGGCCCCAGCTGATTCAAGGAAAGAGAAGCAGCAGAGTCAGCAGCCCGACTGGCTGTGAAGGTAAGAGCCTGCCCACACTCCTCGCGGGCAGGATCACAACAGTGGACTCATTTATCCACAGACTTTGTGGTGGACCTCCCACTGTCCAAGGGGAATATGGTCATCTGGGTCATCGTAGACCGATTCTCCAAAATGGCTCATTTTATCCCTTTGCCTGCCTTACCATCGACCACAGAATTAGCATGCCTCTTCTTTCAGCATGTCTTTCGCCTTCATGGTCTACCCATGGATATTGTCTCGGACCGGGATCCCCAGTTTGTCACTCGTTACTGGCGCTCTCTATGTAAAAAGTTTGGAATTACCATTAATTTGACTATAGATTACCACCCTCAGGCCAATGGGCAGGCCAAGCATACAAACCGTTTACTACGTGCCATCACGAATGACCAGCAGGACAGCTGGGCAGAATTATTACCCTGGGCAGAAATTTCCCACAACTCCCACATTGCAACAGCCACCGGAATTTCTCCTTTCTCCATTGTGTATGGCAGACAACCCCGGCTACCGTTGCCAATTCCACTGTCGGTGCGCTCACTGGTAGCTCAGGCTAGAAGCAGATGCTTTCCAAGCGCTTTAGACCCAGATGAATCAATGCCTTCGCCAGGCTGTGGCACGTGCTAAGAAGTCTGCTGATGCCCACCGTTGACCAGCTCCCAAGTTCCAACCAGGCCAAAAGGTCTGGCTAAGCACTCGTTACATTCGACTTAAACTTCCTTCACAGAAGTTTGCACCAAGGTTTATTGGTCCATTCGCCGTCACCCGGCATAGGTTGCCACCGACCTTAGGAATACATAATTCCTTCCACATGTCTCTGCTCAAGCCAGTGGTACTTTCATGGCCTTCTTATAAGGCTCCTGAACCTTCAAAGCTTACCACGGAAACCGATACCACGTATCATGTTCAAGAAGTCCTTGACTGCTGAAGAAGAGGCCGCTGTTGGGAGTATCTTCTCTCCTGGGAAGGTTACGACCCCAAGGAGAACTCCTGGGAGCCTGCAAGCAACTTCTTGGCCAAGGGACTCCTCCTCCATTTCCATCATGCCCATCCGGGCAAACCCAAGTGTCCAAGAGGGGGGCGTAAATGGGGAGTACTGTTGCTTGTCCCTATTCACCCTTGCAGCTCTGCTCCCGTACCTGGACTTTCCTTGCTTGCAGCTGTGGGCAGCCACCTATGCCCTCGAACACCTACTGCCTCCTCGGCTGTTCCTGACTCCTCCGCAGACCTCCTCGGTTCCTGGCAGGTCTCCCCACGTAGGCCGCAGGGAGATGCCATTGTCCGGCCTCCTGTGGCTTCTGGCTTAGGCACACATGCACACACTTCTTGTTCATTTAAAGGGGCCGTGGTGGGAAACTACCCCGCGGCCCCAGATGGTGACATCATTGGGCCCTGGTATATAAGGCAGGACCCCGCCACTAGTTCCTTGCCTTGGGAACAGGTCTCCATGTTTGTTCATGTGCTCGTTGCCCATCATTCCTGGTTCCAGATCCTGGCTTCTTTCCTGGTTCCTGATCCTGACTCCGTTCCTGGACGGACCAAGGTATGGGTCAGGAGAGGGAGCCAGGTGTGGCTCCCTCTCCTGACCCATACCTTGGTCCCTTCCTAGTCTCATTGGATTGATTCTCTGGCTTTGACCCTTGCTACGTTGGACCACGCTCAAGCCTCAATCTCTGGCTTTGACCCTTGTTACGTTGGACCACGCTCAGGACTGATTCTCTGGCTTTGACCCTTGCTACGTTGGACTACGCATTGGACTGACTCTCTGGTTTTGACCCATGCTCTGCTCTGACTCAGTACCTTGTCTTGCTTAGCCGCCTGGCCTGACCCCAGCTTGCCTTGACTATGCATTTGGTATCTTTTTGGACTTGGCCATTGGCTTCAGCCTCTATTACTTGGGCACCCTCTGTTTTTGCCTGTTCCTATTGGCGCCCGGGTCTCTGGATCCCTGCCTTGTCTGGACCTACTTTGGTCCCTTGATAACTCTGCTGGTTCCCAGCAACCCTTGCACCTCATCTACTGAGAGTCGCCACACGGAAGCCTGCCTAAGACCAGCCAACCCCAGCACTCAAGGGCTCACCTGTGGGAAACGAGGGTTGGTATTGGTGAAGCTCCAGTCGGCCTCCATCTCCTAGCCTGCTCCGCCTCCCAACGGTGGGAACCCGTGGGGCTTGCCCTACGGGTAGCATCAACCCCACCTCAGGCCAAGGGTCCACCACCAGCACAACAGGTCCCACATCTGAAGAAAGCACAGTGTTAAGTGGAGTGCTACAGGGATCTGTTTTGGGACCAATTCTGGTCAATATCTTTGTGAGCAACCTGGCAGAAGGGACAGAAGATAAAGTTTGTCTATTTGCGGATACTAAGATCTGCAACAGAGTGGACACATCTGTAGAGAGAATGAAAAGTGATTTAAGAAAGCTTGAAGAGTGGTTGAAGATTTGACAGTTGGGATTCAATGCCAAGAAATGCAGAGTCATGCATCTGGGCTACAGCAATCCAAAAGAGCTTTATGTAATGTGTGGTGAAAGACTAATGTGTACAGACTGGGAGAGAAACCTTGGTGTGATAGTATCTGATGATCTGAAAGCGGCGACGCAATGTGGCAAGGCGATTAGCTAAAGCCAGAAGAATGCTAGGCTGCATAGAGAGAAGAATTACCAGTAAGAAAAAAAGAGGTGATAATGCCCTTGTACAGGTTCTTGGTGAGGCCTCACCTGGAGTACTGCATTCAGCTTGCGAGGCCTTCCTGTGAGCCACAGCATTACCTCACCTTAGCACGGGTTGTCTGCCTGAGCAGTGCATGTTGCTTTTTAGTTCCTTGTTCCTGGGTCCTGCATTCCTAATTCCTCACCCAGCCTTGCCTCTCTAGCCTTCCCTTGTCCAGCCTTGCTGCATACAATGTTGGCTCTCCAGTCCAGCCTTGCCTCATCCAACCTTGTATCATCCAGTGAATTCTGTGTGTCTTCATCCACCCTTGACCTGACTTCCAGATTCTAACCTCTTGTTTGGACCTGACCATGATTGTCTGCCACTTGGACCCTACCTCATTCCTGGACCTGACCATGATTGCCTGTGCCTGGACCTTACTTCTTGCTTGGACCTGACCAACCATGTCTGCAGCCTGCCCTGACTTTGGCCTGTCTCTGACTCCCTTAGTTTGCACTGCTCAGGCAGACAACCCGTGCTAAGGCGAGGTAATGCTGTGAGACTGTTGCTTAAATAGGTCGGTCAGCTTGACGTCATCGTAGGGCACTGCTCAATGTTTCCCACTGCAGAGCCTATATAATGTGTACATATGTGTGAGCCTAAGGGGAGGCAGCAGGAACAAGGCCATCAGCAACTTGGGCCACACTGGACTGCATTTGGGGCAGGAGGCTGTGTGGTACCTGCTGGACAGTCTGGGTCTAGCCATGTTGGGGGTGAGAAAGACAGCTTGCGAGGCCTTCCTGTGAGCCACCAAATGTAAAACAAGCACTCGCTCACTCACTCTTTCTCTCTCCTACACTCTCACACACATACACATACACAAGCACTCTCTCACTCAGTGGTGCTATCTCCCTCACTTTCACACACACAAACTGTCTCTCACTCTCCTTGACTCTCTCAAACACACACAAGCTCATTTTCACTCAAAGATTCATACACACCCACCCACACACACACACACACACACACATGAAAACTCTTACTCACTGACACTCGCCCTGCCCCGTTGGCCTTTCCTTCTGTGCCACGGGCAGGAGATGAGATTTCAATGGCCCCAATGTACCTTTCCTTGTGTATTGTGGTCAGGAGAGAAGGTGTCAATGGCCCTGATAGTTCTTTCCTTTTGTACCATGGCAGCACCACTGGGCCTTTTTCTGTTCACTAAGGGCAAAAGGCAAGGTATCAACAGCTCCACTCAGCCTTTAGGAGAGGTGCCAGTGACTGAAGGAGACTTGGGCCCAGGCTATTTGTTGCATCAGGGAAAGAGGGAGCATACAGGCAATTTCATGATTGTAATATAGTGCCACAGTAAACTGGAGAGTAAAACAACAGATCCTTCAGGCTAGTTTTTGCGAGCGCGGGGAGTGGTTGCTTGCTCGAGAGTGTGTGCCCTTGGACCACAGCTCGACCCCAGAGGAAGATACCAGGGTGTGCACCGTGGCAGGCAAGGCATATCTGAGCATGGGCAGGCAGTCTGAAGAACACTCAGACCTCTGCTAAACCTGAATGCACCAAGAGGAGACTCAGCATTGCAATGCTGGTCTCTGGGTTAGCCCTCTAGCCACTCAATAGCACTTTCAGATATGCCTCATGAAATGGCAAGTGTCTCAAGACAGACAGAGGTTGAGGACAGAAGATGACTCTGGAACAAGGACAAGACATGGCAAAGGCACTTGGAAACTGGGACGAGATGAAAGCACTTGGAGACTTGGACGAGACAAAGGCACTTTGAGGCTTAGAAGAAGCAAGAATCAGAGACTGAAGAGTCAGACAAGGTGCTACCCCTCAGCATGCCCTTACCCAGCCCCCCAATGGGCTGGTCATGGACCACATTGTCCCACTGCTAGCCCTACACAACCTGGACAGACTGATCATAGACTACACGGAGAGCGGGACAGGATCAGGGCTGGAACTCAGGAAGGGAGAGAAATCCAAGCAGCACTTGGAAAGAGGATCCACACCAGAAGAGGGCTCCAAAGATTCAGGTTCAGGTTCAGATTCAAGAATGCGGGTTTAGATTCAGATTCGGATTCAGGCTTAAACTCAAGGGTGGTCATCTGGAGACTGGATCCGGCAGCAAGGAACAAGGCTGGAACACTCAGACCCAGGAACTGAAGGAACAGGAACATGTGGAGTCAGGAACTGAAGAACCTGGAACATCTGGACGCAGGAACTGAAGAGACTGGAACATCCAGGTGCAGGAACCGACAAGGACATAGGATCCGTCGAGAGACGAGGAACACAGGACAAAGACAAAGGAGCTCCCACGAAGAACAGAAGACCTTGAAGAACCAATGATGGACCTTGGGAACCTCCTGGAGAGACAAGCTGCAACAAGGAATCCAGGAGTAGGCAGTTCCTTGCAAAGGCCCAGAGGAACTCGTTAAGAGCCCTTTTATAGGGCTGAATATGTGAAGAGGGATGACATCATCAACAAGGGCCATGGGGCTTTTCCCGCCACAGGGGGAGGGAAACAGAGAGAGGCGCATGCACGCACCTAAGCAGATGCCAGGGCCCATATGGAATCAGCATTGTCAGCGGCATCCCTGCCACAGAGGTGGAGGAAATAGCGGCGACACTTGCAAGCCACAAAGAGCAGAGGACCTGGTGGCAAGGCTGGTGGCACAGAGCTGTGGAGAACAAAAACAGTGGCACCCAGCCTCAAAAAGGAAGTATCAACGGTGGTGGCTTCCCCGCTGCAAGGAAAGAGACATCAGCGGTGGCTTCCCCGCTGTTGTGAGAGGCAGCTGTGTCAGCGGCACCAGGCCATGCAGGAGCGGTTGAGTTGATGGTGGAACTTCTGCCATGAAAGGAGGCAGGCAAGGGCCCAGCAATGACACTCCTGCCATGAAGAGAGGCAGCAGGACTGGCGAGAAAGTGAGCAGCAAGCCAGTGGGGCCCATGAGCAGCATTGCAACAGCACCCCCTCCTCAAAGACCCCCTCCTCAAGCCTCTTTTCTTCAACTTGGAGGGGACAAAGGTATATCATCCATACCATCAGGGGGAGATCGAGGGTCCAAAAACAGGAGCTGGAATTCCTTGATGTGTGACTGAAGTGACGAAATAGTTAAAGCTGACAACGTAGAGCAGAAGTAGTCAAAGGTACAGACGATGACATAATCAAGACATCACTGAAGGTGCAGATCAGGATATCATACAGGATGGTGGGTCCGATTTCTTAAGTTCTTAGTAAGCATATAGCAGAAGGTCATTGTGGAAGTAGAGTCCTCTTGCCATCTCGACAATAACAGATTAGAGTTAAGGAGTCATTTCCTTAATTTTTATGGCTGAAACTACTGTTGAAAAGATGAGGTCCCAAGGAACAGCTAATACTCAGAAGATCCACTGCAGCTGTGCTGCAGGCTAGAGGTCCATATTGACAAACTAGGGTGTACAAGAATAAGCCTTGGCATCCCCTGTGAACTAGGAGAGATTTCAAAGACTACCACAGCTCTGGTTGGCTATATCCTGGCTCACATAGCAATAGTCTCTAGCTGATGGTAACAGCATTAGGCTTGGAATTTCCAGTGGAAAGATGACAAGCAATATCTCTATCTTAATAGTAAAAGTGTTTGGATGTGGAACAGGATCAGGAGATACAGGAGCTGTTTCCTGCTGCCACCTGCTGCCCACCCTAGAAGAAGACTTGATCCATGATTCAAATGGTCCATTGCTTAGACTGGTACTTAATTACAGGGTCCAATTCATTGATATAGGACACTGACCAGAAGATGGAAGAGAAAGATGATTTTCCTTGATGCTATGATCCTCAAATATTGAGAGGCCAGAACAGAAGTAGTTAATTTCCAGTTGTCAAAGAGTTGCCCGTTCACCCGACAATGGACTTAACATGAGTGTTTCTTAGTTGGGTTTTGATCTCCATTCTATCAACTGTGTAGGTGTTGCTTGAGCTTCATTCTTACTGAAGATATGATTTTACAAGGACAGGGTTTTATAATTAGAAGTAGAATAGGAACTAATGCAGGTACTTGCTTCCTTGAAGTCTCCCTTGGAAAGCCGAACACACTCAAGTGAGGCTTAGAATTGAAGTCTCTTAGTTTAATAGTGAGTACTTGCTCTTGGGTTGGCCTCTACCAGAGGTTGAAATCTCCAGGTGCTATTTAGCAGACCAGGACCCTTGGAAGACCATCTGGTTATAAAGAACTGATGCAATCATAGATAATGTGGCATCTTCTTTGGCTCTTGAGAATAATGATAAAAAATAGTTGTACGGAGAGGGGTGCACAGTTCAGGAAAAGCAAGAAGTACACCAGAAGATGGAAGAATGTCCTTGCTAAGCTCATTGACAATGAGGCTGATACAAAGGCTCTCCAGAAGACAAGACCGCAACCAACAATAAAGTTCCAAGATGATCCAGAACAGATTTTACTTGAGCATTATAAAGAAGAGATGTTGGAGCATAACAAGCTCAAAGGAAATGGCAGATGCTCTACAAGATGGAAGAAACTCATTGCAATTCGGGGTCTAAAAGTAGTTACCACCCTGCAATGCTCCAAGTAAGGTGGCTTCTCAATCAAAAGTCCTCCAATGCAGATATTCTTCCAGATGCATATAAGGACAAGACCATCCAGGTGTCTCCATGCATATATCTTCACCCTGGAGTAAAGGAATGAAAAGTGTGGCTGGCATCTTGGGATGGAATTAACCACCTGTACATGCAGGAAAAAAGACTTGAGCAAGCCGAAAAGTAAAAGCAGGCCGAAGACTTGAAGATGCCTTGTGCAGGAAAACTTAGAACAAGGCTAGTGGCTCAGTATGACTAAGAGCAGACATTAGCCAGGAATCAATCCGAAGATCTTAGATGAAGTTTAAATGCAGGTGCCTCCTGTGGGTCATAGATAGAAAGGGGACCAACCCCAAGATGTTAGTCATGTTGAGAAACATATGCAACCTGGGTGCAGGCATCTTCTGTATGTCATAGAAACCCAGAGCAAAGTACAGGAACCTCCTGCAGTTGAAAAAAAAATTTGTACAGTGGCTGGCACCTCTAGCAGGTCAAGGATATATAAAACATTCCATAGGGAAAAACTGAATGGAAATCTTGACAAAAAATTTGAAAGTCTAAGAGGCATATCCGAGCATGGGCGGGCATATCCGAGCACGGGCCCCAGCACAATGAATATGCATTTGTTTAAAATGAATGAGAATTCTGAAACTAATGGAACCCCATTTGTTTCTTTCATGGGTCTCCAAAACAAATGGTGGGGGTTCCATGAATTAAACAAATCTTATTCAATGCCATTCATTTAGATTCCCATTCATTTCTATGGTTCATTGAAGTCTATGGGCTACAGAAATAAAAGGAGAACAGGTTTCAGTTAGTAACTGTATGTACATAGCAAGTTAATTGTCAGCCCTGCTCAGTGAGTAATGTGTGAGGCTGTGAGCTATTGTCAAGGAGACTAAAGCAGAGAAACAAACACATCAGAGTGATTCAGCCTATTGCTGTTCTCCAGCTCTAGTGACACTGATCTTGAAGACTGAGCATGAGATGTACTGTGTATTTCTTCTGTAGATAATGTCTTGGGAGGATGTTGTTACGTGCCATTCCCCTAATACTACCATAGAAGACTTGCTAACACATGCCTATCTGCAAAACACCTAATACCACCATAGGGACTTACAGCCACATGTCTACTTGCCATACTTCTATTATCACTATACGGTACTTGCTGCCATCTGCCTACATACCATGGCCTAATCCTACCATAGGGGATTTGCTAATACATGCCTACTTTCATGCCTTTTATTCCACCATAGAGGACTTCCTGCCTCACGCCTACTTGACCTACTCCTAATATTGCCATAGGGGATTTATTGTCATATTCCTACCTGTAATACCCTAATACCACTCTAGTGGGCTTGCTGCCACATGCCAACCTGCCATGCCCCTAAAACCAACATAGGAACTTGCTGCCATGTTCCTGTCTGCTATGCCTTTTATTGCATCATGAGGGACTTGTTACCACATGCATACATGTTTCTACTACCTCAGCACCTGTTCTATAATTCTTTTTTATCTTCTACCCATCTACAATTCTAGCCTGGTTCTCCCACCCTGTTTAATTGTTGATTATACTGTGGTAATTTGTCCACAAAAGCCTTCAGACAGAAGGAAGAAATACTGGCACAAGAGAAAAGATGCTTAAGTGAACAATGTTGATATCCTGAACATGATAACAGTCATAGTAGTAAGGGAGAACTTATGCAAAACCAAATAATCAGGAAGTGGAACAGTCAGAGTTCAGCTACAAAATATGGGAAAAGGTTCTGAAATAAACCAACCCTCATTACTTTCCAGGAAAACCAAACCATAATCAGAGAATCCTTTACATGTTCTGAATGTGATAAAGGTTTCCTTCAGAAAGCTCATTTCATAAGAAAATCAAATTTCTACCCAGCAGCAAGATCAAGTTCAAACAGGATATGTAATAAAAGCTTATTTCAAGAAAATGATACTTATCACAATTCATTTTCTGACAAATGAATTGGCAAGTGTGCTTTATCAGCATGACTGGCATCTCCCATGCCACTATGTCTTGCTACTATACTCCTCATGCTACAACTTGGTGTTCTTTGTGACAGGGGCTGGCAATGGGTGCTCCTACCATGTGACAGGGGCCAGCCAATGGCTTGGATACCCTGTCACATGCTAAGGGCAAAGGGTCATCGGCACCATATTGGTGGCAGCCGATGGCCCGAGAGCGGGAGATCGCTCCTGGGACTCCTGCTGGACCACCAGATACTTTAAACATTTTGGGGGGGGGGGGGGGGTCGGGAGGGTAGGGGATGCGAAAGAATTAAATTTAAAGGGTTGGGGTGGGGTTGGGGTGGGTTTGGGGTTTATTTTTAAGTGCCCTTTCTTCCTGCCCCCCCAAAATGATAAGAGACCCCCATGAAAAATTTTGTGGGGTTTTCCTATCGGGTTCAGGGGCCCCCCAAATTCTGACAAGTTTGAAAATATCTTCTAATATTTTCAATCGTCAGAAAAACTATTCAAATCCCTACCAGTCAGGGTCCAAGATGCAGGCAAGAGCAGCATCTCAGGAACCAGAAGTAGGTATAGGACTCGCACGGAACTTGTTGCCAAGTCAGCTGGCTGAAGGCGCCAATGTAGCTTAAATACAGGAGTCTGATGACATCATCAACTGGGGACGCCCCCGAGGTTCCCGCTGAAGCAGTTTCAAAGGCAGGGCTAGTGACGCGTGTGCCTAGGAGAGCCCGACACATGAGTAAGAAGTGATGGCGTCCATGCCTCTGTGCAGAGGCCTGAGGAACACGGTGATGCAGGCAGGCCCGTGCAGCAAGCAGACTCAGAGAGGGCAGAAGTGTAGAGCAAGCAGTGAGTACTCATGGTTGCAGCCATCTGCGACTGACAGGCATAACATTCTTGGTGCCTTAGAATACTGATACCACTTTGGGTGCCAGTTTGCTTCTTGTGCTGTTATCAAGAGTTCATGCCACTGTTGCTGGTATCATATTTTGGAGCCTTGGAGTGCTCTTCCCACACTTTGTGCCTAGATAATGCCTTGGAGACCTCCTGCCAATGCTATTAACTCTTTCCCCTTTACAAGAGCCTCAGCTATTCATGCCACTTTTGGTGCCACTTTGCCACAGTCTAGGTATCTTGTAGTTCTTCCTTCTTTCTGATGATTTCTTCCCACAAATTCTTTTAGAATTGATGTGAAAACCCCAATTTTGGAGCCCAAACCAGGCTGCCATTCTTCCCCCATTGACTTTAAAGGCAAACAAAAAAACGAATGAAACGACTAAGCAAATAGATATTTTTTTAGTTTCAAAACTATAGAAACAAATTGGGGTCACTTTGAAGCAAATGGTTGAAATGAAACAATATTTTTTTCTTCTGTACATCCCCACTCAGCACTGCTAGGACCACCACTAAAAGAGATATTTCATTCTCCTTGCCTGTTTAATCTTTTTCCTCTTTTCAGACACTGCAAACAGTAGTGCTAATTAATGTTAAATATAATGTGGTTATAGTACTCTGCAAACCTGCCCACATCACCTTTAACTCATTTTTCATAGCTCATTAAATGACTTTCAGAGGATAATGAATTAATCATTACTGACCAAAGTCAGATTTAACTGTTGACGTACAAGGGCAAGACTATGTAACCCTGAAGCATCCAGTCCCACCAAGAGACATCTGTTTTGTTTTTTTTTGTTATAAGTAATATCAGCAGAATGATTTAATAGAATGAGAAAATTAACAAATCTGAAAGAGGCATTTCTACAGAGATATTTGATGTATGGGAATCATTATGATTCAGAGGTCTTTTGATCCTGGTCAAAATAAATGACAGACTGTCCTTTTATTATTTTTTTTCCTTTTAGTAATTTGGTATATATTTTCCAAATGTCTTTTTCCAGCCATTTAAAACATGCAATACAGTACAGTACCTGTTACTGCTGAGCCCCCTCCCAAAGCACAGGAGTCTCCTTTCCTATCCCTCCCACTCCTCCCCCACCACCTTATACCACAGATGCTGCATTTTTTGAATCTTGATCCCACGCCAATGGCTATTTAAGCAGTGTGCTTAAAAAAAGAAGAAAACATGTTTCAACATTCATGGCATCTAATTATCTAAAGCTCTAAGTCTTTTTGAAATTTTCAGCAAAACAGTCGTAAAATCCAGTCAAGTAGAGTGAATGAACAATGATGAGCAAAATACACATTCATTAAATTACTTTAAGTGCATGTTTTTCCCTCTGGCAATCAAAGGGCTTTGTAAACATATGATTATTAGTTTGTTTTGTTTTGAATGGAATGTAAATAGGGAAGCTGTAGGATGAGATCCAGCTGCTACAAGGTAAAAGCAGAGTGAATTAATCCTCCACCCTGGTCAAAACGAAACGTCTCTTCTGATTGTGCTGCATAACAACTCTTAAACAGGAGAGTAACTTGTTCTTAAAAGGCCATCATCCAGATCTGAATGTGAGGCTAGTGCAGTATAACCCAGTTTGTACACGTACACACGCAACTCAGAATACCTCTACTAAGCCTCATAATTCTGAACCATATCCCTCCTTATTCCTTATTTAAAAAAAAACAAAAGGAGAAAAAGAAAAGAGCCAGCACTGTACCTCATTGGCAAGTGCTGTGTTTCTGGCATGCACAAAACATGGGGTCCATTCTCAAGTCTGCTCTTCTGAGGCTGGGGATACTGTGTGGATTGTGTTCTGTTCACAGCCCTTGGTGATGGGGGCGGGGGTGAAATGAGAGGAGAGGGAGTCTTAGCCATTGCTTAATAACATCGGACGAAGGGTCAATGTTAACTGAGGTCCAGGGGGAACTGTAATTTGTAGCCCTTGGCTGGGGACTGTGGCTGTGCTGAGTTGGGAGAGGGACATAAAAATAGAGGGCAAATCTCAGGCAGTTGTGAATGAAGGCTGACAGCACTGTACCCCAACACAGAGGTTCATTCTGATGGACCTGGAAGCCTGAAGGAGCATAAAAAAAAAGTGCCAGGACAGAAAAAAAAAAAAAGAAAAGAAAAGAAAGAAAGAAAGAAAGGCCAAATAGTATTTGAAAAGTCATTTAACAGGGAACTTATTTTGGACATGACCTTTTATTTTTAATCATCATCGGCTCTGCAATGCTATTGAGTGTCAGATGGGTAGTAAGAAAAGTTGCCGCTAATGGATAATATTATTTACATAATGTGCTTGCCTTGTGTACTTTTGTATTTCTGTAATGGATGTTTTTCCTTGTGTGCAGTATATTCATGCTGCATTATTTTTTTATGAATAAAAGAGGGTTTAAATTAAAAAGAAATTTTGGCTTAGACATCGCTTCTTCTGGTAGATTTATTTACTGTTTCCCAGCGGAGCAGATTCCAACCTAAGAGTATTCCAAAATGTTACAAGCCAAATTCTGACCCACAGCATGGTCTTTGCCAACAGTTACTAAATATCTGCCAGCAGCAGCAGCATTAAGCAAGTTTAAAAAATCATTCAGGGCTTGATTCACCCATATTTGGCATATATAAAAGATTCCAGCAGAAATATATTTGCAGATGTGGTTGCATAAAAATAATCACTTCCTATGTTTAAAAAGTGCTTTCTTGGGGGAAAAAAACATCTTAAATGCCCTTTAAGCATTATCATTACAATATGATCAATGCTAATTATGCCTTTGTGCTCTGACCTCCCTAGAACATTGTGTCCAGTTCTGGAGGCCCTACCTCTGAAAAGACATATGTAAACCCCCCACCACCTGTGGGAGTGGCCACATAAATAACACCACCTCCCAGCTGTGGGATTTAGAATGAGCAAATGTAGCATAGCCACACAACAGAAGAGTAGAGATGTGAATCGTGTCCTCAATCGTCTTAACGATCGATTTCGGCTGGGAGGGGGAGGGAATCGTATTGTTGCCGTTTGGGTGTGTAAAGTATCGTGAAAATCGTTAAAATCGTGAGCCGGCACACTAAAACCCCCTAAAACCCACCCCCGACCCTTTAAATTAAATCCCCTACCCTCCCGAACCCCTCCCCCAAATGCCTTAAATTACCTGGGGGTCCAGCGGCACACTAAAACACGGCACACTAAAGCCCCCTAAAACCCACCCCGACCCTTTAAATTAAATCCCCCACCCTCCAGAACCCCCCCAAATGCCTTAAATTACCTGGGGGTCGTTCAGCGGGGGTCCGGAACCTGGGGTTCCGGACCCCCGCTGAACGACCTCCTGCAGTCGATCTCCTGCCGGCGCCATTTTCCGTACGGAAAACGGTCGTTCAGCGAGGGTTCCGGACCCCCGCTGAACGACCTCCTGCAGTCGATCTCCTGCCGGCGCCATTGTCCGTACGGACAATGGCGCCGGCCATACGCGTATGGCCGGCGCCATTTTCCGTACGGAAAACGATTCGCGGCAGGAGATCGCTCCCGGACCCCCGCTGGACCCCCAGGAACTTTTGTCCAGCTTGGGGGGGCCTCCTGACCCCCACAAGACTTGCCAAAAGTCCAGCGGGGGTCCGGAACAACCTTCTGCGTCGAATCGTTTTGGTCTATGGCCGCCGCCATTTTGCGGCGGCCATTTTGCAAAATGGCGCCGGCTGAAGACTACACGATTTAGTGTGCCGGTTTTCCTGCTCTCCCCCTTCCCCCGATTTAGCTATGGACCGCCGCTACAGAGGTAATTTAAGGCTACGGAGGTAATTTAAGCTACGGACCGCCGCTACGGACCCCCAGGTAATTTAAGGCATTTGGTGGGGGATTTAATTTAAAGGGTCGGGGTGGGTTTTAGGGGGTTTTAGTGTGCTGTGTTTTAGTGTGCCACTGGTCCCCCAGGTAATTTAAGGCATTTGGGGGGGGGGGTTCGGGAGGGTGGGGGATTTAATTTAAAGGGTCAGGGGTGGGTTTTAGGGTGTTTTAGTGTGCCGGTTTTCCTGCCCTCCCCCTTTCCCCGATTTACGATTTTTTGACGATAAATCGGGGGAATTGGTATTGTATCGTGGCCCTAATGATTTTTGACGATTTAAAATATATCGGACGATATTTTAAATCGTCAAAAAATGATTCACATCCCTACAGAAGAGTCTCCCAGGAGTGGGGAGGAGAGGCTGGAGCAGAAAATAAAAACTGCATGCAATGAAATAAAACAAACAATGTAGTACTATTGCAAGTAATGAAAAAAAAATCAGTGCATGCACATTTACGTAACACAAAGTGGTATAGTGAAATTGAAAGGTGAAAAGGACCAATGGGTGGAGACAGATAAAGAAATGGTAGAAATATTAAACGAATACTTCAGTTCAATGTTCACTAAAGAAGACCCCAGAGAAGGACCGTCGCTAATTAACAAGAAACTAGAGAGTGGAATGGATGAAACTCCATTTATGGAAGAGAATGTATGGGAAGAGCTAGGAAAACTGAAAGTGGACAAAGCCATGGGGCCTGATGAGATTCATCCCAGGATACTGAGGGAGCTCAGAGGTGTGCTGGCAGCTCCGCTGCGTGACCTGTTCAATAGATCCCTGGAAACGGGAGTGGTGCCGAGTGATTGGAGAAGTGCGACGGTGGTCCCTCTTCACAAGAGTGGGAGCAGAGAGGAGGCTGGTAACTACAGGCCGGTTAGCCTCACTTTGGTGGTGGGAAAAGTATTAGAGTCGCTGCTGAAGGAAATAGTGAACTATCTACAAGCAGCAGAATTGCTGGACCAGAGGCAGCATGGTTTCACCAAGGGAAGGTCCTGTCAGACGAATCTGATAGACTTTTTTGATTGGGTGACTAAAGAATTGGATCAAGGAAGAGTGCTTGATGTCATCTACTTGTCGCACACAGGAGGCTTGTGAATAAAACGAGAAGCTTGGGAGTGAGGGCCAAGGTGGTGGCATGAATAGCAAACTGGTTGAAGGACAGAAGACAATGTATGATGGTAAATGGAACTTACTCGGAAGAGAGAGCGATGATGAACGGAGTGCCGCAAGGGTCGGTGTTGGGACCAGTCCTGTTCAATATCTTCATGAGCGACATCGCAGACAGGATAGAATGTAAGGTTTGTCTATTTGCGGATGATACTAAGGTCTGCAACAGAGTGGACATGCCGGAAGGAGTGGAGAGAATGAAATGGGATTTAAGGAAGCTGGAAGACTGGTCGAAGATATGGCAGCTGAGATTCAATGCCAAGAAGTGCAGAGTCATGCATATGGGGTATGGAAGTCCGAAAGAAATGTATTCGATGGAGGGTGAAGGATTGATGTGCACGGAGCAGGAGAGACCTTGGGGTGATAGTGTCTAACATAGAAACATAGAAGTGACGGCAGAAGAAGACCAAACGGTCCATCCAGTCTGCCCAGCAAGCTTTCACACCTATTTTTTTCATACATATCTGTTACTCTGACCGCTGAGGTCAGGGCCCTTATTTATAACTTTTTGGTTCCAATTCCCTTCCACCCCCACAAACGATGCAGACAGCAGTGCTGGAGCTGCATCTAAGTGAAGTATCTAGCTAATTGGTTTGGGGTAGTAACCACGTAAGAAGCAAGCTACTCCCATGCTTGTTTACCCTGCCAGTGCAATTCAGTCCTTGTTGGTTGTCTGAATATAAATCCTCTTTACTTCATTCCCCCCTGCCATTGAAGCAGTGAGCTACGCAGGATATGTATTCCAAGTGAAGTATCAGGCTTATTACAATCTGAAGTCGGCGAAACAATGCGACAAGGCAATAGCTAAAGCCAGAAGAATGCTGGGCTGCATAGAGAGAGGAATAACGAGTAAGAAAAGGGAAGTGGTTATCCCCTTGTACAGGTCCTTGGTGAGGCCTTACCTGGAGTACTGTGTTCAGTTCTGGAGACTGTATTTCAGAAGGGACAGAGATAGGATGGAGGCGGTCCAGAGAAGGGCGACCAAAAAGGTGGAGGGTCTTCATCAAATGACTTATGAAGAGAGATTGAAGAATCTAAATATGTATACCCTGGAGGAAAGGAGGAAAGGAGGAACAGGGGTGATATGATACAGACTTTCAGATACTTGAAAGGTTTTAATGATCCAAAGTCAACTCAAACATTTTCCGTTGGAAAAAAATCAGCAGAACCAGGGGTCATGACTTCCAGGGATGAAGACTCAGAACCAGTGTCAGGAAGTATTTCTTCATGGAGATGGTTGTGGATACCTGGAACTCCCTTCCGGAGAAAGTGGTGAGGACCAAATCTGTGAAGGATTTCAAAAGGGCGTGGGATAAACGCTGAGGATCCATAAAGTCTTGAGGATGTGAATGGAATGAAATGAAGAGAAGAGGCATGGGGGTGGCTTGCGGAATGATGGCTACTACCCTTATTCAATAAACATACACAAGGTTAATGTGACTCCAACATTGCTCTATGCTTCAACGGCAAGAGGAAATGTGGGAAAAAAGATCTGCATTCACAAATAAGCGTGGGAGTAGCTTGCTTGTTGCGGCGGTTTCTACCCCAAACCAAATTAGCCTGATGCTTCACTTTCGTTGCATATCCAAGCAGCTCTCTGCTTCAATGGCAGGGGGGGAACAAAGAAAAGAGGATTTATATGCAAACAACCAACAAGGACTAAATCGCACAGGCTAGAAAAACAAATAAACGTGGGAGTAGCTTGCTTGTTGTGGTGGTTACTACCCTGAACCAATCAAGCCTGATACTTCATTTTGAATACATGTACAGGGCAGCTCATTGCTTCAACGGGAATGAAGAAAAGAGGATTTATATTCAGACAACAACCAACAAGGACTAAATTGCAAAGGCTGGGTAAACAAATAGGCGTGAGAGTAGCTTGCTTATTGCGGCGGTTACTACTCCTAACCATTTAGGCCTGATACTTCACATTGATGCAGCTCCAGCACTGCTCTCTACATCAATGGCGGGGGTGGAAGGAAATTAGAACAAAAAAGTTACCAATAAGGGCCCTGACCTCAGCGGTCAGAGTAACAGATAAGTATGAGAAAAATAAGTATGAAAGATTGCTGGGCAGACTGGATGGGCCATTTGGTCGTCTTCTGCCGTCATTTCTATGTTTCTATATGTTTCTATGATACTATAGTAAAAGAAAAATGTATTAGCATTGGAATACAAATAATATCAGCTTATTCTAAGCAGGGCCGGAGGAACCACTATGTGAGCTATGCCTGTGCCTAAGGGGCCGAGACTTAGGGGCCGCCACCCAGGCAGCAGAATTTTGAAAGGGCAAAAAGTGCCCTTTCAAAATTCTGCCAGCCCCCGACTCGCCCTGCCTCCCCCCCAGTGCCAACCTCCCAACGCCCCCCCCCCCCCCCGGTGGTCCAGCGGAGGGCCCGGGATTGATCTGTCGTTCCCGGGGCCTCAGCTGCCACTAAGCAAAATGGCGCTGGTGACCTTTAGCCCCTACCATGTAACAGGGGCCAACCAATGGCACCAGTAGACCCTGTCACATGGTAGGGGCTGAAGGCCACCGGCACCATTTTGGATAATGGCAGCCGAGGCCCCAGGAGCAGCAGATCGCTCCCAGGCCTTCCGCTGAACCACCAGGGGGGCATCGGGAGGGTGGCACTGGGGGGAGGCAGGGCGAGTTGGGGGCTGGCTGCCTGCCGCGGTGCCCCCTAAGTCTCAGCACCTGGGCTCTGGCTGTGCCGATCTTCCTTTCTTCGGCCACGTGATCAGCTAGACTGCCTGCACCAATCTTCTTTCTGTGTGTGTATGTGGTGTGTATGTGAGAAAGGAATCTGCCAGTTTAAAAAAATGAAATGTGATAATACATATACCTCAACTTTTGTGCTGGTAGCGCAACTTTTGAAAAGTTGGATGAAAGATGAAATTACTGAATTTTAAGCATCCCTCTTCTGGAAAATAAAATGTAACAAAGTGGGTAGAGACAAATACTAAAGCAAAAAAAATTTAAAGTATTTAAAATGTTCATTTCAGCAAAATCACAAATTTAAGATACTGATGCCAGGTGGGGTTGTTTTGGTTTTTTTTTAAAGCATAATTTAAGCATGAAGACTAGAATAGTTCCAATCTGAAATGGTTTTGCTTTTTTTTTTTTTAAAAGCCTTTAGAAAATGTATATTTTTAAATGACTAAGACTGGAATCTTCCCATTTAAAAGGGAAGCTGACTAAGGATGTCTTTCTGTTCCATATCTCCCACATGAATAATCATACGACTGATAGCTTGAAGAAAGACACTTGCTTTATTGCCAGAAAGCGTAAAACAAGAGACAGCTGGTTGGCTGTCCCTTGGGAGGACAGAACCTGAAGGAAGGGTGTCATTTTGCCTTCTGATAGGAATGTGATTTTCTTATTGAACAGTTGGGAGCATCACTTTCACTTTTAGTAAAAGTGAAAAATGCTGCAAGTCTGAAAGCAAGGTGCTTCTGTGAGAGTGTAATGTGTATGTGAGATAGGGAGGGTGCTTCTGTATGTGTGTGGTGTATATGTGAGTCAGGGAGGGTGCTTGTGTGTGTCAATGTGTGTGTGCGAGAGAGATGGAGCATGTTTTTACCTGGCTTGTGGCTGTGAGAGAGGGCATGTGTGTGATTGAGCCTGTTTGTAAGTGAGATAGAACATGTGTGTGATTGAGAGCTTGTGTGAAGGGAAATACAGAGAGCATGTGTGCGATTGAAAGCCTGTGTGTAAGTAAGAGAGAGCGAGAGCATTGTGTGATTGAGAGAAATTGGCCAGAGAGGCGACGTGTGTATATGTGAGAGAGACTGATCAGGGAGATGACTGGTATATGTGTGCTTGTGTGTGAGAGAGAGAGAGACTGGTTGGGGAGATGATTGGTGTGTGAGAGACAGAAACTGGTCCTGAGGGTGTGTCTGGTGTGTGTGTGAGAAAGAGAAGAGACTGGTTGTGGTCCCTAAGAAAGAGGACTATAAGGACAGCTTCAGCAGCTACTGCTGCTTCTGGTGTGGCCTGCAAGGTAAAGGAGTAGGAGAACTGCTGGAGAGGGTAAGTAAAGATGGCTTTTTAAGTTCATTTTTCTTGATTGACTACCATTTTAATTATTGGGTAGTATGTGATGTGTCTGCTGTTTGAAATATTTTATTGGTGTTTGGTAAAGCTTTCAAAATTTGCATGAGTCTTTAATTATTGGATATTCTATTCATCAGCTGTTTTGAAATTTTTATTTGTATGATTTTATAATTATGATTAATGATTTATATATCTTGATTTTATTGATTTGTTTCATGAGGAATGGTGAATTTTTTTGTTTTTCCATTGTTACACTGTATAGAGTCTGGCGTGATGCGTTTTACAGTTCAGTTTTTGCACATTTCTATTTATACTTTATGTGGCTTTATTCTGTATTTGGTGAGGGTTTGTGTTCTGCATGCAAAGACTGAGATGAAGCATTCTTTTAGCATGTGGTTTCTCTGTAAGGATCTGTAAAAGTTTGGCCTGTTCTGTTTTCCTGATAGGAGGTGTATTGATATTTTAGATTCTGGTGTAATATTTGTGGTATTCTTTTTCATAGGTGGGGTTGTTATTCTTTGAGTGTTGGCAAATAGTATTGTGTTGATATGGGAGGACCATGCTGAAATATATCATAATAGGTATGATACCATATGAATTCCAAGATGCAAAGTTTTCTTGTTGGCATCACAACAGTGCATGAAATTATCACAACAACTTGTAGATTAATTAAAAAGATTTTATGTTAAATCTGTTTTTATTATAAATAATGAACATTACCAAAGCATAACATTTGGTACATATTTTCTTAACTCTATCCATATTTTTACCCCTCCTCCCATAACCCTACCTCCCCCCATCCCTCTTTCCCTCCCTGCATCGAAGAAGCACAAGGATCACATATCAAATATCTATACGATTTAAAAAAAGACTTTTAGATTCATGTGGTAAGGTTAGAATAAAGGGAAGCCAGACTGCATTTATTGTTCTTCTAGTCTTGATAGACAGGTGATTAATAGCCAAGGTTTCCATGGTTAGTAGATTTATTATAGAAGAACGCCATAATAATATAGATGGTCCTTCTGAAGTTCTCCAGGCTGTTAGTATGGCTTTACAAGCTAATAAAAAAACTTTTGTAATCCAGAGAATCGAGACCTTATTTCTTTTGAATGAGTTAGGAAAGATTCCAAAAAGTGCCACCAATGAAGAAAATGGAATTTTATAACCCACAACTTTATTTGCAGTATGATAAACTTTCTTCCAAAATATTTGAATTGTTGGACAACTCCAAAAGGAATGACCCAAGTGTGTTGGTCCTCCTTTGCACCTGATACATATATCAGAGTTAGTGAAACCTGCTTTGAATGCTTGATGCTGGGAAATGTACATTCTATAGATAATTTTATATCTAGTTTCCCGCAAGAGCGTATTAATTGTAATTTTACGCATACTAACAAATGCAGATTTCAATACTGCAATTGATATCGGTTGCTCAAGTTCTAATTGCCATTTAAGTTGCACCTTCTCCAAGGACCAAATCTTATATGAAGACTCTAATTGTTTGTACAAATATGATATAGAACGTTTCTGGGGGTTTTCTGGATCAAACCAGTTACTTAAAAATTGCCAATTAGTGTCCATGAAGGTTGGTGAACCAAGCGATTGTATATAATGTCGAGCTTTAAGGTACTGATAATAGTCAATAGCTGAGAGTTTATAAAAAGAACGAAGTTCTTTAAAAGTAAGAAAAGATCCATCCATATGTATTAATTGTCCAATGCATCTGAGTCCCGCACGGTCCCAAAGTCGAAATCGTGATGCATCTGATCCTAAAAAGAACTTTGGATTACCACAAAATGGAAGAAATGGTGATATGTTGTCAGATAACGAATTCTTCCTCATTAGCCATATCCATGTTCTTCTTAAAGGTTGTAAAAGCAGATCTGATTTGATTGTGCGAGATAAAGAAGCGTTAGGAGCATGTAAAGCATAACGAAGCGATATTGGAAGAAGCAATTGTGCTTCAATATAGGTGTCTGAAAAGTATTGTGTGCCCATCAACCAGTCCCCTATGTATCGTAAATTAATCGCATGATTATAGAGTTTCAAATCCGGAAGACCCATACCTCCCATGGATAGTGGTTTCATTAGGATAGATATTTTAATTCTTGGATAAAACTTCCACCTAAAATCTGGCCAGAAAATTAGCACAAGTTCTCAGTTAAATCTCATTCGATCTGTGAATCTCTGCTGTCCAGAAGGTTGATGAAGAGAATGCAGATGCCTGGGAAGAAGACTTGTTTCCAGCACTCTTCATGAGTCCAGGATCAACTTGCTTCCCAGGGATGGATATTCAAAATATCACCAAGAGAAATAATAATATTCCCTCTCTAAATAAAAATTATGCCAAACCTTCTGAAATTCCCTATAGCTAAATTTTCCTAATACTAATAGTGTGTGTCAGTAACTACTCTATAACTGAGAAGCTAACTGGAAAATAACCCAAACAAAATGTATCTAGAAAAATCACTTGAATTCTCTTGCTTAAAACACAACAAAAGGCTGTGCTTGTTCCTGTTGCTAGAACAGGAAACAACTTTACTTTCTTTTCCAGTCTACAGCTAAGCTGCAGGCAAATGTTATCACCTCATGGCTCTCTTTGCCCCTGCCCCTCTCTCTCTCTAAAAAAAGAACCCACCTTTTATACCTAATTAAGATGATTCATTAGCATTCAATCCCTTGTCATTCATTGGCTCCAAGCAAGTATTGCCTGTCCAAGCTTTGATGCAATATATGTACGTTCAAAAATAATTTAGCAAGTCATGGAAAGTTAATTATAATAAATTCTAGTATCTTTTCTTTCCAGTCATGTCCACTGAGTATCAGTGTAATCTAGTAAATAACATAGCATTGGCTTCCAGCCAAAGGGTCCCACTTTCTGTGACACAAAATTTTCCGAGAGACATCAAGGACGTAAAAGACATCACAAATAAGTGTGAAAGACCATCCTATTGACTTTCAAACAAACATCATCTATTTACATTACTTTCAGGTCAATACAGTAAAGTGGGGCCGCGGTTACCCCGCTCCTAACCCGCTTTCTACTCACTTTCCGGCTGCGTTAGCCCTTCCTGCGATACACAATCCCCTTTAACCGATTCTTACCGCCTCTTTAAATCACCGGGTAACCCCTTCCGCACACGGCATGTATATCAGATGTAAACAATCAAATTAGCTATTCCCTCCCATACAGTAACGCGCGCCCAGACTATCGCTATTTTACCCTGCCGTTTTTCCGCATGTTTAACCTGCTAACTTATCGCCTACCCTTACTCCTGCATTAGAGGCAGGGGGTACTGGTAGATGGCAAACTTTCCCCCAAAAGGAAACCTCTAAAAACCTAAAATCCCCTCCTCCCGAAGTGACTCGACATTACTTTTTGTTGCTTTCTTACTTTTTGTTGCTTTTCAGCCCCTTCCCTTCTCTGCCGCCCTCCGGAGGGGGCAGCCAGCGGCGAAAGCGGCGAAAGCGGCTTGCAGCGTTCCCCCCCGCGCAGGTCCCGGTTTTCCTGGCTCGGCCCTCATCAAATTGTGAAGTTAGGTGAGAGCCCACTGTTCTGTGCTTTTCAGCCCCTTCCCTTCTCTGCCGCCCTCCGGAGGGGGGAGCCGGCAGCGAAAGCGGCTTGCAGCGTTCCCCCCCCCCCCCCCCGCGCAGGTCCCAGTTCTCCTGGCTCAGCCCTCATCAAATTGTGAAGTCAGGTGAGAGCCCACTGTTCTGTGCCCTCTCCAGTCACGGCGCGAGTGAAGCGAAGCGTACTTTCATTGGCCTGAGCGCCCGTCAATTTGGGCGCTCCAGCCAATGAAAGCACATAGACGGGCATGCGTGACGCACGCCGTGATGTCACGTGCGCCCGTCCATGTGCGCCCAAATGGACGGGCGCTCAGCCAATGAAAGCACGCCCATCTATGTGCTTTCATTGGCTGGAGCGCCCAAATTGATGGGTGCTCAGGCCAATGAAAGTACGCTTCGCTTCGCTCCTCTCGCCCCGTGATTGGAGAGGGCACAGAACAGTCGGCTCTCACCTGACACTTTTAACTCCTCGTCGAGGGAGAAGGGAGGTGCGGCCGGAGAGCATGCCCCCTTGGTGATGTCATCTTCAGGAGCCCCGGGACATCATATAAGAACGGGCCCTGCGGTGTGTGAGTCGGGGAAAGGAGGTGAACCGACTGCTAGCTGGGACCCCGAGATGAGTGCCTTGGTGCGGTGTGAGTGAAAAAAGAACTTTTAACTCCTCGTTGAGGGAGAAGGGAGATGCGGCCGGAGAGCACGCCCCCTTGGTGACGTCATCTTCAGGAGCCCCGGGACATCATATAAGAACAGGCCCTGCGGCGCGCAGCCGCTGGCATGCAGCCAAAGCCGCATGCCACAGGGGTGCGCCCCTGGTAAAATTTTTCTTCCCTTTCTTTTTCTTTTTCTTTTTATTGTTTCTTTGTAATTAGTGGTCATTATGGGAAGAAAATGCAAATCAAAGACCTGGACCTCCTCTCCAACAACATCTGGCCCAAAGAAAATCGGACCCATGGACGACCATATTATACATATGGGTGAGTCCTTGGTTAGGGACGATATAGAAGGGAATTCCCAGTTGGGGGTTTCCTTAAGTCCCAGGTCTGTGCAACCCCCCTTACAGCCCCTAGGAGAAGGTATTGGTTTGACAAATGATCCCCTAACAGTGACCCAAATAGGAACTGAGTGCACTGTAGAAGGGAACAGGTGATTGGTAAATGAAATGGAAGAAATTAGAACAACTGTTAGTAATAATGTAGCTCCATGTTTCGTAGTTCCATGTCCAATGGTTCTACCAGATATAACTGAAGAGGGTGAAGAATGCAATGTGGAACCAGAAAGCGTTACCCTCCTAGATGTATGGAGGTTATCGGCAAAAATTGATAAAAAATTATCTAAATCTGTTTCACAAGTGCATGAGGCCCACTGGGGATTTGGCTTCAGAGAGCACCGCTATCCCAATATGCGTGAATCTGCAAAAGTGCCCACTGGCCCACAAGGCTGTGCCTGGATGTACACTAAAACTGGGACCACTGTATGCACACCCCAAGCTTGTAACTACAAAAGAGGCCCACTGGGGATTTGGCTTCAGAGAGCACTGCTGTCCCAATAATATATATGTGAGTCTGCAAAACTGCCCAGTGCCCACTGATGCCCAGTGAGTGCACTGTCTTCTTGGTTTAGAAGAGCACAAAGAGACAGCCTGAGTTCAATAAATATATGTGAGTCTGCAAAACTGCCCAGTTCCCACTGATGCCCAGTAAGTGCACTGTCATCTTGGCTTAAAAGAGCACAAAGAGACAGTCTGAGTTCAATAAATATATGTGAGTCTGCAAAACTGCCCGGTGCCCACTGAGGTTCAGTGAGTGCACTTTCTTCTTGGCTTAGAAGAGCACAAAGAGACAGCCTGAGTTCAATAAATATATGTGAGTCTGCAAAACTGCCCAGTGCCCACTGAGGCCCAGTGAGTGCACTGTCTTCTTGGCTTAAAAGAGCACAAAGAGATAGCCTGAATTCAATAAAAAAAACTGCAGTTAAATAAAAAGGATGGCAGCAAAAACGAAGAAATATATTTTCAATGGAAAATTCTATCAAAGTAGCTAGCAATTTAATATATCTTCCACCCACAACACCCAAATCCTGCTTGCATCCTACCCCAAGGGGTAAAATAAGCAGAAAATTTTTATTTATTTATTTATTTAGGTTTTTTATATACCGGCATTCACGACAACAATCACATCATGCTGGTTCACAGTAAAAACAGGGGTGCATAATAAACTTCAAGTAAACTATGGTGCGGAAAAAGCAGTTACATATAACAAGGGTAGTAGAACAGCTTCTCTCAGTGGCACAGACAGAGAGACCGTCTCAGATCAATAAAATAAAGTGCGGTCAAAAAAAGCATGGCTAGCTGGCGGCAGCACTGCAGCAAAATCGAACAAATATCTTTTTCAATGGAAAATTCTATCAAAGTAGCTAGCAATTGAATACAGATTTGAGACACTCAGACTAGCTCTGAGTGCGACCACCTCCCCAGACATTCTCCGCCAAGAAAGTGTGTGGCACACCACGGGCTTAACGTATAAATAGTGCTGCATCATCAGGAATAGCATCACAGAGCACTGAGTGAGCGCGGCGATTGGCTGCATTACAAAAAATGCTTAGCTCTGATAGGTTGATTTCTGTTCTCCTTGCCAACCTGTCTGACCCATTCTATGACACGGCTTTGAGGTCACTTATGACTCACAGGAAAGGGCTGGTTTTTATTATCTCCTATTTCAAACGGCCGCTAAGAAATCACTGCAAGCCAAAAGAATGAAACTAATATGATATGTTGTATTTGTGGGGGATCGCGATGAATTTTGCGAACCCATGACGGATTGCCAATGCTTTGAAAACGAATGCAATCCCTAGTGTGAGGTGTTCAGAGAAGAATGTGTAAAGAGAGAGAGAGTAAGGTATAGGAAAGGCTGTGAATGAGGGAACAGAGGGTTCTGAAAGAAGAGATCAGTCTTTTCCCAAATCCAGGATCTCCTCTTTCTTCTTCCCTTCCTTGATCCCCCTTATCTCTTCTCCAATTATTCCCTTTTCCTCTGATCCTTCAATCCCCCTATTCCCTTTTCCTCTGATCCTTCAATCCCCCTATCCTTTTTACCTCCTCCCCTCCTGCCCTCCTTCATCCTTTATCATCCTACCCCTCCTACTGAAGATTCCTTCTCCCTTGTCCACTGATATTCCCTGTTTCTCCCCATTCCTCAGATTCCTCTTCTTTATCATCTTCCTCCCTTCCCAGTGCCATCACTAAGAACCCTTCCCCCAGAAAAAGGAAGCAAATAAATTAACTGGATACAGAAATGTCAGAAAATGTCTTTATTTTTATAAAGGAAAATAAAAATACACATTAATTAATATGCAAATCTATGCACAATTATGTGAATTTTGCCATATAATTTGCTATCTTTTACTGCAGAATCTTGAAAAGTATGCCACAGGAAATTGGGGGCACCTCATGCAAAGAGCTCCTATCACTCAGGAAAAGAGTATAATATCAGGAAGTTGGCTGACCTGGTGTAGTTATTTGGCGCGACACCGGCAGTGATCGCACCGCGGAAGTGCGATCGCTGCCGGCTATCGCAGGACCGCTCCCCCCGTTTCGGCCCCCCGTTACCGCCGAATTCACTATGCCTTGCAGCATTAGAAAATCCAGCCCTAAAGCCTTTTCATCAACACTTTCTACACTATTTATTTACAAGGAGGTACTTGTCTCTTTCCATGTTTTTACCCTTTACTGCTTTTAACTCAATTGATGGGCAATAGATGGAAGTGTGCTGTCTGTAATTAGAAGTGACTATCTCTCAGGTCACGCTTTGACATGCAAAAGTGGACATTATTGTACCCTTAGGTTTACATTTCTACCCCAGCTCCTGGTGCCAGAGGAGGAAGATGTGGTCTGAGTTGTCATTCCCTTTCTCAGCAGGGGAAGGATTATTAGGTGGAGAAAAAGGGAAAGAATTTCACCTGTCCTTTCTTTCACATCAGCTCTTGGTTTCTTGCAATTCTATGAGGAGAGGGTAATAATTCAACGGCACAGGGAAAGATTTTGCAGCCCTTGCCATTGCCATGGAATCAAGGGATACCAGCGTCCCTAGGTATATGTTTTGCACAGAAGCAAAATAGGCGTAAAAAATTAAATCCAGTTAATCACGTTCAGCTTTTTCTGACATTTTATGTGATCTGCTTGTAGAAATTAGATGCAGATGATTCTTCGAATAAGGTTCCAACCTATTTAGTTATAGAAAAAAAATATTTATTACATATTTATTTTAAGAAATTCTAAGCAAATTACAATATAAAACTGATATACCAAATATATGCCCACATTACAATTAACAATAATAATATCATTAATAATTGTGGGGATTCCCTGGTTGCCTACTAGATGGCTCTAGATCCTTGCCCTGGTAGGTGATAGCTAGAGGGAAGACCATTCCCTGCAGCATCTCCCTCTGAGGTTGTTTGTGATGGTTTGTTTTCTGTGGTGTGGTCAGTTTGAGTTAGCCTTTGATGAGGAAGGAACTATTTTTGGTTTCCTCTACACACCCCACTCATTATTTCGTTACTGAGGACACTCTCAACAGTGCACAGCCTGCCTGTGAGGAGCTGCCTTCCTTTTAAGAGAGACTTTGTTAAAATTGTACTATTTTTGGATAGACTGGTGTGAAGCCTTGTACCTGTTGGTGATGGTCAGCTCCAGATCCGAAGGCCAGGTAGCTGAAAACCTGTGGGCCTCCCTTCTAGTTCAGAGAAGGCGCAGCAGTGACAGCATCAACCCAGAATGAGAACTTTTGGCTTTGAAGTGTTTTCTCCTTTTCCATGTTGTGAGGAGGTTTTTGGATCTACCCCTCCTCTTTGGGAAACTGTGATAGCAGTTTCCTGTTCATCATCAGATCTCTCCTCCAGAGAGGTCACAATGAAATCAGAAGTTCAGGAAGAAGGGGCAAGATCAGGAGACCCATAAATGGATCTCCACCCTAAGGGTCACAGGACACAGGTTGAGAAAGGACAGTCTGATTTTGGACTCGGGTAGGATTTTTCCGGGATTATGGGGATCCCTTCATTTATAGGATTTCCCTGGCCCACTGGGACAGTTTATATTCACAGGAAAGGAGTGATAAGCCTCAGCCCAGGAACCTGAGAGGTAGGACACCTACACAGAGAAGGAGAGACCAGTGTAAGAAAGTCACACTTTTGGATTAATTTTTTGGACATTGATTTCACTTTGAAGAATCAGTAAATTTATTTGAACACCCACAACTGTGACCCGCCTGTTTGTCCCAGCAGCACAGCATCTCAGCAGGAAACAGAGAGTGATAGTGATATACACACACAGAAAGGAAAAGTCACCTCCCCTCTGCCTTCACCCCCACAGAGAAGAACCCACACTTTGGGGACAAGCAAGAGGGAAAGAATGTTAGTGGAGACAGCACCAGAGAAACAGATTCTTTTGTGTGCCCTTGGAAACAGTCCAAATCCATGAAAAAAGATTGCAAAATAAAATGCAGAGTATCCTTATTCCTTCCCAGATATAAATAAAATCTAAATACTTGTGAAATAATCATGTTGTTAGCTGCTTGCGGAAGAACAACAAATCTTGCGTAATCCGCAGCTCTTATGGGAATTAGCTTCAAACAGTCAAAGCCAATACAGAAAAAGCCCTTTGACAAATCGACATTCAGCAAACTTCCCCTATCATGGGGACCACCAACGAGCCCTCACCTTGAGAGCAAAGTGAACAATTCAGAACATATAAAGTCATATATTGATTAGTTGATTAATATTTTCTTTCAGAAAAAAAAATAGCTTGCCAACCATTGGTGTTTCTGGCTTTGATTTTTGCTCTGTTTCTCTGCTTTTTCTTCTCTGTTCCACTTCTATCTCTGATCTGTTTTTCAACTTCTCTTCCTGGTGTCTTTTTGGGAGCCTTCTTTTATATTTTCCATTTCAGTTCTGCTTTTCTCTTCTTTGTCTCTTTCCTCGTTCAACAGTAAATTTGTAATTCCTTATTCCTCCTCTCTTAGGGCCTCATTTTCCAATATCGTAGTGGTAACGCATGAGGGGGCGTGTCCTATGCAAATAAGGCAGTTTTCGTGCAGCGGGGAAACATTGCGTGCCGCGATGTTTTCGCCATTTGCGGAACCGGAGTCGCAAATCGCGAAAACATCGTGCACTGCGATAAAACAACCAATGAATCTTTGCAGTACACAAAAGTGTCCAGCCAGGAGTATCACAGTCCACAACAATTCCATGCCAAACAGTGGGGAGAGAGAGAGAGAGAACCTTCCTATAGTGCCTATGCCCTAGACAGGTATTTGTATCCCTATGGGAGGGCCACCTAGTAACTCGAGGTGGGGATTAGGTATGAGCGTCGGGGGTTGGGGGCCACTTTCACATTCAACATGAGACCTGCGGAAAGAACAGTGGTCTCTAGTGAAGATTTGCTGGCCGTCGGAGTGAGGACACTCACTCCAAGAAGAGATTTGGGCAACGTTCTCTCAACCTGTCCATCAAGCTAGGTTGAGAGAACGTTGCCCAAATCTCTTCTTGGAGTGAGTGTCCTCACTCCGACGGCCAGCAAATCTTCACTAGAGACCACTGTTCTTTCCGCAGGTCTCATGTTGAATGTGAAAGTGGCCCCCAACCCCCGACGCTCATACCTAATCCCCACCTCGAGTTACTAGGTGGCCCTCCCATAGGGATACAAATACCTGTCTAGGGCATAGGCACCATAGGAAGGTTCTCTCTCTCTCTCTCTCTCTCTCTCTCTCTCTCTCTCTCTCTCTCTCTCTCTCCAATAACTTTACATAAACTCCACCCCCTGAATACTGAATTTGCATTCACAAATTTAACTCCTTAGAAAATGACCCCCTTAGTCTCCTCCTGTTCACTTCTTTCTGTTTGTCCCCTGTTATTCTGCCCCTTCTTCTTTCTTTCTTTCCTTCCTCTCTTCCTTCTGCTTTTCTATCCTCCATTCTTTCCTAAACCTATTTCTCATCCTTTGCTCCTACATGATCTGTACTTTCCTTCCTTCTACACTATTTCCACTTTCCTCCCTTCTTCCTGTAATTTCCCTCCCATCTCTCTTTGTCCTACTCTTCCTCCTCCCACTCACTCCCATCATAAGAAGAACATAAGAACATGCCATACTGGGTCAGACCAAGGGTCCATCAAGCCCAGCATCCTGTTTCCAACAGTGGCAATCCAGGCCATAAGAACCTGGCAAGTACCCAAAAACTAAGTCTATTCCATGTTACTGTTGCTAGTAATAGCAGTGCTATTTGTATTTTCTAAGTCAAATTAATAGCAGGTAATGGACTTCTCCTCCAAGAACTTATCCAATCCTTTTTTAAACACAGCTACACTAACTGCAGTAACCACATCCTCTGGCAACAAATTTCAGTGTTTAATTGTGCGTTGAGTAAAAAAGAACTTTCTCCGATTAGTTTTAAATGTGCCACATGCTAACTTCATGGAGTGCCCCCTAGTCTTTCTATTATCTGAAAGAGTAAATAACCGATTCACATTTACCTGTTCTAGACCTCTCATGATTTTAAACACCTCTATCATATCCCCCCTCAGCCGTCTCTTCTCCAAGCTGAAAAGTCCTAACCTCTTTAGTCTTTCCTCATAGGGGAACTGTTCCATTCCCTTTATCATTTTGGTCACCCCTCTCTGTACCTTCTCCATCGCAACTATATCTTTTTTGAGATGCGGCGACCAGAATTGTACACAGTATTCAAGATGTGGTCTCACCATGGAGCGATACAGAGGCATTATGACATTTTCCGTTTTATTCACCATTCCCTTTCTAATAATTCCCAACATCCTCTTTCCTCTTCCTGTCTTTCCTCCCTCCTGTTTTCCTGCTCCTATCTCAGCAAAGCCAGATGTAATGTGAGGGCCTCAAATCTCTGTGGAAGCAGAAGCGTCTATACCGATAGTGCCTCTTTCTGGGATCATGGGGGAGTAGAATTGCCCTACCCACATTGGAGGCAGCAGCATCAGGAGATGCCACAAATCTTTGAGAGTGTGGAGGAATGGAATACCCCCACTCCCACACAGAAGCCACAGATCTACTATGGCTAGTTGGATCTCCTATCACAACCCCTTCCTCTCACCATTGCTACCACCACGCTCCTCTATCCTTGTTTTTTCTCATCCTCATTGCAATTGATTAGTCTTTTTTTTCCCCTAAGGGCTCGGGGAATCAACTGAAGATAAGCAGCTGCAGGGGCCAAGCCTTTCATTTTGGGAACAATGTCTAAAATCAGGGACTTCTGGTAACCTTATGCATTGGCCCACTAGAATTTCTCCAGCTGTTCCATCAATCCAATCTATCCCTGTCTTGAGCCCTGTGACCAGTAACACCAACACAGCCATTCAAGTTAGGGTTCACCTCAAAGGTAAAGTAACAACTGGACGCTTTCTTAGTAAGAAAAAAAATTAATAGTTGTAATGAAACAAATTTTCTTGATATCTGATAGAAAATCAAATAGATTCTTATTATAGTCTTAATTGATTTAAATCTTATTCCAGCCTGTTTCAAGTAGTTATGAAAAGTGCATGAAAGATAGCTGGTCTTTGAGAGCAACTGCTATAGCTATTTATCTTGTTGCAGCAATGGGATAGACACTGTTCTTCTTAAAGTTTCATATTATAGCACTGACGTTCTTAACTTTCACACACTTACCAACACTTCCATGATTATCATTCCTGTATGTACATGGCTATGTCAAAGTACAGTACTGTTTTTGTATGCTTCTTATTCACTTTAATTTATGAATAACTCTTGAAGCTAAATCATGCCAATATTCTTGACATATGTAATGCTAATTTCTATGCATTCTTCAGAGTTCATTGCTTGAAATTGACACCAACAGATTTGCTGATGTAAAATTTAAAAATGAACTGACAGATCTGCTTTTTCTTTCAGGGAGATTATCCATTTCCTTCTCAGGGTATTATTTCACAAGACCAAGCTCACAGTAAGAAAAGCATGCTGAGATGTCTCCTGAATAACTTTCCAAGTAAAATGACAGATGTTGAATATGTCATATCAGCCCCTAATTCACTGCTTCTCGACCCAATCCCTGGATCACCCTAGTCAAGACCTTGACATTTTATTTCTTTTATTGGTTAATTTGTCTCCTGCCTTTTCATTGTTAGCTCAAGGCAAGTTACATTCAGGTACAATAAGTAAAATTTAAGGGGGTCATTTACTAAGCTGCACAGCTTTCCTCTGGATAAGGAAAATACTGTGAGGTTTACTAAACTATATTACTTGATGCTGCAGCTTTGGAAACTGTGTAGTATTTTCCCCAGCGGAAAAATACTACTTAGAAAAAGACCATGAGCCTGGATAGGTGGCCCACAATTACTATGCAATAGCAGCCCCTCAACCTGGGGCTACCATCTAGTTAAAGGGTCCGAGTGGCCCTCAGAAAGCCCCTCCTTGTTACTTCCAAATGGGGACAATGGGGACAATGGGGACAATTTTTAAAAATATATTTAAAATCACACAGCGCTGAACCCTCCCCTCTCTTTTCAAACCCCCTCCTTTGTAGAAAATACCTTCAGGCCTTTGAAAATCCCCCAACAGGGCTCAGGGTCCAGCCCAGGCAGTAAGACTCACCCCATAAAGCCCCTTCTCATCATACCATTGTATCCCTGGTTGGCTAGTTGGGCCCAGAGCACCTCCTAGGCTCCAGGCCTTGCACCATCCAACTAAAAATAGCGCTAATTGGACTCTATTCAACTTAGGCCCCTATCATGTGATACCACCCCTAGGGAAGTACATACACCAATCCTGGGATGCAGCAGTCAGCTACCGCTATACATGCTGAAAACCTCCAAATTTAAGGAATCGGGAGGGTAGGAGGTTTAAAATTGGGGTGCGGGAGGGATGAAGGGGGCCTGGAGGCCAACATTTGCTTAAAATTTGGCAAGACCCAGGAGTGGGCCAGAAGGGGGAAGCCATCACAGCCCTAATATTAAATCTTTGAGTTGCAGGGGTTTTGGGGAAGGGGCTGCAGACTTCTTCTTTTCTTTGATGAGTTGCAGGGGTTTTGGGGAATGGGCTGCAGACTAGGGATGTGAATCGTTTTAGGACGATTAAAATTATCATCCGATAATTTTAATATCGTCTTAAACCGTTATGGAACACAATACAATACAGATTCTAACGATTTATCGTTATAAATCGTTAGAATCGTGAGCCGGCACACTAAAACCCCCTAAAACCCACCCCCGACCCTTTAAATTAAATCCCCCACCCAAATAACTTAAATAACCTGCGGGTCCAGCGGCGGTCCGGAACGGCAGCGGTCCGGAACGGGCTCCTGCTCTGAATCTTGTTGTCTTCAGCCGGCGCCATTTTCTAAAATGGCGCCGAAAAATGGCGGCGGCCATAGACGAAAAAGATTGGACGGCAGGAGGTCCTTCCGGACCCCCGCTGGACTTTTGGCAAGTCTCGTGGGGGTCAGGAGGCCCCCCACAAGCTGGCCAAAAGTTCCTGGAGGTCCAGCGGGGGTCAGGGAGCGATTTCCTGCCGCGAATCGTTTTCGTACGGAAAATGGCGCCGGCAGGAGATCGACTGCAGGAGGTCGTTCAGCGAGGGTTCCGGCGCCTCGCTGAACGACCTCCTGCAGTCGATCTCCTGCCGGCGCCATTTTCCGTACGAAAACGATTTGCGGCGGGAAATCGCTCCCTGACCCCCGCTGGACCTCCAGGAACTTTTGGCCAGCTTGTGGGGGGCCTCCTGACCCCCACGAGACTTGCCAAAAGTCCAGCGGGGGTCCGGAAGGACCTCCTGCCGTCCAATCTTTTTCGTCTATGGCCGCCGCCATTTTTCGGCGCCATTTTGGAAAATGGCGCCGGCTGAAGACGACAAGATTCAGAGCAGGAGCCCGTTCCGGACCGCTGCCGTTCCGGACCGCCGCTGGACCCGCAGGTTATTTAAGTTATTTGGGGGGGGGGTTCGGGAGGGTGGGGGATTTAATTTAAAGGGTCGGGGGTGGGTTTTAGGGGGTTTTAATGTGCCGGTTTTTCGATTTTTCGATTTTTCACGATTTTTAACGATTTTTCACGATATTTTACCCCCCCAAACGGCAACAATACGATTCCCTCCCCCTCCCAGCCGAAATCGATCGTTAAGACGATCGAGGACACGATTCACATCCCTACTGCAGACTTGGCCCAGCAGGGCCCTGCATTTGAAGTTAGGGAGGGTACAGTAATAAAGTCACTAGGCCTATGACCTTTTTTAAAAAAAAAAACAAACAAACTGCTGCTGCACTTAACCAGCTATATTCTCTTGAATATAGCTAGCTAAGGTAAAGTTTTCCTGCCACATAAGACCCAGTTGGATAATTTTCTATTTAACCGGCCGTATTCAAAAAATATCCAGTTAGGTTTAAAATGCTGCAGTTAGTGGTTTACTTTAATCAGGATATTCAGTTTGTTGTTTATCCCACTGAATACCCGGGACAAGTTACCTGGCTAGCCATAACCAGATAACTTGTCCACTCATGGACATATTGAATATTGACCTCCTTAGGTTTACATTGTTTTCAAACTCTGGCGCTAGGTGCATCTCATGAACACAGTTGTTTTCTTCTTACATGCATGTTCCTCCTTCATTGCCCCTTTTAGGTTATGAGGGCAATTTTCAAAGGAATTTCCATGGGTAGAAAGCATTTTAGCCACATAAATCAGTTGTCTGAAAATTGCCCACCCTGTATGAGGGTACAAGTATATGCTACTTTTACAACCTGCATACTTTACTTTTACTTGCATTGTAGTGGAGGTGTTCCAAGGAAGGGATTAGCTAAGGGAAGGAAACTATGAGTATAGTTTTTGATTTTCAAAACACTGAGCCCAGCTTTTAGAACTGCATGCAATATACCATTTTTGCAAGGAAGGGGTTTGCAGAGATTTATGCTAGTATTTTAAAAACTGTAATGTGAGAGTGATGCAGGTTTAGAATACGTGTATCTCCATTCCCAAAAGTACATCCTTACTTTTTTGGGTGCGCAGTGGTACTTCCAAGCATGTACTGTACTCCTAGGCATGAAATGGTATGCATATACTATTTTGCATACACTGTTTCTGCTCCCACAGGGGCATACTCATTTGCAAAATGGCCACCCTAGTAAGAATATCAAACTTCACAGATGGGGATGTGTACATACTCGTAGACCTAATTGTCAAGAATGAGGACATTTTCATCTTGGCAAAACACAAGCTATGTTTAGGCAATTCACACTGTACATATAGTCCACCATTCAGGGGAAACTTTTTATTTATTTATTTGTTTATTTTACTTTTAGCCCACTCTCTACACCAGATGCCCAAAGTGGCTTACAATAAAAACATACTCAGTTTCATCATACAATTTTTAAAAGATGAGAAAAGAAAATACAGCCTAATAATCAAAGAAGAAAAATAGAGAACACTGCATAATGGAATCAGCTTTACATCTTGATTCTTCATGCGGACGACCACTGATATGTTTCAGGATGCTCTGGCAGAATATTCTGCATGGCTTAAAGAAGTTCACTTAGAGAGGCGACCGATCCCTGTGGATGGTACTCTATAAAGCAAGTTCATCTGGAGCAAAGAATGCTTGTCTAAAGAAAATTGTTTTCAAAGCTTTTTTAAAGTTTTTAAAATCCTGGATGTCTCTTATTGAGTCTGGAAGTGAGTTCCATAATGTTGGTCTAGCTACTGAAATGGCTCAATTCCTAGTTATATCAAGCCTTGCATTTCTATATTAGGTACTTCCAGGAGAATTTTGGTGGCAGAGCATAGGTGCCTTGTTGGCTTATAGATTCTGAGAGAATTACTTAGCCAGATGGATGATTTGTCATGTATCAAATCAAATATGATTGATAAAACTTTGAATTGAATGCAATAGGTGATTGGAAGCCAGTGTAATGACATTAATGCAGGAGTTATATGATCTCTTATACGTGTTCCAGTTAGGAGGTGAGCTGCAGAGGTAGCGGGTGAGTAACGCATGATGGTAAAACTAAGATTCAAGGAGTTGCAGTAATCCAAGCCTTTTAACACAAGTGACTGTAATACCAAATGAAAATCATGGGGTTCCAGAAGAGGGTTCAAACATTTAAACATTATGCAGAGTCTGAAAAGAAGATTTGACCAGAGTTGAAATTTGATGTTGCATTGAAAGGTTGGAATCTATTAAAACACCTTAGTTTCTAGCTTTTCAGGTAATTGGAATGTTGTGTCCTTTGAAGTTCAGGGCAGTAGGGATTTTCGGAGATGGGCTTTTGATACTTGAAAGCAGCATAATTTCTATTTTTGTGATATTTAATTTTAAACAGCTTTGTAGTATTCTATTCATCAATTTACTGAATTAATACAGATGGTAACCAGATCCAGAGTATTAGTCCATGATGAATTGTAAGGAACAAAAAACTGGATGTCATCAGCATATAGTTATACCTAGGCATGCCAATAATTGGCAAACAGGGGCTTCGTAGATGTTGAAGAATATGGCTGATAAAGCTGAGGCCTGAGGGACTCCAGAGCACAAAGCATACCATCTTAAAGTGCAGGGACTGATTTTAACTAGTTCCGTTCTTTCTGTCAAATAAGATGTAAACCAATTGAGTACTGATTTAAATATTCCTACGGATAGTAAGCACATAAAAAAAATGTTGTGATCAAGGGTATTAAATGCTAGGGATGTGCAGGGGAAAAAAATGTGTTTTTGTTTTTGGTTCGTTTTCAGGAGGTTATTTTTCCCACGATTTTTGGTTTGAGAATTGTTTGATTCATTTCAATCATGAGAAACAATGAATCAAACAATAAAAAAAAAAAAAAAGCTGAAAAACAAAAATGAGGCCTCCCAGGGCCTCCCACCCGCTCACCCAGAAAGATGCCGGGGCCAGGATTTCCGGTGGGCATCTGCCAGCAAGGCCTAGACCCAGGCCAAAACATTGGCCTACGCTAGGCCGACGCCTCGGCCGAGCCTAGGCCCAAAGCCTGGGCCTCAGCCTGGACACAGGCCTGACGCTGCAACCCAACCGAGAGGCTGGGTCCTAAATCCGGGGCCTCTGCCTAGGCTGGTGCCTAGACCCAGGCCTGACTCCGCCACCTGACCTGGAAGCTGGATCCTGACATATTACCTTACAAAAAAATGGTGCCGTCTGCTGGGGCGAATACGCCAGAGTTAATTAACTCAGGTGCAACCCCAGCAGACAACATCAGAAGAGAAGGACGATGAGGGAAAAGCTGAGAGGCCTGGACTCAGGGGCTGGGCCTAGTCCATGGTCCGGGCTTCGGGACCCAGCCTCCAGGCCAAGCCTTTGCATCAGGCCTGGGTCTGGGCCAAGGTCCCCGCATTGAGACCTGGCCTCTGGGCCATGTCACAGTGGCGGGCCTGGGTTCAGGCTGAGGCCCAGGCTTTGGGACCTGGCCTCCGGACCAGGCTGTGGTGTCGGGGGTGGGTCTAGGCTCCGGTCTAAGCTGAGGCACAGGCATCAGGACCCAGACTCCATGTTGGATCACGGCGTTGGGGCTCCAGAATCAGGACACAGATTCTGGGACGGATCACAGCGGTGAGCCTGGGTCCGACCTAGGCCAAAACCCAGGCATTAAGACCTGGCCTTTGGGTTAGGTTACAGCATCGGGCCTGGGTCCCGGCCGAGGTCCAGCCTTGCAATAGGATAACCAACGGATAGGGTAAAACCTTTTTCATGTCTCAGCTGAGGCTCCAGGCCAAGACCCTGGCATAATGCTCGGGCCTAGGCCATGGACCCTTCTTTGGGCCTTGGCCTATGCCCTAGGCAAGGCCCCAGCTTCAAGCCTAGGCTTAGGCTGAAGTGCTGGTGTTTTGCTAGGGCATAGGCTGTGGCCCCTGCTTTGGGCCTCGGCCTAGGCCTTAGATGAGGCTCCAGCCTCAGGCCTAGGCTTAGGCCCGATGCATTTTGTTTTCAAACAAATTCAACAAATAACGTTCATTTCATTTGGGGGCCCCCAGTTTGTTTTGGGGTCCCCGAATGAAACAAATCTACCATATTTGTCACATTTTTGAAATTCATTTGAAACAAAAGCACATCTATACTAAATGCTGCAGTTATGTCGAGTAACACAAGGATGTAGTCAATGTTTGTATCAAACCCATAGATTATTGTATCAAATGAGGAAAATAAGAATGTTTCTGTGCTTAATTTTTGTCTAAATCTATGCTATTGTTGATCAAAGATATGATTATCACTACTGAAATCAGTAAGTTGGTACAAGACAACAGATTCTATAATCTTAGCAAGGGAGGCTAGGTAAGAGATAGATCTAAAATTATTGAAATCTAAAGGATCAATGAGTGATTTTTTTTATGAAACATAGTTACAGTGCACATTTCAAGCAAGTAGGTAATTTCCCAGATGTTAGGGACAAATTAACAATTTTAGAAATATATTTGGTTGTTTCAGCCTTATAGAGCTTTAGCATAGCTGTGGAACATGGATTCAGGCTATTTGTTTATTTACAAAAATTTTTACCCACCCTTCCAAAGTTCAGGTTGGGGTACATAAAAACATTCATATTAAGAGCAAAACAATTATGTTACAAGCACGAATGCAAGCAATCATATGACAAAAAACAATAAGCAATCGATAAGCAAAACAACTGAGGAAAACAATTGCCAGCGTGAACTTGTTTGACAGTCAGTTAGCCATGGTATATGTCTTTTGAAAAAAAAATGTTCTCAATGTTTTCTTAAAACATTTTTGCTTGGAGATTGATCTTATTTCATGCAGGAGGGAGTTCCACAGCATGGGTCCAGTCATGGAAAAGGCACACTCTCTAGTTTCAATGAGACGGACAAACCTTGGAGATATAATTTCCAAAAGACCTTGATTTGAGGAATGCAGAGTCATGAAGGAATGTATAGTTTCAATGTAGCTGATATCCATGGAGAGGAAATGTTATTCAGAAGGTTGTGAATAATGACAGCAAGCTTATATTGAAGACGTAATGTGAAGGGAAGCCAATGGAGTGTTGCGGGAGCACTAGGGAGTGGTCCCGATCTGGGAGAGAGCGTATGCTCTTGGGCCATGGCATGACCCCAGAGGGGATTCTGGAGAAGCACCGAGGCAGGCAAGGAGTATCCGAGCACGAGCAGCAGGCTGGAGATTCGGGGCCCTGACCTCTGCTGAACCTGAATGCACCAGAAGAAACCCGGCAACGCAATGCTGGTCTCTGGGATAGCCCTTGACCACTCGATAGCCCTTTTGGACCCGCCACCTGGGAATGGCAGGTGCAACAGGACAGAGGTCGAGGACAGGCGATGGCACTGGAACAAGGACGAGACAAAGGCACTTGGAGACTTGGATGAGACTTGGAGACTTGGACAGGGTTTCAGGATACACGGAGACTTAGATAAGGATTCAGGATGCTTGGAAGACTCGGACAAGGATTCAGGATACTTCGAAGACTTGGACAAGGTTTCAGGGTTCAGGCACTAGTACAGGTTGAGTACTGCACTTCAGCGTGCCCTACACAGCCACCCATGGCTGGTTGCGGACCACGCCGGAAGTGAAGCAGACTCCAGGCGAGGAAGTGAAGACTTGGAACCAGAAACATGACGAAGATTCAGGAGAGGCCTGCACCGAGGCGCACGCTACACAGCTTCCCATGGCTGGTCGCGGACCACGTTGAAGTGGAGCAGGTTCTGGCTTGAGTCTTGGGCATTGACGGAAGCAGGTACAAGATACTCCGAAGACCGGGAACAGGATTCAAGTCTCAGAACTCGGCTTCAGGAACAGACCTCGGCATTAAAAACAGGATCCTTCCGGAGGCTTGCGCTGCAGACATGAAAATAGGCCTTGTGCCACAAAGCGCCCTACACAGCCCCTTCTCTTCTTGGGAGTCCTGCCCTCAGGGTTTTGGGGCTAGTAAAGGAAGGGACTTCCAGTGGGAGTGGAGCCCTGCAGGGTCTCGCCTCCTCAAGGGATGGCCTAAGGCCATCAATGTAGAAGGCTTTTTTCTCTTCCAAAGAAATAATCAGTTGCAGGGGTGAAAATGTGGTGGTTCCTCCCCATGAGGAAAATGGCAGGAGTCTCAAGAGATTCTGAGATGATGAGTGCCCCAGGAGGTCCATTGTATTGAGAAGACTGGGAAAGCCAAAATGCCATAGGAATAGAATACTTTGGAAAATGAATAGCAGGTTGGATGGCTGAGGAATTGTGAATAGTTTAGGAAATTGCATGCCCCTTTGGGATGTGAATTTTGATGGGGTATGCTGTGGGAGAAAAAATGGAGTATTTAAGAAGTCATGTCATAAGTAAGATATAGGAGGTGCACCTTTTAATATATTTGAAGTCATTTGGAGTGAGGAAAGTCTCAGAAACATTAAATTTCTACTTTGTTTTCTCACCCTAGCTTGTTGATGGACTCTACAACAGGGTACCATCAAGCTAGGGTGAGATAACATAGTACAAAAGTTCATCTTTGTGAGACTTTCCTCACTCCAAATGACATAAAATCTTACCAAGGTTTGTTGTGCTGTTTGTATGTCTCATTCTACAAGAGAAACTGGCCCCTAAACCCTAAACCACCACCAACACCTCACCTCAACCTGTTAGATGGCCCTCCTATAGAGATATAAATACTTGAACACTGTGAGGCCCCCCCCAAGAGGCACTCTCTCTCTCCTCCATTCTACTCCACTCTACTCCACCTCTTCCTTTCCTGTCTCCTTTCCCAAGCCAGAAATGGCCAAAATGCAATTCAAAAATTAATCACAAACTGCATTATGGCCATTTCACGCATATCACACAGCCTAACACCAGGAAAAAAGGTGTAGTTATTACTGGCATTAAAACCATCTGATATTGCCCCTCATTTTACTAAATCCCATCCAAACTCCTCCCTGATTTCACCCCTCCCAAAAATGTGCATTTGCACCATGCATTAATCTTCTTATCGCATGCGTTATGGTGTTAACGCATGCATTAATATGTTATCGCCTGCGTTAAAGCCATAATGCATTTTGATGAATGACCCTATTTATTCCTTAATTGAGGGGATAACTAACTTCTTTTGGTGATTAAATGTAAATTGCAGGATGGAGTGTAATGAATTATAACCCTGCTAAGATAGCCCAGTCCCCCATACTGCATTGTCTTAAACACTGTCATTAAAAACTTAAACTTTGCCCGCGAGGCTATTGGTAGCCAGTGAAGCATCCTTAAAACAAGGGTGATGAGCTCCCTTCTACCAACAACTGTAATCATCCAAGCAGTGGCATTTTAGATTAACTGAAGATCTTGAGTATATTTCTTAGGGAGACCACCATACAATGCATTATAATAATCCAAAGTCCATAAAATTAGTCCTTGTGCTACTGCTTTAAAATCATTTAAATTAAGTACATACCTGAGTCTTCTGACCATTCTCAACTTTAAAAAGGCTGCCTTTAGTACCTTCTTAATTTGTGATCTAAAAAGCGAGACTGGAATCTAAAACAATTCCAAGCTCCTTCACTTCTGACAAGAAGGGATAAATTGCCTCGTTTATTAAAAATTGAGTAGTATCTTCTAATGATGTATTTTGGCTGATCCATAACAAATAGCAACATTACTAGGACAGTTAAAAAGTAGGGATGTGAATCGTTTTCTGACGATTTAAAATATCGTCCGATATATTTTAAATCATCAAAAATCATTAGAGGCGATATATAATAGGAATTCCCCCGATTTATCGTCAAAAATCGTAAATCGGGGGAAGGGGGAGGGCGGGAAAACCGACACACTAAAACAACCCTAAAACCCACCCGACCCTTTAAAATAAATCCCCCACCCTCCCGAACCCCCCCAAAATGTCTTAAATTACCTGGGGTCCAGTGGGGGGGTCCCGGTGTGATGTTCCACTCTCGGGCCACGGGTGCATTTGATAGAAATGGCGCCGGCGCTACCTTTGCCCTGTCATAGAGGGCAAAGGTAGCGCCGGCGCCATTTTGGTTCCTGTCCCCCGACGTCACGAGCATAGGAGATCGCTCCCGGACCCCCGCTGGACCCCCAGGGACTTTTGGCCAGCTTGGGGGGGGCCTCCTGACCCCCACAAGATTTGCCAAAAGTCCAGCGGGGGTCCGGGAACCACCTCCTGCACTCGAATCGTGTTGCCGTAATGCAAAATGGTGCTGGCCATACGGCCATACGGCTGGCGCCATTTTGCAGTACGGCAATATGGCCATATGGGCGGCGCCATTTTGCAATGAGTATTGCAAAATGGCGCCAGGCGTATGGCCATTTTGCATTACGGCAACACGATTCAAGTGCAGGAGGTCGTTCCCGGACCCCCGCTGGACTTTTGGCAAGTCTTGTGGGGGTCAGGAGGCCCTCCCAAGCTGGCCAAAAGTCCCTGGGGGTCCAGCGGGGGTCCGGGAGCGATCTCCTATGCTCGCGACGTCGGGGGACAGGAACCAAAATGGCGCCGGCGCTACCTTTGCCATTTCTATCAAATGCACCCGTGGCCCGAGAGTGGAACATCACACCGGGACCCCCCCACTGGACCCCAGGTAATTTAAGACATTTTGGGGGGGTTCGGGAGGGTGGGGGATTTATTTTAAAGGGTCGGGGTGGGTTTTAGGGTTGTTTTAGTGTGCCGGTTTTCCCGCCCTCCCCCGATTTACGATTTACACGATATTTAAAAAAACAAAACTGCGACGATCCGATTCCCTCCCCCCCCAGCCGAAATCGATCGTTAAGATGATCGATCACACGATTCACATCTCTATTAAAAAGCGCCGGATTAATGGCCAATAATCCTGCTAAGTGTTCAATCGCCATAAAAGAAACCCAATATTTGTGGTACAAATAGAATAAGAGGAAAGGTGGGATAAATAAAATATGTCAATATAGCAGACCCAATAAACAACCACAAAATTCCCCATTCTCCATAACTTGGAACTTTTGATTTCCATTCATCCTGAGATTGTCATTTATTAGTGAGGGGTTGGCTGGGGTACAAATTTTCTCCTTTCCTTTCTCTCACACATGCATTTTCACACACTCATGCTCATTTTCTCTCTTACACACATACACACACTCATGCTTATGCTCTCACATACTTACTCATGCTCATACACACACACACACACACACACACACTCACTCACTCACTCACTCATACTTATGCTCTGCTCATTCTCTTCCAGCTCCTGGAACACATAAGCAACATCAGTAGCAGCCTCATCCTTGGGCAGTTCCCATGGTCTGACACCTCCTTTCTTTCCTATCTGCAACCGCACAGACCCAACCAGTGTCACTCCTGCTCAGTACTCCTCTTTTCCTGCTGCTCCCATCACGCAGACTCAGCTGACATTCCTCTTCTCTTGGGCCACCCAGATGGCCAACGCTGCTCCTGCTTGTGCGCACTACTTCTTTTCTACTGCTGCCCCATTCCTCTCTTTGGCTGCTCAAACCCAGCTTATGCTGCCCCGCCTTCAGAGTTCTTTCTTCCAGCCCTTGGGGCCAATGCCACTCCTGCTCCCTAGTGCTATCTGCTGGTGGCAGGATTGTGGAGACTGGGCCTCCTCCTTCTTCCCATCCCCACAGCCTAAGCAAAACGACTTCCATTTCAGTCTGTGGTGGCAGGAAGAAGGAGGCCCAATCACAATAGTCTTGCCACCAGCCTAAAGTCCTGAGGTTGTTCTGCTGCCTAAAGGTGACATCTGAGCAGGGCTGGTAGAAGTACTAGGAGGCCATCCCCAAAACTGTGGGGATAGAGGTGGCCAATTAGTCTGCCTAGTGCTTCCACCAGCCCTGACTGTGGGTAAAAGTATGCACACACAGGTCCTATTAGGCAATTTTTAAACCGGTTCCATTTGCAAAAATAACATATACACATATATAAGTAGGATGTACGCTCATATATGCTATTTTATAAATGTCAAGAGTAGGGATGTGAATCGTTTTTCAACGATTAAAATTATCGTCCGATAATGTTTATATCGTCTTAAATCGTTATAGAACACGATACAATAGAAATTTTAACGATTTATCGTTAAAAATCGTTAAATCGTGTTAGTGCGCACTAACTCGAGTTAGTGCGCACTAACTCCCCGTTAGTGCGCACTAACTCGATTTAGTGCGCACTAACTGAAAATGATACAAATAAACACTTTCCAGGTCACTGAAGGTCAGTTAGGAATGAATATGTGTTCCTATTGGCTGGCTGCCCTCTTATCTATTGATGTTACCAAGGTTACCACTGAGGTGATGGTTGGGGGGATGGGAAATGGAACTGGAAACTAACGAACACCAACAGAAAATGAAACAAAGTGTTCACACTTCCCAGGTCAGTAAAGGTCACTTAGGAATGAATATGTATGTATGTATTCCTATTGGCTGGCTGTGCTCTTATCTATTGATGTTACCAATATGGTTGGGGGGATGTGAAATGGAAACAGTTGGAAGCTTGACAAAAAAAGTAATGTAATGATCAGCACTCACGTGACTAGAACTTGTTTGTTTATTATTTTTGTTAGCAGGCACCTGAAATGCTAGTGCATGTTGAATTTGCCAATCACTGTGCATTTTAGAAAGGTGGTCCTGGCTGGAACTGTACACAGTTCAAATATATGTAATTGATTGTTGGTAAGTGTATTTTTTAAGTAGCCACACTGGCACCAGTATGTTTACTTTTCCTCCTACTTAACTCACTAGCTCAGCTTTGTAAGAAGGGCTTCTCTGCTTGTGTGTTGTTTTTGTTTGGTGTGAGGAGAGCAGAAACATCAGATCTTTATTCAATCTACTACAGTCATCTCTTACAGTGCCCTATCCCTATTAATACCAGGAGTGTTGTGATCTTCCTGCACACAGTGCCCTAACCCTGATACCAGTCTGAGACAGCTCCCTCCCTGCATTACTAGTGAGAGGCTGGCTTCACAGACAGGGGGGAGCTGCCTGACCCTCACTCCTGACTTCCCCCATGTCCCAGCTAGTGAATGGTGTGTGGGTGAGGGGGGGGGGGAGGATGGTGAAGTCTGAGACAGCTCCCTCCCTGCATTACTAGTGAGAGGCTGGCTTCACAGACAGGGGGGAGCTGCCTGACCCTCACTCCTGACTTCCCCCATGTCCCAGCTAGTGAATGGTGTGTGGGTGAGGGGGGAGGGAGGATGGTGAAGTCTGAGACAGCTCCCTCCCTGCATTACTAGTGAGAGGCTGGCTTCACAGACAGGGGGGAGCTGCCTGACCCTCACTCCTGACTTCCCCCATGTCCCAGCTAGTGAATGGTGTGTGGGTGAGGGGGGGGGGAGGATGGTGAAGTCTGAGACAGCTCCCTCCCTGCATTACTAGTGAGAGGCTGGCTTCACAGACAGGGGGGAGCTGCCTGACCCTCACTCCTGACTTCCCCCATGTCCCAGCTAGTGAATGGTGTGTGGGTGAGGGGGGGGGGAGGATGGTGAAGTCTGAGACAGCTCCCTCCCTGCATTACTAGTGAGAGGCTGGCTTCACAGACAGGGGGGAGCTGCCTGACCCTCACTCCTGACTTCCCCCATGTCCCAGCTAGTGAATGGTGTGTGGGTGAGGGGGGGGGAGGATGGTGAAGTCTGAGACAGCTCCCTCCCTGCATTACTAGTGAGAGGCTGGCTTCACAGACAGGGGGGAGCTGCCTGACCCTCACTCCTGACTTCCCCCATGTCCCAGCTAGTGAATGGTGTGTGGGTGAGGGGGGGGGGAGGATGGTGAAGTCTGAGACAGCTCCCTCCCTGCATTACTAGTGAGAGGCTGGCTTCACAGACAGGGGGGAGCTGCCTGACCCTCACTCCTGACTTCCCCCATGTCCCAGCTAGTGAATGGTGTGTGGGTGAGGGGGGGGGGAGGATGGTGAAGTCTGAGACAGCTCCCTCCCTGCATTACTAGTGAGAGGCTGGCTTCACAGACAGGGGGAGCTGCCTGACCCTCACTCCTGACTTCCCCCATGTCCCAGCTAGTGAATGGTGTGTGGGTGAGGGGGGGGGGGGGGGATGGTGAAGTCTGAGACAGCTCCCTCCCTGCATTACTAGTGAGAGGCTGGCTTCACAGACAGGGGGGAGCTGCCTGACCCTCACTCCTGACTTCCCCCATGTCCCAGCTAGTGAATGGTGTGTGGGTGAGGGGGGGGGGGAGGATGGTGAAGTCTGAGACAGCTCCCTCCCTGCATTACTAGTGAGAGGCTGGCTTCACAGACAGGGGGGAGCTGCCTGACCCTCACCCCTGACTTCCCCCATGTCCCAGCTAGTGAATGGTGTGTGGGTGAGGGGGGGGGGGGAGGATGGTGAAGTCTGAGACAGCTCCCTCCCTGCATTACTAGTGAGAGGCTGGCTTCACAGACAGGGGGGAGCTGCCTGACCCTCACTCCTGACTTCCCCCATGTCCCAGCTAGTGAATGGTGTGTGGGTGAGGGGGGGGGGGGGGAGGATGGTGAAGTCTGAGACAGCTCCCTCCCTGCATTACTAGTGAGAGGCTGGCTTCACAGACAGGGGGGAGCTGCCTGACCCTCACTCCTGACTTCCCCCATGTCCCAGCTAGTGAATGGTGTGTGGGTGAGGGGGGGGGGTGGATGGTGAAGTCTGAGACAGCTCCCTCCCTGCATTACTAGTGAGAGGCTGGCTTCACAGACAGGGGGGAGCTGCCTGACCCTCACTCCTGACTTCCCCCCATGTCCCAGCTAGTGAATGGTGTGTGGGTGAGGGGGGGGGGGAGGATGGTGAAGTCTGAGACAGCTCCCTCCGTGCATTACTAGTGAGAGGCTGGCTTCGCAGACAGGGGGGAGCTGCCTTACCCTCACTCCTGACTTCCCCCATGTCCCAGCTAGTGAATGGTGGGTGGGTGAGGGGGGGGGGGAGGATGGTGAAGTCTGAGACAGCTCCCTCCCTGCATTACTAGTGAGAGGCTGGCTTCACAGACAGGGGGGAGCTGCCTTACCCTCACTCCTGACTTCCCCCATGTCCCAGCTAGTGAATGGTGTGTGGGTGAGGGGGGGGGGGGGAGGATGGTGAAGTCTGAGACAGCTCCCTCCCTGCATTACTAGTGAGAGGCTGGCTTCACAGACAGGGGGGAGCTGCCTGTCCCTCACTCCTGACTTCCCCCATGTCCCAGCTAGTGAATGGTGTGTGGGTGAGGGGGGGGGGGTGGATGGTGAAGTCTGAGACAGCTCCCTCCCTGCATTACTAGTGAGAGGCTGGCTTCACAGACAGGGGGGAGCTGCCTGACCCTCACTCCTGACTTCCCCCATGTCCCAGCTAGTGAATGGTGTGTGGGTAAGGGGGGGGGGAGGATGGTGAAGTCTGAGACAGCTCCCTCCCTGCATTACTAGTGAGAGGCTGGCTTCACAGACAGGGGGGAGCTGCCTGACCCTCACTCCTCCGGGGTATTGTGATCTTCCTGCACACAGTGCCCTATCCCTGATACCAGGGGTGTTGTGATCTTCCTGCATGCAGTGCCCTATCCCTATTAATACCAGGAGTGTTGTGATCTTCCTGCATGCAGTGCCCTATCCCTATTAATACCAGGAGTGTTGTGATCTTCCTGCATGCAGTGCCCTATCCCTGATATCGGGATGTGTGCAAGAAGATCACAACACCCCCGGTATCAGGAATAGGGCACTGTGTGCAGGAAGATCACAACACCCCCAGTATCAGGAATAGGGCACTGTGTGCAGGAAGATCACAACACCCCTGGTATTAGGGATAGGGCACTGTGTGCAGGAAGATCACAACACTCCTGGTATTAATAGGGATAGGGCACTGTGTGCAGGAAGATCACAATACCCCTGGTATCAGGGTTAGGGCACAAGTTCTAGTCACATTGACTGATCACATTACTTGTTTTGTCAAGCTACCAACTGTTTCCATTTCCCATCCCCCATATACTGTCAGTAGGAAACTTGGTAACATGAATAAATAAGAGGGCAGCCAATAGGAATACATATTCATTCCTAAACTGACCTTAACTGACCTGAAAAGTGTCAAATTGTATCATTTTCAGTTAGTGCGCACTAACTCCCGTTAGTGCGCACTAACTCGAGTTAGTGCGCACTAATCAGAAAAAACGATTTTTAACGATTTTTTAACTAAAAAATCGTGCCTAAGACGATGTTCTTGCCCTGCCACACGATTTCTATCGTTAAGACGATATGGAAAACGATTCACATCCCTAGTCAAGAGTATGGGGCAGATTTTCAAAGGGGTACACGCGTAAGATATGCGCGTACCCCCTGAAACCCTGCCCCAAGCTCCCCCTGTGCGTGCCGAGCCTATGTTGAATAGGCTCGGCGGCGCACACAAGCCCCGGGAGGCCCGTAAGTCCTGGGGCTTTCCAGGGGGGGACGTGTCGTGGCGGCGTGTCATCCAAGGGCTGGGCCGTGGGGTGTGGTTCTGGCCTGGGGGCGTGGCCGAGGCCTCCGAACCTGCTCCTGGGTTCAGGGAATCGCGTGCCGGCGGCCGGCCCGGTGAGCGCAAGTTACACCTGCCTTGGGTAGGCGTAACTTTCGAAATAAAGGTAGGGGGGAATTAGTTAGGGCCAGGGGTGGGTTAGGTAGGGGAAGGGAGGGGAAGGGAGGGAAAGGTGGGGGGAGGCGGAAGGAAAGTTCCTTCCGAGGCCGCTCCAATTTCGGAGCGGCCTCGGAGGGAACGGAGGCAGGCTGCGCGGCTCGGTGCACGCAGGCTGCCGATTTTGGGCAGCCTTGCGCGCACCGACCCCGGATTTTAATCGATACGAGCAGATACGCGCGCATCTATTAAAATCTGGCATACTCTTGTTTGCGCCTGGTGCGTGAACAAAAGTACACGCGGGCGTACTTTTTAAAAATCTACCCCATGTGCGTATTTTTTATTTCACGCACAGACCTTACTGGGGGAAAAAGGAACTGTCTAAGGGAATTTGGGGGCGGGATTAAGAAGTACGTGTGGCAGATGTTATTTTGTAAGAGATATATACAAATGTATTACCAAAAGTATTTGTTCACTTTTACACCTGCTAATTGACTTCTGCAAGTGAAATCGGACTTGCCTGTTTTCTGCAATTTTTAGGCAGGAGGGGTAGGTGAACTTGTGGGGGTTCAGGGTGAAGTGCTAGAGGGTCTAGGTGAACTGGAGAAGGACTGCATGGACTGGTGGATGTATCAATGAACTGTTGATTCCAAGTACGTGTGCAAGTATTTTCAAAACAGTACACGTGCATACTTCATAACATACCTACCTCTGAGTTTAATTCTCAGTGTTTATTTGTACACTGTCACAATTATATTGTGTACAATATACATGCATATGTTTAGAAAATGGGTAGAGAAAGTATACATTTTATTGCATTGGAAATAGACATGTACTGAAACATATGACAGTAACTTTAAAATGAGCATGAGGGCACCAATACATGCACTTATGGGTGCACGAGTGCTCATATGCAGGAATTGTAGATCGTGTGCACGATTGCATGTGTAACACAACTCCTGTGTGCCTGTCCTGCACGGGTGGGGACATAAAATAATTTGTAAGTTCTTCTGGACAGGGGCCCTGGCTAGCTTTTACTTCTCCTCCCATCCCAAGGTGTAGGTCCTTTGGACTAGGGTGGAAAGGAGTCCTCTCTGGTCCCAGTGCAGGGTTGCTAGTGTGTTAATCCGTGCTTCCCTTGCCTCTGTAACTTCCTTCATGGTACGGAGTACTGTGTGCTGAGAATCCCAAAAGAACCACCAGGGCCTCGTTGTCAATGTCCAAATAATACTTTCCTGCATACCAATTTGTTGAATGGCACAGCTAAATATAAGTGTTCCAGTACCACAATTTCTGCAATTTTCCCTAGGGTTGCAATATTTATGACCTCTATCTGTGCAAGAGTCTTAGCAAGGCTGGGGATCCAAACCCCTACTCGATTAGGTTGTGCAGTGGTCCCCTTGGGCTAGGCCCCCTTTGATGGTCAGGAAACCCCTCCCAGATGGCACAAAATTCTGTCTTGGCACAGAAAGCTAATATCTCTATCCCTCAGGGCTTTGGTAGATATTGGATGGGTGTCCTTCCAACAATGTGGATCTTTCACTCACAGTCAATAGATTAATCTTCTGGTGGGATCCCTGGCGGTAGAAATCCTTGTAGACTGCAGTTCTTGCCAGTCCCCTTAATGGGCAGGAAGAGGGGCAGAAAGCACTTCCTCCCAAATGTTGGAAAACAAATCTTCTTCCCCACTTAAATAACTGGAGGAATCCACTGCAACGGGTCACCACCTTTGTTGGGCAGATCTTCCTTAAACACTGGGTGTCTTCTGCCCAGGGTTCCCCAATCACTGGGCTTCGGAAAAGCCCAGGCTTTCAGTGGGGCTCCTCTAAATGAAAGACCCAGAGCATCCACTGTGCATCTCGTGTGGAAAGTACAGCAGCGGATTCCCTTTCATCTATCTTGGAAGGGTCTCGGAGGATTTCTGAGGCTCCGGTAGGCCCAAAATCCAACTTTGGAAAATACAACATCTCATTCTCAGCTTAGACTGCCCCCAGAGCCTATTGCAGAGCTCTTCTATAAAAGCCTTTCCACAGGGATATCCATTACAGCTCTGCCAGTGGGAGGGCTGTCCATGAATAGATACTCCCCTTGATTATTTTTAACTGCATTTCACATAATCCCAGGACATAATGGTAACAGTTCTGGTGTCTGTTACACATGCATATGATTTAAAATGCGGTTGCCATTCGTATGTGTGCTCCTAATTTTAAGAGGTTTAAGAGGTTACTCAAGCAAACATTATTTGCTTTTCTTCCTTAGAACTTTGTTAGCTTTAACGCACGCTGGTAATTGGAATTTAAAACATGTTCTTGTGCAGGGCATTCCCATTTTTACCAATTATAAGAACATAAGAACATAAGAAATTGCCATGCTGGGTCAGACCAAGGGTCCATCAAGCCCAGCATTCTGTTTCCAACAGAGGCCAAAACCAGGCCACAAGAACCTGGCAATTACCCAAACACTAAGAAGAACCCATGCTACTGATGCAATTAATAGCAGTGTCTATTGCCTAAGTATAATTGATTAATAGCCATTAATGGACTTCTCCTCCAAGAACTTATCCAAACCTTTTTTGAATCCAGCTACACTAACTGCACTAACCACATCCTCTGGCAACAAATTCCAGAGCTTTATTGTGCGTTGAGTGAAAAAGATTTTCTCCGATTAGTCTTAAATGTGCTACTTGCTAACTTCAGGGAATGCCCCCTTGTCATTCTATTATTCAAAAGTGTAAATAACCGATTCACATCTACTCGTTCAAGACCTCTCATGATCTTAAAGACCTCTATCATATCCCCCCTCAGCCGTCTCTTCTCCAAGCTGAGCAGCCCTAACCTCTTCAGCCTTTCCTCATAGGGGAGCTGTTCCATCCCCTTTATCATTTTGGTTGCCCTTCTCTGTACCTTCTCCATCGCAACTATATCTTTTTGAGATGCTCAGTCCATCTCAAGGTCATCTAAACCCCTCTGGTTCTTCAGCCTGAACTCCCCACAATTTACCCAGATCTCTCACCTAGTCATTTTAGACCTAAAAAGAGGTTTATGCAGACTTACACCTCATCAAGAGCAGAAGTAAACATGCACAGCTAACAGCCTGTCGCATGCTGAAGCTGCCGAATTTAAAATATAGATGTATGCACCTAAATGTTGGCCCCACCTAGACACCCCAGACATGTCCCAATTCCGCCCACCCCCCCCCTTTTTTTTTTTACTCATGCATATGTATATACGCGTGTAATTTACGGCTTTTAAAATACATGTTGCTCTCATGCGGCCCATATTCTCGCATATATGGGCTTTTTAATGTGAGCAACGCTTTTAAAATTCAACCCATTTACATATTTTCAGAGCAGAAATATATGTTTTTTTAATAAATTGTGCATCCACTTATACACACAAATACTGTACCATGGATAAGTTTGTAACCTGGGCTCCCTGTGCATACTTTTATCCACATATCAGGCATGCAATTTTTGAAAAAAAAAAAAAAAACTATTTCCATGGGTTAAGCACTATTTTTCCTGCAGAAATGGGTTTGAAAATTACCCTCTTAGTCATCATTACTGCCTCACCTCACTCTCTGGCCATCCCTCCTCAGCCCCATCTAAATTTCCGCTGCTGCTGCTGTTTGGTCCTCTCCTCACCACCAGACACCTCTGTTTCTTGGTCCGCTTCCCTATCTCTAGTTGTTTCTCCTCAGTGTCTCTGCTCCACCTTCAGTCATCAATGCCAACTTTCCTCTATGCTCCCAACCTTTCCCACAGCAAAAGCAACTCCTTGCTTCCTTCTCCACCGCAATCTCCAGTTGCACTTTTGCCCATCATCTCTTGCAATAGGAAATACAAAGAAACCCAAATGGTAAGTTCACAGAGAAAACGGGAGATGTTGCCAAAGCGCACCAGCTGACCAGATTGCTAGCAATGAAAAAAATACAAAACAGAAAAGAAAAGGCAGAGTCCAGGTAAGTTAACATCGAGGTACTTAAAGCCTGATGTCTTGACAGTGCTTCCTCTTTAAACGGTTGCAAACATGTGACGAGTTTTGTTATTGTAAAAAAAAAAACAAAAAAAAACCTGCCAAATAAAACCCAAACAAAACTAAAGAAAAAATAGTAGCTGGCAAGAGTACTGTCATATTCTCTCAGTGAATCATTTGCAGATCGAGATTGTTTATCCTGGACCTGAAGAAGAGAGCAGTAGGTAACTTCCTAATATTTGCAATCTTCTCACAAATATGAGCATACAGAATCAGTCATGCTTGAAAGACCTTAGGCCCTCTACTGAACAGCTATAAAGTGTTAGGCAAGGTAAAAGAAGCTCCTCCGTCTGTGAAGTGTCACACTCCATTAGACTCTGAAACTGGTGAGGCAGCCATTCTAAAGGGGAAGAAGAACTGATCTGTGCTTAAAAGTGTGAATCTAAGGTGATGTGCAGGAATGCAATATTGAAACGAAATCTTTGCACAAAATATAATTTACATTTATGTACTGAAGTCTGTAATTCTCTCTTTACAGAGACTGTGCTTGATTTTGATCCTAATAGTTGATGTATAAATTTGCTCCTTCATTTCCATGGACAGTTATAATTTATCAGATTTGATGAGATATAATGCATTTGATGTGCAATGAACATTTCTTTTTCTTTTCAACTGTTTCAAATTTTATTTTATGTTTAGCATGTGCTGTAAGGCCTCTTTCCTTATCGAACTGATGGAATAACCAATAAGCAGGACCTCCATGTCCTGGAGGCAAGCCTATCCGGTTGAGTTTTCAGGATTGCTACAAAGAATATGCATGAGATAGATTTGCATGCATATTCATTATGTCTGTCCTGAAAACCTGACTGGTTAGGTGTGCCTCCAGGAGAAGGATGGGGAAACTCTGAGCTACATTGAGAAAGTGACTTGAAAGGAAGCCTTTCTCACCTGATGATTCAGCACAGTATATGGATTATGCATTTCATCAGACATATAATCAAGTATTCACCAACCAACCTCGTTTCCTTTATATAACAATACTTCAACCTCCAAGTGTCAAGGAAACCCCTTGATATGTGGGTTTTATCCGGTTGCTATTAATGGACCAACCACTCTGTGGCTGGCCTGTTTCAATAGCTCCCGTATTTTATTCTTTAATTTCCTTTTTCAAATTTTAATTTTTCAATTTTTATGCTTAGATTATTTGTGCTTTTATTTTCCAGTGTGCGGTCTGACCCACCATTCACCATTCAGATTAACATATGAAGGCGCCACTCACATCAAAGACATCACACGCGAAAATAAGGTGTTTTCCCGTGGCCCCTGAAGCAGGCAGAGTGCTGCCGAAACATGGCCATTGTCGGGCAAGCAGAACTGAACCCATGAAAAGCGGCAGCAATCAGCATTTTGAAGACAAGATAAGTACCTGACAAAGGACATTGATAAGTGAATGGTGGGTCAGACCGCACACTGGAAAATAAAAGCACAAATAAACTAAGCATAAAAATTGAAAAATTAAAATTTGAAAAAGGAAATTAAAGAATAAAATACGGGAGCTATTGAAACAGGCCAGCCACAGAGTGGTTGGTCCATTAATAGCAACCGCACAAAACCCACATATCAAGGGGTTTCCTTGACACTTGGAGGTTGAAGTATATTTATATATAATCAAGTATGGCATATAGAAAGAAATTGACCCCTTCTCTACCTGAAAAATAGGGAAAAATATATGCATGTATTTTTTTTAATGGATAATGAAATTAAACGTTTTCCTGCATTTTCAAATAGGAAAGGGTAGTGGGTGTGTGAGCCCCTGAGGCAGAGGCCGGTAGCTGGCAAATGCACCCTGTAATGGGACAGTCTGGAGCTTCACTTTTACCAGCCGCCTCCCCGTAGGTTGAGCACTTTCGTTCTGGAGGCTGGGACCTCTGTCCAAAGTGGATAAATCTTTTCTGGGCAGACTGGATGGACCACTTTGGTCTTTATCCACTGTTATTTACTATTTTATTATATGTGACTATATATATGGTATGTAGCCCATTATATTCATGCCCCTTCTTTTTAGAGATTCTCCCTCCCTCCACACCATTCCTTCTTTTGAAAAGAAATTGGCATTTTGATATTTAATGCCACCATAATGTATTACTCTAAAATCAAAAGCTTGTAATACCAAATATAATTTGTAAATCTGGAACTCATATCCTGCGTCATGGGAAGCCACTTTTAGGGTTTATTTATTTATTTATTTTAAAGCATTTATATACCGTTGTTTAAAAATACATTTTTTACACTCAATAACAAATATAACAGGCCTTTCTACCAAAAAGTGTTTTAATGACTCGATTGCCCATTTTGCATTTAAGTACTCCTTTTCAGACACAGAATAATTTTGTCTTCTGGGTATTAATTTCCTGCTAATGTATCACACTTTCTCTTGCTATATTTTTGAAGAGTACTACTCTTACCCATATCTCTGATGCATCCATTTGAAGAATTCATTCTCTGTTAAAGTTTATACTATGTAATACCAGCTTACTACTGTTTTTTTCTTTAACTGTACAAATACCACTTCAAAATCTCTCATAAATTTTACTTGATTTGGGGAAGTTTTCTTTATAAGTTCTACAAAATTAATGGTAACATTTGCAAGATTCATAAAGAACTTGCAGTAGCACCTACTACACTGAAAACATGTTTGCACCTGTTTCTTTGTTGTTGCTGAAAAAAGAGAAAAAAAAACTAATATAGAAGCTTGAATATTAAGACAGTCCAATGCACTGTGGCATAAGAAGCCCATATTTAGGACTCACATGGTGTAGGCACATTGCAAATATTATAAAACTGGGGCCCAAGAGAAAGATGGGATGACTGCAACTGTAGGATTGATTCTAATTGCGAAAGAGCAGCAGTGAACAGTTAGCAACGGGGACCAACGTTAACTGGGTAAACATGTTAGGAAGATAGAGGCCCAAAAATCTAAAAATATATTTGTGTATATATTGGACACAAGATAACTGACTTTGGGAAGGTCATTTTTAAGATCCCATGGAGGACTAAAGTATTTGGGTATAGACTGATGTGCAGATGTCCACTATGAAAGTTACTGGATTGTGCCAGGATGTGCACCTCCTGCATAGGTGTAACTTTCTGCATCTACCTTTACATACCTACTTTTGAAAATCGAAGGTGTATACATAAATGCTTTGCCTGCCTAACTCCACCTGCAGGAACCCGCAAGTGAGAGGTCAAGTACATGCAAAGTCTTGATTCAAGTGGTACTTTTCTGCACACAACCCCCTGATTAATTTTCAGAAGGTTATTTATGCAATAGGAGGTCATTTTCAAAGAGTTATGCAGGTAAAATTTGGCGTAGCCTATACTCACGTAATCACTATTTTATAAACAAAGAAAGTATGCATGTAGTTTAGGTTTCACAAGCACATGTACACACATAAAAAGGGGGGTCCAGGGGTGTTCTGAGGCAGAGCCAACAGTTATATGCATAAGTCGATCTTTTAAAATATACTTACCATGTAAATTTGACAATTTACAATTTTACATTTGCTAATTATATTGCCTAATTGATATCAAATGTGTTTATTTAGTAATATTGGCTAAGTAGGAGGTCTGGATGAACTGAGAGGTGTTCAGGCTGAAGAATCGGGAGGGTCTTGATGACCTGGAGAATGATTAGGCAAACCGGTAGAGGAACTGGAAAGCTGGTAATTTCAATTACGTGCACATGTTTTAAAATATACCAAAGTACACATGTAGATCTGGTTTTATGTGAACAAGTCCTACTTTATATTTGCCCATATAATATCTGCACTTATATTTTTTTGATTGGAAGGAAAAGTATGTACGTTGAATGTATTGAAAGACTCACTTTCAGTGCATTGTATGTGTTCATGCATAGACAGACATATGCGTGTATGTTGCAGAATAGACATGCATGTATTTTGTGATACACCTGGGATATAAAATAATCTCATAGATCTCCACATAGCCATATATGTCTATTTATGTAACTGTGTGGCATTGTTTGAAAGTTACCTTCATAAACTACATAAAGATAGTAAACTGGCGAGTGTGCACGCATACATCAGCACATATGCACGCACGTTATAAAATAGCCAGGGCATAGGGACCTGTGTGCAATTTTAAGTGTGTGCACACACACCCAACCGCATAAATTGGGTTTCTATCATGTAAGTCAAGGTATTTTAAAATGGGCTCATGGCCACACCATTACCAGTTTCACCAGTTCATTCACCAGATCACCCAGTCTACAGTTAGGTCCTCCAACCCCCCTGGTTACCTCAGACCCTTTAAACCCCTCCGAAATGGCAGATTTATTTTTTTTAAACGTACACATCCTCCATAGCAGAAGTAAACTTACACAGCAGTGGACCTGGGTGCACACTGGAGCGCATAAGTATTTACGCACACAACTCTTGGCCACGCCCAGAAATGTCCATGTTCTGTCCGGACCACGCCCCTTTTTGAAATTGAGTGAGATGCGAGGGTGCTGCAGGAGATTCACATGAATCTGGGTGGCTTTTAAAATTTGGCCCGGCTTGTACGCACATCCCTTCAGCAATGCGCACGCCAGGCTTTAAAAATCTACCTCATATCTTTTTGAAAATTATTCCCAAAAAGGGGCTGATTTAGCACAGTTTTGAAACTTGTGGGCAGTAGCACCATACATCAAACCTTCAAGGATAGCTGCTGTCCATTTGTGCATCTTTCATATGCATTCATAATTCAATTATCATTAAAAAAAAGTGTATCTTACATTTATTCACTTTATGCTTGGATGAGAAAAACATGACATACTGGCTATATGATTTTAAGGAGTTTCCTTAAGAAATTGCAATATCAACAAGGAAACATATATTTGATTGTCTAGAAAGGGAAGGGCGGCTAAGAGAGAAGGCAAAAGTAAATAGCTGGAATGTTATCCTGACGATTGAAGATACAATTAGCAAAAATATATTGGAAATTGAGAATAATTGCATCTCGATTGCAATGTGGTTTTGTGAAAATGTGCCTTTGCATTCACATTACACAATTATGATCTGAGAACAAGGTCATCTTGCTTTAAAGCGAGCCTCTACAGATAATTGGGTTGACTGCATATATTATTATTTATTGAACTTGTTATGCTGCTTGTAATCTGAAAAATCCATATAGTTCTATCTAGGTGGTTTGCAATTTGAAAATTAATATTTTTTACATGATGAGTTATTACATTGTTAAAATAAATGTTTTTTTTTCCTGAACTGGCATAGTTAAGTTAATCAACATCCGTAATTCCTTCTGACATTAATCGTTACCATCTAGTGTGGCCTCATACTAGGCACTCCCAGTATTACATCACCTTCATTGCCTTTCAGTTAATTGCAGGCCAGTGTCCATTTTCTTCCTGCAGAAATTTATACCTACTAATTAGTGCGGGTAGTTTTGAGGGGAAAAATATATGCAAACATATGCACTAACAAGTGCACACCAGTCCCTAGCACTGCCCCTGGTATTGCCTCTGCTCATTGTGAGCAAATGTACATACATGCTCACATAAGTCTGTCCACGTAAGGGTAATTTTGTAAAATGCCATTTTCACCAGGAAATCACTGTTTTACCTGCCGAAAACACTTTGGGAAATTATCTTTTTTTTGTCCACTCAAATTTTAAAATGTGTTTAGAATTTGAGAAAACCAAGCCAGGGAGCATAACTTTCAAACAATTGCGCACAGCAGCATATGCACAAGTATTTTACAATCCACGTGTATGCACATGCATGTTTTATAAAATATGTGCATCGCTATCCAGCAACATTTACGCATATGTAGACTTACACGCTAATACATGAAGTATATTAATGCACTGACCACGCGTATTTTTCCTATCAATTTTAAAAATATACGAGTGTATATTTTACATGCAAAATTAAAGTAGAAATTATTTGCGTAATTTTCAATTGACTCACATAAGTCGGACAATTTTAAAATATGCGCATGCAAATTAAATTAATCAGTTTACCAATTAGTCCACCAGTGCACCCAGTCCTTCTCCAGATAATTAGCGGGTGTAAAAATATGCAAGTAAGTTGGCAAATATACACATGTAAGTATTGTCCCTGTCTAGACCACCTCTATTTTTATACATGTATAGGTGTTACACTCCCCGGCCACTTCCGCAGTGCGTCCGGCCCCGCTCACCTCACTACTCCATCCACTAGCTCCAGGCTCCTGTCCTCTGTGGCCTCAGCCTGTTCACGACATCCCTGGCCTCCCTGCTCGTCTTCGCCCGACCAGGCCTCACAGCGGAGCTCCCACCGGGGCTCCTCGTCTTCCTGCTCCTCGGCCCCGCCCCTAGGTGCGTGCGCAGCCAGTGTCACTCCTTTTGAAGACCGTAGCACGGGAAACCATGGTCCGACGCTCCCTGATGATGTCATCGCCAGGTAGTATATAACGCAGGGCTCATTCCCCTGATCCCTGCCTTGGCAATCGGATTGACACCTTGAGTGTTTCTAGTTTGCCACTGTATTCCAGTCCGTGTTCCAGTCTCATTCCAACCTTTGTTCCAGTCTCATTCCAGCCTTTATTCCAGTCTTGTTCGAGTCCTGTTCCAGCGTCCTTCTGTTCCAGCGTCCCTTGTCACCTCGTCTCCCCAGGTAGTACCTTCAGACTGTCTTCTCGGTTCTGACCTTGGCTTTCCTTGACTACGTCTGACCATTGCCTGTCCCTGACCTTCTGCCTGCCTCCACGTCCATGTCTGCACGCTGCCTGGAACTGACCTCTGCCTGAACTTAACTACATCTGACTACCTCCTGGAACTTGACCCCTGCTTCGACTGACCATCCACAGACTGATTATTGGTACTGACCCTGGTATTGGCTGACCACGCTTCCTTGAACCTGGCATTGATCTTAGCTATTAGGGATGTGAATCGTTTTAGGACGATTAAAATTATCGTCCGATAATTTTAATATCGTCTTAAACCGTTATGGAACACAATACAATAGAGATTCTAACGATTTATCGTTATAAATCGTTAGAATCGTGAGCCGGCACACTAAAACCCCCTAAAACCCACCCCCGACCCTTTAAATTAAATCCCCCACCCTCCCGAACCCCCCCCCAAATGAGTTAAATAACCTGCGGGTCCAGCGGCGGTCCGGAACAGCAGCGGTCCGGAACGGGCTCCTGCTCCTGAATCTTGTTGTCTTCAGCCGGCGCCATTTTCCAAAATGGCACCGAAAAATGGCGGCGGCCATAGACGAACACGATTGGACGGCAGGAGGTCCTTCCGGACCCCCGCTGGACTTTTGGCAAGTCTCGTGGGGGTCAGGAGGCCCCCCACAAGCTGGCCAAAAGTTCCTGGAGGTCCAGCGGGGGTCAGGGAGCGATTTCCCGCCGCGAATCGTTTTCGTACGGAAAATGGCGCCGGCAGGAGATCGACTGCAGGAGGTTGTTCAGCGAGGCGCCGGAACCCTCGCTGAATGACCTCCTGCAGTCGATCTCCTGCCGGCGACATTTTCCGTACAAAAACGATTCGCGGCGGGAAATCGCTCCCTGACCCCCACTGGACCTCCAGGAACTTTTGGCCAGCTTGTGGGGGGCCTCCTGACCCCCACGAGACTTGCCAAAAGTCCAGCGGGGGTCCGGAAGGACCTCCTGCCGTCCAATTGTGTTCGTCTATGGCCGCCGCCATTTTTCGGCGCCATTTCGGAAAATGGCGCCGGCTGAAGACAACAAGATTCAGGAGCAGGAGCCCGTTCCGGACCGCTGCCGTTCCGGACCGCCGCTGGACCCGCAGGTTATTTAACTCATTTGGGGGGGGTTCGGGAGGGTGGGGGATTTAATTTAAAGGGTCGGGGGTGGGTTTTAGGGGGGTTTTAATGTGCCAGTTTTGCGATTTTTAGATTTTTAGATTTTTCACGATTTTTCACGATTTTTCACGATATTTTACCCCCCCAAACGGCAACAATACGATTCCCTCCCCCTCCCAGCCGAAATCGATCGTTAAGACGATCGAGGACACGATTCACATCCCTATTAGCTATACATTCAGAGACACTCTTCTGGCCTTCTCAGGCACCCAGGACTTCCGGCCTAAGCGTTGACCGCACACCTTTGATTGTGGTGGGCACACCCCTGAATTTCGTATCAAGGAAATCCTGCGAGGCCCACCTAAGACCAGGTGGCCCAGGTACTTTTAACCATGAAGGTTGGTATAGAAAAGTGTACTCAAGGGCTCAACCCGGGAGTACCTAGGGTTACTAGTGGCGAAGCTCCAGCTAGCCTCTGTCTCCTCTTGTGCTCCGCCTCCTGGTGGCAGGTGCTCTCTGGGTCTGACCAGGGAGCCTACCAATCCTGCACTAGGCCAAGGGTCCACCTCCTGGTGCAACAATAGGTGCACATGAAAGCGAAAATACATACATATTTTCAAGTTTTATACAATATGGAATAAGCAAATAGAGGGTGCTTATGAACGTATATGTCAATTTTTATGTGCGTAAAGTTTTGAAAATTCATCTCTTAGGCCTAGCTTTTCTAACACCTCAGAGCTCTATGAATTTGGCGGTAATGGGGGGCGGGGGGGCGAAGCAGGGGGTGGGCCTGCGAAAGCTGGCAACGATCGCACCACAGTGGTGCTATCACTGCCAGCTTTCGCAAACCAATAGCGCTACCATGAAAGGTGGTGCTATTGGGCGCGTTTCTGGCAGCAATAAGGTGTCCTACCTTTTCGCCATCAGCGAAGTCATCGCGGAGGCCGCCCCGACCCCTCCCCTTCCAGTGCGGACTTTGCCCCGATTTAGCTATCGCACGCGAAAAGGGACTTTTCTCATGCGATCCCTTTAGAAAACGAACCCCTTAATTTGTAAAAGTAATTTAATTATACTTCTGATAAAGAGAGCCATTGTTTTACACAGGTCTGCCACTTGAATGGCAAAAGTATCATGTTTTGTATTGGGTTTAATATCTTGCATCCTTATCACCTCTGTGTTGTATATCTCCTGCCTGTTAAGTTATCCTCCAGCTTTTGTCAAAGCATAAGAGAACAGTCTGACAGAAGAAACTGGGTTTCTTCTGGCAGTCTGGTCTCAGCGATGGCCATTAACAGTAAATCATAAGTGGTGAGCATATCAAGTTTTTCATGACACAAGTTGTACTATAGCAGACATATAAAAGTCAGCAATAATTTTGCTCATTTAGCCATCATGAAAACTGACCAAAAATCTCAACACAGTGCCCACGGATTCATGTGCCACTACATACTCTAGAATACAAGATAGAAGGCATATGAAACAAGAATGAATTTAATCTGGTTTCATTTCTGTGATGTAGCAGGAGAGAAGTAGGTCTTTGACATATGACCTATCAGCTTGCTTCCTGGTGTGGAGGTAGGAGTCTCTCCCCTTCGCTTTCTTTTTCTCTCTCAAGCATGATCAGGATGTGCTTTTACAGATAAATGATATCGCTCCTACAGAGGAAAATGAATCCTCATGTAATATTAGCCTACAATGATTACACTGAAGATACGTCTCAAAGGGGCGGGTGAATAGGTACTTATCTAGGCGGATTGCTCTGACTGAAAATGGCCCCCTCTCGCAACTGCTAAAAGCACATGTGGGCTTTCATAATGTGTGTTCTTTTTAACTAGATTAAAAAGAGGTGAAATGTTTAGGTTGCGAGTGGAAAACAAAGCAGCTAGATGAGATTTTCAAAATGTGCACCCCTAACTGGCTGCCCACAGTAACACTAGGCACAAATGTACATGGGCACTTTGTACATACATTTTTAAAGGAAAGACATTTTTAAAGGAGAACTGCCAAGGAGGTTTCCCTCTAAAAATTTGCTTCAGGGTCTGTGCGTGCCAAATTGCACACATATCTTTCAATAAAAAGGGGCTATTCAAAAACTACTGTCTATGGAAAATGGCTACCACAAATCCTGCAACACAATGCAACGAGAAAAAAGGCAAATAATGCATTCTTAAAATGTTGCATCATCTGACAAAATCATTTTTTAGTCTTGTCTGATACAGCAATAGACAGCTCATTCCAGCTTTCTCTTTTATTTTTCATAAAATGAAACAAAAATGTAAAATGCACCAAATTCGCTCCCAGAGCAAGAAATGGGAGCTGCGAGGCTATGACAGTGCTCCAGTTGAGTGTTACCTGATCTGGCTGCTGGACTCTGAAGAGGAGGAAAAAAGGCATTTTGGTGAATAGGTGTTTGTTCACTTGTTTCTAGGCAAAGCATGCTCCTACCATGTGACAGGAGCTGACCAATGGCACCGATAGCCCCTGTGACATAGTAAGGGCAAAAGTTATCGGCACCATTTTGAATACTGGCAGCCGACTGCCCGAGTGCAAGAGATCACTCCAGGACCCCTGCTGGACCATCAGGGACTTTTGGCAAGACTTGGGGGAGACGCCTGACCCCCAAAAGTCTTGGGGGACACTCCTGACCAGAATTGTACACAGTATTCAAGGTGCGGTCTCACCATGGAGCGATACAGAGGCATTATGACATTTTCCATTTTATTCACCATTCTCTTTCTAATAATTCCCAACATTCTGTTTGCTTTTTTGACTGCCGCAGCACACTGTACCGACGATTTCAATGTGTTATCCACTATGATGCCTAGACCTCACTTGTCGTATTTCTTTCCAGATCATTTATAAATATATTGAAAAGTAAGGGTCCCAATACAGATCCCTGAGGCACTCCACTGCCCACTCCCTTCCACTGAGAAAATTGTCCATTTAATCCTACGCTCTGTTTCCTGTCTTTTAGCCAGTTTGTAATCCACGAAAGGACATCGCCACCTATCCCATGACTTTTTATTTTTCCTAGAAGCCTCTCATGAGGAACATTTTTAAAATGCCTTCTGAAAATCCAAGTACACTACATCTACAGGTTCACCTTTATCCACATGTTTATTAACTCCTTCAAAAAAGTGAAGCAGATTTGTGAGGCAAGACTTGCCTTGGGTAAAGCCATGCTGACTTTGTTCCATTAAACCATACCTTTCTATATATTCTGTGATTTTGATGTTTTCAACACTTTCCACTATTTTTCCTGGCATTGAAGTCAGGCTAACTGGTCTGTAGTTTCCCGGATCACCCCTGGAGCCCTTTTTAAATATGGGGGTTACATTAGCTATCCTCCAGTCTTCAGGTACAATGGACGATTTTAATGACAGGTTACAAATTTTTACTAATAGTTCTCAAATTTCATTTTTTAGTTCCTTCAGAACTCTGGGGTGTATACCATCCAGTCCAGGTGATTTACTACTCTTCAGTTTGTCAATCAGGTCTACCACATCTTCTAGGTTCACCGTGATTTGATTCAGTCCATCTGAATGATTACCCATGAAAACCTTCTCCAGTATGGGTACCTCCCCAACATCCTCTTCAGTAAACACCAAAGCAAAGAAATCATTTAATCTTTCCGCGATGGCCTTATCTTCTCTAAGTGCCCCTTTAACCCCTCGATCATCTAACGGTCCAACTGACTCCCTCACAGGCTTTCTGCTTCGGATATATTTTAAAAAGTTTTTACTGTGAGTTTTTGCCTCTGCTTCCAAATTCTTTTCAAATTCTCGCTTAGCCTGTCTTATCAATGTCTTACATTTGACTTGCCAATGTTTATGCATTATCCTATTTTCTTCTGTTGGATCCTTCTTTGAATTTTTGAATGAAGATCTTTTGGCTAAAATAGCCTCTTTCACCTCACCTTTTAACCATGTCGGTAATCATTTTGCCTTCCTTCCACCTTTCTTAATGTGTGGAATACATCTGGATTGTGCTTCTTTTGTAGCTGCTCCATTCAGTTTTTTTCTAACTATTTTTCTCATTTTATCAAAGTTTCTTTTGAAAGTTTAGCAGGAGAGCCGTGGATTTACTTACTGTCCCCCTTCCAGTCATTAAATCAAATTTGATCATATTATGATCACTATTGCCAAGCGGCCCCACCACTGTTACCTCTCTCACCAAATCCTGTTCTCCATTGAGAATTAGATCTAAAATTGCTCCCTCTCTCATCGGTTCCTGAACCATGTGCTCCATAAAGCTATCATTTATTCCATCCAGGAACTTTATCTCTCTAGCGTGTCCCGATGAGATATTTACCCAATCAATAGTGGGGTATTTGAAGTCTTCCATTATTACCGCACTACCAATTTGGTTAGCTTCGCTAATTTCTCTTAGCATTTCACTGTCAGTCTCACCATCTTGACCAGGTGGACGGTAGTATACTTAGTATACTATCACTATAGTCTTCCCCGACACACAAGGGATTTCTACCCATAAAGATTCAATTGTGCATTTAGTCTCATACAGGATGTTTATCCTGTTGGACTCTATGCCAACCCGGACATAAAGCACCTCACCGCCTCCTGGGTGCTCCTCTCTGTCATTGCGATATAATTTGTACCCCGGTATAGCACTGTCCCATTGGTTGTCCTCCTTCCACCATGTCTCTGAGATGCCAATTAAGTCTATGTCATCATTCACTGCTATACATTCTAATTCTCCCATCTTACTTCTTAGACTTCTGGCATTGGCATACAAACATTTCAAAGTTTGTTTTTTGTTTGTATTTTCATTCTGCTTTTTAATTGATAGGGGATAAGTTAGAATTTTTTAGCGCAGGTGAGTATTTAGTTACAGGCACTTGGAATACGTTTCTTATTATTGGAACCTCACTGTCGGGATGCCCTAATTCTAATGCATCATTAGTATCCTATGAAGATACCTCTCTCCAAACCATGTGCTGCTGAGTGACTGTCGGCTTTCCCCTTTGTTCTAGTTTAAAAGCTGCTCTATCTCCTTTTTAAAGGTTAGCGCCAGCAGTCTGGTTCCACCCTGGTTAAGGTGCAGCCCATCCCTTCGTAAGAGACCCCCCCTTCCCCAAAAGGTTCCCCAGTTCCTAACAAAACTGAATCCCTCTTCTCATCCACGTCTCATCCACGCATTGAGACTCCGGAGCTCTGCCTGTCTTTGGTGAGGGAGGGAACTTCCCTATACCCTTATCTAACCTTCCTACCTTTTCCCCTCTCCTGCCCAACCTCTAACCCCTTCCTAGTTATTAGATTTTTTTTTTAAAGTTACCTTACTGCTCCTTTGAAACAGCAGTAGACTCCGCATGCCAGTCAGCTGCCGGCATGCGCTTCCCCAGGACAGTGGTTAATGGCGTGTCCCAGCTTGCCCCCCCTGCCCTGCCCCTTGGCCCGCCCCTTTCTTGAGGCTCAGTACTTCGGCGTGTATCAGGAGTTACGCGGGTTGCCGGGCACTTTGGAAAATGCACGAGGCGCACGCAGGGCCCGGCCACGTGCATAACCCCCGACCTTTCCGCACGCAGGCCTTTTAAAATTGACTCGTTAGGTTTGAATATTGAGGCTATTATGTTTTCTGCTACTTTAAAACTAAAAATATAAGAATTACAATGGCAACTTTGAAATTCAATGTGTCTTCCAAACCTTGGCTTGAGTTTCACTGAACCTACAATATTCAAAAGACAAGATGATGCAATTTCCCAAAAAGTATCTAGCAATAAGATTAAGATATCAAAAAGGAATGGAACTGGATCAGTATGAGCTGTAACAAAAAAAGATAAATTAAAATTTTAATATATGTAAAATGTGCATTTAAATACTGTAGGCTTCAACTGTCTGTTAAGAAATTTAACACTTCAGCGGATAATAAGTCCAGTGGCACACCTTGGGGGAATAATAACTGGGAAGGATAAAAATCAACCTTGTTGCTGCTGTCCATTGACTCGGAGTTCATCCACTAGCCAGAAGATCCCCCACCATTTTCTGAAATCACATCACCTGCCGAAAAACTCATCCAATATCCTGCTTCCACAAAATACATTAGATGTTTGGGATTCATTTACTCAAATCACTAAAGAAGGCCTCGGGAAGACTCTAGCTGCCCTAGGTCAAAAAACCTGCCTATCCATGCCCATATAATTTAGTAAGGGTAGCAAGTGAGGGTTTCAAAGACTGGGCATTCAAAATTGTAAACTCCTCCTTCTCTGAGGGCATGCTTCCCACAGACTTAAAAAGCTGTGGTATAGCATCTAATTAAAAAAAAAAAAATCTGGATCTAGACAAACCTGAAAACTACCTCCCAGAGAAACTTCCTCTTCTTAGGGAAACTTATAGAACAATCAGTGAGAGCTCAGCTAAATGAATACCTAAAAGAAAAAAGCTGGCTGGACCCATATCAATTCAGATTCAGAAATGGCCATGGAACAGAGCTAGTAGCAGTTCTAGTATTACTGGATTTCTTAGCAGCTTTTGATAATGTAGATCACAATATCATGATATCACGACTAGTAGAGTCTGGTCTAAGTGGAAGTTCCTAACCTAGTTCAACTTCTTTCTGTTTGATAGGCAACAATCTGTACATTTCGCTGATACCATGTCAGCACCCTGGATCTTGAACTGTGGGGTCCTTCAAGTAGGGATGTGAATCGTTTATCTGACAATTGAAAATATCGTCTGATATTTTCAATATCAGCAGATATCGGGAGGTCCCTGATATCGATAGGAAACCCCACGATTAATTTAGTGGGCTTTCTTATCGTTATGGGGGGGGGGGGGGGGCGGGAAGAAAGGACACAACCTAAAAACACAACCCGACCCTTTAAAATGAGTTTGTTGGTATCCTCCCACCCTCCGGACCCCCCCAAAAAATGTTTTTAAATACCTGGTGGTCCAGCAGGGGTCCCGGGAGCATTCTCCCATGCTCGGGCTGTCGGCTGCCACTAATCAAAATGGCGCTGATGGCCCTTTGCTCTTACCATGTGACAGGGGCTATCGGTGCCATTGGTCGGCCCCTGTCACACGGTAGGTGCACTGGATGGCCCGCGCCATTTTTTAAAGATGGCGCCGGCCATCCATTGCTCCTACCATGTGACAAGGGCTGGCCAATGGCACGGATACCCTATCACATGCTAAAGGCAAAGGGCCATCAGCGCCATTTTGTTTACTGGCAGCTGACGGCCTGAGCGTGGGAGAATGCTCCCGGGACCCCCGCTGGACCACCAGGTATTTAAAAATTTGGGGGGGGGTCTGGAGGGTGGGGGGATACTAACAAACTCATTTTAAAGAGTCTGCTGTAGTTTTTGGTTATCGGCTCAGGCGCAGCCGATAAAAAAAAACCCCGATCGGACTGCAAGATAAAAATTTCATGATGTGAATTGGAACCGGAATCGGAAACCGATACCGCTTCCGATTCATATCTCTACCTTCAAGGCTCTTTCACCAATACTCTTCAACATATACTTTAAACCACTAGCACAGCTAATTTGAACCTTTGATATAAAAAACTATATCTATGCATATGATATTCAACTTGATCTATTAATGAACCCGGACACATTAACAACAATAATTAAGATAAGCACATGTCTTGCAGCTGTTCAAGAATAGACAAAAAATTACAAACTCCTTCTCACTCCCAATAGAACAGAGATATTATGGATACAGAATCGGCACAATCAAATCCTTAGTCTTTAAATCCTATTTGGAACCTATGAACTCCTATTAAAAACCCAGATAAAAGCCTCAGATTCCTACTGGATTCAGAACTTATCATGCTGCCACAAACTCAAGCAACAGTAAAGAGCTACCACTTTCAGTTACATAACTTATGAAGACTGCACCAGCTTGAGAAAGCACACCTACATACAGTGCTTCCTACTACAGTAACCACATGACTGCATTGTACAAGGGTCTAACAGATAAGGCCCTTCCCATATTCTAGATAATATAAAACTGCTGCACAACTAGTAAATGCAAGGATGCAAACCACACGACCTCATCATATCTGTGCTATACAAGCTACACTGGCTGCCAGTAACATACAGAACAAAATTCAAAACTCTGACTCTAACTTACAAGGCTGTAAGAGGAGATGGACCAACCCACCTGAGCAAAAGGTTCTCTTCATACATGCCTTTCAGACCATGAAGATCCACTCATGCAGCCTAGATAAAAATGCCATTGACAAAAAGCTAATAGAAGAACAGAAACATGAAAACAGTTCTTTATGGGAGCAGCACCTGCCCTTTGGAAGTCCCTCCCAGAAGAGCTCTGACAAATATATGACTATTCTTACTTCAGGAAGCAAAAGCCTAGCTTTTCTATCAAGCATTTAATAGTAAACCAGGAACCCAAAGGTGTAAAATTATGGTGAAATGTATGGTAATTCACCTTGAATTGCCTCAAACATGCTGCTAAATGTAAAATTTAGCTATGGTATTATTTATTATTAGACTCAAAGCTGTTGGAGCTTAGTCAAGATTGTTGATTTATTTAGAGTTAGACCTTCAGATGCACTTTACATTTCTCAAATACATTGTGATATTTGCTGCTACTCAAAACTGTTTAGACCTTTGCAATGTAAAGCTACAAATTTCTAATATGCTTATTCTATGTTATCTATTATGTATGTTGAGTTGGTTACCCACCCAGAACAAGATGTATTGAATGTTGCGAGCTATAAGCATTTGTAATTAATTAAACAAATAGACAATGATTATGCCACTGTCTTCCAAAGTACTATTGTAGCATAAAGCTAAAATATCAAATTGATTCTAAATTCAGATTATAAAGTACTCATACAATGCACTGCATTAATCCCCCTATTGCCGCACATATGGTATGTAAAGCAATCTACTGCACTGAGATCCCAGATGGATATTACACCATATGTGTGGCAATTTGTAGGCAAAACAGGGACTGTGTATGTTGTAACTGCTTACTTCTGAATTTCAGTGCTTTTGTAGTTATGTGGCAGAGCCTGAACTTGGTGTCTTTGTCTGTAATTCAGTATATACTATCAGGTGCCTCAGTATTCAGTTTTCCACTCCATGCAAATACAGATTAACAAAACAATTTTTCTAGAATGAAAAAAAAAAAAAAAAGAGGAATCACTGTATAGATATGCAGTTCTCATCAAGGAAGGGCTTTATTCTAGGATGGACAAAAGTGTATAAAAACGTTCCCCTGAATGAAAGGTGAGTCAAAAGAAGATGGAAATCAAGATGACAGGACTGCTCAGCGAGGTGATTTGCAGTCTAACCACATGACAGATCCAGAGGCAACTGCAAAGCTGCGAACAAAGCGCCCTGTGGATGCTTCTATAGATTTTCCTGCCCCAGATGGAATTAAATCTTTCCTAGTGTGGCATCTGAGTACAGTGATTCACATTCAAAAAGAGGAGTCAATCTGGAAGAACATGAGAAAGGTTAAAAATGATACCCCCATCACAGCATTTCAATGGCTTCGAAACAGGCAGGAGCACGCTTTGAGGACAATTTTCAAGCCTTTGCTAAGGGTTAAAAGTATTTCACCTGTATTAATTGGCTGGCTAAACTGCCCTGCCTCAACATGCACATTCTTTTACAATGTGCATGCTTTTAGCCACACTGAAAGGAAGCATTCCCAAAGACATACTGAGGTCAAGGGAGGAAAAAAATACACCATAGATTGCATTTTCTAATCTTTCTGCATGTTTTTCAAGTAAAAGTCTAACCACAGGAAAAGCGGATATATGTGACTGCACATATGTTGTACCCACAGTTAACTTTCAAAATGAAAGTATGTGAGTATTTTAGCATTATAAAATTGATTCAAAGCCTGCAGCTAAAAACTGTGCACAGTTAAAAAAAAAAAAATTGCCCTCTTTGGGGCAAGTTTGTAACAGCCCGCCTAAATCAGATAGCAAATGCACACATAAGTTACACCAGCATTCAAAGTGAAAGTGTACACAAATGCCCTTTTGAAAATGATCCCATGAAAACTATCTGCATATACTACTTATACCCGCTAAACAGGACCTAGAAAGTTTGGGGGAAATTTTAAGTGCATACTTTTGAAAATGAAAACAAATGTGTATAAGTGCAACCCTCTTCCCAGCCCCACCCCCAGGAATTCCTCCACCTAGTTTGGGTACACTTATGCTCAAACATAATATATGTGCATAAGTCTATCTGGGCATGTAGTTTTATAACTGGCCATTTCTCTGGGTAAAACGCTATTTTACATGTGGAAATGCCTTTGAAAATTACCCTCTTTATAAACAAATGTTAAGTTTAAAAAAATAAATAGCTTAATGATATTGCTCATTGATATTTTTCTAGAAACAAAGAAATGTATTAATATGAATGAACAATGAAACCCTAATGTCGTCCTCTAATTTTTAATTTGAGAAGGGAACCAGTGTAACTTATGTAAATAACTCTCAATCCCCACACCTCTTGATGTAAACAATTAATTGCGCATTCCTAATAGACCTTCATAATAGGCGTCATTGTGTGGCAATCCATGCCTGTCAATCACTCTGCCTTATGTTTAATCATAGGTCAGTCCATAGTACATTTTTTTAAGGATTTTTATAGTGCTGTAGTGCTCCGTGTGTTTAAAATACTAAAATTATCCACTGTGCTGTTAACACCTCTAACCAAGCTTTATATCTTCTTAGTACTTAATACTCAGTTCTTTGGTACTTAGCTTTTAGTTGCGAAATCACAACTCCTGCCCAATTTTTCCAATCGGATAATCCAGCAATGCGACCGATACCACATTGCTAAGTCTGTGCCCAACGCTGTACAGGTTTCGGACGATGTCGTCCTTCCTCAAGGGCAAAAATCTGCGCCACAAACAGAATTTAAATCACTGCGGTTAATGGTATTATCACTCAAACACAACAATGTATCAGCTACTCACTCGTTACTGCATCATAATGGCTCTCGGCGTTTTTTTTGTGCTTCTCTTCCGGTTTGAATTTCCCTCCTCCATTTTAAAGCCCCTAATCGTTACGTACCATCTACGTACGGTGGATACAAATTTTAAATAAATGCTCATTGGATATCATGTTATTGTTAGTGGAAACTACAGATAAAATTGCCGTGACAGTACGCAGTGATGTGGATGTCATTCAACAAGGATTACAACGATCTGAACCCTTAGAAATATATGAACAACATTTGCATGAGACGAATCAAGCTTTGGATAAATTTCGTTCAGAATTAAAGTTAAGTAAGATCGAAAAGTTTAAACGAGACGAAAAAGATTATGCTACTGGTCAAATATATATCTGGCAACGTAAAAAGAATGTTCCACCCAGAAAAGTAGCCTTCGCGGGTTCTTCGGAAGATACTTCTTCATCTTCATCTGATGAGAGCACATATTATTCTGCTAATGTAGCTTCAGCCGGTTATCAATATCCACAACGAGGTAGAAGTAATTATCGTTCGTCTTATCGTTCAAACAACAGAAGGTTTTTTCGGACAATACGTCAACCAGCGGCACCGGACATAGAATCACGTCCGTGGACGAGGTCCCAAACCAGGAATCCAACGTCCTGAATTTGTCGGACATTAGTTTATCTCATAATCAATTACAAGTGCTAGCCAAAGGTTTATCTTTTGTGCCATATCAATTTTATGACCCGTTCACTTGCCGTAGATTTTTGTATAAATTTTTTAGAAAATTACAACTTCGGTTGTTTTTTTCGAAAATTGAATTTAAAATTGATTGTTCATTGGTTTTTCCAAAATCAACATGGTTACCTTCAGGCACCATGGATCCGGCAATAAAAACCTATATAGATCTTGTGTTGTGTGATCTAGAACAATTAGAAAGAGTTAAGTTTCCCCCGTATTATAATTTAAATCGGGAGCAATTTGCTGCTTTACATGAATTACAAAATGATGACAGGATTGTTATCAAAAAAGCAGACAAAGGAGGGGCAGTGGTGATTATGAATCGTGTTAAATATGAGACTATGGTTTTAGAACATATACAGGATTTACATATTTATGAACCACTCGCACAAGATCCAACGCAACAACTTCAAACACAGATCGATACATTATTAGAAGATGCGTTCGCTGAAGGTTTTTTGACGACTAAGGAAGTGAAATTTCTACGGGTGAAATATCCACGATTTCCAACTTTGTATATGGTGCCTAAAGTGCATAAAAGTTTGCATAATCCACCAGGCCGTCCAATTGTTACAACTATTGGTTCCCTTTTAGAGCCACTGTCTACATTTATCGATGTAATCATCAATCCCATGGTGAAGAGCGCGACATCTTATTGTAAGGACACTAAACACATGTTGTCCAAATTACAAGAGCTCCAAGTAGAAGATTCAGTGCTTTTAGTAACTATGGACATTAAATCTCTGTATACTTCAATACCTCAAGAAGACACCTTAAAGATCTTGGAGAAGTATCTGGATAATAGAGAACGTCCGCATCGCATTCCGACATCCTTTCTAATGGCCATAGCGCAATTAGCGCTATGTGAAAATCATTTCATTTTCCAAAATCAGTGGTATAAACAAATCAGCGGGACCGCCATGGGTGCTACCATGGCTCCAAGTTTGGCCAATCTTTATGTGCGTCAATTTGAGGAAGATAAATTATACCATCAGTCAGAGTTTAGTCCAGTATCTCATTGGACAAGATACATCGATGATGTATTCTGTATTTGGCACGCAGATGAAACGGGTCTCCAGGAGTTCTTCCGGTGGTTGAATACATTGGATGAGCACTTACAGTTCACCATCACTTTTGATCGTGCTGACATTAATTTTTTGGACATTGCTATCAATTATGACAATGGCAGTTTCAATACCACACTATATCGCAAGGAATGTGAGAGGAATACTCTCCTTCATTATTCCAGCTTTCATCCGCATCATTTGCGACAGAATTTACCGATGGGCCAATTTTTGAGGCTTCGTAGGATTTGCAGCTCTAAAACTGAATATATATCACAAGCTGCATTGCTTAAGTTACGATTGTTGGAACGGGGGTATCCAGTGAAATACATCAAGAAAGCATACAAGAGAGCATATAATGCGGAACGGCAGTGGCTTTTACTTGATACCCAGAAGGATAGTGAGGATAATCGTATAGTGTGCACATTACCATATTCGAACCAGAGCAGTGCAATTTCCAAAATATTACATCAACATTGGTTGGTGTTGAAAACACACAGCATTTTCAGAACGTCCCCCTTGATTACATACAGTAGAGGCAAGAATGTGGGAGATCTGGTCATGCATTCTTTCATGTCACCTGTTACATTAAGTAATACCACCCAATTGAAAGGACACTGGGCTTGTAATCATTGCTCAATGTGTAGTCAGGCCATTGAAGGTGACGAATGGGTTGACAAAAATGGACTAGTGCACAAAGCACGACATCATTCATCATGTGACACCTCGAGGGTAATATATATTGTAGTGTGCCCTTGTAACTTGTACTACATTGGACGCACGAAGCGGCAAATACGAGTTAGATTAATAGAACACCGCAGTTGCATTAACACGGGTAAAATGTTAGCTCCGATGGTGGCTCATTGCTCAGAACAACATCACACTTTTCAACAACTTAAGTGGCGAGTATTAGATGTTATTGCAGATAACATGCGAGGGGGTGATCCTAACTTTGTATTAAACTTAAGGGAACAACAATGGATTTTCCGTATGAGCACAGTCACGCCCTTAGGACTTAACGGCATCATTGATTGGTATTCTTTGTAACACCAGTTGAGATGTAACGCATTGATAAGGGGCCTTGAGAACGCGAGGGTAAGTTGTCAGCAAATGGGAATCCTGATACCAGAAGTGACATAGATGGTACGTAACGATTAGGGGCTTTAAAATGGAGGAGGGAAATTCAAACCGGAAGAGAAGCACAAAAAAAACGCCGAGAGCCATTATGATGCAGTAACGAGTGAGTAGCTGATACATTGTTGTGTTTGAGTGATAATACCATTAACCGCAGTGATTTAAATTCTGTTTGTGGCGCAGATTTTTGCCCTTGAGGAAGGACGACATCGTCCGAAACCTGTACAGCGTTGGGCACAGACTTAGCAATGTGGTATCGGTCGCATTGCTGGATTATCCGATTGGAAAAATTGGGCAGGAGTTGTGATTTCGCAACTAAAAGCTAAGTACCAAAGAACTGAGTATTAAGTACTAAGAAGATATAAAGCTTGGTTAGAGGTGTTAACAGCACAGTGGATAATTTTAGTATTTTAAACACACGGAGCACTACAGCACTATAAAAATCCTTAAAAAAATGTACTATGGACTGACCTATGATTAAACATAAGGCAGAGTGATTGACAGGCATGGATTGCCACACAATGACGCCTATTATGAAGGTCTATTAGGAATGCACAGTTAATTGTTTACATCAAGAGGTGTGGGGATTGAGAGTTAATATGAATGAAGGCATGTATCTTGTTTCATTTTATGCAAAATGTTAGGATATGATATTCAAAAACTGAAACTACACACTTATCAATTAGGGAACAATAATCCTGCAGGTACAGTAAGTTTGACAAGATGCCTTGCAATGGTCAAACATTCATGGACTAGCTTGTGTGTATGAAAGCATGAGGAGAACTCTGCAGAGTTGTGTGCCAGAAGTCAGATGTAATTATTAGAGATGTGAATCGTGTGCCAGATCGTCTTAACGATCAGATTTGGCTGGGGGGGGGGGGGATCTGATCGTTAAGATATGTGAATTGGAATCGTTTCCGATTCCAATTCACATCGCTAATTTTTTTTTTTAGGGAGGCCCGTGCCGCTAAAAAAAAAAACCCACCCGACCCTTTAAATCGACCCCCCACATGGTGGGAGCCAGATGGCGCCGGCCATCCAGTGCTCCTACCATGTGACAGGGGCCGGACAATAGCACAGATACCCTGTCACATGGTAAGGGCAAAGGGGCATCGGCGCCATTTTTTTTTAGCGCAGCTGATGCCTGGGAACGGGAAATCGTCCCTCGAGCCCCCCCTGGACCACCAGGTAATGTTAAAAGGTTTTGGGGGGGTCGGGAGGGTAGGGGAGGCTAAGGGGGGTCGATTTAAAGGGTTGGGTGGGTTTTTTTTTATCGGGCCATCGGCGCCATTTTAATTAGTGGCAGCCAAAATGGCGCCGATGGCCCGAGAGCGGGAGATCGTGCCGGGACCCCCCCCCCCCTCCATTGGACCACCAGGTAATTTAACATTTTGGGGGGTTCGGGAGGGTGGGGGAGGGTAAGGGATTGGTTTTAAAGGGTCGGGGTGGGTTTAGGGGTTGTTTTGGTGTGCCAGTTTTCCCGCCCTCCCCCAAATAATTCCTGTGCCCTATTTAACGATTTAGGACTATTTATGACGATAAATCAGGGGCATTTGTATTGTATCGTGCACTCTGACGATTTAGGACGATTATAAAATTATCTGACGATAATTTTAATCGTTCAAAAACGATTCACATCCCTGGTAATTATAGAGCTTTCCAAGTGTCCATTTATGATTTCACATCCACTCTGAATGCTATGATCAAGTTCCCACTCGGTGTTTTTTAATTAAGCTATCTGACAAACTCAAAGTGAAAATAAGCAAAAGAAAAAAAGAATTTCATATAGTAACCTGCACTCTAAAAAGAGCCCTTGTAAATTTTAGAATTCAATAACTCTATGCAGTGAATAGGAATCCACCCATTTTGTTCCAGTTATGCCCTACCTTCCCAAGACTGTGATAGGATGCAGAAGACCAACAGCAGCAATTGCATAGTGTCTTGGCTTAGTAGGTGTCCATGGGAGCTGAAGAGAGTTAAAATGAGGAGCCACAGGAAGAGAAAGGCAATAACAAAAACATCTACCTTGATAACAAACCTAGAAGTAGGGGTATAAATAGCAGAAGATGACAACTGACCCTAAGGACTGGGAGAGAAAAAGAGCTCTATTAGTGTGGTAGGATGCAGCTTAAGGGGTACATGTGGAAAATTCTGCTACAGTCACAGCTTCAAGACCTGCAGAAAGTGAGAAAGGCAAGTATCAGCCTCACAAAGTGTACAGCAATCTGGAACATATACTAGCCAGAATCCCTGAACAGACTATATTTTATTTATTTATTTATTTTAAGTTTTTTTATACCGATTTTCCTGCATAAAATGCATATCAAACCGGTTTACAATGAAACAGAATGAGCAGGAAGTAAAATTCCTTAGTCTAATACATTTAAACATCAATAATGAAATAATTTTAAACAAAGCAAAAAGCTAAATAACATTAATAAAAGTTAAATTATTAACATAAACATAATTATATTAGAAGGAGCACAAAGGTTAGCATGAAGGGGAGCACACCCGGCACGCGACGCCTGGTGTAATTGTGCTGTTAATCGGGTCGCTGCTGGCTGGTCGTCATGACGTGGGTGGGGGGGGGGCAAGTCTTCACATCGCTGATTTTCTCTTTTAACATCTCAGTTCATTTTTACTATTTTTTTGTGTCTTTTTCTCACAAGATGTAGTTTTCTTTAAGTGCCCGATGGTAGTGGGCTGCCCCTCTGTAACAGCGCCTGGTGGAATTGTGCCGTTAATCGGGTCGCCGCTGGCTGGTCGTCATGACGTGGGTGGGGGGGGGGCAAGTCTTCACATCGCTGATTTTCTCTTTTAACATCTCAGTTCATTTTTACTATTTTTTTGTGTCTTTTTCTCACAAGATGTAGTTTTCTTTAAGTGCCCGATGGTAGTGGGCTGCCCCTCTGTAACAGCGCCTGGTGGAATTGTGCCATTAATCGGGTCGCCGCTGGCTGGTCGTCATGACTTAATAACATATAATAACATATATATATATATATATATATATATAGATGATATATTATATTATATATATAGAGATATATAGTATATATAGATATATATATATATATATAGTATATATATTATTATATATATATATATATATATATATATATATATATATATATATATATATATATATATAACACAATAACTATATTGTGTTACAAATCCACATGGGCAAGCCTAGGTCAGCCAGACCAGTTATATCCCTACAGGGTCAGCTATAGGAACCTTTTAACCAAAGAAATTGAAGATTAATTTCATTTCAAGGTTGACAGTTCCTTGTACCAAAAGTATTAAGGAGGGGCATGGCTTAAACAAAGCATATGAGGATGAGTCTGTAGTAGCTATAAACAGGATATAAAGGTGGAAAATGTGGCCAATCTCACAACCAATCAGTAATAGATACAAGAATGAGATGGCATACACTAAGTTAAAGCCCACAAAGGGGAATCACATTAAAATGACTTCATCCAAGTGAATCCAATAAGTTGAAAAAGTTTATTTCATCATTTGTATCATTCTGATAGAATATTTAGAAATACAAATTGTTACATGCAGAGTAAAGAATTTGGCATAAGATGCTCACATTGATTGACATGCAAAGTGCGCATCTCATGCAAATGGTCCATTTGTGTACTTCTTGGCTTTGTTACTTATGTGTTCTTAATTCTTTCCACAACTCTCGCCTAGGACTCTGCCGGTTCCAGCTATCCAGCCCAAGGGACAGGCAGTGAAGCCCCAGGGACCAGCAGTGAAGAGCCAGCACTTTTCCATGCCCCTTTACTTATGGATGCTCAGACACAGTTCAGTGAGGAGGAGGAGGAACAGCAGCCACTTGAGCATTGCCAGATCCTGCAAGCCCTTGGCTCAGCAAGCCCACTGAATGTAAGCCTAAATATTTCCAACTTCATGGAGGAACCCAGCCTGCAGTGGCACACAACTGAGCCAGTGCAACCTTGCTCCAGCACACCACATGGCCAGCATGAGGCAGCACACACTGAGCCAGAGCAGCCCACCAGCCCTCTCATGCCACTTCTGGTGACTCAAACTTCTACTTCACCCATGACCAGCATAGCACCAGTACCAGCTCTGGGACCAGCTCTGGCAACACCACTGGCAATGAGCGAGACCTCAATACATGAGCAGCTGGACTGGCTGGAAAGGAGCCATGGTGTTCACCTCCACCACATACAGGCAGAGCTAGTGCACCTGAGGAGGGCTGTCAATGGGCAGATCCAGGCCCTGCATGACCAGATGACAGCCCACACACAAGCTCTCACCACAGTAGCTAAGTCAATAAATAACCTCAGTAGCATCCTTACCCAGATTCTCCAAAGAGTGCCGGAGCCTCCCCCAGTGCCTTCCCCAGCATCCCAAGACTCTACGCCATGTATCAGTCCCCAGCTCGACAGACCTAGAGGTAGGCACCCTAAAGACATGCCTCCTCAAGTGGCAAGCCACGGCATAGCAAAGGGCCATGAAATGTTTGCAACCCATGCCTTGTTATGTCTAGAAACAAGACTTGTTGAATAAGACTGGTCTGACCTCTGGAGAGAGTTCCTGTGCCAGCTAGATGGAAGAAGCCTGCTGGGCCCATCCTCACTACAGAGTTCCTGTGCTGGCTAGATGGAAGAAGACTGCTGGGCCCGTCCTCATTACAGAGTTCCTGTGCCGACTTGCTGAAGGTGATGGTCTACTGTCTGCCACTATTGTCCTGCTGCCTAGTTCTAAAGCCCTTCTCGGTGCGCTGCCCATACTGTAGCCTCCTTGATGTGGTCTCTAATCACAGTCCAGCTGCTGGCTTTTCTCATCATGTCTTATCCTCTGCTCCTGATGCTAGTGTCTGTCTCATCTCATCTCATCCTGCTGCTACTTCCATGCTAGTGTCTCATTTCATCCTGCTGCTTCTTCCATGCTAGTGTCTCATCTCATCTCATCTCACCTCATCCTGCTGCGGCCTCCATGCTGCTGTGCCCTCCTGGGGCTTCTGCTCCCATGCTGCCATGTCTTCTCCTGGGGCTGCTGCTCCTATACTGCTGTGTCATGCCCTGGGGCTGCTGCCTCCATGCTGCTGTGTCTTATCCTGGTCCTCTGCCTCCATGTTGCGTTCTCCAGTCCTGGTCCTGCTGCCTGCTACTTAGCCTTTGCTACCTTGGCCCTTAGACTGGCCCCCCTTTGAGTGCACTTTTTCAACATGGACTGTATGGGGCCTTCACTTGAACTCTGCTGCCTTGGCCCTTAGGCTGAACGTCTTTTGAGTGCACTCTTTCAACATGGACTGTCTGGGGCCTTTTGGTTAACATCACATAGTTGTGCTGCTATCAGCTCTAACATTAAAACTGTACTGTAGCTATTGGGGTGCCACTTTTGCTTTCTATGTTCTTTGCTGTAATCATGATTGTGCAAGAGTTTAAGATGGTCATATTGTATATGTAATATTGCCATTTGTAACAGTGGATGTAGTGGTCTACACTCAATGTGCTGTTCTTTCAGTTACAATGTCATGTGCAATTACATATCATGTCCTTGCAGAATATGATTACCAAAGATGTTAATTTACTTTCAATCTGTTGTCATTTGTTGTATTATAAAGTGGTCACAGTTTGAAAGAACACTTTCTGTTTGTCTGTTTTTATTATGCACTTTTTTATCTTAATGGTTCACTAGGTAAAAGTTTGGGATCCACATGACTTTGTATGCTAGAGTGCCAGTGGCCATTCCAAGTAGGCACTTTTCTGGCAGGCAAGACCATAAGGCCTACAGCATACAACCATAATCTGATTGCATGCTCCTAAGGAAGTCAGCAAGAGATAAGCAGGAATTTCCTTACTGTGAAACTTCACTATTGGCTCCAGTTGCCTTCTCCACAGAGCATACTCTTAGCTAACTATTGGGTACATGGGCATGTATGTGAGTGGGCCCTAGCCTAGCTAGTGTTCCACTTCCATATGCAGTCTGGTGGAATAGGTGTAGAAATGTTTGGCTAGAGGTGCTATGTCTTCACTCTGTTGGGGACCAATCAGTTGTCTAGCTATGCGAAGATTATACTGTACCTATTACAAACCATTTGCCTGCAACATTGTGAAGATATATCACCTCTGACCAAACAATGGCCCTTCTCTCTGGCTCTGGTACCGAATGCTATCTTGACATAAGTCTTCAGTCAGAGGGCTACTTGAAAATGGCATAAAACCCTAGGTGTGTTTTATCTCTAGGGAGCATCAATGTGCAGCTGCAGGTGTATGGGATGGAGAGTACATAGTATACAAGTAAAGCCTGTGTGGTGCTGTTAAGGACAAGTTACACTAATCACCCCACAAGACTTTACAATGGGATCCTTACTTGGGTCCTCACTCCATATAAAAGGCAATCTGGAGAAAATCCTTTTCAGGTTCCACACTAAACAAAATGTCTTCTGCTTGCAGGCTGCTCTAACACCATGTTAACTAGAGATGTGAATCGTGTGCCCGATCGTTTTAATGATCAGGTTCGGATGGAGGGAGAAAAAAATCGGATCGTTAGAGATGTGAATTGGAATCGGTTCCGATTCCAATTCACATCGTTAATTTTTTAGTGAGGCCTGAGCAAATAAAAAAACCCCCACCCCGACCCTTTACAAATGACCCCTTTGCTCTCCCACCCTCCCGAACCCCCCCCCCCAAAATGTTAAATTACCTGGTGGTCCAGTGGGGGGGTGGGGGTCCCGGCGCGATCTCCCGCTCTCGGGCCATCGGCGCCATTTTGGCTACCACTGATAAAAATGGCGCCGATGGCCCGATAAAAAAAAACCTCGGTACCGGTGCTGCTGGACTGGTTTCAAAATGGCGCCGATCGCCTTTGCCCTCGAGTATGGGAATTATTTGGGGGAGTATGGCGCCGATCGCCTTTAAATCGAGTATGGGAATTATTTGGGGGGAGGGCGGGAAAACCGGCACACCAAAACAACCCCTAAACCCACCCCGACCCTTTAAAACCAATCCTTTACCCTCCCCCACCCTCCCGAACCCCTCAGTGACAGTTTTAAGGTGTCATATTTTCACAGGCCTTGTGAAATATGTAAGTATGTTCTGTTTTTTGGTGTTTCTTGATCCATAATTCAGATGTGCAATTGAGGATATTGCTGAAGATGGAGGAAGAATCAAGAGGGATTTTAAATCTGACAATTGAATACCACTGGTTCTTATCCAGAGAGGAGTAGAAAGTTGATTGTGTGTTGGATTCCCATTGGCCAAAGCCATTAGCCAAATAATGATTTACTCTGGGTAAAAAATGAATTTGTTGCTTGTCAAACTTCTAATTGACAGGTATTGAAATGCCCTCAGATATGTGGTATCTTCATTCTCAGATAAAGTGGCATGAATATTTTTAATCCTATTGTGATGTAACCATGTGTGACTTTTTTTTTTATTGTGAATGGTTGGCTTGCTGGTCTTCATTTACCAAGTAGTGCCAAGCAATTATCAAAAATAGATGTGATGGAGAAACAAACTAAGAGACTCAAGAAGGATGAGAAAAGCCTCATCCTCAAATGTATTGATTAAGAAGTAAGCAATATTTTTGTATGCTTTGAACTTGAGTCTAATTAAAATTTATGAATCAGGTGATCTCTTAGCAGGTTGTAGTCAGGTAATGATGGCAAGAACATAAAATCTTCAGAATGAATCCCTCATTTAGTTGAAATATAAATCTGAGAGAGGTCAAATGATACATGAGTAGCATCAGCAACTCGTTAAGGCAGCTCTCATTCTTTCCCCCTAAAATTACTTTTAATATTAACTAATTTCTGGTACTACTATGCTAAGCAACCTTCCAAATGATCTATTCTGAGGATGTGGACAGAAATTGCAGCAAAGAGAAAACATTTGGAAATCCTGTTTGAAGCTGAATAAAGTGCTGTAAGCCCTGAAGATGATTCGTTTCTGATGGAGAGGATTAGAACATGCAGGACCAGTTTTTGGGGAGGGTGAGCCAGGCGGTTGTTTGGGGTGCTGTCAGATGAGGGGTGCCCTGAGGACTGTGTTGATGAAAGAGGAGAGTTCCAACATGACCGCGACTGATCCCATCCAGCTACGGCCGAAAGGAGCAATTGCATGGCCACAGTGGATCCTATCCTGTCACAGCCTAAGAGAGGACCAGGGAGGTGCCATCAGTTTGGGGGGAGGGGGGGGGGGGTGCCATGAAATCAGGAGGGGCACTTTTCACCCAGGGCACAAGTCATCCTAAATCCAGTTGTAGGAACATGAATGAGAACCCAGCTGAGATAAAAGAAACAATTCAGCAGGTACTGAATCAATTCACTGAGAAAATTTCCAAAAAGATTGACACTAAATTGGAAATAGTTGTCAATAAAGTAGCACAGTTAGTGTCATCAGTAAAGGACCAGCCAGAGCAGACTAAGGAGGCTGAAGACAGAGTGAGCAAGCTAGAAGACTCTGACAATTTATGGGAGGAAAACTGATATTTTGCTGAGTGAATGCAAGGCTCTGGATAAGCAGCAGAAAGATTCACAAAACTATAATCACCGCAATGACATTCGTCTCATTGGCCAGCTAGAAAAAATGGAAGAGTACGATGCAGTCTCCTTCGTTCAACAGTGTCTACCGGCATTTCTTCAGATGAAAATTAAAGGTGGTGATTGACAGGGCATATAGAACTGGTTCCCATATTTAGCCCTAATGAGCGCCTATATGCTCATGGTTGTTAGGATTCATAAGTTTTCTGATAAGCAATGGGTAATGGATGCAGCTTGTAAGTCAGGGAGCTATTTTAAGACAAACAGCATGTTTACATCATAAAGACTTTTACCCTGTCATGGAAAAAGAAAAACAAAAACTCCAGAGCTTCACGGATGCAAAACATTGGCTTACAGCAAAACAAATTACCTATACTATGCTTTACACTGCACGCTGCAAGGTCACAGATGCCAGGAAAATTAAGAACTTTGAATTGCCGGATGAGGCCTGTAAATTCCCAGAGGCCCATTCAGGAGCTCCCTCTTCACAATGAGGCAACTCTGGATGTTCTGATAAATTCTTTGAATTAGTAGCAGTGTCATAAATTAGGGATTTAACAAGGCTTTGAGATAGCTTTCTTTAGTGCTAAATGTGTACTTTGTTTTTCTTTTCCTTATCACATTTGTTTTTTACTCATTTTTGCAATCAGTGGTTATGCGGCCAGGTTTCCAACCAGAGGCATATGGCTGTCATTGCTCTGCCCTATTGAGCAAGGAATTTCTGACATTTTTCTTAAAATATGTCCATGCACTACTGAAACAAGTTCACTCACAAGATGGCTGCTGCAGTTTACAACATCAGTTGTGGAATGTTCAATGGCCAACTCCACAGGAGTGGAGGAGGTAATATTTTGAAGCAGACTCAGTATCAGTATCCCTAGCAACATTCTGTATGTAGTCCATGTTGACTCTGTTTTAATGCAATGATTTGCATTACATTTTAACTGGCTTCTTCAAATGCTATGGAGTTTTATTTTTTTGTGACTTTTCTTTTTTTTATTTACTGTCTTTATTAATTTTTTGTGACTCTTTTTGGATTTTTCATTCTTTCTTTTTTATTGCAGCACTTGTCTGCCTGGAACCAAGGTGTTTTTCCTGTTCTGGGTGACAAGGTGGGGAGGAAAGGGGTTGTTTCTGCAAGGAAGATTATGGAAGGGGTGGTGGGGGAAGTTCAGGTATTTGCAGATGTTGGGCAAAATTTTCAGGTCAGGATATATGAGTGTGAGGACTCAGCTGAAGCTTTAGGTAATGTACTCCAGAAGATGTGGTTAGTGCAGTTAGTGAGCTGGGTTCAAAAAAGGTTTAGATAAGTTCTTGGAGAAGTCCATTAATGGCTATTAATCAATTTTACTTAGGGAATAGCCACTGCTATTAATTGCATCAGTAGCATGGGATCTTCTTAGTGTTTGGGTAATTGCCAGGTTCTTGTGGCCTGGTTTTGGCCTCTGTTGGAAACAGGATGCTGGGCTTGATGGACCCTTGGTCTGACTCAGCATGGCAATTTCTTATCTTCTTATCTGCAAGTTTGTTTATACGATTCTGGGGTTTTCTTTCTTACTGTATGGGTCCATACTCAGCTGTCTCTGAAGTTTGTGTAAATGGTTGGGTTTTTGGGATTTGTTTGTTGCCAATTTGAAATAAGAAAAGGGAACACATGTCACAAGGGGTATAAATGGACATGTATATAGATCATGTTACACTTTGTGGAGTTCCACCACTATATAAGACAAGCTATTATAAGCATAGGAAAGTATCATGGTAGTGTCAGGCTTGAGGGCCCCTGCGGTACACAGACACAGGATGATGGTTGGAGGTATATAAACACAAATGGTTCCTGTATTACAGCACTGCAGGTAACCAATGTCAAGGAATAATGAGGAAAAAGCTTATATGTAGTCACAATATCAGTCTAGTTCTTTTACCAAAGAATCCTTCCAGTGACAGTATACAGTATAGTATTATACAAGACTTCTTGTTTCACAGAAAAAACAATATCACATAAGCATAAGCACATATTTGCTAAGAACTCATGGGTCTCCTCAGGGAACCCACACTTTGTATTGGTCACCAAGCTGTCTAAATGCTGGGAACATCTGTGAGGTATCCCAGCAGTCCTTTTGAGTCCCCTGAGGACCAAGAGAGCGTTAGCTCTCTTTGAGCTGTCCTGTGGCTCCCTAGGCAAAACCCTGGTTCCAAACCAGACAGACCTTGGTTCAAAACCAATAAACATACTTCTTTTTCCCCTGACAGGCTGCATATTATTTCTCTGAATGGACAGATTTGGCTTTATATCTAGTTGATCACAATCAGGAGAGATTCAGAAAGTAATATACTGTATATGTAACCCTACCTCAGGAGGTATTGTCACACTCCATTGGAGCTATAAACTTATTTATAGTTCTTTGGGGCAGGGACACCTGATTAGATCTTCTCACAGTTGCATTTCACCAGGGAGTGGATCCTTTTTATGGGGGGAAAGAGTTAAATTTCAGGGTTCAAGTATTGGGGGTGACTTTTTCTATTTGTGTTGTCTCTGGGAGAGGGTCTCACTTCCTGTGTTTCTTGATCTGAGTCCTCTGGGAGAGGGATACATGCACTCACTGTGTACTTAAACTACCGCTCTGGAATCAGAGTACAAAATTAAAGCCTTTACTGTTCAAACGCTGATGATAAATGGCACAATAACTTAAACTGAAGCACTACTGAATTCTCTTGTTCTCTTTCCTTATAGTCTCACAGGACTCACATACCAGGGCCAGGGAAACATCCACCCTCCAGGACTTGGTTAAGTGGAATTCCCAGGTGGTCAGGATCTCCTTCAGCTGGTTGAAAACCTCTTCCAATCTGGCAAAAATAGTAAATAGTCTATGGCATAGAAAGTAAATCTTCTCTGTCTCTTCCCCCAGAAGGTGAAAACACTGAATGGGTGTCCTCAGTGATTGATAGGTTCCCTTACTCACAATTAGCAGATCTTCTGGATCTCTTTGGTTCTTACACAGTCTCTTTATCTCTTCTTTCTGAACGCCTGATGGGAAGGATCCCCTTGAAGCAAGCAGCTCTCCTTGTTTCAAACTGGAAGGAAGGGGCAGCCAAAACTTCCTTCAAACTGGAAGCTGCCCCTTTCTTCAAACTGGAAGGAAGGGGCAGCCAAAACTTCCAGATGGACTGAATCAAATCACGGTGAACCTAGAAGATGATTGACAAACTGAAGAGTAGTAAATCACCTGGACCAGATGGTATACACCCCAGAGTTCTGAAGGAACTAAAAAATGAAATTTCAGACCTATTAGTAAAAATTTGTAACCTATCATTAAAATCATCCATTGTACCTGAAGACTGGAGGATAGCAAATGTAACCCCAATATTTAAAAGGGCTCCAGGGGCGATCTGGGAAACTACAGACCAGTTAGCCTGACTTCAGTACCAGGAAAAATAGTGGAAAGTGTTCTAAACATCAAAATCACAGAACATATAGAAAGACATGGTTTAATGGAACAAAGTCAGCACAGCTTTACCCAGGGCAAGTCTTGCCTCACAAATCTGCTTCACTTTTTTGAAGGAGTTAATAAACACATGGATAAAGGTGAACCGGTAGATGTAGTATACTTGGATTTTCAGAAGGCGTTTGACAAAGTTCCTCATGAGAGGCTTCTAGGAAAAGTAAAAAGTCATGGGATAGGTGGCGATGTCCTTTCGTGGATTGCAAACTGGCTAAAAGACAGGAAACAGAGAGTAGGATTAAATGGACAATTTTCTCAGTGTAAGAGAGTGGGCAGTGGAGTGCCTCAGGGATCTGTATTGGGACCCTTACTTTTCAATATATTTATAAATGATCTGGAAAGAAATACGACGACGAGTGAGATAATCAAATTTGCAGATGATACAAAATTGTTCAGAGTAGTTAAATCACAAGCAGATTGTGATAAATTGCAAGAAGACCTTGTGAGACTGGAAAATTGGGCATCCAAATGGCAGATGAAATTTAATGTGGATAAGTGCAAGGTGATGCATATAGGGAAAAATAACCCATGCTATAATTACACAATGTTGGGTTCCATATTAGGTGCTACAACCCAAGAAAGAGATCTAGGCATCATAGTGGATAACACATTGAAATTGTCGGTTCAGTGTGCTGCAGCAGTCAAAAAAGCAAACACAATGTTGGGAATTATTAGAAAGGGAATGGTGAATAAAACGTAAAATGTCATAAAGCCTCTGTATCGCTCCATGGTGAGACCGCACCTTGAATACTGTGTACAATTCTGGTCGCCACATCTCAAAAAAGATATAATTGCGATGGAGAAGGTACAGAGAAGGGCTACCAAAATGATAAGGGGAATGGAACAGCTCCCCTATGAGGAAAGACTAAAGAGGTTAGGACTTTTCAGCTTGGAGAAGAGATGGCTGAGGGGGGATATGATAGAGATGTTTAAAATTATGAGAGGTCTAGAACGGGTAGATATGAATCGGTTATTTACTCTTTCGGATAGTAGAAAGACTAGGGGGCACTCCATGAAGTTAGCATTGGGCACATTTAAAACTAATCAGAGAAAGTTCTTTTTTACTCAACGCACAATTAAACTCTGGAATTTGTTGCCAGAGGATGTGGTTAGTGCAGTTAGTATAGTGGTGTTTAAAAAAGGATTGGATAAGTTCTTGGAGGAGAAGTCCATTACCTGCTATTAAGTTCACTTAGAGAATAGCCACTGCCATTAGCAATGGTTACATGGAACAGACTTAGTTTTTGGGTACTTGCCAGGTTCTTATGGCCTGGATTGGCCACTGTTGGAAACAGGATGCTGGACTTGATGGACCCTTGGTCTGACCCAGTAAGGCATTTTCTTATGTTCTTATGTTCTTATGTCCTGGATTTCAAACTCTAAGTATTTTTTCCTTCAAAGGAAACTAAGACCGGAGTTCCTCCTTTCAGCAGGTCACTGATGTCTTTGTCCTCATGGAGGGCAGGTCTTCCCTAACCTGCACAGCCCCAGACATAGGGTTCCCCATGCTCCGGGCCCAGGAGGTGTACAGGCTCTTACAAGGCTCCTACTACTTAAAATCTTAAACCAGAAAAATATACCCAGAGGGAAAATCCTAACCAGCCAGAGAGTATCTGCCTTGGGATACTGACCCTGGTCAGTATCCCAAGGCAGGGTTTGCCTGGCTCCTCTGACTGGGCCTGAAAAAATAACTCTAACAAACCTCCTCAGTACCTCCTAACTTTCAGCAAACCATAAGGGACTGCCTCCTGAGTTCTCTGTAAGGAGCAGCTGTATAGACTCTCAGGGGAATGACCATTCCAGACCCCTCAAAGGGAGGGGCTACATTTGAATGGATCCTCCCCACTCTCTAACCTGTACTCTTACTAGCTAAACTAAGGGTTCACCCAGACCTTAATGGTAACAGACTGGCTGTCGGTTACATATACATTTGAGTTAAAAGATATCTGGAGAGAGTGGAATCACTCTTGGTGGGACTAAACATTTTACTCCCCTAGACACAAAACCTATAGTAGAATTGACTATTTTTTATGCAAAACCAATCTGATGGCACACGTAATGGATTGTGACATATTGCCCTCCCCCTTTTTTAGATAACTATCCCATTTCACTTACACTATCCTTCACTGGATTTGGAAGGGATAGGTGTAGGTGGAGGCTAAACTTCTCTTCTGAAGAACACCAAATGTGGTGATAAGTTAAGGGAAGGCATAGAAGAATTTGCTTACCATTATCCACCAGAAAAGTTTAAACCACTATTAAGATGCAGAAGTTTGAAAATCAGTAGTTAGGGGAAGAATCAATGTGTATGCTATTTACATTAATAAGAGCAGGTTGCAGAGACAAAATGAGTTAACTGATCAGATCAAGAATTTAGAGAATAAACTCAAACAGGATAGGATTGACAAGACCTATTGTGAGTTCAACTTGAATAGGGATAAACTTAAAACTATACAGACCATACAAATTGAGAAAGTTTTGTGTTCCACCAAACAAAAATGTTATGACTATAGAAGAAATCTAAGTTGTTTCTTGCTGGAATGGCAAGAAATCGTGCTCCATCGTTAGCAACATTAGAAATTCTGAAAATGAAATTTGTCATTTACCAGCTGGAATTAATAATTTATTCCAGAACTTTTACTCTTCATTGTATTCTACACCTTCTTGGGCAAACAGGAGGCTTGTCAGGATACTTAGATAAAGTGAAGCTGTTAACTGTGCCAGAGGAGTTGTGTGAGTCTTTGGCATCCCATGTTACATTCAGCGGCTTGCAGGAAAGCACTGCAAGCTGTCTCACTCACCCCTGTTACAGTTGATTCGTACCACTGTCAACGCACAGCATCCTGCCCCAAATGCCATCCAGCATCATCTGAGACACCACCAGTCACCTCTCCCATCGACCTTCCTTAGACACACATGTGCCTGATGACCCACTCTTAAAGGGCCTGTGGCAGGAACCAAGCCATAGCACCCTTGGATGATGTCACTGGCCCCTTGCTATTTAAGTCTACATCTGAGGAGCGGAAATTGCCTCAGCAACAGATTTCCTACTTTGGTAGTGCATTTAGTTCATGTGTTCCTGCACTTTGCCTCATCCAGCCTTGCCTCGCCTAGCCTTGCCTCATCCTGCCTTGCCTCGTGCAGTCTTGTCTCATCTAGCCTTCCTGGTTCAGCCTTGCCTTGTCTTGTCCATCTCATCCAGTGTCTTCTGTGTATCTTCATCACCTCTCGCCTGGTCTTGACCACAATTGCCTGCTGTCTGCCCTGACCTTTGTCCTGTCTCCATGTCTCCAACTTGCTGCCTATCCTGACCTTGGTATACCCTTGGACTCCTCTTCTTTTCACCACCCTAGAGCCCACCTAAGTCCTGCCAGCCACCAAAACCCAAGGGCTCAACCTGCATGAAAGTGGCTGGTAAATGTGAAGCTCCAGACTGTCCTGCTATAGGGCGCACTTGCCAGCTGCTGGCATAGACCTCATAGGTTCACTTACAAGGCTTGCCAACTATGCTGCAGCACAAAGGGCTCACTTTCACATCACTCATTACACACTAATTACAGAGTAGGAGGTACAAAAGGAAATTTTAACCCTCCCTTTTGCAAAGGATTCCAGGCCCTGGTGGGTTCCCCTTGGGTTTTTTTTCCAGATATTTTAGATAAGAATTGGTCCCTCTCTTAAATGATCTGTTTAATTAAATGAGATTACCTCATGTTATATGGGAATACAGACTGATGCTATTATTAATCTAATCTACAAAAAAGGTAAAGACCGACTCATTGTGCATCATATCATTCCATATCTTTGATTAATGCAAATGTTAAAATCTTGTAACAAATCAAAATATTAAAAAAAAATGAAGTCTAAGAATAATATGAAACAACACTATTAGGATCTCGCTTTGTGACCACTATCGATGTATGATAATAGATATTATATAATTAGAAAATTATTAGAAAATTATAGATCTCATATAATTAGAAAATTATAGAATGACCATCATAATTTTAGCACAGGGACCAGTATTTGGAACACTGCGTTATGTGCCCTTATGGAAACTGGGGGGTTTGGAAAAATCCCCCATGTGCTATTGGTTATAATCATCAGTCATTCTTAGTGTTCATTTGTAGCTTACTTGTGTGATCAAATTTGCAAATTTCAATTCTTATAGCACAAGCATATAAGTGCACATGGTGGTATGAAATTGATATTCATTCATTGATGATGGTCATTCTATAATTTTCTAATTATATGAGATCTGTGTTGCAGTCCCAGTCACGGCAGCCGCGACTAGGCCCTTACCTCCTTGGTCCCGGCCTGTCTCCGAGGGTCTGCGGCCTGTTTCGCGGCATCCCCACGGGGGGGATGCCGCCGAGAAGCCCTGCCTGGATGCCTTCTCCCTAGGCGCGCATATGAAGGCCGTTTCCTGCCACTGGAAGCTCCGCCCTATCGATGACGTCAGACACCGTGGCCTATGTAAGGCCACCGCGGAGCCCAGGACTTTGCCTTGCAACAGGTTTCCTTGCGGTTCTCTGTTGCTCCGTGCCCCGGAGTGTGCTATTGCGTTAGCGACTCCGTTCCTGCCCGAGACTTGTTTCACTCCGTGCCCAAGTCTTGCTTTTGTCTGGCTTGCTTGCAGTAACCTGTTCTGCATCAGTTCCAGCTTGGTTCCAGGTTCCAGTAGCCAGTCCTGCTTCAGCTCCTGTCTGGTTCCAGTAGCCAGTCCTGCTTCAGTTCCTGTCTGGTTCCAGTAGCCAGTCCTGCTTCAGCTCCTGCCTGGTTCCAGTTCAGAGTCTTGCTGCAATTCCTGCCTGGTTCCAGTTCCGAGTCGTGCCACAGTTCCTGTCCGGTTCCAGGTCCAGCCCGCTTCAGTTCCTGCCTGTCGCCTGATCCCTGCCTGCCTGCTCCAGCTCCAGCTTCCGTGATCTCCTAAGTCCCAGCAGCCGGGCTCCTACGGGCTCCTCCCGGGGAAGTACCGGCTTCCAGGGTGAAGTTCACGTCCAGCTCCTGCCTGGTATCCGCCTCCCGACCTGTCACTCACCAGAGACTATAGTACACCTCTCCCCAGTCTCTCACAGGTCGGCCCAAGGGTCCACTAAACAGTTCACTCACAACAATCTGTTATCTGTGGTCACAAAGTGAGATCCTAATAGTAATGTTAAAATCTTAGCAAAAATTCCACAGCTTCAGATGGAATGGGTTATCCTATTATTAGCTGGGGAAGATCAAACAGGTTTCATTATGGGAAGATCAACTGTCAACAATATTATGCAGCTCTTTAATATACTTCACATAGCTAACAAAAAAAGATTCTGATACTATCTCTAGATGCAGATAAAGCTTTCAATCACATTTCTTTGGGTTTCTTCTGTCAGGTGTTGAAGAGTTATGGATTTTTTAATGATTTTATTCTGTAGATCAGGGCCCTAGAGCTATGGTGATGATAAATGGTATGCAATCCTAGCAAAAGGGGGACAAGGCAGGGGTGCCTTCTCCCCTCTTCTCTTCAATTTAGGCACAGTTAAATAGCAATTCTTTGGACATTACTCAGTTTAAGCTGTAGCACATATATACCATAAAATTACATTCAACACAGATAATTTACTGCTATTTATTAAAAATGTCTATAAATCTTAACAATAGAAACAACAGCAACCAAAGCCTTATTTAAATTATTAAACACAATTCCTCATATAATTGCACCTCAAAAGCCGGAACCGCTGCGGGGAAACACTGTCATCATACAAACAGTGTCTGTTCAAGTCCAATTTGTTTTGTATTTTTCAACTGTAAATAAAAAATTCAGTTAATCTCTCATTATATTTACAGCTACTTAGCTTTTTTGTATGCAAAAAAACTCAACACACAATCCGACGCCGGCAGTGTTTTCAGAGCGTGTTCAACTGCTCTCTGCTTCAGGGGACCTCACCATCTTCACCAAACAAATCCTTGTTCGTACAAAACAGAAATGTAGTCAATATATTCATTCTAGGAGACCTCTCAATATCCAATCAAAACTTACAATTGTTAAACATGCCAATCATTTCTTTCAAATAACCAATCAAAAATGACTTGTGCATCATTGATTGTGTTCCTGAACATGTTAGAGGAGGAGATTGTAGAAAAATGATTAGCTATTAAAGAACAAATATGGATTTTTAAATTAAACACAAAAAACCTGAATGGCTTGAATGAGGACATTGATTTGTTCAACATCTTATGACATGATGCACAAGTCACCCTGTTGCTACATAAAATAATGTTTATGTAGTTTCATATTCATCAGACGCAATCTGAGGTAAAATTTTGTTTGTAATTTTTAAAATTATACATATGGATTTGCATATTTTAATGTTTATTCAGGATTTTTTAATTTTTTAATTTTCATATTTTAATTTTTAGCCCCTGATGCAGCCTTATTGGGCGAAACTCGGCTGGAGTCAGGCTCTCTAATAGAATATATTAATAAAATCTTTCCACGGCATAATGTTGTCCCTTTGTTGTTTTTTGCCCTGTCATAGAGTGTCATAGAGTGGGTCAGACAAGTTGACAAGGAGACCAAAATGGCAATGTATCAGAGCTAAGCATTTTTCTAATGCAGCCAATCACTGCTCTCAGTGCTCTGTGATGCTGTTCCTGCTGTACTATTTATACCTTAAGCATGCAGCGTGCCACGCAGTTTATTCTCAGCTGTTGTTTGGGGAGGTGGCTTTACTCAGAGCTAGTCTGAGTGTCTCAAATTATTCAATTGTTATTGCTTGCTACTTTGATAGTATTTTCCATTGAAAAAGATATTTGTTCATTTTTGCTGCTGTGCCAGCCAGGCTTTTTTTTTTTTACTGTACTTATATTTCTATTGAACTCAGACTGTCTCTCTGTCTCTCCCACTGAGACAAGCTGCCAGCAGTGGCATGTGGCTGCTGATCTTACCCCCCTGAGGTAGGGTGCAGGCAGGGTATGGGTGGTGTGGGTGGGAAATAGTGTGAGAGTTGCAGTGGCTGTCTGGGAGTTGGTATTTTCAAACAAGAAGCAGCATCACTAGGAATTGTGCTTGCTCAGGCTTCCAGTCTTTTCTCTGGAGTTTCATATTTTTGTGCACATACAGCAATCTCAGTTGTAGTGTACAGCAAGGCACTGCACTGTGTGTCTGTGTGTATTTTTCTAGACTCACATATATTGGTACAGCAGTGTTCTTTTAATCCAAAACCCCAGTAGGCATCTTGAGTTTAATTTTTTTTTTTGTGCACATACAGCAATCTCAGCTGTATAGTTACAGCAAAGCACTGCACTGTGTGCGTGTGTGTAAGAGCCCTTTAAATTTGGGCTCTCCCATCTGGCTTTGCGCGCCGAAGGTGCGCGACAAAGGGGTCCGCCCCTTTGTGCGCCACTTAGTGCAGTCCCTTAGGACAGCCGTTAGTATACAGACTGTACTACTTAACCTCCAGTACACCTTCCCCCTCTGAGTGCTCCACAGCCAACAATGACCTCCCCGCCCAGGATATTCCCAGGGAGGCCTCCGCCCTTTTTCTCCCTCACAACTTTGCTCCATCCCCCCTCGCTCACTACCCTCGTCGGGAGGTAACGATGATCTCTGCAACGATCCCGATCATCCACAATTTCAGGAGAACCATAGAAAAAAAAGCATAGAGATCCTGCCAACCACCAAAAAAGGCTCATTCCAATCATGATTTCACCCCTTAACCAACTACTGGGCCTCACCCTATTCACCCTAACCCTACTCAACGCACAATCCCTCTCGAAAAAAACTCCCCTCCTTTATAACTATCTCATGGAAGCCCAACCAGATGTATGTGCCATCACCGAAACTTGGCCAAAACCAGAAGATATCGCGCTGATCAACCAACTCCCCTCCACCCTCCTACGATATCTTCTCTATCCCCAGAGTAAAAAAAAGAGGAGGCGGCCTGCTTTTAGTCGCAAACAAAAAACTAGGACTGTCGCTCCAGCTTACAAACTCAACTCCCTCTCTTGAATTTGCAGTCTTCAAATCTGCCCACCTCCAAATCGGCCTCACCTATGCCCCTCCCGGTTGCCTTGATTCAGACCCATCTCCTTTAATTGAACGTATAGCCAAACACATCAACACTGACACTCCCCGCCATACTTTTGGGAGACTTCAATCTCCACGTGGATACGACTCCCCGGTCCGCCAGCTGTGACACATTCCTCAACACGCTAAACTTCATGGGCTTCAAACAAATCATTACCGAACCCACACATAAAGCAGGACACACGTTGGACCTAATATTCATAAATGAAAGCCTCACCCCTACCTCTCACACATTTTATTCTCCTCTCCCATGGTCGGACCATAAGATGATCTCCACGACATTGAAGAACAGTCATCCTATCCCCTCATCAACGCAAAAAACCATGATACAATTCAGGAAATTGTGCAACCAGGACATCCTCAGCTCTCACCTAGTTGAAGAGTTAGACCAGCTGGACCTCTCAGACGCGGTCTCGGCCTCCTCATCCTGGTCTAAAATCACTAAAAAAGTGGCAGACCTAACTTGCCCTTTAACTACCAAAGTCCATCTTGCAAATAAAGACAACAGAAATCCATGGTATACTCCGGAACTAAAAACCATCAAGCGGGATCTCAGAAACAAAGAACATTTATGGCGTAAAAATCCTTCATCATCCAATCTGATGGAATACAAATCCCTTATGCACCATTACAGGACCTCCATCCTCCGCACAAAGAGAGACTTCTATTCGCAGAAAATCCACCACTTCATCTTTGATCCGAAAGCCCTATTCTCTCTTGTCACATCCCTCACCAAACCATCCCCCATGCCTATCCCGGATGAACAAGCTGCTACCAAAGCTGAAGAACTAGCCATTTACTTCAAGAACAAAATCTCAAATCTCATTGCTCCACTGTCAGATAATAAAGACATTCGTGTCCCACCTTCCGGCCTCACATCTCTACTTCCGCCCTCAATCTTGGAAACCTTTGAGCCGACTTCCTCTTTAGAAGTCGAAAACGTGTTAAAGAAACTCAAACCGGCCTCTCACTCTTTGTACTCGATCCCAACCAACCTACTCATCACCATCCCCAAAACCATAGCCAAACCTATTGCAGAGATTATCAACTGCTCTTTATCTCAAGGTATAGTCCCCCGACCCCCTCAAACTTGCTATCCTAAAGCCGCTGCTGAAGAAACTTAATCTGTCTCCAGACAACCCTGCCAATTTCCGCCCCATAGCAAACTTGCCGTTCATAGCAAAAATTCTGGAAAGAATAGTAAATAAATAACTCTCGGAATACTTGGATAACAATAAAATTCTCGCTCCATCTCAGTTCGGATTTCGTAAAGCCCGAAACACAGGAAACCCTCTTACTCTCTCTAACAGACACCATTCTCCTGAATCTAGACAAAAAACAACCATGTCTGATCATTCTCCTGGACCTATCAGCTGCATTTGATACGGTGAATCACGCCATTCTCATAGATTGCCTATCGGACATCGGCATCAAAGGTACCGCGCTCAGCTGGTTCAAGTCTTTCCTTCAAAACAGGTATTACAAGGTCAAAATCAACAACAAAGAGTCATACCCTATCTGCTCCACCTGGGGAGTCCCTCAAAGTTCCTCTTTATCCCCAACCCTCTTCAACATCTACCTGCTCCCGCTTTGCCATCTCCTTTCCAAACTGAATCTAGTCCACTATGTATACGCTGACGATGTCCAAATTACCATACCAATTATTGAATCACTATCTAAATCCCTGGAGTTATGGCACACCTGCCTCCATAAACAACCTCCTCACAAACCTCAACCTGATTCTGAACAACAACAAGACAGAGATTCTCCTCATTACCCAAGACGGAAACCACTCAATCTTCAACACACATCCTGCTACTCACCCAGCCTTCTCTCCCCAATTCAGAAACCTAGGAGTCACCATGGACAATCAACTGAACTGTAAACGTTTCATCAACAGCACTACAAAGGACTGCTTTTTTAAACTTCAAGTCTTAAAACGTCTGAGGCCTCTCCTCCACTTCCAAGACTTCCGGACAGTTCTCCAAGCAATCATTTTTTCAAAAATAGATTACTGTAACTCACTCCTGCTCGGCCTCCCCGCTAATATCATCAAACCTTTACAGATGTTACAAAACGCTTCAGCAAGGATTCTAACTAAGACCAACAAAAAAGACCACATTACACCCATCCTGCGGAACCTACACTGGCTCCCAATCAAATTCAGAATCTTATACAAAGTTCTAACAATCATTCATAAATCCATTCACAACATCACTCCACTGGATCTCAAGATCCCACTGCAATTTCACTTATCCTCCAGGCCGGTGAGAGCAGCTTACAGAGACTCCCTACAGGCCCACCCCATTAAAACCTCATTAACGAAGAGAGCCCTTTCCACGGCTGGACCAACGCAATGGAACTCACTCCCGCTGGATCTTCGGCTTGAAAAATGCCCAACCACCTTTAAAAAAAGACTAAAGACTTGGTTGTTTGGCCAAGCCTTTGCCTAGCTCTGAGGACCCAAGGAACTCCCTAAGGTTACGTTAGTAGACCTTCTTCTCTAACAAGCCGCGCACTTCACAGACAAGTTAATAATGCTCCTCCTCAATTTCTCCTACCAGTGTCTCCTCTTTGACAACTGGCTATACTCCTATGTTAGCTCCCGGCACGCCGGTTAAAGTTTTCCCCCACTTGCCTTTATGTTAAACCCTTGATCCAAGTTGGTTTCGCCCCTGTTCTATGTAATGCACTATTATCCAATGATTTTGTTATAATGTAAACTGAGGTGATTTGTAACCTGTTACATGAACTTCGGTATAAATAAATAAATAAATAAATAAATAAATAAATAAATGTGTGTAGTTTTCCACACTCAAATACATTGGTACAGAGGTGTTCATTCACCAATAGAGAAATAATTCTTTTAATTGAAATCCCTAGTAGGCAGTGACATTAAATCCATAATGTCAGGGAAAGGTAGATGAGTGATTGGGACTGGCAGAGGATGCACTTCAAAAGACAGTGCCAGTCCCCCATTAAAGTTAAAAAGGGAGCTGTTTCCAATCTAAAATCTCTGGAGGGGCAGGCAGTTCCATCCGGAAGGAACTGAAATTGAAAGATGATGCACCGCCACCACCTATTTCTGACCCTGTTGTTTTGGAGGAGAGGGAAGGGGAGGCTGAGTCATGCAAGACAAAAGGGCGAGACCCAAAAGCAGCAGTGCAACAGCAGACTCTACTTAGTGCTGGCAATGTAGCACAGACACTGATTCCAATGAAGAATCATCTTGTGTGGGATTCTCATCATCAGAAATGGAAGAAGCAATAGCTGAAGAAGGTTTAGGAGGATTAGTTAGTTCTGTCTTAGCCTCCACTTCAGTGCTGCAGGGGAGAGATGAAACTGATGATGAGGAGGAGGAAGAGCAGTCAGCGCAGGCACAGAGTGTGACTGATGCCCCTGGCATTGATTCTCAGGGTGCACCCACTACTTACTTCAACTCCAGAGCCAGCATGTACCCCCGAGGGCTATAGAGAAGGGATCACGAAAGAAATCTGTGACCTGGAGCCACTTTAAAGTGATGAGGACCGTGTTTTGCTCAGTATAAATTATTGTGCCAGGGCTATTATCAGAGGCAAGCAAATGGGACATCTAACTAATTTTGGCATGATGCATCATATGCAGAAGCAACATCCAACAGTACTGCCATCTGGGGATGGTGGCAGTACCAGTCAGGGGACCCTTTTTTCCAGGCAGCGTAAAGTGGTTGAAAAGCAGCTGAGTTATCCCATGCACTCAGCCCCTTCTAGCAGTCAGGTGGCAGGCCAGCAGCTGCCTGCCATGTGTCAGAAGCGACAACCTACCATGGAGGAAATTGGGTGGCATTCAGTAACACTATCCCGGGAAAGGAGGCAGGCAGCCTCAAAAGTTGTAACCAGGAGCATTGGGGAAATAATTGTCCTTGACAATCATTTGACAACCAGATAGTGGAATGTGGGTTTCAAGCATTTGCTGAAGGTCTTAGTTCCAAATTACAAAGTCCCCTCCAGATCCACATTTAGCAGAAAGGTCATTCCCAGCCTGTACAACCAGTATCACAGCTGCATCCAAGCGCTGCTAGCTAAGGCAGAGGGGAGTGTGCATTTCACCTGCAATATCTGGACCGCCATGAATGCTGCACACTCTTACCTCTCCCTGACAGCACACTGGTGGGACCTGGCTGAGGCAGGAGCAGGCAGCAGCTCTATTAGTGAACACGTATCACGGTAGAGGTGGGCTTTACTGCACACCCACCTGACGGACGATGCCCATACCTCAGCCAATATTCTAGCATGCATCAGACAGATGCTGGTGGGCTGGCAGCTACACCTATGAGACAGGAATCTGTCACAGACAATGGTGCAAACATGGCAAAGGCAATATCCGACGGGCGCTTTCAGAACATCCGATGTTTTGCATACACTCTGCACCTGGTAGTGAAGTCAGCTCTGGGGTTGGAGTCCAAGCACCAAGAAAATGAATACCTGTAGGACTTAATACACAAGTTCAGGAAAATAGCAGCGTATGTCCACCGAAGTGTGAAGGTGGGGCAGGTTCTCCATTAAAAGCAGACTTATTTGAGGATGCCTCACAAGCGTCTCATTCAAGTCATTGGCACCCAGTGGAATTCCACCTATATGATGCTGCAGAGGTTAGTGGAGCAGCAGACACCCCTTCATGAACTTTCTGTGAAAATGGACATAGGTGTGCAGAGTCCCTCTAGGGCATCATGATTGGTTAGTCATGAGTCAACTGGTAAAATCCTGCAGCCCTTCAAGGATACCATAGGAGGAGCTGAGTTCCAGAAGTGCCACCTTGGCTGGCATCATCCATTAGGGATGTGAATCGTTTTTTGACGATTTAAAAAATCGTCCGATATATTTTAAAATCGTCAAAAATCGTTAGAGGCACGATACAATAGGAATTCCCCTGATTTATCGTAAAAAAATCGTAAATCGGGGGAGGGGGGGGGGAAGGGGGGGGGGCGGGAAAACCGGCACACTAAAACAACCCTAAAACCCACCCCGACCCTTTAAAATAAATCCCCACCCTCCCGAACCCCCCAAAATGTTTTAAATTACCTGGGGTCCAGTGGGGGGGTCCCGGTGTGATCTTCCACTCTCGGGCCATGGCTGCGTTAATAGAAATGGCGCCGGCGCTACCTTTGCCCTGTCATATGACAGGGGCAAAGTTAGCCATTTTGGTTCCTGTTCCCCGACGTCACGAGCGCAGGAGATCGCTCCCGGACCCCCGCTGGACCCCCAGGGACTTTTGGCCAGCTTGGGGGGGCCTCCTCCTCCAGCGGGGGTCCGGGAGTGACCTCCTGCACTCGGGCTGTATTGCAAAATGGCGCCGGCCGTATTGCCGTATTGCAAAATGGCGCCGGCCGTATGGCCGTATGGCCGGCGCCATTTTGCAGGTGTGATAGTTGTGATAGTTGTGATAGTTTTCAAAGGAACAACATAAAAATTACCCAAAGATGTTGTATACCAACTTTTTAGACCAGATAGGTCCCTTTTCTACATGGCCTTTCCATTCTAAATGAATCATATTTCATAATTTTCAACATGATGCTATGTTGTTGCACTCACTATAGATCAGGCCTCTTGATTTCTGCAGCAGCTAGATGTTATGGGGTAAATTTTAAAAGAGTTGCTTGCGTTTAAAGGATCATATATAAAAGTATCTGGGATGAGCTTGAGCAACTCGTATTTTAAAACAGCCCAAATACACACATATATGTGTGTGGGCGAGCAACCCAATGCATTGAAAAAAGGGCTGGAGATAGGGCATGTCGGAGTATTCCGGGGCAGTACCAACATTTATACACCTAAATACAGATTTTAAATCCCACGCCCACATCGTATGTCGGGCTGTTACCCGCGATTATTTACTTATGCTCTTGATGAGATGTAAGTCTGAAGAAAACTCATTTCAGGCCTAAAACGACTGGATAAGAAGACTGAGGGGAGTGCAGGCTGAAGAACCAGAGGGGTCTGGATGACCTAGAGATGACTGGGCAAACTGGTAGACTTATTGGGCAAACTGGCCATTTCTTTCATGTGAGCATGTTTTAAAATCTGCTTAGAAGCACACTTTCTGCTAATTTACCCCTAAAAATGGAGTTGAAAATTACCTTCGATATGTGCCCTTTACATTATCACTTTGAAATGGGTAATTTTATGCACATACCTGCTTAATAACCTGATCTTCAAACACAATTTACGTGGGTATCTCGTGTTTGAAAATCAGGTTGTTTTGATCAATTCTTAAAAGTATTCACATAACTTTGCAGTTAGAAACTCTATTGAAAATTTAATGTGCTGCTATTTTTACTGTGTGCTCCAAAAACCCCCATAGCCTAAAGCATTTCAATGGGAGATTAATGTATCACTTTCTTTCTTAGCAAGCCTCCTTCTTAAGAGAGTTTACATGTTGGCATGTGTCATTAGAGAACTGTGTGGGTCTCCAACTCAGTTGTGCCAGAAGCCATAAAGATTCACACTGCACTCAAGAATAGACTTATTCTGAATGCTTTTCTATTGAAAGAGCAATCCCTCCTGCCAGCCACCAGCATTCTATATCTGCAACATTAACTGGAAGTCTTTAAAGTGTTTTTACAATTTTCTACGAAATTGTGTTTATTTATAGGCATGCAATATAGGTAGTGCCTTCTAGATGGAAAGTTAACACCAAGCTTGAACATCTGTTTTGATTTATATTCCTTGTACATGTTAGCTGATAAATGCTTAAGCCTTCCCTGTAGCCAATAAAATATTTTGTGAGATGTAGAGCTATTTTTTATATTTATGTTTTTTTGAAACTCTGGTGTAATCACCCCTTCATGGGGGTGCAGTGAATTTAGAGGATCACAAAGTTCCCCAGACAGCTCTTCTATATCCTGGAGCTCTCTTCTCATCACACATGCCTCAAAAGAGCCCCTGGAAAAACCAGGGTTCTGCTGGTGGTGGTGGTGGTGTGGGATAAGTTCTATCTCCTGGGCCCCTGGTGCAGTCGTGGACACAGTCATCAAACTTGCCCACTCACCTCACCACAGGATGCAGATGACAATAAACCACGGACTCAGAGGAGTTTACTTAAAGTTTGAAATGTAGGATCCAGGCCAGTATGGAAAAAATTAAAAATAGCATCAGGAAAATTCTAATCACAATACCATAGTCTCTTTATCGATGGTACATCCCCAAATTGTTCTTCTCCCAACTGAACCAGTGTCCAACTCAAAAATGCCTTCCCCATGGAAGGAAGGGTACTCCTCTGTAGCAGCCAGCATAAGACAAGGGCTGAGAGAAAAATCATCCCTTACCCCAAAAACATTTCAAATCAGGTAACTCCAATAGTTTCTCACAAAAATCTTTCCAAATCAGCAGCAAATCGCAAGTCTTCTCCTCTGCTGTTTTCTGGGCACAAAGGTAGGGAAACTTCTAGGACTCAGCCCTTCAAGATAGCAGGGGTTTTCCCTTTTCTCAGGAACTGGCTCCAAAATTTCAAAACTCTCCAAAAAAATCCTCTCTTCAAAACATTCCACTCTCCTTGGGCATAATCCATCAGGGAAGCAGAAAGACTTCTCTCAATCAATCCTCTTAGGGAGAGACAATGACCCCAGTCACATGCTCAAAGGAGAAATTTATATCTCTAAGCCACTGCCCACAAAAATGTGGGGATAGAGCAGGGAGACACCCCCCCAAAATGCCAATACCCCAAAGATGCTGAAAAATAGGGCAGATTTAAAGTAGCGAATGCAAATTACAAACAGGACACAAGGAGCAATATGCAAAATGTGCAAGTAACATGTGGACAGTAAGAGAAGATAAACATTCACGATTACCCTTATAGAAGAGACAAAGTGAAAATACCCTATTAGATTATTGAACACATTGAACCCAGCCAGATGATTTGGAATCTACAATGCCACTGTTAGGGCTGACTGGTCTGGATTGAGGGAACACCCTCTGGGAGTGCCAAGAGTCAGCAAGGCAGGACTAGAACGGGTCTTTCACCTAGCCAGCCAGTCTACCTCCTTCGCGAGTTGAGCCCTTGGGATCTGGGGGGCCAGTAGAGCTTGGCTGCAGCACCGTTACATCTTGGTGAGTGCTGGCAAGGGCAGGAGCTGACAATGGAACAGAGTGCTGTTAAGGGCTAGTACAAAGCTTGAGTGCAGGCAAGGACTGGAACTGGAGACCTGAATGCAAACAAGGACTGCACAAAGACAAGCAGGCCAGGGAGAGACAAGGACAACAGGGAACAAGGAACATAAAGATCCAAAGGCAGCAATATAGGAAGCCCATGGGGCTAGGCAAGGTAAGGGCCTGAGGGGCAAGGCAATGAGAAGCCTAGATAGGCTACAGAGCAAGGCAAGGCCTAAACAGGCCAGACGTCAGGGGAAGGCCTAGGTAGGCTACAAGGCAGGGAAAGGAGAAAGAATGTGCTTAGGTCACAAGACAAGGCAAGAAGCAAGAATGACTGAAGGCCACAAGGTAAGGCAAGAAGCGAGAAGACCAAGAGGCTACAAGGCAAGGCAAGGGGTCAGGGCAAGGAACTAAGGCAGAATTGATGTGAAGCCATCAAAGCAGGGAAAAGACAGGATTATGTAGTGCAATATTGTATATAGTATCTGCAATGTATATAGTTTTTGTAGTGCAATGTATAAAGTTCACAACCCAACTTAAACGTAGTTTATAACGCATATATTTTTTCACCTCTTTCATGTCAAACGCACCTTAAGCGTAATTTACTGTTTTACTGTTAACCGATGTGATATCTTTGATGAATGTCGGTATATAAAACCATTAAATAAATAAATAAATAAATAAATAAATAAATGTAGGACTAAGGCTTGGGTGTGGTGCAGGCAAGGAAGAGGATCTTGGCAAGGCTGGAAACAAGGTTCACTGAGGACTCCTGGTTGCTAGAAAGCTGCACCACAGTGTAAATTGCCTGAGTTATGAGGAGCTGATGTGGATAGCATGGAACGGAGCTCCGAGGAGACCTCTGCTGTTAGGGAGATGTCATAGGGTACGATGAGGATACGTTGTAGGCAAAATCATAACAGCCACCTTCTGCCATTCCCAGTATTTACCCCATATACCCCTATATCCTTCAGATTTTCCCTTAAGTTCAAAGTCAATTTGTTTTAGGGAATCAATTTCAGCCACAGATTGAAACCAGAACTCAAGCTGTGGCAAACTTTTCCAGTAACGCACAATAGTTAATCTCGCAGCAGGAAAGAAGTATGAAATAAGTTGTTTACCACATTTGTTTTTTTCCTGTTGGGTCAAATATCCCAACAGACACAGAAGCAGGGTCATTTCCAGCTGAATGCCTGTAATACCTCTCTTTAAATACAGCTCCAGAACTTCTCTACATCCGCACATCCCTGCTACCTAAGATTATGGGTGCCACATTTTCTGCAGTCTCTCCAGCACATCAGACTAGAATTACTAATTTTGGAAAAGAAGATAATATATCTGTATTTACGATGTAATAATTTATACACCAGTTCCTGGCTCTAATTTCAAGCAGACATCTTGGGTATAGGGTACCAAATTTGCTGCCAATCTGTTTCATCGAGCTGCAAATCTAAGTCCTAGTTCCAGTATTCAGTCAAGTCTTGGCTTGTCTCCAGCTCCTTCCCACCATGAGAAGATACTTATTATATGCAAGTTATAAGTTTGTTTATTTTAGGATCTGTAAGAGCTTTTTCTAAGACATTGCAGGATGTAAGCATTGCAGAAGCACCAAACTCCTGTATAAGCTTCTTATTTGTAAATACATGTAATAAGAATATGGCAGAATCCCAAGTTTGTTTTGAAAATCTGTGGAGTACCTGTCCTGAGAATATCTGCCCCAGAAACTGGTTACTAGCTTTTTCCACACCCACATATCAGGTGATAAAGTGATAGAGGAAATCTAAGGATTGTCATATAATGGGGAGATAGTCAAGAGTCTCTCGATAGGTTTATTTATTTAATTTATTTATTTATTTAAAAGTATTTGTTACCTGCCCCTCTAGTGATTTTTGGGGTGGGATACAACAAACGTTCTATAATAACAAGAAACATATAAAAGAAATGATCATCTTTAACACATCATAAATTCTGCAATTATATACAACATCTAGAGCCGACTGATGGGCCAATATACATGGAGGCAATAGCCGCATTAAAAGATGAGTTTTTAACACATTTTTTAAATCTTTTGGATCCCTGGTTAGTATTACATTAGTAGATAATGAGTTCCACAAATTAGGACCAAGAATGGAACATGATTGCTCGAGTGTGATGCATAAGTGAGTTGCTTTGGGCGAATAAACATCTAATAGAAATGGCTAGAGAAGCGAAACAGATAGGGGTATGAATACATAATGTTTTACTGATCCGGGGGAAGAATGTTTATGGATAAGGTTATTTATTTATTTATTTTATTTATTTAATAGCTTTTATATACCGACGAATGTTGGGAACATCTCGTCGGTTTACAGAGAACAGAACTGAGCAACAGGCTTTACAATTATCATGTAATTATATAAGGAACATTAAAAACATACAAATAACAGAGTAGAATATACAAGAAATAATTAACTAAGTGGGATGCATGATTGAGGTTATCCATCTAAACGGGGGGGCAAAGAAATTCTGATAAATAGGAAGGATATCAACATTTGTAGGTGGCATATAAACACGTGTTTGGGAATAACATGTTCTTATGTACAATATACAATATGCTGTCCTGGTAATTTCACTTTAAGGGGTGCAGGGGAGATGGGAGAGTGTCAAGTGAAGTGGAAAGGGGGTGGATAGGAGGTGGAAAGGATGGGGGGAGGAGGGAGGAGGAGGGAGGTAATGAGTTGGAGGGGGGGGTGCTAGTGACTGTGTGAATGTTAGGTGTATGAGTGTTTGAAGAACTAGGTCTTCAGGTTTTGCCTGAATACTTTTGGGCAGGTTTCTTGGCGGAGGGAGGTAGGTAGTTTATTCCAGAGTAAAGGACCTGCTAGAGAGAGGGCCCTTTCGTTTGTGGTGCGAAGTTTAGTAAGCTTGGGTGATGGGGGTGTGTAATGTTGCTAGATATTGTTTTCTAGTGGGTCTATTGCTGTTGTGAAAGGAGAGGTGTTCTTTGTACCAGTGCATGTTCTGGTTGTGAAGAGATTTGTGTATTAAAGTGAGGGCTTTGAAGGTAATTCTAGATGCTACGGGTAACCAATGTAGATGTTTGAGTACCGGGGTTATGTGATCATTTTTGTGGGTGTTGGTGAGTATTCGGGCAGCTGCATTTTGGAGGAGTTGTAAAGGCTGTATGGTGTTTTTAGGCAAGCCTAATAGCAAGGAGTTGCAGTAATCTATTTTTGGTAGTATGAGTGCTTGTAATATAGTACGGAAGTCGCTGAGATGTAAGAGTGGTTTGAGTCTTTTAAGGGTGTGCAGTTTGTAGAAGCAGTCTTTGAGGGTGTTATTGATGAATTTCTTGCAATTAAGATGACAGTCAATGGATACGCCGAGGCTTCGTACATGGGTGGGGAAGGTGACGTTAGTGGAGGGATTATTGTTGTGTGTGTGTGGGGGGGTCATAAGATGGGTGGGGGAGATGTTAGGGGGTAATATGAGGATGAGTTCCGTTTTAGTAGCGTTGAGGGCGAGAAAGTTGTTGGATAAGAGGCTGCTAATTTCAGAGAGGGCGGATTTCCAAGTTTCAGTGGCTTTGTGTATAGAGTCTTTAACCGGAATAAGAATCTGCACATCATCGGCATATATGAAGTGCGGAAGGTTAAGTTTAGCAAGGAGATGGCAGAGGGGGAGGAGATATATATTGAAGAGCGTAGAAGATAGAGATGAACCTTGTGGTACTCCTTGAGCGAGGTTGTGGGGTTTGGAGGTTGAGTTACCCATTTGTACGCTAAATTGTCTTTCAGCTAGGTATGAGTGGAACCATTGTAGAGCCAGGCCTGAGATACCAATGCTGCTAAGACGTTCTAATAGGATTTGATGTTTAATGGTGTCGAATGCAGCGGATATGTCTAGGAGAATGAGGATGTGTGAGAGACCTTTGTCAAGACCTCTCAAAATTTGGTCGGAGAGAGAAATGAGTAAGGTCTCTGTGCTATAGTGTTTGCGAAAGCCGAACTGTGAGGGGGAAAGGATGTTGTTTTCATCCAAGTAGTCTGATAGCTGTTTGTTTATAGCTTTCTCAAGGACTTTTGTAATTAGTGGCAGGTTTGAGATAGGTCGGAAATTGGTGAGATCAGAGGGGTCTAGGGAGGGCTTTTTCAGTATGGGTTTCACGATAGCATGCTTAAGGTTTTTGGGGATATTGCCAAGTTCAATGGACTTGTTTATGATGTTTGAGATGGGCTTGGCGATGATCCCGGGGATGGAGAGGAGATGTTTTGTGGGGATGGTATCTGTTGGGTGTGTAGAGGGTCTGATTTTTTTTAGGATAGATTCAATTTCTAGAGATGAGGTTGTGTCAAATGATGAGAGATTAGTAGTAGATTGGTGTTGCGTAGTATCATTGGATGCTTGTTTGGTGGGGAAGCGTGACATGATGTTGCTGATTTTCTTGCCTCCATAACATGCAAATTTTCTCTCATGCATATTCATTGTGGATATCCTAAAAACCCGATTGGCTGGGGGGGTCTCCAGGACAGGGGTGAGAACCACTGACCTAGAATGATTAGCTATATTATGTTAAGGGAGAGTTTATTGTTGAAAAGTCAGCTTTCAATAGACTGAAGGCAAAGTGTAGCAAATTAAAAGGTTAATGACCATGTGGATTTTAAGGGAAAAAGGAACTGGATGTGGTCTGCATAGAGCTTATATGTGAAACTTAATTGAGTGAGCAGATGACATAGGGGAGTCAAGTATATATTGAAAAGCACAGTGGAAAGAGATGAGCCTTGAGGAACTCTGGAATCTATGGTATACCAAGAGGAAGTATACCTACTGGGAGTTGTTGGAAATATAAAAGGTGAACCAGGAAAAACAAAGTCAGCTATCCCAGTCTCTGAGAGATGTGTCAATAGAATGGCATGGTCTAGTGTAGCAAAGGCAGCTGTGATGTCTAATAACAGCAGCATGTAACATGCTCCTGAATCAAAGCCCCGAAGCATAGTATATAAGGTAGAAATTAATACTGTACTGGTGTTGTGATGTTTACGAAAGCCAAACTGGTGTTGATCTAGGATGGAATAATCTTCAAAGAACTGATATAGCTGACTTAAAATATAACTGATTCAATGATTTTTGCGATGAAAGTCAGAGAGGAGATATGACGGTAGTTGGCAAAATCAAGGGAGTCCAGGGTGACTTTTTTCAAGATGGGCCTAACAGAGGCACTTTTCAATGAAAGAGAGTTTTGACATGTTGAAAGGGAGAGGTTGACAATGGTTGTGAGAAATGTGGCTATATCATTGTGACAGCAATTTAGTAATGCAGTTGGACATGGATAAAGTGGGCAGGTTGAGGAATTAAGAGAATTAATGGCCTGCTGCACTTCAGTCTGTGAGACTTCTACAAAGTGGTCCCATAACGTAGGCTCTTCAATGGTGGCATTAGATAAAAGGGAGTCTGAATTAGGGAAAGAGGAACTTAGAGTGGAAACTTTAGTAATATTAGTAATTATTAGAGATGTGTAGTCGTTTGAAATGAAATAGGAAAACAGACAATATTTCCTATTACATTGCATTTCAGGAAGGAAAAAAACAAAAGGAAAACCCACAAAATTTTGTGTGGATTTCCTTGTGGGTTTTTTTTCCGAAATTGCACACCTAGAAAATAAAAACACCCAAAAACCTGTCCCAAGCCTTCAAATTTAATTAATTTGAAGGACTGTGGATGGACTGAAATGGCCGACACCTGAACCAAAAACAAAATGGGGACAAAAAAAATTTAAGCACACCTAGTAGGGATGTGCAGAAGGAAAAAATGTGTTTCGTTTTTTGTTTCACCGGGACCCAAATTTGTTTCATTAGTTTCATAGGGGAAAAGAACAATTTGTTTATTAGTTTCATTCGTTTTTCATTTGCCATTAGAATCAATGGGGGAAGTATTTGCAGCCTATTTTTGGCAGCAGAATTGGGGTTTTCTTATCAATTCTGATGAAACTTCTGAGGAACAATCATCAGAACGAGAAAAGAGCTCCAAGGTACTTAGACTGTGGCAAAGTGGCACCAAAGTGGCATGAATAGCTTAAGGCACTGTAAAGGGGCAAAGGGGTACCAGGAGTGGCAAGAAGAGTGCTTTAATAGAGATGCAAAGCAGCAGTGAGAGTGTCAAAAACACACCACAGCTTCAAAAGAGAGCACCGAAAACAGTTGCATGAACCCTTGAAGGCAGCATGACAGGCAAAGTGGCAAGCAAGTGGCATCAACATCCTACAGCACAATGAAGGGGGAACATAGCAAGCAGAAAGAGTGTCAGAAAAAACCACAAGGCACAGATAAAGGGACAAAGCAGCAGAAAGACTAGTACCAACACACTGAGGAACCATGATAGTGGCAAGAGCAACACAAGGAGTAGAGTGAGTCGTCTGGTGTATGGCAGGAAGGCAGAGTGGCAGAAAGTTGATAGGGGCAAGGAAGGCTGGCAGAGTGGAGGTAGTCTTGTCCCTGTTGTTATGGTTAAGTGTGTTTTGGTGGATCCTTGGGTGCTAACGTAGGCGCTAGTTTCTGCCGGAACCGGAAAAGTGCACAGAAAAGCAGTAAAAACTGCTTTTCTGTGCACCCTCCGACTTAATATCATAGCGATATTAAGTCAGAGGTCTCTAAGGGTAAAAAAAGGTAAAAAAAAAAAAAAAAGAAGAAAAAATTTAAAATGGGCCAGCGGCTGTTGGGCCAAAAACCGGACGCTCAATTTTGCCGGCGTCCAGTTTCTGAGCCCGTGCTGTCAGCGGGCTCGAGAACCGACGCCCGCAAAATTGAGCGGCGGCTGTCAAACCTGCTGACAGCCGCCGCTCCTATCCAAAAAGAGGCGCTAGGGACGCGCTAGTGTCCCTAGCGCCTCTTTTTACCGCCGGGCCTAATTTAAATAATTATTTTTACTCTATCGCGCGCACAGGAGAGTGTGCATGCTGGTATCATTATTTTTAACACAAACAAGTGCAAGTAGATGTGTTAACAGCTTAAAGACCTATGGGAAAACTTTTATAGTGTCACCTCTTGTATATCTCCTTCATCTGTAACTCCTACTGCCTGTTATTAGCTGAGCCCTTGAATAACATGTGTGCTAATAGTTAACACCTGATTCAAGGGAGGGGTTACATTTTAGCCTTTAATGAGTGCTTGTGTAAATGGGGGTTGAATTTTAAAAATGATTTAAAAAAGCGTTAAAGGGTCATGGCATGGTCTGTGGCTAGGAAGCTGATCAGGAAGCTTTAGTTTTTGTTTTATGGATCCTGGGGGGGGGGGGGGGGGCTGAGGATTGATGGCAGCATGGTACTGCAACACTTGGTGGGGGCCCCCAGGACCTGGTATGGGCCTGGAGCTGGGGGTGGGGCCTGTACAGCCAAGGGGATGAGACCCATGAAGATGGAGGGGCTTGCTGTGTGGGCCAGGGCAGTGTGGATGTGCTGCTACTGACAACTATGGGCTGCGATTGTAAGTGCTGTGGGAGGGAGAGGCTTCATGAGGCACAAGGAGACAGCATTATGCTGGGGGCAGAGTGAGCAGCTGAGCATCAGGTTACTGCTGCCACTCAATTTTATGTCCCAGTCACAACAGGGGCTGGAGAACAGTGCCCACCGCGGTAATGTTGCAGGAGGTTGTGTGAGATTTCTGGGGGTCCCAGAAAAGCCACCAGTGCTGAGTTGAATTGCAGCCCTGCAATTTAGTGACATCATAGTGATGTCAGAGGTAAAACACTATCCTAACTTGGGAAGATACCAAATTAAATAAGTATAAGCCAAACAGCAAAAATAAATATAATTAAGCATAGAGGACAGATAAAGAGTGCTCTACTAAGGCAGGATCTGATGGTGAACAGCCTTAGAAAGGGTTTTCTCACTGGGGAAAAACATTCTGCATATTTTTGGAAGATAAAAGTTGATTTATTGTAAAACTTACTCCAGTTCTGTCAGTTTGTGGCTAGTCCAGTTCAGGTTTTCCCCTGAAAAAAAAATTGCTCTCCTTGCCCAGCACTGGTTACATTTCAAACCCATCTCCTAGACAATGCAGGAACAAGTTGTTAAACAACTGAGAGAGAAGTCTAATGGAAGAATACTTAGGATGTGCCATGACAAGTCTCTCCTGAACTTTTAAGTCCATCAGGAAGAATTTTATAATCATCATAATTATCTTAGTACTTCACACAACTGTAGCAAGTGGCATAAGAAGGAGACGGTAGGTTATTATAAGGAGCTTTCAATTGGCATAAGAACTATTTTGGGATCCTAATAAACATAAAATCTTGTAACAGTTTAGAACTGAGTAAAAGCGCCACTGAATTTCTCTCTAAGGCTCTGCAAAGTTACCAAAATACTGTTTAATTGAATGAGACAGAAATGAAATGCATTAGAGTGCGTGTAGAAAGTTGGTTTTTTTTTTTTTTTAATAAGGGAATCCAGTGTAAGTATGACTGAGTAGTCAGTGTTAATGGTAAAATTAGCTGACCCACAGAAGTTTAATTGTCAGCTTTTATAGCTAGATTGTCTAATTGAATTTAGCATTTTAAGGAAATGAGAGATTGAGTGAGTACTGACTGATAGACAAGATTTGAAAGGCAAAGAAACTGTGATACCCACAGTGAGTTAAGTAATTATTCACAGACGTTCACAGAGAAATAAACATTACCACAAACAGAGAAAGCTTAAAGAATAGGATTTTTCTTTTGCCAAACACTACTCAGATTGCAATTCCTCATTAGAAATACATCATAAAAAGAGAGTGACTGTTTCCAGAATGGCTGTATTCCTGTCCATTTCTTGCTACTGTTCCTTAATGCAACATACAATAGGGATACTCCACTTATTCTTTATACTTATTCAGAGGATGCCAAGCCCCGCCGTGAGGCCTGAACAGGAGCCTGAACGTGGGGGAGCTGGGGACGCTGCGAACTGGCTGCGGCTGCAGCATGTGACAGCCCGAAGCTCATAGACGGACGAGAAAGGTGAGCAGGCCCAGCCGTGAAGCGAACGTGGCCGGGAAGCGCAACAATAAGGACTAAGGGGGCGGATTTTAAATGCCCTGTGCGCGTAAATCCTGCCAGATTTATACGCGCAGGGCCCTCGCGCGCCGGCGTGCCTATTTTGCATAGGCCGCCGGCGTGCGCAGAGCCCCGGGACGCGCGTAAGTCCCGGGGCTTCGTAAAAGGGGCGGGGAAGGGGCGTGTTGAGGGCGTTCCCGAAATGACGCGGCGTTTCGGGGACATGACGCGGCGTTTCGGGGGCGGGCCCGGGGGCGTGGTACCGGCCCGGGGACATGGTCGAGGCCTCCGGACCAGCCCCTGGGTCGGGTGATGGCGCGCCAGCAGCCCGCTGGCGCGCGCAGATTTACGTCTGCTTTTAGCAGGCGTAAATCTGCCAACAAAGGTAAGGGGGGGGGTTTAGATAGGGCCGGGGGGGTGGGTTAGGTAGGGGAAGGGAGGGGAAGGTAGGGGGAGGGCGAAGGAAAGTTCCCTCCGAGGCCGCTCCGAAATCGGAGCGGCCTCAGAGGGAACAGGCAGCGCGCGCTGGGCTTGGCGCACGCAGGTTGCACAAATGTGCACCCCCTTGCGCGCGCCGACCCCGGATTTTATAAGATATGCGCGGCTACGCGTATATCTTATAAAATCCAGCGTACTTTTGTTCGCGCCGGCTGTGTGAAAATTTTAATATTTCTAATGAGCTGGCTGGAGAAAGGCTTGTTTGAATAGCCATGCCTTGGCTTTTTCCCGGAAAGCGAGGTAGTTTGGTTCCTAGCGGATGGGTAAATGGAACTCATTCCAAATCTTAGAAACATATAAAGTAGATTTAGACAGGATAGTTCTAATTTTCTCCATGTAAAATGCACATACGCCATTTCACCTGTGTTCTCCTAGAGAGAGGACAGCATAGCAAGATATTAAAAAGGACTGCTACGACTTCAATAGTTCAATAAATGTGATGGGTACTACTGTACTGATAGCACATATTCTGATGGCACTACCTTGTGAAAGAGAAATGATATATCTGAATTGGTAATATTTTCATTGCCTGATGTGCATGTGGTTTGTGATGCATGAATAAAAATTCTAAAGGTGTTAAGTAGACATCTTGGGTACTACCATGATTCTTATATCTTGCATCAATCTGGTCTCTTCCAGAAGTTTAAGGAATGCATGTATGGCCAAGGCTGGCAGTTGAATAGGTAGACTTCTTTTTTTTTTTCATTTTTAACATTACTTTATGCATACTGTACACATGGCTCCTTTCACTACTGGCAAGAACATTATACAACTATAGGGGCAGATTTTCAAAGGGGTACGCGCGTAACCCCCGAAAAGCTGCCCTTCCATCCCCTGCACGTGCAAGCCCCGGGACGAACGTAAGTCCCGGGCTTTCCTGGGGGGGCGTGTCGGGGGGGGTTGTTGGGGGCGTGTCGCAGCTGACGCATCATTAGGGGCATTCCTGGGGCGGGGCTGCAGGCTTGGTTCCGGCCCAGGGGCATTCCGGGGGTGTGGACGTGGCCTCCGGGCCAGTCCCCTGACCAGAACATGGCGCGCCGGCACGTACAAGTTACGCCTGCCTCGGGTAGGCGTAACTTTTTAAATAAAGGTAGGGGGGGGAATTAGTTAGGGCTGGGGGCGGGTTAGTTAAGGGAAGGAAAGGAAAGGTGGGGGGTGCCAGAAAGAGTTCCCTCCGAGGTCGCTCCGATTTCGGAGGGATACGGCTACGCGTGTATCTTTTAAAATCCGGCATACTTTTGTTTGCGCCGGTTGCGCGAACAAAAGTACGTGCGCGCTTACTTTTTTAAAATCTGCCCCATAGTGTGCATGTTTGTATATACTGCTAAAACTGCATGCCTGCAAATGTTTGGTATGTTACTGTGTTTATTATCTTATAAGATCCACATAGATATTTAATTTTCCGACAATATCCTTCTCATTAGTAAACAGTTTTGTGCATGTGACACAAAACTATAACCTCTAAGAATAATGCCTAAGAAATATTTCTCACACCTGTATGCTGTTTTTGTTTTGAAGGGTAAGGCAGAATATGGCAGCTAGTCATGGCTGCTCAATCCTGCAAATTTTCCAAGTACTCCAGCAGAAAGGAGGTATGAGGCACACCCACCTGCTCGCTCTGTCATTAAACACACATTTTGATTGTTGAAAAGTTGGTTCAAATGTGTCAATAAATCAGGACTATCCTACAATATTTGCCGAAGAAACTTGCACAGCTAGTTCTTGCCTGTGGTTTTTCTCCATCTAGCAAGGAGGCATAACGTTCCAGGCCACATTGACCAGAATCTTTAACCAGATCCAGAATGCCTGCCTGCTGAAGTTAGGTGTGGCAAGAACAGAGAAAATAAATATAAAATATATTCATTACCTGGTGGTTGGGTAACCCCTGCTATGCCCCTTAAGATTCCCAGGTGCATCATGTCCATGGTGTGACTACAAGTCAGACTGGAGGGAGGGAAGGCTGTAATAGCCTCTGATAGAAACAAAGACTATTATAGCGCCCCAGACAGGGAAGCCGAAGCAAAGGTGTGCTGCCCTGCTGAACCCTGATGTTTTGCTTGTTTTTGGCCATGCTCTAAGGAGGGTCTGCAGCAGTGTTGAAGACATCAGGAGGAAGAAAAACAAGAGTCTCCTGTCATCATAGGATCACTGGGCCATTAAAGTAAGCTGCTACTGCAGAAAGAGGGCTCGAGAGAACGGGCTCCTGTTGCTGCGGCCTCAGCTAATACTTCTTCAGGGGGGTTAGATCGGTCGTAATAGAGGCTGATAAGGCTGTGAGTGGCAATGCTGCTGCACTTATTGCTGAGGCGTGTGAGTCTGGATCTGTAGTGATGTCAGTAATGACATTGTGAACCCAGAAGTGGAAATGGAGTTGTAGTGCCATTATGATCGCTAATGGGGGCAGGTTAAAAATAAATAATGGCGGCCTTGAAGGGGTTCAATTTCGTGACCCCCCTGAAGTACGAACGAGCAACTGAACATCCTCCGACTAATCATGCCAGCAGTGAAACGCACAGCCATCTTGAACATACTAATATTTGCAACGCAAATGATACGTAATGCGTAGTGACGCAGTGGCGCACTAATTTTTAGCGTAACGTAACGTAACTCCATTTTGGAATAATACTTTGTATTGTATTAATACGAATGCCAATGTAAAATGTCTAACACGTCAATTAAATGATGAAACAATAGTCTGATCTTAAGCTACACCTACTAGAGGACCACGCTAGCTAATGCTTGTTCAGCAATTTGTGAAATGTTTGTTCAGCAAAAAACCAGGACGCATGTGTGAAAGATAAGAGTTGTAAAGTGCATAAAAGTTTGCTCCGAAGGGGGCGTGGCATGCAGTTGTACTGAGCCTTTGTCTTAGCTGCATCTTGCTGGCAATAAAAGTCTATCTTTACGGATCAGTTGTCTGGACCTCCTTACTGACTAAAAAGAGACGGTTACATTTGGCGAGCCAGCCAGGAGGTACCGGGGACGCTATTTTAGCCCCCCAGTGGGTCCGGTAGTTTGGTGGCGGAGCGATCCCCCAGACGCACCTGGTGAGTGGCCACCGCTGAGTTCAGCGATCAGGTTTCTGAGGGGACCGTTCCACAGAAATCCTTCTGAGACCTCTGGGCTGGTGATCTGGGAAGAAGGCTTTCGTGACGATCGGAAGAACCCTGCAGGCGAGTATTATGGGAATGATGGGAAAAGTGAAGAATAGCTAAAAGAGTAGCAAATAACCGGTCCATCCGTGAGGGGACCGAGGGGGCTTTGATCACACCCCAAGCGGTGGTTTGGTAGGAATTGCATTCCGAAAGCCACGCGCATAAAAAGAGGAAAAAGAAGTAACGCGTACGATAGTGGGAATAGGTTTCTTGTTGTGTGAAAGAGAGTGAATGGCCTCGCAGTTCTAGGCCGGGCTGACCGCGTCCTAGTCGGGGCGATTGTGACCCTTTGTGTCTGACGGATACGGACCCCTTACCTATCCGTCTTCCCTTCCCTCCTTTGTCTGTGAATTCTATCCTAATGGGAGGGGGCTATTCAACTCCACTAAAAGTTATGACGGAACACTATAGTGAAGTGTTCGATAAACGTAAATGTACGAAGCCCGGAATGATTCAGCGATGCACCCATAGGTGGCCCAGTTTGTGTGTAAATTGGCCTCCGGAAGGAACTTTCAATTTCCAAACGGCCACAAGGGTCCTGAAAATAGTTGAGAAAGAAGAGAATCCGGGTTGCCCTGAGGATAAGCCATACATAACTGCTTGGATTGCAGTTATCGAGAATCCTCCGAAGTGGGCAAAGAAGTTAATGGAGGGAGCCGCCCTCGTAATGGTGGCGCAAGTAAACAAAATGGGAGACCGGAAGTCCTCAAACCGGAAGAGAAAGGGAAGGGCGGCCATCTTAGGAATAAAGGACCATGCGTCATCTGCAGCGGCCATGTTTGTAGTGCAAGGGAATTCACGGACTCAAGAAAAAAAAAATTAAACCCCTGCCGCCTGCAGTACTGCCTGACGCAGAAGATCTTCTGCCGCCACCCTATGCCCCTAGCTGCCCTCAACCGTATAATGCGCCACCAGATCCCCCAGCTCCCGCCGCTGCCCAAGTTGATCATGAAATAATGCCGATTCCCGAAGTACAGCTTGAAGCGGAAGCGGCGGCGGCAAAAGTTGAAGACGGCGGCGAGTCGTCCGTGTCAGGCGGCACTCGCAGTAAAACCCAAGCCGCAAGTTTACAACTACCAATTAGAGAAACAACCACCGTAGTTCCCGTGGTCCCTACTGAAGAAAACGAGTATAATACTACGCAAACTATAAAGTTGTTTACTTACATACCTTTCACTTCCAGCGATCTTTTTAACTGGAAACAGCTTGGCCCCTCTTACGCTGATAATCCAGATCAGATGCTAGATTTTTTACGAGGAATTTTTGCAGCCCATAACCCTAACTGGGCTGACATTCGGCATCTCGCCTCCATCCTTTTTACCACCGAAGAACGCCGACAAATACAATTAAACATGGAAGAAGCAGCTCGGCTGGGAGCCGGGTCAGACGGTAATCCAGATGAAGTAGTGAGAGAGCATGCCCCTGTCGCCGATCCCAACTGGGATTTCCAGACGGCTGCAGGGCGAGCCCGCATTGCTGCATACCAAGTCGCCTTTCTCGGAGCTTTAAAGAAAGGAAAGCAGAAAGTCATGAATATGGGAAAGATCCACGACGTGGTGCAAGGAAAAGATGAGACTCCTGGAATCTTTTTGGAGAGATTGATGGATGCATATCGGCAATACAGTCCATTCGACCCAGAGGACCCCAAGAGTCAGTCCGTCATAGTGATGAGCTTTGTCGGACAATCCTGTCCCGATATCCGCCGGAAGTTACAGAAATCAGAAGGATTTGAGGGAATGACTATTAGCCAGTTAAAAGCCATGGCTGACAGAGTTTATGTAAACCGAGAGCCGGACGGAGACAAGAAAGAAAAGAAAGAAAGTAGAAAGTTAAGAGAAAGTGTTAGTCTGTTAGCCGCAGCGCTGGAAGAAACGAATTTCGGAAACTCGGCCAGGCACTATCAGGGATATCCTGGGCCGAGAGGAAGGGGCAGGTCACCCTCGAGGGGACCGCCCAGAGGACGAGCAAGTAGAGGAGGATCGTTTAGGGGTGGAAGGATGCCGTTGGGAGCCAATCAATGTGCATTTTGTAGACAAGAAGGACACTGGAAGTCTGAGTGCCCAGAGTCCCTGCAAATGAAGCAGGAAGGATATACTCCGTCCAAACCAAAGGAAGCTGAATGGCAGATGACTGTAGGAGAAACCTCTGGCGAAGACAGTAGTGAAGCATGACTAGAGAAGGGAATTCTTCCATTCGATCCCTTAGTAGAAATCAAAGTAGGGACTGAGACATTTAAGGGATTGTTAGATACCGGGGCACAAAGATCAGTCATGACGACCGCTATTACCACGCCCACTTCGAAAAACATTTCTATTGTAGGGGCCTCTGGAAAGCCACTTATCGCTCCCTTTCTTCAGAAACGACAGGTTCGAGTGGGAGGACAATTAGTATCTCATCAGTTTCTCTACGTCCCGGGATGCCCAGTTCCCCTCATCGGAAGAGACCTTCTTTGTAAATTAAGAGCCAACTTACAATTCGAATCGACAGGAGAAATAAGAGCATCCTTCGCTGATAACCCAGTCTCTCTCATCTGTCCACTCCAAGAAGAATGGAGATTACATCTCCCCATAGTCGAACATACTACTACGCACCGATATGGAGAAAACACCGTCCTCAACGAAAGGCGCAGACAGCTAATGGACAGTATACCTAAAGTATGGGCTGAACAAAACCCAGGAGGAATAGCCATCAACGCTACCCCTATTTGGATCGAGATGAAACAGAATGCACAGGTGATAAATCAATCTCAATACCCCATTCCATATATGGCCAGACAAGGAATTCAGATACACCTGCAAAGATTGTATGATTTGGGCATTCTCCGGCGAATCCGATCTGCTTGGAACACCCCTTTGTTGCCAGTAAAGAAGCCTGGATCAAATGACTATCGACCAGTACAAGACTTAAGAAAAGTGAATAGTCAAGTAGCAGATCTAGTAGCCCTCGTCCCAAATCCGTACTCAATCCTGGCTCAAGTCTCTCCTGCATCAAAGTGGTACAGTGTCATTGATCTCAAAGATGCCTTCTTCTCCGTCCCGGTGGTGGAGGAATGTCAAAAGATTTTTGCTTTCACATGGGAAGATGCAGATACTGGAGTAAAGCAGCAGTACACATGGACTAGGTTGCCTCAAGGGTTTAGGCACTCACCTACGCTGTTCGGTGAGCAACTGGCAAAAGATTTAAAGATGTATCAAGTAAAGTATGGGCCAGTCATACAATACGTGGATGACCTTCTGTTGTTTCGAGAGACGTACCTCGAATGTGCGGTATCCACTCTTCAGCTGCTAAAGACGTTGTACTCAAAAGGGTATCGTGCAAGTAAAAAGAAAGCGCAAATCTGTGAATTGGAAGTAGAGTATTTAGGCTTCCAAATACGTGGAGGAACCCGATGTCTGGGGATTTCTCGCACCAGTTCTATAAGAGATCAACCTGTACCCACTTGCAAGAAAGAGCTCCGGGCGTTCCTTGGAGCTGCAGGATACTGTAGGCTGTGGATTGCTAACTATGCAGTTATTGCCCAACCCCTGTACGACAAGCTGCGGGGTAAAGAGGCAGAATCTCAACCCTTCCAATGGGAAGGAAACGAACTGGCAAGCTTACGTCAACTAAAAGAAGCCTTAATTGAACCACCTGCCTTAGGATTGCCAGATGTGATGAAACCATTCCATCTATTCGTCGACGAGAAAAAAGGCATGGCCATAGGGGTATTGACTCAAACCTTAGGCTCATGGGAACGACCTGTTGCATATCTGTCAAAAGGAATGGACAATGTGTCAAAAGGATGGCCGGGATGCCTCCGAAGCATTGCTGCTGCATGTCTACTGATACCCGAAGCTGTTAAGCTAACATTTGGACAGATTTTGCAAGTAACAACTCCTCATACTATCCAAGGACTGCTAGAGACCCATGGACCAAAATGGATGACAAATTCACGTCTTGTAAAGTACCAAGCGTTATTATGTGAAACTCCAGAAATTCAAATACAGGACAGTAAAAACCTGAATCCTGCAACTCTACTCCCAACCCCCACTTCAGTATCTCATAAATGTGGGGAAATTATGGCAACAGTACATTCCAGCCGACCCGACTTACGCGACCAACCCTGGCAAGGAGCATGGACTTTATTCACTGATGGAAGCAGCCAGGTTATAAATGGAATCAGGGTCGCTGGGTATGCTGTAGTCTCCGAAGACGACATTGTTGAAGCCGAACCCCTACCCACAGGGACATCAGCGCAAAAGCTGAACTAATTGCGCTCACAAGGGCTCTGCAGTTGGCAGAAGGAAAAACTGTAAATATTTATACTGATTCAAAGTACGCTTTCCTTACGATCCAAGTGCATGGAGCTTTATACAAGGAACGAGGATTCCTAACTGCAGAAGGGAAACAAATAGCTAATGCATCGGAGATACATCAATTGCTAGACTCTGTATGGGCACCAAAGAAGGTAGCTGTCATGCATTGTAAAGCCCATACAGGGAGAACTGATCCCATCGCCAAAGGAAACCAATGGGCAGATAAGACTGCGAAAGAAGCAGCACGTGTGCAATCACCACATACTTCAACTCCCACTTGCCCACTTCTACAGTTCACGAATGAAACCCCCATTTATTCAGCGGAAGAAAATGATTGGGCACAAACTGAACAATTTCATCAGCAGGATGGGTGGTGGATTGTACAAGAAGATAGGGTATGGATACCCGACGCCCTGGCATGGACTGTTGTCAGAGAAGCCCATAATAAAACCCATCTCGGCCGAGATGCATTAGCAACACTGTTGGCAAAAACTTACTACATTAATAGACTCTTTCAGCTAACTAAATATGCTGTTAATCAGTGTGTTACTTGTGCAAGGAACAATCCCAGAAATGGACCTGGTCCAGCCCCTGGACATATACTGCGAGGAACAACTCCGTTTCAAGTTTGTCAAATCGACTTCACCCATATGACTGCTTCAAAAAGATACAAAGCAATGCTGGTAGCTGTCTGTACTTATACCGGATGGATCGAAGCCATACCCACGCGAACTGAGACTGCCAAGGAAGTAGTAACATTGCTTCTCCATAAAATTTTACCACGATACGGATTACCACGGCAGATAAATTCAGATAATGGACCAGCTTTCACCAGTGAAGTCACGCGACGTCTGAGTCAAATTTTGGGCATCCGATGGCACCTGCACTGCGCCTGGAGACCTCAAAGTAGCGGAGCAGTTGAACGAGCTAACAGGACACTAAAAAATCAGCTCGCTAAATTGTGTCAGGAAACAAAGACTAAATGGCCAGACATCCTGCCATTAGCTCTACTACATGTCCGATGCACCCCACGAAAGTCGGGTTTAACACCTTATGAAATGATGTACGCAAGGCCTCCACCTCTTCCATCTTTTCCTGAATCGCTGCAAATACAAGGGGAAATGTCTCTCAGTAACCAACTTAAAGGACTATATAACACAGTTATTGCGATTCAAAATTACACCTGTGACACTGAACCATTAGTCCTGCTAAACCCGATTCATCCATACCAGATCGGGAATTCGGTGTGGATAAAAGACTGGGATGAGTCTGATTCCCTCCAGCCCCGATGGAAAGGGCCGTACACTGTATTGCTAACTACTCCGACAGCTGTCAAAGTTTTTGGATGTCCTTCATGGATTCATTGGACACGTCTCAAACCAGCTTCAGCCAACTGGCAGGTCTCCAGGATTGGAGACCACAAGTTAAGATTCACCCAAGGCAGACCCAATGCTAGTCCTGAGTAAAAAGATATCAGTAACTGCAACTGAATATTAATGTGTCCATTTCTCTCCTTCCTTTCAGAATCCATTACTTATGAATGCAACCATCTACGTCATAAAGCAATGTCACAGATTCCGACTTCCAAGATCTACGTTGCATCCATCTTCTACATTCACTTACTACTCTTCTGTACACCGACTACCTCTGTTTTCCTGTCTTTGAGCAAGAATTGCACCGAATGTATCAAGCTAATTCGTACTACCACTCAAACTGGATTTCAAGTTGTCTCAACAATCATCCACCAATCTCAACCACCAACTTCCTGTGCCACACTACCTGCTTGCGCCCTGAATACTACTCAAGGCTATCAATCCTTCCATCGATGTTTAGAAACTGGCAAAGTCATCTGTCATACCCCAACCACTCCTAAGTACTACAACATCACCCTCACTGCAGGTCTACCAAAGAGCTACACATCAAGTATTGTCCCAGAAGGAAAAGGCATCTTGTACTACATCAACTCCACTAAGGTTCTTATGGGAAGTGAAACGATAGTCACAATAACGTTCGATGCCTGTGAAGCCATTGATAAACACCCAAATGCACTTCACTGTGGGTCTCAAGCCTGGAGAAATTCCTATGTCTACAATCACAAATACCTCTGCCCATACAACCGTGCAGCTAATCCATCCAGTTGGCTACCATGCGGAGGGGACCTGACACTGTCAGGATGGGCTCTAGTTTGTGATTACACCGGTGGAGGTTACCATGGCTGCCACGGAATAGGACGGTTAACTGCAGTAAATGGTAATACAGTATCGATACAATGGCCTCTAAGAAGTGAAGGAATCCCTTGGCAAGATACTTGGGGATTTGGTATCGACGGAACTGGAAAAGACCCTATGACCTACATTACCATCACCCAGCAGAAAGACAAACCTCGTCCAATTATTCACCAGACTACTGTGGTGGGTTATCAATCCTTCTTCGATGAAATATCTCATGCCTCTGAGGAATTAAAGAAACATACAATTTCTCAACAAGTAAAAAACCTGTTTGTCAATTTGGCAGAAAACATAGCTCTCTCTCTCGAAGTCAAGAACTGTTTTGTATGTGGAGGAACAGATACAGGCGAGCAATGGCCATGGGAAGCCAAGGAAACATTCCAATCTGATCTTAACACCTTGAATACCACTGTAACCTATAACCGTAAATCTCATCCATATGAATGGGCACTACAGACTGATGTTATTGGCAGACTATGTATCTCTCGACAACATTCACGCATCTATACCGTGCCTGTTGGAAATTCTCCATGCACAGGAGTTCTTACTGCCAACCTTACCACCCAGACATGGTGGCAGACTGAAAATTCTACCATGCCAACTCCCATCTGGACTGACTCGACTTTGAACAAGACTTGGACAGCTGCAGGCATTGCTACTACCGTTTTCAATGCTCCAGATGGTTATTATTATGTATGTGGACGAAGAGCCTATGAACAATTACCCACAAACTGGTATGGCACTTGCTTCTTGGCTACAATACGGCCAAGTTTCTTCCTACTTCCCATCACTGCTGGAGAAACCTTAGGAGTTCCAGTATACAGTCCCATGAGACCCAACAAACGTCGAAGCACTCCTAAAGTATCCATAGGAGATTGGAAAGATCAAGAGTGGCCTCCTGAACGAATTGTACAATACTATGGTCCGGCCACCTGGGCTGAGGATGGTTCTTATGGATATAGAACACCTATCTATATGCTCAATCGAATTATAAGACTCCAAGCAGTACTGGAACTCCTGACAAATGATTCTGCCTTGGCTCTCAACATCTTAGCCAAGCAAAACACTAAAATTTTAACAGCTGTCTACCAAAATCGATTGGCTTTAGACTACCTCCTAGCCCAGGAAGGTGGTGTATGTGGCAAATTTAATCTTTCTAACTGTTGTTTACAGGTAGATGACAAGAGTAAAGTCATTGAGGAGATTACTGATCGAATGATTCGCCTGGCCCATGTACCAGTGCAGACGTGGACTGGAATCCTTGACTGGACAGGTTCTTTACCCAACTGGCTCACTTCCATTCCTGGCCTTAAAGAACTCCTCTTTCCTCTGATACTTCTTGTTTTGACATGCATTCTATTTCCTATTTGTCTCCCTCTTATTTTTAGACATCTCCGATCCATGATTGAACATATTGCTGATCGGCGAGCAGCTGCTCACGTCATGATGATTAATAAGTATGTGTCTGTCTCCACATTCCCTTCCTCTGATTCTTCTGACTACGACACTAACAATGATTCGGATACTGATTCTGATAAAGAGTACCTAACTACTAACTTATAAGTCTGATAAACTCTAACCTCTAAGCATTACCATAATGGAGCCAACGTGTTGCTGGGGTAAGTCGGGCTACAAAGGGGGGTGACACCAATAGGGTCCACCCGTCTCAAACCCGTGAAGCAACCAACGACCTCACAACATATTAGGGCTCACATTCAATGTCACTGGTATTAACTCTTTTTGTCATTTCAGTTACTCTTCAGATATAAAGTGATACTTCTGCCTTCTCTTCAAAGTTGAAGTATCAAAGGGGGGAATGAAGGGGTTCAATTTCGTGACCCCCCTGAAGTACGAACGAGCAACTGAACATCCTCCGACTAATCATGCCAGCAGTGAAACGCACAGCCATCTTGAACATACTAATATTTGCAACGCAAATGATACGTAATGCGTAGTGACGCAGTGGCGCACTAATTTTTAGCGTAACGTAACGTAACTCCATTTTGGAATAATACTTTGTATTGTATTAATACGAATGCCAATGTAAAATGTCTAACACGTCAATTAAATGACGAAACAATAGTCTGATCTTAAGCTACACCTACTAGAGGACCACTCTAGCTAATGCTTGTTCAGCAATTTGTGAAATGTTTGTTCAGCAAAAAACCAGGACGCATGTGTGAAAGATAAGAGTTGTAAAGTGCATAAAAGTTTGCTCCGAAGGGGGCGTGGCATGCAGTTGTACTGAGCCTTTGTCTTAGCTGCATCTTGCTGGCAATAAAAGTCTATCTTTACGGATCAGTTGTCTGGACCTCCTTACTGACTAAAAAGAGACGGTTACAGCCTTAATGAGTTGGGAAGTACATTGGGGTTTTAGTTGGAATAAATAGCCTATTATTTGAAGGAAGGTACCACACCTAAAAGAGTCCCCAACTGAAACAAAGGCACACAATATTAGGGTTCTGCACTATTTTCCATCCTCTGCATGGCTAATTTACAAATGGAGCAATAACTGGTCTGCCTCGAGTCAGAGTTGTCATTATGGCAGCAAAACACTTATGGGAACAAAGATACTTTCTCCCTGTGAAAAACTGGGCAGACTTGTTTAAGGAATGCCCATTTTCTGCTCCTAAAAAATGTCCCTGCCCCTTACAAACATGCAGTAAGTGGCTTCAGCTTGTCCGAGTGCCTTCAGTATGACAGAGGTTTCACCAGACTTTGCCTGCTTGTGATGTGAGTGTAGTGTCAGTGTGCTAAGGAGGAGGACCACTTTCTACTGGGAGGGTATGTAGGGACTACATTTATTCTGTCAGACAGTGACAGGATCTATGGTAAGGAGTGAGAGAGACCGTTGGAAGTGACAGTTTAGATCTACCTGAAAAAGCAGAGGGAAAGAAAGCCTTTCTGACTGGTGTTCCTTGCAGATAACAAAAATTAACATTTTGGGATAATTCTGTTGTTTAGAACCAGTGAAACGTCAAACACAAACATCAAACATTGATTTGGGGAATTTTGGTTACTGTTAGGGTTGTGAGGAAAAGAGATGAATGAGTTTAAATTTTAGAAAATTATTTGGTTCTCTCAAAAAAAGCTGTAAAAGAAGGTTACTTAAAAATAATTCAAAAGCAGAAATGTGTGAGAATTAAATATTTGTTTATGTTAGGAAAGAGAGAGAGTGTTGAAGATGTATGTTCATGTCATCAGAGTGTAAAAAGAAAAGACACCGATAGGCTGATGCAGTTCTAACGCGCTAGAAACATGTGTCCAAATTGGAGGCACATTTTTTTAACACGCGCACAAACAACTCTCCTGGGCACTCAATGCAATAGGCAAATGAGCCACAGCACTAAAAAGGATGTGCTAGAGATAAATTGTGCATCCCTAGCATGTCCATGGCATTGCGCACCATGGAGACATAGCTGTGCACAAGTTAGGAAATAATGGATGTTAGCAAACTGAGCGTCTCTTTACCTAAAGTGATGACATAAAGACCTTTTTTTTTTTGGTGCTTCTGTGGCTCCTTCTGCTTAGTATCGCGACAATATTAAGTTGGAGGAACCACAGAAAAGCAGCATTTTCTGCTTTTCTGTGCATGACTTGGGGCGCCTCAAAACTTAATGTCAGCTCCAGGGCCGGCATTAATTTTTGAGCTAAAAAATGTGTGCGTCCAGTGTGCAGCAACTTTTTACATTGAGCATACTAGCTAATAGCCTCATCGACATGCATTTACGTGCTGGTTTGTGTTGTCGCCGCGGTCGCCGCGTCAGCGACCGGGCTCCTACCTCCTCAGCTGGGTCCGGGGGTCTGCCGCAAGCCGCGGGAGTCAGGGCCGGCCTGGCCGCATGGCGGTGATCCTTCCTCGTGGAGGACGCTGCCGAGCTCGGGAGATGGCTCCGCCCCCGAAGGGGAACGCGCGCGCGCGAGGGGCCGGCTTTTGACGGTTCAGCACCCGGATGTGCTGAACCGCCCCTTCTCTGACGTCAGCACCGGCGGGGAATTTAAGTCGCCTTCACTCCTTCCTACTTTGCCTTGCAACGAGTTCACTTCGGTGGATTAGTTGCTGCTCCAGGTGCCTCTGTTTCTGCTTGTCAGTTTCAGCTTCCCAGTTTCAGATTCCTGTGCCTGTCTTGATCCCGGACTGTCTTCTCGCTTCTGATTCCTGCTGCCTGCCTTGACCACGGATTGTCTTCTCGCTTCTGATTCCTGCTGCCTGCCTTGACCTCGGATTGTCTTCTCGCTCCAGACTCCAGCTGCCTGCCTTGTTCACGGTACGTCTCTCTCTCCTGCCTTCACGCCTGTTCCAGTTCCGGTCCGGGTCTTCCATGCCAGTCCTCTCCTAAGTCCCAGCGGTCCGGGACCCTACGGGCTCCTCCTGGGGGGACCTCGGACTTCCAGGGTGAAGCCACCTAAGTCCTAGCGACCCGGGCGTTCACAGCTCCTCTGGGGGCGTCACGGGTTTCCAGGCGAAGTTCCATCTACGGCTGTGCGTGTCTGCCTCCCGACCACTTCCCAACAAGGGTCGGCCCAAGGATCCACTTCCGGATTTCAACAGTTTCAACAGGTTTGTACATGCGTTTTAGATATGCTAATCTCGGTATCGTATCGGGTGTAAGTCTAGTGCTGACCTTAGCGCCCGATATTGCACCAGCTTGATAGTGAACTCTTCTTGTATAACATAGCCCTTATCTAATTTTAAGTCAATGCTGTAAATAAGATCTGTTCTTTACAAACAATTCCAGATATGTCCATATTCCAGGAAAAGGGAAATAACTGTGAACAATTTGATTTTAACCGAAGGGACTGATTTGTCAAGAAAGTAAAGAAAAGTTAATCTTCTTGTCAAAGGGGAAAAAAATGAAAACAAAATCATACTAAAGAGCTTAATTCAGGTTTAAATATTTTGTTGAGCAAGCAAAATGTACAGGAAGCAAATCTCAAACAGCAATGATAGAACATAGGAACAGCTAAATTTAGAGCTGCGTAACCTGTTTCTTCCTGAGGGAACTATGACCAGCTGCAATAATTTATATTTATATACAGTACATAATATAGTGGCAAATAAAGAACACCAATGAAAATACAATATAGAGCAAAATAATAAAAACTCTGTTTATTTAAATCATTTTATACTTAGAGCATGTTTTCAATTACCTAAATATGCAACAACTTGCAAACCTCTTTGTGAAATACAAATAAAACCATCTGGTACCCAATCACTATGATCCAAGTGTACCGAATTCATTACCAGCAAGCAGTGGGGCAGATTTATAAAGGAGCGCGCCCGGGGTACATTTGTGTGTGCTACCCAGCACGCATAAATGTACACCCGATTTTATAACATGTGCGTGCTGCCGCGCGCATGTTATAAAATATGGGGTCGGCGCGCAAGGTTGCGTGCGCCGAGCCCTAGGGAAATCGAAATCGGAGTGGCCTCGGAGGGAACGGAAAAAGCCATCGGGCCTCCCCTAGGGCTCGGCGCGCACAAGGTGCACAAGTGTGCACCCCCTTGCGCGCGCCAATCCCGGATTTTATAACATGCGTGCGGCAGTGCGCGCAGCCGCGCGCACATCTTATAAAATCGGGTGTACATTTGTGCACACCGGGTAGCGCACACAAATGTACCCTGTGCATGCTCCTTTAAAAATCTGCCCCACTGCTTGCTGGTAATGAATTCGGTACACTTGGATCATAGTGATTGGGTACCAGATGGTTTTATTTGTATTTCACAAAGAGGTTTGCAAGTTGTTTTCAAAGCCCCGGAGGGACCTTGGAGGGAACTTTCCTTTCGCTCCCCCCCACCTTCCCCTATCTAACCCACCCCCCAGCCCTACCTAAAACCCCCCTACCTTTGTTCTGTGCCAGAGGACTCGGGACCTCCCCCGGACTGCCGCCCCACCCCCTGCCCTGCCCCCTTTCCACCCCTTTTTCAAAGCCCCGGGACATACGCGCGTCCCGGGGCTTGCGCGCGCCACCGAGCCTATGCAAAATAGGCTCGGTGCATGCAGGAGGGTTTTTAAAGGGTGACGCGCATATATTACGTGCGTAACCCTTTGAAAATCTACCCCATTATGTTTATCTCAGCATTACCTATTGATGATAAACAACTTTAAAAAAAAATTCTATATACAGTCCAGGTATACCTGGAACTTGGAATAGGTGTTCAGAGCATAAGAACATAAGGGGTAGATTTTAAAACATGCACGCACATCCATGTGCGCGCAGCTCCCGGCGCACGCAGATGGACGCTCTGATTTTATAACAAGCGCACATCACCGAACGCATGTTATAAAATATGATACCGCATGCACATGCACGCTCAATTTTAATATTGGCATGTGAATGTGTGGGCGGGTCACGACTCGCGTGCGTGGGGGGGGGGAATCTTTAAAGTATGTGCGGTGACGAGATCAAGACTTTGCCCAGTTCCCTTCTAGTCCAATCCAATTAGGGAGCAGATTGGAAGGGAACTTTCCTATACCCCTACCTACCCTTCTTTCCTCTTTAGTCTTTCCTCACTCACAAAGAGGGGAGTAGCTGGCTTGTTACGGCGGTTACTAACCCCAAATCAAATAAGCCTGATACTTCACTTTCAATGCATATACAGCATAGTTCTCTGATTCAACGGCAGGGGAGAAGAAAAACTGATACTTCACACATCCAGCAGAGCTCTCTGCTTCAACGGCAGGGGAGAAGAAAAGAGGGTTCGCACTCACAAAGCGGGGAGTAGCTGGCTTGTTACGGCGGTTACTACCCCAAACCAAATGTGCCTGATACTTCACTTTCGATGCACATCCAGCATGGCTCTCTGCTTCAACAGCATGGGAGAAGACTGATACTTCACGCATATCCAGCATAGCTCCCTGCTTCAACGGCAGGGGAGAAGAAAAACAACCAATAAGGGCTGTATAACATAGTCTGGGTAAAACAAATAAGCATGGGTGTAGCTTGCTTATTGCGGCGGCTACTACCCCTAACTAATCAAGCTAGATATTTCACTTGGATGCAGCTCCATCACTGCTCTCTACATTAAAGGTGGGGGTGGAAGGGAAATAGAACCAAGAGCTAGGAGAAACAGATAAGTATGAGAGAAAAAATGTGTGAAGCTTGCTGGGCAGACTGGATGGGCCATTTGGTCTTCTTCTGCCGTCATTTCTATGTTTCTATGTTTCTATATGTTTCCTCATAGGGGAGCTGTTCCATTCCCCTTGTCATTTTGGTCACCCTTCTCTGTACCTTCTCCATCGCAACTATATCTTTTTTGAGATGCGGCGACCAGAATTGTACACAGTATTCAAGGTGTGGTCTCACCGTGGAGCGATAGGGGGACTTTGTCAAATGCCTTCTGAAAATCCAAATACAGTACATCTGTTGGCTCACCTTTATCCACATGTTTATTAACCCCTTCAAATAATGTAGGAGATTTGTGAGGTAAGACTTCCCCTGGGTAAATCCATGTTGACTGTATTACATTAAAACATGTCTTTCTATATGTTCTGTGATTTTATTCTTTATAATAGTTTCCACAATTTTTACTGGCACTGAAATAAGGCTCACTGGTCTATAGTTTCCTGGATCACCTCTGGAGCCCTATTTATATATATCAGGGTCCATCAGTGACCTGAGCAAAGTTTCTTGCAAGCTGAGTGTCTTGTTCCCAGACAAAAGGGTCTTCGTTTTGCCAATAATGGCTTCCTCAGGGAGAGATCATATGTTAACCAAGGACTTAAAGAACTGCAAATGTGAAACAATAAATAAATATCTGTACTCACTAAATACATATAATATGGGAAGACAAAATCTGCTATAAAAGATGAAAAACTTACAAAATGTTCACACATATCTTTTCAACTCTGACAGTATCTTGAAAATGGAATCAGTCCTTAGGAGTTATTAAATGCATTTATCACAATAAACTTGTGCTTTCTGAAAATAAAATTTAAATTTAAAACTGAATTATTCATATCCTCCCATTGGACTCAAACTAAGGGCCTCATTTTCCAAGCACTTTACCGCAGCTAATAACTACAACCTCGTGTTATGGACTGAGAGAGAGAGAGAGAGAGAACCTTACTATAGTGCCTATGCCCTACATAGGTATTTGAATCCCTATGGGAGGGCTACCTACTAACTCGGGGTGGGGATTAGATATGAGCGTCAGGGGTTGGGGGCCACTTTCGCATTCCACATGAGACCTACGGACAAAACAGTGGTCTCTAGTGCAGATTTGCTGGCCGTCTGAGTGAGGACGCTCACTCCAAGCGGAGATTTGGCCAACATTCTCTCCACCTAGCATGTTGTTGCCCAGGTAGAGTGTCCATCAAGCTAGGTAGAGAGAACGTTGCCCAAACCACTTCTTGGAGTGAGCGTCCTCACTCCGACGGCCAGCAAATCTGCACTAGAGACCACTGTTCTGTCCGTAGGTCTCATGTGGAATGCGAAAGTGGCCCCCAACCCCCGACGCTCATACCTAATCCCCACCCCGAGTTAGTAGGTAGCCCTCCCATAGGGATTCAAATACCTATGTAGGGCATAGGCACTATAGTAAGGTTCTCTCTCTCTCTCTCTCTCTCTCAAACCCAGAATGAGGCTGGGTGATGCAATGTTTCAATGTGTTTTTTTATTCAGTAGGCCAGTTAATGGACAAGTTATCCAGCTCAAGTCAGCCGGATAATTTGTCCCTTATATTCAGCGGGAATATTTGGAATATACCAGCCTAAAGTTTGAATATAGATGCCTAGGCTTTCCAGTTATCCAGCCAGGTGTGGCCGGCTAACATGCTACTTAAATGGATGTCTGAAAAAAAAAACTATTGGGCATATCTGGCTAATAAAAGACTGAGAGTGTATTCCACTGAGAAAAAGTATAACTTGTTCAGGGAACAAGACTGTCAAGTGTGAATTGACATACAGTAAATCTATACTGAGCCCAAACATTTAATTACTGACAGCAGCTGCAAGCAAAGGAAGCACTTACGTCCTGCTACGCACCTGACCCAGCACGAGCACAGGAGAACTGTCATCCTGCTGCCCAATGCTTGCCACAAAAGGCTCTGGACCACCATTGACCCCTCTGCTGTATGACCCCCCCATCTGCTATAACTTCTATGTAAAATTCAACCTAGTGAAAACTGCCTAAATTACAAATGCTATTGCCAAATTTGCCAACCACAATATCCCAATTTGTATATTAACGGAGGAGCATTTATCCATACTATAAAGATAATAACAACATCGCGGGCGGTGTGAGAAATTTAGAGGCAGTTGTGCACAAGAAAAAAAATCTTTTAAATAAAAAAAATATTTATAGGAAATTAAACAAATTTTATTGTCGTTTGCTGCATTACAAGACTATAGGATGGAGGTGGTGAGTTAATGATTGAAAAACAGATTGATATTAGCGACCCCATGGGTGGGGCACAGAGTATTAATATGAAACCATCACCCCTTCCTACATAAAATTTATTAGGGTTCTAATAATCCCTTGTTTTTGGGATATTGTGTTTGGCAAACTTGGCAATAGCATTTGTAATATAGGCAATTTTCACTAGGTTGAATTTTACATAGAAGGTATATTGGAAACTGGTGGGTGATCTGTTTTAAAAGAAGTATTTGTCCCATCTGCTATATGTCGACCTGTGAGAGACCAGCAGTGGCATCACTAGAAACGGCTCCAATGCAGAATGAGTGAGTGGCAAAACTTCCACTCTGAAGCCCAGCCCTTGGGGACTGCTGAAAATTGGTATCTGCTTAATGGGATTTATTCCAGTGAAGTAGGAACCAGCCATCCCTTTTGGGTGTATGGATAAGCCTAGCATCACGGCCTCAACTGGACATGTTAAAGGAACTTTGCCTGCTGTAGTGATGTCATGACCACATGCTCCTTGATCAGTCTTGGTCTGCCTTAATCTTAGGTATAGCGAGCCATTTGAGATGCTGATGTCCTCCCACAATAAGCCCCGTGGCTGAGATGCATTCTGCGATGGCGCTGTCAATTCACTACTGCACAAGGCTCTATAGAATGCAAGCGTGAAGATAACCCAGAAAAGTGTAGTCTTGAACTTGTCCGCTGCTACCAAGGGAAGGGCGTGCCAGAGCAGCAACAGAAGGACATGGGACAGCGGTCCCCGCATGTCGTGCAAAGCTAAGAATTTCCTGGCACCCCCTTGACAGCAAAATCCTACTCAGAGCTGCCCGATTCCATCTTTGAGAAGATTGCCAGAACAGCCAGGTGCAAATAAACCAGCCATTTGCAATGAGGAATGCCTTCACACTGTTGCAGTTGCAAATGGAGTGTTCCATGTGGATGGAGCAAGTGATCCTCACAGTGACTCGCGTGCAATCTGGTTCCGAAGGCTCATAGGTGCTCTGGGACACACTCTCCACCCAAGCGGGATTTCTCAGATTCTCCTGCCTGCGCAGGATTGAGGGTCTTGTTCCCCGCGAGCCCCCTCTAAAGGTGTCATGACCATCCTCACCGGAGGGGTCCTGGGCAGGCCGCCAAACAGCAGGCCCCTCCAGTGCCCCTCACGGACATGTTCCGCCATCAATCCATTATGGCCCAATACCCAGGCCTGACCTTACCGCTCTCCACACTCAAGCAGGATTTCCCAGATTCTCTCCACCTAAGCAAGATTGAGAATCTCACTCCCCATGAACCCCCCCCTCCCCACCCAGGCATCATGACTGCCTTCACCAGAGGGGTCCTAGGCAGGCCACCACACAGCAGGCCCTTCCAAAGCCTCTCAAAAAGATGTTGATCCACTCAGTCCCAAATCCCCTGGTCCGACATTATCTCAGATTCTCTCTGCCCCAAGTGGGATTTCTCAGATTCACTCCACCCAAGCAGGATGGGGGGTCTTGCTCCCAACAAGCCCTCTTACAGGTCTTGTGTCTGCCTTCACCAGAGGAGTCTTGAGCAGGCCACTGTTCAGCAAGCCTCTCCCAAGTCCTTCACCGACATGTATGGCCGTCGATTCATCAAGGTCCAATGCCCATTCCTGATATTAGCGCCCATAGCCCAAGCGCTGAGAAGTAGTCCCACTGCAACTCCAACACCAGGAGGCACGCAGAACTCTGCTTGTTCGCTGACCGGACCACCATTGCATTGTTACACCACGACACCACCCGTTGATTCACCAAGTGCCTCACTCCAGATGTGCATGGTGACAACAATGGGAAAACAGCTCAGGAAATGTGATGTTCCTGGTTGGGCCACACAATGTCGAGTGGTCTAGCCCAGTGCTTCTCAACCGGTGTGTCGCCAAGCACCGGCAGGTGTGTTGCATGCTCCCGGTCTCTCCTGCTGCTCATTCTTCCCTGCTGCTGTTGCCGCCGGGCTAACAGCAAGTTTAAGTCCAATGGGAATGGCAGCGGTGTTAGAGGAAGCTGTGACTCCTGTGGCTGGACTTTTCTTCTTCCCGCGCCTGCCCCATCTTCTGAAATATGGCAGGGGTATTACATAACCCAAAGGTCATCACTAAATTCTTATAATGCCTAGTTTGAGTATTGAATTCCATCTTCCATTCATCTCTGCTTGATCTGAATTAGATTGTAGGCCCCCAAAAGGTCCAGTTTTGTAAATATTCACAATCCCTGGAGATGGTCGAACAACTCGACCATGAGTGGTAAGGGAGTTGTCTTTCTTAGTTATGGCATTCAGTCCTCTGTATTGACTACAGAGACAAAGAAAAACCCAGCCCCAGATGAGGAAGTAGAGGGCCAGATGAAACCCTGGTCAAGATTTTCTTTGATGTACTCAGACATCATTTTACTCTCCAGAATGGATAAGAGATTCACTCTCCTATGAGACAGTTCAGTATTGGGTAGCAGATCAGTGGTACAGTCTTATACCCTATCAGAGGGTAGTGTCTCAGCCTTCCTTTTAGAGAAAATGTCGGTATAATCTGTGTACTTTGGGGGCAGCCCCACCAAGGTGGTCGCCAAGATCAAGCGAGTTGGTGGTTCCACATGTTGCAGGCATGAGTTACGGCAATGGGGCCCCCAGCTGGTCAGCTGTAATGAGGCCCAGTCAAACTGCGGAGAATGGAGTTGTAGCCATGGTAGGCCCAGCACAATGGGATGTATTGCCTTGTTGATAATATGAAAGATTATGCTTTACACATGTAGCAAGCCGGTTCGTATGTGCAAGGGCGTCATGGCAAGGATGATCCAACCAGGAAGTGGTCCCCATGTATGGAGGAGATGACAAGGGGTGTCTTTCGGGCAACTACAGGGAGCTGTAAGTGGTCAACAAAGGCTTTCAAATGAAGTTCCCCTGGTGCCAGAGTCAACCAACGCCTGGGTGGGAAATTCTTGGCTATTCATGGAAATAGTCACCGGGAGAGTCAGATGAGGAGCTGTAGTCGTGAAGCCTAGGATCACCTCCCAACTAGATCCTAGGCTTGTTAGTTTCCCGGCTACAGTGAGCAACATAGTAGCTGGTACCCAGTCCCGGCACAATAGAATCAAAGTCCCAGCTGGCATCGGCAAAGCCTTTCTTCAGGGCTGAAGCATCCCTGTCTGAGTTGCATCGTTTCTTCTGGTCATGCTTGGGCTGGTACTGCCATTGAAACGGAAAAGAGAGGGCATGAAAATAAAGGAGCCAGTGCAAACTGTGGGGCGGATTTTAAAAGGCCCGCACGCGAAAATCCTTCCGGATTTACGCGCGCAGGACCCTCGCGCGCCGGCGCGCCTATTTTGCATAGGCTGCCGGTGCTCGTAAAGCCCCAGGACGCGCGTAAGTCCCAGGGCTTTCGAAAAGGGGAGGGAGGGGGCGTGTCCGGGGGCATTCCCGAAACGACACGGCATTTTGGGGGCATGCCCCGGCGTTTCGGGGGCGGGCCCGGGGGCGTGGCGCCGGCCCGGGGGCATGGTAGAGGACTCCGGACCAGCCCCCGGGACCGGAGGACGGAGCGGGGCTGCCAGCGACGCGCGCAAAGTTATGCCTGCTGAAAGCAGGCTAACTTTGCCAACAAAGGTAAGGGGGGGTTTAGATAGGGCCGGGGAGGTGGGTTAGGTGGGGGAAGGGAGGGGAAGGTGGGGGGAGGGCGAAGAAAAGTTCCCTCCGATGCCGCTCTGAAATCGGAGCGGCCTCGGAGGGAACATGCAGCTCGTGCTGGGCTCGGCACGCGCAGGTTGCACAAATGTGCACCCCCTAGCGCGCCGACCCCGTATTTTATAAGATACGCACGGCTACGCGCGTATCTTATAAAATCCAGCGTACTTTTGTTCGCGCCTGGTGCGCGAACAAAAGTACGCGATCGTGCAAGTATTTAAAATCTACCCCTGTCTGTGTTGTGGGCAGAGCTTGCAAGCCCATTATTTGAGGCAGTGGTCAATTCTCCCAACTAAATCAATCAGACCATCTAGGGATTCAGGAAGCTCATGAGCAGCAATCTCATCCTTAATCTAGGATGACAGCCCCTCCATAAAAATGCTATGGAGGCTGCCCTCTCACTAGTTCAGCTCTGTGGCCATGGTCCAAAACTCAATTGCATAGTCCATTAAGGGCCAATTGCCCTGACAAAGGTGAAGGAGGTCTGAACCCACCATGGCCAGCCAGCCTGGTTCGTCAAAGATGAGTTGAAGGCCTTAACAAATTGCTGAAGATCCTGTAGAAGAGAATCTGCTCAGCTCCCATAATGGGGAGACCCAGGCCAGGGCCTTGCCATCCACTAGGGAGAGCACAAAGGTAATCTTGACTGAGTCATTGGGATACAGTGCCGACTGGAGTGAGAAGAGCATGAAGCATTGGTTCAAGAGCCTCGGCACTGTTTCGGATCCCCAGTGTACCAGGGCAGCACCGGTAGCCGAATCAAGGGTGGCATAGGTATTGCTTGGGGAGTGGCAATGGCAGAGGGAGGAAAAGTGGTGGCCGACACTGCTGCTGCATCCAAGTGGGTGATGAGTCATTCCTTGGAGCTTCGCAGGAGCTCAAGAAACTGCAGCTGCTGGATTTTTTGTGCTATGCCCCAGATGGCCTGAAGGCCTGAGGCATCTGCCAGATTCATGGCCTCAGTAATCTGCTGCGAGTGTGGACCCTTATGTCAAGGGGAAGTTGGTGCAGCCTGCAGGGAGGAGTCCTGCAGGTCCCCAGTGTCGGCAGATGGGTCAGATCTTCCTGAATTGGAAACACCTTCTGGAGTTCCTACACAATGTGTCCATGTCACTCACTACCAAGCTCTCAGTAGCCATTTCTAGCACTCCTCTAATACTAAAATTGTACATCCCAGCTACCACAAATGTCATAGCAGAAAGACAGCAACTTCATGGTATGATTGTGCATGTCCTTGGCTGTTCTGCATTATGTCCTCCAGAGATACACATTTACTTGATACACACTGTGACTCTGATAGGGCCTAAATGCACAGACCCCAGCTTCTCTTTAATCTGTGTGATGGTCAAGACAAACTGTGACTGACATCCTGGCTGACAGAGCATTAAAAGGTCACACCTGCCCTGGGAGACCCTGCACTGTAAAGACCAAATGGTTTTGATTTACAAGTGCTAAATTTATAAACCCAAACAATATAACATGAAAAAATTATGAATTCAAAAAGAGACCTGTTATATGGATGTCAATAATCTGAGTGTACCTTCATACGATGCTGTAAAAAAAAAAATACGGCTATCGTGACTGTGAAGCCTATGTGTAGGCTTTAAAAATCATTAGGTACCCCAGTGTTGGAATGCAAACTTTTGTAGTGCTCACTGTCCACTGTGCAATTGTTGCTGAAATGATTTACAAGTGACATTTCAACAGTTCCAAATGGGAGGATTTGATAAACCACTTGCCTAAAGGAAACCAGTAGAAAGTGTGTAGTCCCTGGTCATGCACTGAGCTTTGTGGCAAGTGTTTTGTTTGGGCAGACAACATTAGCAGGCCTCTCCAACATGGAGCAAGAAAGCTGGGCCCTGGTTCGATGGCTTGTCAACCTAACTGTACAAACCACTTGTCATGTCACCTATGCTGTCAATCCCTGACATCGCCTGTGTCAATGCCATTTGCTGGAATCAAACAGCTGGAGAGGGACTATAGAACGAAGCATCGCTCTTACCTATGAGCCAACTGTCACCGCTGAGGCCATCTTCAAAAAATTCAAATAGAGTCAATTGCTTAAGTATAAAGGAACAGTGCGCGGCTCTTGGGTACCTGGCAACCATGTCGAGGATACGCATTTGAGCGTCACAAACCACTTCCACGTTAAGGGAGTGGAGAAGCTTTCTGTTGCGGTAGATCTTCCCTGCCATGGGGGTGGGATGATGGCTAATTGAGGGCAGTCGATAACTCCCAGAACATTAGGAAAGTTGGCAATGGCATAAGACCCCCTCTTCAATTCCATCAAGTACTGCCTTTCACAAGGGAATGTTATGCACCGATTAATGTGGCCATGTACAGCTGTTATGATCTGGCTCAGACGGCGGGAAAAAGAGGTTTGGGACATTCCCCCGATGACACCGACTGTCGTTTGGAAGGAGCCAGATGCCGTGAAATGCAGGGTGCACTGACGTTTGGTGAGGCCTGGTATAACGTGAGACCTTTCCGTGACCAGATCCAGATCCGCTCTGAGTTCTTCATATAATTCCAGGATAGCCTGAAAGCTGAGGCAACACCTGCTAACCATGTGTTCCTCCAGCATGCCCAGCAATGTGGGTCCGTGGATGAAAGATGCACTCCCTGTATCACAGCCATGCCCTCCTGCGTGGCCAGCGCTGCCATGGGCCAGAACGCTCAATAAGCAGGCCCAGTGGCCCTGGGTGTGGTGCAGGAAGTTCTCTAGGAGGGAACTGAATTTCCCTTGCCTGTTGTTGTGGTAGTTTTTCTCATTGGCACCGAGCAGTCAGAAGCAGCCAATATCCCACTATAAGTAAACTCCCCACTAAAATTGTAGATTTAGGAAGACAGGCCAGGTAAGAAAAGGTGTTTTTATTGGCCCAGGAGGTCTTGGTAGGTGTGTCTGATAGAAGGCCTCATTCTATCACGAGCGATAATAGCCGTGATAATAGCTGCGATCTGTGATAGCCACTGTAGCATGATAAAAACTTTTTTTGCCCTCTACTGCAGAAAAAAAAGGTGTTGTTATTTAGCACATTTAAACCAGCATTAATGTGCGTTATTTCACCACGAAATGTGGTAGGAGAACCTAATTATCATAATTTTCTAGCTTTTGCATACTCATTATCATATTTGTATACTAAAGCAAGACGTGATGAATATCATGCATTTATTGCATGTTAAATCCCATTTATTGTGCTATAGGGCTCTAACATGATTTGATGAATGGCCCTGTAAGGCGGATATTTAGATTTAAAGATATTACTGTACTACTGGATGTAAATAGTGTGTGAATCTACAGAAATATGAATAAAAGTCACTGTCACTATTACCTTACAACTTATTAACAGCCCGATCCAGTAAAGTCCGTGGGAGAGCGGACTAACGCCCGCTCTCCCGGCGCGCGCACCGGCCCCTCGCCGGTGCGAGCGATCCAGTATTTAAATTAGGCGACGCGGTGCAAACGAGGAAAAGGAGGCGCTAGGGACACTAGCGTGTCCCTAGCGCCTCCTTTTGGCCTGGAGCGGCGGCTGTCAGCGGGTTTGACAGCCGACGCTCAATTTTGCCGGCGTCGGTTCTCGAGCCCGCTGACAGCCACGGGCTCGGAAACCGGACGCCGGCAAAATTGAGCATCCGGTTTTCGGCCCGACAGCCGCGGGCGGAATTCAAATTTTTTTTTTTTTTTTTTTTTACTTTTTTTTACTTTTGGGGACCTCCGACTTAATATCACTAAGATATTAAGTCGGAGGGTGCACAGAAAAGCAGTTTTTACTGCTTTTCTGTGCACTTCCCTGGCGCCGGAAGAAATTAGCGCCGACCTTTGGGCGGTGCTAATTTCTTAGAGTAAAATGTGCGGCTTGGCTGCACATTTTACTTACTGGATCGCTCGGGAATACCTAATAGGGCCATCAACATGCATTTGCATGTTGAGGGCGCTATTAGGTGCCGCGGGTGGGCCGCGTGTTTTCCTCCCCTTACTGAATAAGGGGTAAGGGAAAACACGCGTCCAGAGCAGGGTGACAGTGCGCTCCGACGGAGCACACTTTACTGGATCGACCTGATAGTTACCAGAGGTTACCTGAGAGATAAGTAGCGGGCTTGATGTACCTTGGTCTGGCCCAGCATGGCATATCTTATGTAAAGTGTCAGTGATTGTTAGTGTGAAAAGATCCTTTTGATCTCTAAAGTACAGCTTACCATCCACTTAGTGTTATCTATACGCCACCACGTGTTTGTGTATTTCTCTTGAGCCATTACACAGTCAGTGCTAAGGCTGTACTTATACTTAGATCCCAGGAAGACCTTCAACCTTTGACCTGCTTGGTCCAAGAATAACCTTCAGGCAAGAAAGATGGAAGACTTTCTCCTGCCTTTGCCACATGAGCACTTAACAGTTTTTGCCTTCACTGCCTCTTGCAGTCAAGGAATCACTTTTTACAATTATTCACCCCCTTTTATTTAGAATACTCCTACCATTATTCACCTTGTTCAGGACATTTGCTGATGTTCTCAACTATGTCCATCTGGAGGTTGCCTTTAAAATCAGTGAATCTCTTTGTTGCATCTTTGCCAAATAGAATATCATAGTTATTGAAGATACTCTGCATGAAATTTCTTTGAAATTTTAATACATTTTTCTTGTCATTGGCTTGTGTTAGGATATAGAGATGTGAATCGAAACCGGTATCGGTTCACATTGTGAAATTTTTATCTTGCAGTCCGATCGGTTTTTTTTTATCGGCTGCACCTGAGCCGATAACCAAAAAATACAGCCGACTCTTTAAAATGAGTATCCCCCCCCCCTCCGGACCCCCCCCCCCCCAAAATGTTTAAATACCTGGTGGTCCAGCGGGGGTCCCGGGAGCATTCTCCCGCGCTCGGGCAGTCAGCTGCCAGTAAACAAAATGGCGCCGATGGCCCTTTGCCTTTAGCATGTGACAGGGTATCCATGCCATTGGCCGGTCCCTGTCACATGGTAGGAGCAATGGACGGCTGGTGCCATCTGTAAAAATGGCGCGGGCCATCCAGTGCACCTACCATATGACAGGGGCCAACCAATGGCACCGATAGCCCCTGTCACATGGTAAGAGCAAAGGGCCATCGGCACCATTTTGATTAGTGGCAGCTGACAGCCCGAGTGCAGGAGAATGCTCCCGGGACCCCCGCTGGACCACCAGGTATTTAAACATTTTTTGGGGGGGTCTGGAGGGTGGGGGGGATACTAACAAACTCATTTTAAAGGGTCAGGTTGTGTTTTTAGGTTGTGTCCTTTCTTCCTGCCCCCCTCCCCCCATAACGATAAGAAAACCCACTAAATTAATCTTGGGGGTTTCCTATCGCTATCGGGGACCCCCCGATATCTGACAATATTGAAAATATTGGACGAAATTTTCAATCGTCAGATAAACGATTCACATCCCTATTAGGATATCCCTGTCCTGCTGTTTTCAACTTAGGTAACTTCAACATCTTATTGTGCAGGCTCCTTCTCTGATTTTCCTCCTTCCTGTTTTCTCTTCTCCTCCACCCGCCTTTCCTTTACATTCACATTCCTTTCACACCCACTTACTTGCTGACTCTCATGCTCTATCCACACACACATTCCACAAACAACCCACACCAATTCAGAAAAACCACAAAGGAACACTAGCACAAGTATTAGCAAACAGATACTAATACACACTCCCTTTCACTCTAACAGATGCAGACAGATAAATGCATGGGAAAAAACAAAAGGAAAGACAAAAACTAAGGCATCACACTTCAGAACTTGAATGAATTCTAGCAATTTCCTTAACCTTCCAATCTCCTGGCACTCCCTCCTCACAGCACTGCACTCTGCTAAGGCCTGCTGTTCATACATTTCAGGAATGGGTGGGATATGCCATGCCTTTCTGCAGATCTCACACAGTCAAGATATCTCACAATAAATGCTTAATGTGCATTAATGCATACTAACACATTGCAATTGTATTATCACATTGTAACATCACAGGTCAGCCAGTAAATGCATGCATAAATTACACTTATTTTCTAAAGGGCCATTTCTATGGATAAAGTACTACTTTATCCGCAGAATTCCCTTTGAAAATTGCTCACAACTTTCAAACCTATCCATGGTACAGCATTTGGCCGCGTAGATTACACAAGGAAATCAATGCTAGTACTTTACAAACTGCAGTGAGAGATGCAGTTTATAAAATATCACTTATTTTTGCTTCAAACATACACATGTATATTTCATTACGTGCCTATATTTCCAATCTAATAAAATGCATAATTTCTTTGCCCATTTTATGAACATACATGTGTATATCTTACATGCAAAATAATGATATGGCGTAAATAAATACCCAGAATTAAACGTGAAGGCAGGTATTTTACAAAGTGTGTGTGTATACCATTTTGGAATGCTTACTTGAGCAAGTACTTGAAATCACCAGTTCACCCATACTTCCACCTGCTCACCCAGGCATTTTCCAGTTCCCTAGACCCTCTAGCACTTCCCTGAGACCCCACCAGTTCACCAAGACCTCCCACTCAAAACCTGCAAACAGACGAGTCAAATATTTCTTGCATGAATCAATTAGCAGGTATAAAAGGCTTCAAATAAGTTCACTAATGTATACACATATATCTTTTAGGGATGTGAATCGTTTTAGGACGATTAAAATTATCGTCCGATAATTTTAATATCGTCTTAAACCGTTATGGAACACAATACAATACAGATTCTAACGATTTATCGTTATAAATGGCGCCGGCCATACGCGTATGGCCGGCGCCATTTTCCGTACGGAAAATGGCGCCGGCAGGAGATCGACTGCAGGAGGTCGTTCAGCGAGGGTTCCGGCGCCTCGCTGAACGACCTCCTGCAGTCAATCTCCTGCCGGCGCCATTTTCCGTACGAAAACGATTCGCGGCGGGAAATCGCTCCCTGACCCCCGCTGGACCTCCAGGAACTTTTGGCCAGCTTGTGGGGGGCCTCCTGACCCCCACGAGACTTGCCAAAAGTCCAGCGGGGGTCCGGAAGGACCTCCTGCCGTCCAATCTTTTTCGTCTATGGCCGCCGCCATTTTTCGGCGCCATTTTGGAAAATGGCGCCGGCTGAAGACGACAAGATTCAGGAGCAGGAGCCCGTTCCGGACCGCTGCCGTTCCGGACCGCCGCTGGACCCGCAGGTTATTTAAGTTATTTGGGGGGGGTTCGGGAGGGTGGGGGATTTAATTTAAAGGGTCGGGGGTGGGTTTTAGGGGGTTTTAATGTGCCGGTTTTTCGATTTTTCGATTTTTAACGACCCGCAGGTTATTTAAGTTATTTGGGGGGGGTTCGGGAGGGTGGGGGATTTAATTTAAAGGGTCGGGGGTGGGTTTTAGGGGGTTTTAATGTGCCGGTTTTTCGATTTTTCGATTTTTCGATTTTTAACGATTTTTAACGATTTTTCACGATATTTTACCCCCCCAAACGGCAACAATACGATTCCCTCCCCCTCCCAGCCGAAATCGATCATTAAGACGATCGAGGACACGATTCACATCCCTAATATCTTTTACAAAACAGCACCTAAATTGTGTACTTTTGAACCCCTTGTTGGAACTCCCATAGACTTGTTTTGTCTGTTAAAGTATATGCCTAGAATCCAAAAATCAAGCATACTCTTGAAGGATATAAAATGGCATATACGCAGGTACATTCTATTTATGCACATATATACTGCTTTTACATGTGAAACATATATATGTGACTTTTCAAAGGGGTTTCACCTGTAAAACTAGGATATACATGCATAAGTAGCATGCATGCACAAATATGTTATTTTGTAATTAGGGCTTCAGATTTTAGGTGTTTAAAAATTGTAAATTTAGGTGTTTATTTTCAAGCTAATTACAGGCTCCTTGGGGGTCCCAAAAATCAGTGTTTATCATTTTATCGCGGTGCAGGTACTAATGCTAGGTACCTTTTCCAGTTAAATCAAATACATATATTTGTGCAGCTCAGGAGTCGTTAGCATAGAAAAGACACATAAACAAAGTGGAAGATCCAGGGTAGGCAAAGGAAAGGCGAGCGAGTACTAGGGGAAGTGGTTTATTTAATAAACATCTGTTATTTTTTTGTTTTTTTTACATCGGGGTGTTTTATCAGGGTTTATCAGTTAGAACCTAAAAATCAGAAGCCCTGTTTATAATCTTAGAGAATATGCACATGTATATTTTACGGGGGGGGGGGGGGGGAGGAATGACGGGGAAGTTCAGGAGCATACTGGGGAGGAGTTCAGAAATACACATGGTAGGTGCTATTTTGCAAGAGATATATACATATTTATTTATTTAAATTTTTTAATACATATATATTAACAGACTTGTTTGTACATTGTTACACCTGCTAACTGACTTACTCAAGTGAAATCTGACTTGCTTTTTGTCTGCAGTTTTTAGGTGGAAGTTTTAGGTGATTTGGTGGGGACAGGGTGAAGTGCTACAGGATATAGGTAAACTGGAGAAGGACTGGGTGAATTGGTAGAGGTATCAGCAAACTGGTGATTTCAAGTACTTGAGCAAGTATATTCAAAATGGTATATGTAATACAGGGCCGGCAGAACCACTAGGGCGCCAACCATTAGGGATGGCTGCGCGCCCGGGAGTATGGCACTCCTCTTTGCCGCTGCAACACCACTGTTCCCGGCCCCACATGGCTAGTGCTCCCTAAATAGGGTAGCTCGATGAGGGGGGGGGGGGGGGCGGTGTGAGGCAGAAGGCGCTTAGGGCACCTAATCCCCTTGCACCAGCCCGGCGTACATACTTCATAAAATACTTGCCTCCCCATTTAATTCTGGGTATTTATTCAAGCAGTGTCACAATTATGTTGCATGTAAAATATATGCAAGCATGCAAAATGGGTAAAAAAAAAGCTTGCCTGCCTTGTGCAAAGGTGATAGACCTCACATGTTACCTAGATAGGATTTTAGACAATGCTGGAGAGGAGCCGGCTGTCATGGTACATGTTGGCACCAACAACATAGGAAGGTTTAGGAGGGAGGTTCTGGGATTCAAAGCAATGATACGTTGGATCAACTTAGGGGTAGGGTGGCACTTTATCTTCAGGTTGGCAAAGAGACCAACAGGATAAAGATCTTGCAAGAGACTAAATGCACAGTAGAAATCTTTATGGGTAGAGAAATCCCATGTGTGTTGGGAAGGGTATAGCGATAGGAGTATACTACTGTCCACCTGGGCAAAATGGTAAGAAATGAGGGAAGCTAACCAATTTGGCAGTGCAGTAAAAATGAGAAATTTCAATTACCCCAATACTGACTGGGTAAATATAACATCAGGACATGCTAGAGAGGTAAGGTTCCTAAATGGAATAATACTGCTTCATGGAGCAATTGGTTCTGGAACCAATAAAAGAGGGAGCTATTTTAGATCTAATTCTTAATGGGATGCAGGATTTGGTGAGAGAGTTAACAGTGATGGGGCCACTTGGCAATAGTGATCATAACTTGAATGAATTTGAATTAATGGCTTTTAGGGGGACAATACATAAATCTACATCTCTAGGATTAAACTTTCAAAAGGCAAACTGATAAAATGAGGAAGATAGAAAAAAAATGAAAGGCGCAGCTACAAAGATTAAGCATGTAGCAAAGGTGAGTACATTGTTTAAAAATAATATCTTAAAAGTGCAGCCCAGATGTATTCTACACTTTAAGAAAGGTGGAATGAAGGCCAAATGACAGCTAGCTTGGTTAAAAGGTGACGTGAAAGAGGCTATTTTAGCCAAAATAACTTCCTTCAAAAACGGGAAGATGGATCCATTAGAAGAAAAAGCATAAGCATTGGCAAGTTAAATGTAAAACATTTATAGACAAAGAGAGAATTTGAAAAGAAGCTGACTTTTTAAAATATATCCAAAGCAGGAAGCATGCAAGGGAGTCAATTGGACTGTTAGATGATCAAGGGGTTAAAGGGGCACTTAGGGAAGATAAGGCCATAGCAGAAAGAATAAATTAACTCTTTGCTTCGGTGTTCACAAATGAAGATGTTGGGGAAATACCTGTTCTAGAGATGGTTTTCAGGGGTGATGATTGAGATGAACTGAAACAAATCACAGTGAACTTGGAAAATATAGTAGACCAGATTGACAAACTGAAGAATAGCAAATCACCCAGACCAGATGGTATATACCCCAGGATTTGGAAAGAACTCATATATGACTTTTCAGATCTATTACTAGTAATTTATAACCTATTACTAAAATTGTCCATTGTACCTGAAGACTGGAAGGGAGGTATCTTCAAAGAATACTAATGAAGCATTAGAGTTAGGGGATCCCACTAATAACAATAGTAGTCCAAGTGTCTATAATTAAAAACGCACCTGAGTTAAAAGATTCCAATTTATCCCTAACAACTGAAAAGCAGGTTGTTAATGCAAACAAAAAACACACTTTGAAATGTTTGTATGCTAATGCCAGAAGTCTAAGAAGTAAGATGGGAGGATTATAGTGTATAGCAGTGAATGATTGCAAAAACGCAAAGAGCAATTGGGCCACTCAAGATGTGACGTCACGACGTTTCATGTGACGTCACGTCTTGAGCGGCCAATTGCACGCACAGGGGCCGCTTTCGCCCGTGCGATGCGTCTATCTTCGCAGGCAGCTGGAGGCAGGGGAGCTGCATCCGTCGTCGCCAATGTCCGTCTCTGGGGGGGGGGGGGGGGGCTGCAAAAAAAAGTAAGTCGCTTCGTTGCTTTTCACTGCCAGTCCTCTCTCCCCTCCTCCCGAAAAACAAGGCTGCTTTTCGTGCCTTGCATCGGGAGGAGGGGAGAGAGGACTGGCAATCCCGAGCATAGGATTGCCTGTCCTCTCTCCCCTCTCTCTCTTGCTACTTTATTTTTTTTTTTTCGCTTTTTCGCTTTTTTTTTTTTCGTTTTTTCCACTTTCATTGCTTGCTTCGGGAGGAGAGGAGAGAGGACTGGCAATCCCGAGCGTAGGAGAACCGTCCACTTCCGGGTACCTGTCATTTCAAATAGTACTACTTGTGATTCCTCGATGGTGGTCTACCTGATTCAATGTCCATGTTCATTACTCTATGTTGGGAAAACTAAGCGTCTTCTGAAGACTAGAATGATAGAACATCGTTCTAATATTAAAAATAATCGAGAGGATGAACCATTGGTATTGCATTGTCAGGAATACAAACACACCTTTGCTGATTTACTTTTCTGTGCTATAGATCATATAATACCGCATTGGCGAGGGGGAGATCAACATCATCTTTTATTGCAGGCGGAACAACGCTGGATATATAGACTCAACACTGTGCATCTGTTTGGGTTAAACAATGAATTAGAATTACATGCCTTTTTAGGATGATTACACTCTTTCAATGATCTCTCATTGTGTAATTCAGTATGACATCTCAATCACACTTGATTTAGGTCACTGACGTCAGAGTTTGGGTGAATTTAAAGAGACGTTAACCTCGGTTTCAGTTCCTCCAATTCCCCTTTTGACAAGATGGCTGAGACGTGCGGTCCATTTTGAATGGTAGCCTTGCTTCTATCAAGATAAGTACTATTTTTACCTTCTTTTGATACGTGAAGTAATTATTATATGGTTATTTTAGGTAACTGACTCTTGCTAAAACATCTTTTGATGTGCCTCTGATGAAGCTGAGTAAGCGAAACACCAGCCTGTGTAGGGCGATAAGAATGAGTTGTTTGATAAGAGTCCGTTTCATTTTGAATTTCTTGGATGGAGGACTATTTTAATTAAAAAGAAAAAGTTTTATATAAAAATAATTTTTGCAGTATTAAAGAATTAAAAAAATGATGAAGGTGGATGATTGAGTAGACCAGTTAGTGTCTGTCATAAAGACATATAACGTCAGGCTTGCTGACACCTTCTTAGGCTAATATTTACAATATTGCGATTTCCACAATTCGTGTTACTAGATTATTTTTGTGGTTATCCACTGACTCTCTTTTTGTTTGTTGTGCTCCACAGATTTCAATTACCCCAATATTGACTGGGTAAGTGAAACAACAGGGCATGCTAGAGAGAAAAAGGTCCTGGATGGAATAAAAGTTTTATGGAGCAATTGGTTCAGGAACCAATGAGAGAGGGAGCAATTTTAGATCTAATTCTCCATGGAGCACAGGATTTGGTGAGAGAAGAAATGCTGGTGGAGCCGCTTGGCAATAGTGATCATAATATGATCAAATTTGAATTAATGACTGGAAGGGGGACAGTATGTAAATCCTCTGCTCTAGTGCTAAACCTTCACAAGGGAAACTTTGATAAAATGAGAAAAATTGTTAGAAAAAAACTGAAAGCTGCAGCTACAAAAGTAAAAAGTGTACAAGAGGCATGGACATTGTTAAAAAATACCATCCTTGAAGTACAGATCAGATGTATTCCATGCATGAAGAAAGGTGGAAGGAAGGCAAAACAATTGCATTGGTAAACAAAGTTTTTGTTTCCTTCAGGCTTTTTGGTGTTCTAAATAGATTTTTTGATGCTGATCACAGATATTACTTCGAAATTTGTACATCACGTAAGGTTTTTGAGAAACGGCCAATTTTGTTGTACAATAATTGTGAAATTTTAAAACAAAATCTCGCACAGGCTGCGTTTCTTCCGAAATCTTCTCTCCTTGGACGTCAATTGTCCACGATCAAGTTGCATTGGTTCATCTTTATCGGCAGCAGCAGTTACTGGAACCATCCAAGGTTCAGTAGTAGTACTAGCCTGTTTCACCCCAGGTAACACCTTAGGCCGGAGTTCCTTCACCTTGTCTCGGAGCCGGTGATCAATCCGAGTGGCCAAGGCTATTAATTTGTCCAGTGAGTCAGGTGTCTGGCAAGCGGCCAGCTCATCCTTTAAGCGGGCCTCCAGGCCTCTGCAGAAGAGTCTTGAGACATCTGGGGTCCCAGCGAAGTTCCGCTGCAAGAGACTTGAACTCTATAGCAAATTCAGCCAATGATCTGTTGCCTTGCTTCAAGTCCACCAAAGCAAACCCAGCAACAGACATGTGAGCAGGGTCATCAAAAACGGATTTAAACAAGTTCACAAATCCTTCTATGTCCTACAATATAGGTCCTTGCGTTCCCACAAGGTAGATGCCCATGACAAGGCTTTCCCATCCAAGTACCACAGGATGTAGGTAGTCTTAGAGAGGTCTGTGGGAAATAATGAAGACTGTAAAGTGAAATGCATGCTGCACTGGTTCAAAAAGCCCCAGGTCTTCTGGAGTTCTCCCAAGAAGCGAATAGGAGCAACCAGTGGAACAGCAGTCTTTATAGTTTCCTCCTGTAACTGACCTTCTTGTATAGAAGCTGAGCCTTGTATCTTCTGTGTGTGAAGCTGATGGAATGCTGCAGTAAGTTTCTCCAAGGTTTCTTGCTTTTCTGAGATGGTTGAGCCAGGCCCAGTATAGCCTGCAAAGCAGAAGGGTGTGCCGGGTCCATAGGGTTACTGACATCTCATACCTTAAGCTGGATTCCCAGCTGGATTCTCCAAATAAGCCGGATCCTCTGGAGTTAGCAATCTGATGGGGATCTGATGCCGGATGGGCGGAGACATCAGAAAGGAGTTAACAATCTGTTAAGGATCTGCTAGGGAGTTAGCAATCTCTTATGCTTCGACTCCTGAGAGGGGAGGAGTTAGCAATCTTGTTATGTGCAAGCTCCTCTGGGGGGAGGTGCTAGCACTCTGTTATGGTTAAACTCCTATGAAGGGGAGGAGTTAGCAATCTTGTTAGGAAAGCTCTGTGTTAGAGCTAGGAGTAGCAATCTGTAGTGTACTAGCTCCTGAAGGAGGTGGACTTAGCAAGCTGTTATGAATCTGTTGCTGAAGACTCCTGGTAGGAAAGGAGTAGCCATCTGTTACCAGCGGAGTGCTTGGAGAGGACACTCAGCTGTAGAGGAATGTAGATAGGTGAAACCTTGGGCTGATGGCAGATGACTGCGCCCCCAGGAGGATATCCTGAGAGGGACCACCAGCTAGGCTTGAGTATGGAGACAGACACAGAATTATTTTATTAGACAGGTGGTTGAACCACCAGAGTTGGCAGTAGTGAGCTGCTACGCCCGGCAGGGCTGAAGTCCCTCAGGTACTGGAACCACAATCCCAGGGTAGCTGAGCTGTAGAGAAACTATAGATAGTGAGTAGACAGGTATACTGTGTTCATAGCCAGAACTGGATGACAGATCTCACATAAGGTCTTTAGAAAGCTCAGTAGCTGGAAAGGGTTAGGCCCTCAAGGAGCGAGTACCTGGTACCAGGGAAAGCTCTGAGAGAGTGATGGTAACTCACATTCCCTGTACGTACCTGGATCAGTCCAGACAGTGGGTTATGTCCCCAGTCCAGCAGATGGAGTCAGCACAAGCTTCGAGGGGGCGTTCCCATATATACCGCTACCCCCTCTGCTGGAGTTCAGTATCTTCTGACTCCAGCAGATGCGAGTAGGGGAATCGGAGTTTCCCCAATTTGACAGGGATTCAGTTCTTCTGCCTTTGTCTTTTTCTCGGCTTTCTGTCTGTTTTGTTTGTAATTTGGATCAAGTTTATCTAAAAAAAATAAAAATAAAAAAGCTGTCAATTTTTGGGGAGGCGTGGCTTTCACTTTCCTCCCTCTGTGCTGTCTCCCGCGTGCTTGTCGCGGCCGGGGGTAAGTTTGGTTTTTGCTTTGTTAAAGTTTCCTTTTCAGCTTCTGGTGTGCGGAAGCCGGTGGGGCCGGCCTCTCCGCGGTTTTTCTTCTCACCCAGACAGTTTCTTGCGCTGCGTGGTCGGCTGCAGCTGACAGAAGAGGAACTTTTTAGTCGGGCAGCACGGCCGTGCAGGCCCCCCCGCGACAAACCTCGCGCTCTGGGAAGGCGGGCAGCGCAGGCCGACGGGCCCCCCCGCGATTGCCCCCCCCCCCCCCCCGAGGCTTTAATTTTTAATTTCTATTTTTGCTTTTTCGCCGGGAGACCCGATGCCGCGGCCGTCGCTCTGTTCGGCCTGCGGCGAGCCGGGGTCCCGGATTTCACGCGAGGGCATCTGCGCTAGGTGCCTTCCCGGGGGGGAAGGTACCTCGCAGCCCCGCAGTGAATTTTCTTTCTGTCAGGAGTTGCCCGGGCGGCGCCGGCCAGCCACTCTGCCTGTTATGGCGGGAACGGCGGCCATTTTGAGTTCTCGCCGCGAGGAGGACACGCAGGCAGAACAGGGTGATGGGGATTGTGCTGACATTTTTCCACCGTTTTTGTTGCCACAGCAGGGCTCTCAAGCCCAGGGGACGACGGCACCCCCTCCCTCGGGGACCCCCCCAGGCAGGCCGGGGTTTTCCCCAGAGTTCATCTTGCTTATGCACTCGGCCTATCTACAGGGCTTGGAAGCCCCCGCGGGACCTCCCCCAGCGAAGATGCCCAGGTTGGCGCCATCAATATCGGCTCCCTCTGACCCGGGGGTGCCGGGGGTTCCCCCGGCCCCTCCCCGGGTCCCTCTACCACCCGCTCCAGGGGGGGCGGCGGCGGTCCCGGTGGGGCCCGGTCCCGTGAGCCCGGATTTGGGACATGAAGAGGGAACGTCTGAGGGGGATGACCCGCGTACCCTGCGCCTCTTCCAGAGAGATGAGCTGGATGATCTCATCCCACGGATCCTACAGGAATTGGATCTTGACCCGCCCCCGGACCCGCCCGCTCCAGTGACTCCCGCGGTAGTAACATCCTCTAAGAAGGGTGATCCGGTCCTGGCGGCCCTTAGACCGAGGGCCAGGGCCAGGGCTTTTCCTATTCATGAGTCATTCATGCAGCTACTCACCAGGGAATGGGATGCCCTGGACGCTTCCCTGAAGGTCAGTCGTGCCATGGAAAGGCTGTATCCCCTGCCTGAGGACTTCCTGGAACTCATCAAGGTGCCCAAAGTGGACTCCGCCGTGTCGGCAGTCACGAAGAGGACGACCATTCCTGTGACGGGCGGATCGGCCTTGCGGGATACGCAAGATCGCAAGTTGGAAGTCTTTCTCAAGAGGGTTTTCGAGGTTTCCACCCTGGGTATGCGGGCGGCGATGTGCAGTTCGCTCGCTCAGCTCAGTGGTAAGGAGGGCAGAGTGAGGGCGTCTTCTGCAAAATACAGAACGTGTTGTGTGGACAGTCTTCAAGAATGTTGTTTGTAACTTTCTAGGCAACTATAAGGCAGCAGACTATGTTGAACAGGTTGAAAATCTGCTTCAGGCATACAGATTGATGAAGTGCAACATGTCATTGAAGATACATTTTCTTCATTCCCACGTGGACGTTTTCCCAGAAATCCTTGATGCTGTGAGTGACGAACATGGTGAAAGGTTTCATCAAGACATTGTCAAAATGGAGAAATGATATCAAGGCAAGTGGAACCCCTCCATGCTGGGTAACTATTGTTGGATTCTCATCCGCGAAGCGTCAGTGATTACAAATGAAAATATGCAGCAAAACATTTTAGTTTTGTTTTCTGGTGCCAACATTGCCATTATAGCTTATGCTGCTACAGACACGTAAAAATGCTTAATGTATATCACACTTTTCTGGCAAACGGAACATGATACAGACATAATAAATGCATATTTGTGTTCAGCTTGTTAAAATCTACTTGTTTCACCGAAGGTTGTGGAGGAAACAATGTTCCCAGAAATGTGTTTACCAGTGTTACTGGCATGGTTAAAGATGAGGTGAAAGAGGCTATTGTTACGAGCGCGCGCAGAGCGCGGTCATCTCAAGCGGGTGGTGAGCCCATGGGCCACGGCAGGACTCAAGGAGGAGCCCCAAGCCACACCGTGGGAGGTGAGCTGGGCAGGCATGGCGAGCCAGGCGGGTACAGAAGCAGGGAAGCAGGCACGGAGTCTGACCCTCAGCCGGACCTGCACGCCCATGGCAACCAACACTGGGGAGTTGATTGATGAACGGTCCTCCGACTGTTCCCGGCCCTTTCGGACCTGCCGCTGGGTTCGGCAATGGGCGGCAGGCCGGACAGAGGCGAGGGCAGACAGAGTCCTTTACACTGAAGACATCATAGACAAGGCAGGTGCAGACATCGTAGACAAGGCAGGTGCAGACATCGTAGACAAAGGCTAGTGCAGACATCAAAGATGAGGGCTGGAAGGAGACATGGGCACTGTCCCTGAGGGCGCCCTACTCAGTAGGGATGTGCAGAGCAAAATTTTATGTTCATATTTTTTATGTCCGAAAGGGGGTCCCACTTGCGGCCAATATGGACATAAAAAAAATCCAATGAGTTGGGTATATGTACATATGTGCAAAAAAAAAATTTAAACCCCCTCACCCTCCTTAATCCCCCCCCCCAGACTTACCACAACTCCCTGGTGATCGAGCGAGGAGTGAGGACGTCATTTCTGCAATCCTTGGCGAGAAGCAAGTGACGTCGGTGGCACGTCGAGTGACGCGGCGTCACGTGATTCCCGGCTCGTTCGCGCCGGACGGCTCGTTCGGCCCAAAAAGAACTTTTGGCCAGCTTGGGGGGGTCAGGAGGCCCCCCCAAGCTGGCCAAAAGTTCTTTTTGAGCCGAACGAGCCGTCCGGCGCGAACGAGCCGGGAATCACGTGGCGCCGCGTCACTCAGACGCGACGTCACGTGATTCCCGGCAAGTTCGCTTGCCGGGAATCACTTGCCGGGAATCACGTGACGTCGCGTCTGAGTGACGCGGCGCCACGTGATTCCCGGCTCGTTCGCGCCGGACGGCTCGTTCGGCCCAAAAAGAACTTTTGGCCAGCTTGGGGGGGCCTCCTGACCCCCCCAAGCTGGCCAAAAGTTCTTTTGGGCCGAACGAGCCGTCCGGCGCGAACGAGCCGGGAATCACGTGACGCCGGCGTCACTCGACGTGCCGCCGATGTCACATGCTTCTCGCCAAGGATTGCAGAAATGGCGTCCTCACTCCTCGCTCCATCACCAGGGAGTTGTGGTAAGTCGGGGGGGGGGGGGATTAAGGAGGGTGAGGGGGTTTATATTTTTATTTTGGCTCAACAATCGCGATTTCCCACATATCGAACATATCTATGTTCGATATGTGGGAAATCCGATCGTTTATGTCGAATCAATTTTTTAAGTAAAAAAAAAATATGAGTTGCGTTTTACTAATGCGGTCAATCCGAATGCACACCCCTACTACTCAGCCCACCCACGGGACTGAGTCGCGGACCACCCCGTCCCATACGCGCCCTACTCAGCCCAGGAAGGCTGGTCGCAGACCACGCTGAGAGCGGGAGAGCACCAGGAAAGGTCCAGTCAAGAAGGAACTCCGATGCCGGGACCAATGACATCCGAAGCCCCATCGGCTGGCAGGAACAGAAGCTCAAGAGTCCGGGGGACGTATCCCTTCTGTTGGCCACACCAGGGCCCAACAGGCCAGAAGGCTCAGGAGCCAGACGAGGACATAGGGCAGAACAACCGGAACTGGAACAGGATCAGGCGGCTTCAGGTAACACATCAAGGCAGACATCAGTAACATCAGGTAGCGGACATCAAGGTAAGACAGGACAAGGAGCCATCAAAACAAAGTAGATCATGGAAGACCTGGATCGAGGAAGAGGTACAGGCAACTGTAGCACTCAATCCGAAGGCAAGTTGCAAGTGACAAGAGAGTCCTTATATACTGGAGGTTGTAGGCAACTCCCTGGGAGGAGTTTGCCAGGACCGCCCCTCGCTGGCCCTATAAGTGGGGTAGAGAGCTGCGGGCCGGCCCCTAGGAGAAGGGCATCGCCAAACAGGAAGTCCAAACGCCGGCATGCAAGCCACAGGCAGGCCTCAGGAACAGCTAGGCCTCCCAGGCCCTGGAGCAAGTCCCGGATGGTGCACAGGAGAGGCCCTGGCTTCAAAGCGGCCTCCGGGAGGAAGGTAAGATACCTCCTGTAGCGCAGCAACAGGGGGGATCGCAACAGCTATTTTAGCAAAAAGATCTTAATTCAAAAATTGGAAGAAGGATACTTCAGAAGAAAATAAGAAAAAGCATGCCAGGTAAAATCATGGAAATTATTCTAAAGAACAAAATCAAAGAACATATAGATAGACATGGTTTAATGGGACCCAGGCAATATGGATTCACCCAAGGGAAGCCTTGCTTCCCAAATCTGCTACATTTTTTTGAAGGGGTTAATAATCATGTGGATAAAGGTGAGCCAACAGATGTAGTGTATTTGGATTTTCAGAAGGCATTTGACAAATTCCCCTGTAAGAGGTAGGAATGTACGGGAAAAAAATGAGTTTTCGTTATTTTGTTTGTTTTCTTGAGGTTTTTCCTGGTGAATTTTGGTTTGTGGATTACTTGATTTGTTTCATTTGTATGAAAAAAATGAATCAAGCAATAAAAGTAAAAAAAGCTAAAAACAACCAAAAAATTAAAGTGAAGCCTCCCTCCCATCCTCCGTGAAAAATGCCGGGGACAGGATCCCCCATGGTCCTCACTTACCTGGTCTGGTGGGGTTCCACTGGTTAGGATTAGCCTGAAACCTCATATTTGTGTAGGCCGAGGCCTCACTAGGTTGCTGTGGCCTCGGCTTACTCAAGGCCGAATCCCGGAGCCCAGACCCAGTCCAAAGCCACAACCCAACCGAGAGGAAAGGTCCCGATGTTGGAGCCTGACATCATGATCCAACCTGGAGGCTGGGTCCTGATGCCTGAACCTCAATCTAGGCCACAGCCATAGCCCAGGCAGGACATTGCAACCAGTCCCAGAGATCAGGTCCAGACACCGCAACACGACCTAGAGGCTGGGTCCCGATGGAGGAACCTATGCCCAGACCCAGGCCCAATGCCAGGGCCTCAGCCAGAAGGCTGGGTGCCAATTTCTGGGCCTCAGCCCAGGCCTGGGAGCTCCTCTTCACTCGAAAGCGAAATGATGCCATCCACTTTGGTCATGCAGGTCACCCCATCGGTTAGTGCCATTTTGATGCACGGCAATGCCGTACACATTGCCTTATATCAAAATGGTGCTATTTGCTTGGGTGAATACGCCAGAGTTAATTAATTCTGGTGCAACCCCAGTGAATATCATTAGAAGAGGAGGACGACAAGAGAGCAGCTGCAAGGCCTGAGTCTGGGCCGAGGTTCCAGCATCAGGACCCGGCGTCCAGGCAGGTTTATAGTGGCAGGCCTGGGTCCGGGCTCCAGCCTAGGTCGTAGCCCAGGTGTCAGTACAAGGCTTACAGGTTGGGTTGCAGCATTGGGCCTGGGTCCAGGCCGAGGCCTAGCCTTGCCTTCAGATACCCGATGGAGCAGAAGCATTGTGCTGCAGTCTAGGCCATGGCCCCTTATTTTGGGCTTCGACCTAAGTCCTGGATGAGGCCCCAGTTTTGGGTCTAGTCTTATGCTGAGGCACTAGGTAGTGCTAGGGCGTGCCCCTGCTTTGGTCCTCGACCTATGCCTTAGGTGAGGCCCCGGCCTGAAGTCTAGCCTTAGAACCAATGTATTCTTTTCCAACAAATGCAACCAATAAGGTTTGTTTTATTTGGGGGCCCATTTCTGGGCCTCCAAAATGAAATGAATTGCCCTAATTTGTCATGTTTCTGAATTTTGTTTGAAACAAATACACATCCCTAATGAAAGTCACGGGATAGGAGGCAATGTACTTTTGCAGATTGCAAACTGGTTAAAAGACAGGAAAGAGAGAGTAGGACTAAATAGTCTGTTTTCTCAGTGGAAAAATGTAAACAGTGGAGTGCCTCAAAGATCTGTACTTGGACCAGTGCTTTCTAATACATTTATAAATGATGTGGTAAGTGGAATGACAAGTGAGGTAATCAAATTTGCAGATAACACAAAATTATTCAAAGTCATTAAATCATAGAGATGTGAATCGTGTGATCGATCGTCTTAACGATCGATTTCGGCTGGGGGGGGGAATCGGATCGTCGCGGTTTTCGTTTTTTAATTATCGTGTAAATCGTAAATCGGGGGAGGGCGGGAAAACCGGCACACTAAAACATCCCTAAAACCCACCCCGACCCTTTAAAATAAATCCCCCACCCTCCCGAACCCCCCCAAAATGCCTTAAATTACCTGGGGTCCAGAGGGAGGGTCCCGGTGTGATCTTTTACTCTCGGGCCTCCGGTGCCTCCGGTGCCTCTCAGGCCTCCGGCGCTACCTTTGCCCTGTCAAATGACAGGGCAAAGGTAGCGCCGGCGCCATTTTGTTTTTTGTCCCCCGAAGTCAGGAGCGTAGGAGATCGCTCCCGGACCCCCGCTGGACCCCCAGGGACTTTTGGCCAGCTTGGGGGGGCCTCCTGACCCCCACAAGACTTGCCAAAAGTCCAGCGGGGGTCCGGGAGCGACCTCCTGCACTCGAATCGTTTTGCTGTACAAAATGGTGCCGGCCATACAGCATATGGCCGGCGCCATTTTGTACGGCAAAACGACGTCAGGAGCATAGGAGCGTAGGAGATCGCTCCCGGACCCCTGCTGGACCCCCAGGGACTTTTGGCCAGCTTGGGGGGGTCCCCCAAGCTGGCCAAAAGTCCCTGGGGGGCCAAAAGTCCCCCATACAAAATGGCGCCAGCCATACGCTGTATGGCCGGCACCATTTTGTACGGCAAAACGATTCGAGTGCAGGAGGTCGCTCCCGGACCCCCGCTGGACTTTTGGCAAGTCTTGTGGGGGTCAGAAGGCCCCCCCAAGCTGGCCAAAAGTCCCTGGGGGTCCAGCGGGGGTCCGGGAGCGATCTCCTACGCTCCTGACGTCAGGGGACAAAAAACAAAATGGCGCCGGCGCTACCTTTGCCCTGTCATATGACAGGGCAAAGGTAGCGCCGGCGCCATTTCTACAATGCACCAGAGGCCCGAGAGTAAAAGATCACACCGGGACCCTCCCTCTGGACCCCAGGTAATTTAAGGCATTTTGGGGGGGTTCGGGAGGGTGGGGGATTTATTTTAAAGGGTCGGGGTGGGTTTTAGGGATGTTGTAGTGTGCCGGTTTTCCCGCCCTCCCCCTTCCCCTCCCCCTTCCCCCGATTTACGATTTTTGACGATAAATCGGGGGAATTCCTATTAAATATCGCCTCTAACAATTTTTGACGATTTAAAATATATCAGACGATATTTTAAATCGTCAAAAAACGATTCACATCCCTATTAAATCACAAGCAGATAGTGATAAATTTCAGGAGGACCTTGTGAGACTACAAGATTGGGCATCCAAATGGCAGATGAAATTTAATGTGGACAACTACAAGGTGAAGCATATAGGGAAAAATAACCCATGCTTTAGTTACACAATGTTAGGTTTCATGTTAGGAGTTACCACCCAGGAAATAGATTAAGGCGTCACAGTGGACAATACATTGAAATCGTCAACTCAGTGTGCTGCAGTGGTCAAAAGAGCAAACAATATTAGGAAGGGAATGGTGAATAAAATGTAGAATTTCATAATGACTCTATCGCTCCATGGTGAGATTCACCCTGAGTACTGTGTGCAATTCTGGTCACTGCATCTCAAATAAGATACAGATGAACTGGAGAAGGTAGAGAGAAGGATGAACAAAATGATAAAGGGGATTTTTGGTTAGCTCCCTTATGAAGAAAGGCTAACAAGGTTAGGGCTGTTCAACTTGTAGAAGAGACAGCTGAGGTGGGATATGATGGAGCTCAACAAAATCATGAGAGGACTAGCACAGGTAATTGTGAATCGATTGTTTAACCTTTCAGGTAATAGACTAGGGGGCACTCCATGAAATTAGCAAGTAGCACATTTAAAACAAATTGGAGAAAATTCTTTTTCACTCAATGCATAATTACGATCTGGAATTTGTTGCCAGGGGAAATGGTTAAATCAGTTAGCTTAGCTGGGTTTAAAAAAGGTGTGGACATGTTCCTGGATGAGAAGTCCATAAACAGATATTATTCAAATTGACTTAGGGAATAGCCACTGCTTATTACCAGCATTAATAGGATGGGATCTACATACTGTTTGGGTGCTTGCCAGGTACTTGATTCCTGGTTTGGAAACAGGGCTTGATGTACCCTCGGTCTGACCCAGTGTGTCAACTTCTTATCTTCTTAGGAGTTGTGTTTTTTGATTAATTAAGGGCAGTATGATTGAGGATCCCTCAAGTAAAGAGGCCAGTGGAGCTCAGGCTGAGATTAGCAGCCTCTAAGAGTACTTAAAATGGTTTTAGAAGTTGCTGAAAATTGGAAGTTATGACAACTGAGGAAGTCAAGAAAGGGTTCCTGGCAGAGCTGATGCAAGAGTATTTGGCACTCTAGGTGAACCTTTGGTCATACACTCCCTCTCCAACTTACCTATTGGTGGCAGCTCCAGCACAACATTCTCTCTTAGCAGTGGCAGTGGCTCCAGCACATTGCTCCATCTTTTAGCAGTATTAGATTTGGCACAGAGCCCTTCTATGTCTTGCACTGGCATGATTTTGCCACCCCTGAAATTTTGGCACCCTAGCCAACTCCCTAGTTTGCCTAATGGAAGCACTGACTCTGGTTCCTGGGAAGAGGAGCATTCCTTTGAGATTTGGGGAATTTTCTTTGTCTGCCTTGGGTAGCCCGCAGTTTAAGATAATTCTTGCAGTAAAAAGAAACTGTGATTAACATTTGTGATTATTTCTGGAGATTGGAAGTGAAAAGCTGCTTTATGTTTGTTCTGGACTTGTGCTACCGAAGCTGGGTTTTTTTCTCATTTTATTCTGCTCTGTCTGATTTTTTGGATTTTACAATTAATTGTCTCTCTGGGAACAACACTTTTGGTGTGGTCCTATAATTTTTTCTTGATTGGTGTGTGTCTGTCCCTGGGCCTCCCAACATTTGCTGCTCCCTGATGGTCTCAATCCTGGGCTTTCCTGGCTCTGGAGCAGCAGAAAGGTCTTTTCTCCCACCTGCAGTTGCTGAAGGTGTCCCTCAGCGAGAGGGAGACAAAAGAAGTAGAAATGCTACCTCTACGCCCCTGGTTCGCATGGCCCACACTTACCTCTTCTATGAAGGTTTATAAAGTAGAAAGGGGCAGGAGCAATCTCCAGTCACTCCTGCTCTGCCAGCTTCTGGTTCCACAAAGGTGCCAACTGGCCCTGAGACTGATGCCAATTTGTTTTAGAGTTGAAAAGCAACTGTATTATTTTCATAAAGCAAAATGGTGCCATTCTTAGAACTGGCCAGCACCGCTTTATAACTGGGAGCCAGCGGAGCAGGAGTGACTAGACATCACTCCTGCTCCTTTCTGTGTTGTAGACTTTTGCAGAAGGGGTAGGTGTGGGAGCCATAGGGGTGGACAATTTTTGTGTTTTTTGGTATGTTTGCAAATAGCTATTCCTATATCCTAATAGTTTGCACTATATGCCAAATCAAAAACCTCTGAATAATTTTCAGATATTTTGGAATGAGTCAATGTTTCATTTTGGTTACAACAAACTGAACAGAAATGTAACTTCTTCATCATGTTTTACCCCTTTTCGGTAAAACAAATGTACATCCCAAATGTATGAAAGTACAAACCTCTCTCCAACTCCAGGAACACTTCTACTTAGTCCAAGGAAATGTACATGCCAATAGGATGTTCATATGTGAATTCACCTATATATCAGGAAGGGATTTTTATGAAAAGCCATTTCTATGGAAATGTATTTGATAATGACTCTCCAAGTGTCTATAATTACAGTGAATTTGGATACCAGTTTATCCATTAAATTCTATATCACTTATTTTGCATTCATTCATATTGGCACTTCAGCCCAGTCCTCTACCTCCAACAAGGGATCTACAGTTGGGGAAGGCTTGCCTGATGCGTGTTTCCTTACATTCTTTTCAGGTCCTTAGCCAATTTGGTGTGTTTCCTTCAAATTTAACAAGCACTTCAGCAGGATTCTTGTGAAGGGACCCAGAAGCTATGAAGAAATGTATTTTCCTCTATAGAGGCATTGAATGATCTCCAGAACATCTGTTTTTAAATACCTAATGGACAGAAGAATCAAGTCAACATTAACAACAAGCTTTTGAATTGGCAGGAGCTCAGAAAAAATATTTATATTTCAGCAACTTAAGTACCAAGATCACTGGTAAAAAAAAATAAAATTGTCAACACTACCTTCAAATATAGCATCATGGGAATGAAGATCTGAATTATTCCACGTTTGTTCATCAATCATAACGGCAGCAGATTATGTGATGGGGGATACATATGACCTGATTCCATTGGCAGCTACATTCATTGTGGCAAAACGAACATTAGGGTTAAAAACTTGGTCAGTGGATATAGATTCTATTCATCACTTCTTAACTTTTCTGTTTAAATATTCATATTTATTTGAGGAAAACTTTAATTCTTCGATGGAAAAGCTAGCAGAAAGAAAAGTTTGGATTCCACATAACAGAAGATCTAGTTGTGTATCCTTTAAATGGAAAATATTTTACTAGGAATGCGAGGCAATTTGTTAGCTTATGAAGAGGAATAATCAGACGAGAAAGTTTTCATGAGTCAAACTCAGAAATTCTATTTTTCAGGCATAGAGACATACCATATTTTGGGAGAGAAATGGGAATTCTCAGTTATGAATATATGAAAGCGTCTCTCCGCAGGCCACGAGGAGAGGCCCAACAAGAAGTGGTGGCTGGATCGGGAACGCCAGGGACTGCGGCTGGGCCGGAGGCACCAGGGGAGGCCCGAGAACGGATCTGATGGCCCACCACCGCCAGCGAGGAGGAACCAGGAGCTGGAGTCACTGTAGAGAGGTGAGGGGGCTGTGCCGCGGGTCTGCCATGGACGGCACGTGTAACAATTGTAAGATAAGTCATACTTTATCTGTATATTTTGTTCTCAATAGTAAGATTTTATTTCCAAGAAAAAATATTATTTAAAAAAATATATACCTAGGACTCATTGATGGTTACTCTGTCCTGGGCCAATGATTATAAATATATGGGCACTCAAGCAACTTTATGAGATAAGACACTGATGTTGATGGAGCAGGCTAAGTGTCTTGTATATGAGGTCCGTTTTCGATTTCTAAACCTATATTTGTACACTTAGGGGTGAATTTTCATAAGTATTTACACGTGTACATGTAACTACTATGGTAGCAATTTTCAAAAGTCATTTACACATGCAAAGTGCACTTATGTAAGCAAATCCTATGGACAATTCAATGGCATATATTGCAGCAATTTTCAAAAGCCCATTTACACAAGTAAAGTGCATTACTCAAGTAAAACCCAGTTTTAAGCACTGAATGCTTTTTAAAATCAGGCCCTTACTGCATTGCTTAACTGAGTGAATTATCTATCATTATATTTACATTTGACATGAAGAGAAGGGAAAGTGGAACCAAATTTGTGTTGCAAGATGGAGGAAGATACAAAGAAGAAAATAAGGAATGGAAAGGAGCATAAAGATCAAAGTGATAGGGAACCATTTAAAAGCAGTATTATAGACAGGAGAGAGGATGATAGGAAGAAGGAGAAAGAGGTGGAACACCCCATAAATAGATCTATCGCTGAAAACAGCAGATCATCATCTGTATTCAGAAAGAGCTCTGTTTAGACAGTGTTGATGCCAACATTTTGATCAAGAATACTGAGCTAACTAGGAAATTTAAATGTAATAAATGAAAACCTGAAACTAAATAAATAATGTGACAGAATTTAAACGTGCTTGGGATAGCTAGAGAGGGCAGTGAAAGGAGACTGGGGGAAGACATGGGTGAGGTGGGCTTGAGTGTTGGTTTAAGTATAGAAATGTGTACACTTCTCTACTCAGAATGGAGAAGACTAAGAATGGGTCCTTTTCTACTATCAACTACTCTGTAATGTTCCAATGCTTCTCAATGCTTCAAAAGTCAAAGGTTTTGTCATTGATTAATGCTAACATTGTTATTTAAATACTTTAGGGCAGATTTTAAATGCCCGGCGCGCATGGCCGGGCCTTATGTGCGCCGGGTGAATCTTCCAAACTTCAAAAAAAATTTATTTTTTTTAGCAGCAAATCCATTTGGCAGAATTCTGTGAAAGGCAAATTCAGACAACTTTATTTAAATAAAGAGCAGAGCCCTTAACCAGTAAACACATTTAATTACACTATCAAGATACAAAAATGGACAAAAAAGAAACCTTTGTTTCTTTCTATTCCTACGTTAATTTTCCATGGGCTAAGTAAAGTAGTAATGTTTTGTTTTTTTTACTAATCCCTGTGACGGCAGCACGAACCTGTTGAGGTTCTGTTTTTACCGTGTCCTGCATGGCATTTGTTGGGGCTCCAGTTCAAATGTGGGCTTAGGTAGATACAACCTACCTAGAGGGCAGCAGCCAGAATCTAGCCTTTGAGCCACGAGTAAAATCCCCTTTTGTCCAGGGAGATATGTGAAGAAGCACAAGCTTTGAAATGTGCCCATGTTAAGTGCAACAAGAGAACAAAGAGGAATTTTACAACCTTTCCGCTAAACAAACAGCATCTCAAAATGGTAACCATTTCCTTGAGCAGTAGTTTATAAAGTTAACTTTATGCTCGATAACTGCTTTCCTATTGCCTCAATATTACAAGGATTATCAATTTGCATGAGTAAACAATTTCACCACATTAGCCAAACTTGGTCAATCCATAGATCTTGCTGAAGTCAGTGTTTATTTGAATGTTACATATGGTGCACACAATGGGCCGGATTTTAAAAAGCTTTCGCGCATAAATCCCCTGGATTTACGCCCATAACCGGGCTTACACGCGCCGGGCCTATTTCCAAAAGGCCCGGCGACGCGCGTAAAGCCCTGGGACGTGTGCAAGTCCTGGGGCTTAACTAAAGGGGCGGGAAGGGGCAGGGGACGGGGTGGGGCGGTCTGGGGGTGGGGCGGGGGCAGGGTCAGAGGCTCCAGGCACAGCGGCCATTTGCCGCTGTGGTTGGGATCGCGCGCCAGCCCGGAGGCAGGTGCAAAAGGTAAATTTAATATTTTTGGGGGGGTTAGAGTAGGGCTAGGGGGAGGAAAGATTAGGGGAAGGGGTGGGAAGGTCAGGTTAGGGGGAAGGAAACAGGGGAAGGCAGTGCGGCTCGGCGCGCGCGCAAGGTGCATAACTGTGCACCCCCTTGCACTCGCCGACCCCCGATTTTATAACATGCGCTCGTGCGCATGTTATAAAATCGGGCATACGTGTGTGCACGCTCCAGGTAGCGTGCACACATGTAGGCCACGTGCGCTTCTTTTAAAATGTACCCCAATGGGCTGGATTTTAAAAGGGTTACGCATGCCGGGCCTATTGTAAAAAGGCCCGGCGACGTGCATAAAGCCCTGGGACGCGTGTATATTCCGGGGCTTTACAAAAGGGGTGGTCCGGGGGCGGGGTGGGGGCGGGGCCAGAGGCCTCCGACAGAGCGGCCATTGTTGCTCTGTCAGAGGATCGCGTGCCGGCAAGCTGCTGGCGCGCGCAACTTGCGCCTGCCCAGCGGCAGGATTAGAGTAGGACTAGGGGGGGGGGAAGTTAAGGGGGAAGAGGTGGGAAGGTTAGGTTAGGGGAAAAGGAAGTTCCCTTCTAGGCCGCTCCGATTTCGGGGAAAGGCAGCGCAGCTCGACGCGCACAAGGTGCACAATTGTGCATCCCTTGAGCGCGCTGACCCCTGATTTTATAACTTGCATGCGCCGGGTAGCGCACACACACATGTGGGCCACGCGTGCTTCTTTTAAAATCTACCCCAATGCTCTTTTAGGATGCCAGAGCTTCCATCTCACAGATTGGCAGTTCAATGGCAGCATTTGTAGGTTATTTCCTTAAAGGGATGACATGCAAGTAATCAGTCCCTCAGGCACCTACAGTTTAAAAACTTTAAATTTGCAAAAAGCAACTAAGTGCTACATGGCAGGCATGACGCATAGGAAAAGAATTCCACTTTTCACTTCCAGTGCACAGCTTGATATGTACAGTATAAAAATAAAGTTTTGCTGTGTGTATTAGAAAATCACTTAATAGTCAATTTATGCAATATATACATACGAAAATATCTGGAGAAATCAATGTTGTCTGACTGCAGCTTGGAAGTTTAAAACTTGAGCATGGCATTGATTTATGAGTGTTCAGAGCTGAATGAGTTTAGAAACTCTTTGTACTCTATAATGTTCTGAGTATCATAATCCATAAAAAAAAACAAACAAGCAACCTTGAACTGATTTCAAACAAAATTGGATCTCTCTTCATTGAAATATACCCAGTAGCTTTCCACTGACCAGACTTTGAAAAAACATTATACACCAAAAATGTATTTTCTGTCACATAATTCTCTGAACAAGTAGAAATGTGATAAATGTAGAAAGCATGCTTCGGTTAGGGGTACAACGTGACATATGCACCCAAATACTACTGCATACACATCTGCCATAGACCAACATTAAATAATTGCATTTCTAAATCACTCTTTATTAGGAGAACAGAACTGCTCTACAAGACGTTGCTGGTATTTTCTGGTTTAAGTTGGTCATAGTCACAACTTATTGTGTATTACTTTTTTTTTTTAATTAAACAAAGATACCAACTAGAAGGCCCATCTTGTCTAAATTTTCTCCTTTTCTACCGCAGTACTGGAAATCCTTCTTTATCTTCAGCTTTATCCTCCTTTCCCCAGGACTAAGGATCCTCTGTGCTTTTCACATACTTCTTGAAGTCTGTTACTTAGTCCCTACCACCTGCACTGGGAGACTATTTCATACCTTCCTCATCGTTTCTGTGAAGAAATATATCCTTACATTACTCTTGAGTTTAACTAATAAAAGCTTGACCCCTTGTTCTAGAATTTCTTTTCAGTAAAAACTGTTCAACACTTCTGCATTATTTATGCTTTTGAGTATTTAAATGTTATGTCTTCCTTCTCCTTCTCTAGAGCTTATATATTAATTACATTAAGACCTTATTTGGGCCTGTTGTACTAAGGTTTTCTCTCATAAACACAAAATGGAAAAATCCCTTAAGTTCATCTGAGCCCTAGCTTCTAGGGATATGCATTTGTTTTCAACAAAATAGACAATGGCAACAAAATTGTCTATTTCGTCTTGTTTTGGGAGCGCTACAAAACAAAAAAGACGAAATTTTGGAAAAATTTGTATTTTGCGTTAGTGCGCACTACCTATAATTTTCCTATTTACGGACTTAGTGTGCACAACTAGTTTTCCTAATTTCAGAGTTAGGGCACACTTACAGGACTTAGTGCGCGCTAACTGGATGTTAGCATGCACTAACTAGAAATGTTACCAATAAGTTAAAAAGTGTCAGTTGTGGAGCAGGTCTTAGCTAAAGGTATGGTTATGAATTCCCATTGGCTGTCTCCTTAGTTACTTGTTTGTATTGCCAAGGTTGCAAGGTGGTATTTGTGGGGATTGGCCAGTGCCTGGTAATGAATATAAACAAACAAGTGATATAATAATACCAACAAGTTCTAGTCAGAATAAGCAAAAGCATGTAATGCAAATGCATATTTTAAAATTTTCCAATCACTTTGTATTTTAGGAAAGGGGCCCTGGCATTTTAGGATATCCATACTTTTAATTAACCCTGGTGTCTGTCTGTGGTGAGTGGGCAGTCAAAAACTTCCTCCTGGATGTTGAACTTAATCCTTACATAACTGAGAATAATATTGGGGTGACTCCTTACAGCAGGTCAGTGTCACCCCCCTTCTCACTGAGGCTTCCCTAACCTGCCTGGTTCCAAACTCAGGGTTCCCCATTCCCTGGGCCCAGGAGCTGAACAGGCTCCAGCAAGGCCCCTACCACTTAAAAGCTTAAATTCCAAAAAATGCACTCAGAGAGATAACTCCCACCAGACAGATTGTGTACTGACTGGGCAGAAACCCTCCCGACCCTGGTCAAGACCACCAAACAGGGCTTGCTTGGCTCCTCTGGCTGGGCCTGAAAAATAACAAAAAGCTTAACTCTACCTGTGAACTCTGTTCTAAACTCAAAAGACTGCCTCTCTAGCAGTTGCCAGAGGCCCACTTTTAAAAGCTCACCAGAGGGATGGTCATTTCAAGCCCTGTAAAAGGAGGGGTTGAATAAATTCTCTCCCACTTCCATCTTGCACTAGCTAGCTGACACTTGACACCAAGACCTTAATGGTACACAGAGAAAAATGTAATCATATACACTCAATCTATCAGTCAGAAAAGATTCCTGTCAAAGCGCTTAAATCAAAAACCTCAACTAAATCCCTTTGGGGATTCTTTTTATGTCTGGAAGTTTTGGTTAACTTTTTTCATCTCTTCATCTAGGTCATGAATCTTACTCTCTTGATGATTTGAGTATATGCAAGGATCCTTCTATTTTACATATTTGTTATTTTGCAGCTATTCTTAGCGCATCTGTACTGACAGAGATATACTGTACAATTTTCACATTGTTTTATAATTGGCGATATTATAACCTCTCTCTCGTTTGAATTTTTGCATGTTAGATTCTGGGACTGCAGGATTAGATTAGATTGAACATATAGTAACCCCAGCTACTCATGGCTGAGCATTCAGTTTAGCTGACTTTGGGAAAGCTATGTTGTAATGCAGCTTTTATTCTTATTACATTGCTATGAATGAAGGAAATAGCTTGAGAAGAAAAGAATATTAAACAGTCAAAGAAACATACAAGAAACCCTCAAGAGAAAGAAAAACTGAAATTATCACATTATAAAGTTCTCTAGAAGTGATAGCCTCCAAGAAAAAGTAAAAAGAAAAGACATTTTATGTAGAAAAAGAAAATAGGGCGACCGATCTTGAACAAAAACATTCTTCACATACCATTTAAATATGCGAACATACAGTAGATAAACCTATTAAACTGAATATACTTCTCCATCATTAGCAAAAGAAAAATAAAAAGTCCACAGAACTAAAAGCAACATATCAATATAATGGTCAGCTAGATTTGACTTTCTAAAAGGATTCTAGCCTTTGAGGGTAAGGAAATAGATGCTGAGCTTCCTGAAAAATGAGTGATGAGAATTTACCTGCGAACTTAAGCCGATAATCAACTCCAATAGACCTTACTTTCTCCCCCATCCTGTTATGCCTGGCATGAGTTATTTTATTGATATTAGGAAAGACAAAAAAAAACATCTTTTATTAGTAAGAAAGTACTGACATATCCAGTCCTTGTCCAATTCAAAACTGAAAGCTACACTCGAAGCCCCTTTTGAGCATTCAGGCTGGTTAGTGTTACGGTTCTGGCTGCGAGTGCCGCGACCAGACCCTTACCTCCGTGTTCTTGGACCTGTTCCCGCTTCGGGTGGCCTAGTCTGCGGCCTGTTTGGTGGCGTCCCCGCTGGGGCCGCACCGCCGGGATGCCTCCCATGGACGCCCTGCTTCTAGGCACACGCTCCACTTGGGCGCTTTTCTAGGCTGTTTCCCGCCAGTTGTGACTCCGCCCAGTTCCTGATGTCAGACGCCGCGGCCTTGATAAGCCGGCCGCGGACACTCAGTCTTTGCCTTGCAACAGGTTTACCTTCTGGATCCCTGTTGCTCCGTGCTCTGGAGTGAGCTGCCTTGGTGCTCGCTCCGTTCCTGCTTGCCTGCTACAGTACCTGCTTGATTCCTGCTTGCCTGCTACAGTTCCTGCCTGGTTCCAGTATCCGAGTCTTGCTACAGTTTCTGCCTGGTTCCAGTACCCGAGTCTTGCTACAGTTCCTGTCAATTGTTCTAGTCTGGTTCCAGTACCCGAATCTTGCTACAGTTACTGTCAACTGTTCTAGTCTGGTTCCAGTACTCAAGTCTTGCTACAGTTCCTGTCGACTGTTCTAGTCTGGTTCCAGTTCCCAGTCCTGATCACCACTCGCCTAAGTCCCAGCGGCCGGGCTCCTACGGGCTCCTCCCGGGGGAGTACCAGCTTCCAGGGTGAAGAGCACCTCTACGTCCTGCCTGAACATCTGCCTCCCGGCCTGCAGCATACCAGAGACATTGACCACCTTTCCCAGTCTCTCGCAGGTCGGCCCAAGGGTCCACTAAATTGAGACTCCATAACAGGTTAGAGCCAGTAATGAGCTCTCCATATGCCCCACGGAACTCCATGGAGGAACTTTGGCAGCAGCCTGAGACCATCACATTCTGATTTATAAGAACCACTCCCAGCTTACTGGGTATAAAGGTCCTCCTTCTGCTCTTGCACTTGGGCCATCCTGAAACTTGTTTCAGATAGAAACAAAGAGAGAAAAAGTCCGGATGTGAAGTTTAATTGCACAGCAAGACTAGTGTCCCTCCATCTTGGGTTTGTAGCATTGCTTTAACTAAATTTTATACAAGAATAAAAAATAAGAAAGCTTAAGTAATTTCTAGAAGATCACATACAAATAGAATACCGGTAAGTTAGCAAATGAAAATATAGAGGAACATAATATCTCCACTAACTATGCTTCATAATCGACATCAAAGGATCAAAAATTGTCATGCAATTTACCACAATATTTGGCTTCCCTGGGTTTGAAAAGAGAACTAATGCTATCCTTCCTTCTGTATCCATGAAGTTCCTTCTACTCCTACAGTGCTTTTACAGTGTCCAGAAACAAGTCAAAATATAGGATATGTTCAGAATAAAAAGACAGGAAAAATCCCAGGACATATTTAAATATCCACTTTGCCATTGACTCTCTTTTTGATCTTGGACAGTTTCAGTCATTTTTATCTTCCCAACTGCAGCTGGCTAATATCTGTCTTGTCTCCTCTTTAAGTATTTACAAATAGAGACCTTCATTTTCAGTTTTTATTTTAGTTTGTCTTGGAATTTCAATGTCATAAAAAAAAAGAATCAGTGGGAAAATTTACTTAGCCTGCTGCTGTCGCTATTAGCCCTGTCCCCTCTGATATCACCGGTCCCCCCCCTACTATAAGCCCGTGGTGACACCGGACTGTATAACACTGCTGTGCTCTGTGTTCTTGGCTGTGCTGATGTGCCAAATGTCTCCCTGAGAGCTGTTTTTGCTGTTCCTCCCTGAAGTTTTGTTTTCTGGATCACTGTTTCCTGCCTACTGCTACTGTTGTTAGCCCTGCCCCCTGACATAACCAGTCCCCCCTACTAGAAGTCTGCAGCGATGCCGGAGGCGCCACACGCACAGAGGAGCATATCTAAAGAGCATGCTCCTTTTTGACTCCTTTGTGCATAACTTTGGGCATATCTTTGGGTTTGTTCACATATAGCTCTTTTCCTTTGTCTTATTCTCTCTTCTCTTGGGATTTCCCAGTTCCAAAGTTATAGCAAGGTACAGCTGTATTTTTTACTTGTGTGTATTTCATTTTTTAATTTTCCCATTTTATCAGCTGTCTGTTCTAGTTGTACGGATCTAGACCAGTCAAACATATTTTTAACTGAGTGTTGCATTCCTCTTATCACCGGCTAAGGCTAGTATGGTCAGCTAGGTCTGAAAAGGTCCAGGCCTGATGGATATGCTCATAGAATTTCCAATATTATTATTACTTATTCCTGAACCGTGTTTAGTCAGTTTAGGAGCAAGTTTATCCACACTTTCCTTGTTTCTCATAAATGGACAGGCAGTTCGGAAGAAAATCTCTATTCTGGTTGATCTGTTAAGGGACAGTTCCCCTGTTGTGTTATGCTTGACTGAGTCCTGGCTGTTCCCTTCTGATTCTGTTCTTTTGAATAAGTTATGTTTTGGTGATTATATGTTTTTTTTCCAAACCATGTGAAAATAAAAGAGGTAGTATTCTTATTATAGCCAAATCATCTCTGCAACTATCACTAGTCCAGACAGAGGACATTGCTCCATTAGAACTCCTTTATCTAACTTCTTCTCTCAATTGGGATCTCTACCTAGTTTATATTCTACCTGGTACTCTGCCTTTCAGTTTATCAGGTTTTATTGATTGTCTCTTATCTCTTGATTGATGATCTCTTGTCTCTTGACAAAGGAATGCTACAATTTTAGGTGACTTCAAAAATCAGGTAGATATTCCCCCTCCCCCATCCATTGTCTGTAAGGATTTTTTGGCCATTTTGGAATCTTTGGGGTAGCCTCAGCTGTTTCATTTTCCCACCCATAAACAGGGTCATACTCTTGATTTATTGTTTATTCATGAGGAATGAGCCTCTTTGGATGCTTGCAATGTTTCTGGCATCAATATTCCTTGGACTGATCATTCTTTGATTCATTGCACAATTCAAACTGGCACGCAGGTGCACGTGTGTGCAGGTTTGTTGGCTTGTACCCAAGGACACAGCTATTTTATAACTTGCACCTATATGCACTCATGTTATAAAATAGCCTGGTCGTGCTCACATGTGCAACAAAGTTTAAGTGGCCAGTACATGTGCATGCAAATCCCACTTCTACCATGTAAATCGAGGGATTTTAAAAGGGGTATGCACAGATGCCATTCCCAGGTTTAGCAGTTTATCCCCAGTTTGCCCAGTTAAGAGATAGTCCTCCAAAAGCAACTGGTTTAATAACATATTTCTCCCTTCAGTTATCCCTGATCCTTAAATTCCCACCGATCTGCCTATTTATCTTTATTTTATAACTTACACGGCATCCATAACAAAAGTAAAGTTACACGGCAGGAAGCATCAGCACACAGTGGAGGGTGTAAATACATCTCATCTTCATGCCCTGAAATGTCCATGCCCCACCCAGACTACAACCACATCCCACCCCTTTTTGAAAACTTCCCAGTTGTGCATGCTGTGACATTTATACACATATCCGAATGGCTTTTAAAATCTGCTCAGCGCGCACGAACCCAACATTTTCGCACACCCCCTAATTAATACATATGTTGGGCTTTTAAAATTCACCTATAAGTCATTCAGCTACCTCACTCCATGGGACTACTGCCCCTCATAGGTTTCTCCATTGGCCACAAATTGATGTTGACCAATTGTGCTCTCATTGGCTTCCTTCTCTCACTGATATCCCTGTACTTGATGTCGAGGGACTGACCATTCATTGGAATTCTTCTCCCCTGCCTTAAACATACTAGGCCCTATGAAACCTCTGGTTATTCATCAAAACCACACAATCCCTTTGTGTACCACTGATTTAAGGTCCTTAAAATGTGGACTTAGTGCCACAAAACTCCACTAGCGTAAGGAGAAAATGGATTCAAATCTCATGAAGTATCGGTCCAGACTTGAGGAGTACAAAACCCGCCTGGAACAAGCAAAATGTGCCTGGTACTCTGTTAGGATCTCTAAAGCTGCTTCTCAGCCTTGCAAACTATTCAGGATAGTCCATTCACTCACTGCCCCTCTGTTGTATCCTCTTACTGGTGCTTCATATCCCTTGAAACATTTGCATCTTTTTCACATAATAAAACTGCTCATATAGTTAACACCGTCACTGCAACTACTTCTGGGTGCTTATCTTCTCCTCAACTCTCAAATGCTGACTGGCAGGATTTTACAACTGCCTCATGTTCTGAAGTGTCTGCTATTAGGGCATTTGAAAGATAATTTTTGTGCGTTCAATGTTGCGATTCCGGGCCGACCCCAGAATCTCCTCCTACCTCGCCGGGAGGCCAGACGAGCTCCGCGCTCCCCAGGCCCTCAGGGACGCCTGCCGCAGCAGGCCCGGCATCCTCCCACCTCGCCCGGGCCTGCAGCTCCTTCGCCTTCTGCTCCCCTGCCACGCCAAAGCAGCCGGCGCCCCGCGGCAGTAGGCTCCACCCCTAGACGCACGCGCGCGCGTCTCCCTTCAATATTTAAAGGGGCCAGCGCGGGAAACTTACAGGGACGCCCCTCGATGACGTCAGACGCTGCAGGGTACTTAAGCCCTGCAGCTGGAACCAGACCTTGCCTTGCAACGAGGTTCCCAGGTGTTCCCTGCCTCCAGTTGCTGTCTTCCTGTTCCGTCTGATCTCCTGTGTTTCCTGACCCTGGTCTGGCTTACGGCGATTCTTGGCTTCTGACTCTGGACCGGCTTACGACTACTCTTGGCTTCTGATCCTGGTACGGCTTTCGGTGTTCCCTCTGGCTCTGGACCTCGGACTGGCTTACGACGACTCCTGGCTCTCGGACCCCGGTTTGGCTGACAACGATCCTTTGGCTTCTGATCCCGGACTGGCAAGCGACGATCCCCTGGTACACGACTCCGGCCTGGTGAGCAACAACCTTGGACTCCGTCTGATTCCGCCCCCGCGGGCTCTCCTAAGTCCCAGCGGCCAGGCCCCTACGGGCTCCTCCTGGGGGGGTGCCGGCTTCCAGGGTGAATCTCCTAAGTCCCAGCGGCCGAACTCCTACGAGCTCCTCTCGGGGGAGGCTCGGCTTCCAGGGCGAAGACCACCTCACCACTGTACCAGCTCCACGGTTCCTTCTTTCCTTGCCACGGCCCTTGGTCGCATAGGGCCTTCCAGGGTCGCCTTCCAGCCACTCCCAGCTCCGTCCTTGCCGCCTTCCGATCGGGACCTCCGCTATCACCCTACTTAGCGGCTCACCATCTGGTTCCGATCGGTCCAAGGGTCCACGAATTCTACATTCAACTCATGCTCCTCAGTCTTGATTAAGGTGTAAGGCTATGAGTTGAGCCCTTTTATCACCAAGCTTGTGAATGTTTCTCTCCTTGAAGGCATGGTGCCTCCTTTATTAAAAACAGCTGTAGTCCGCCCCTTACTGAAAAAATCCAACCTGGATCCCATAGATCTCTCAAACTATCAGCTGACCTCCTCCCTACCACTTCTCAGCTAAAATATTAGAGAAAGTAGTCTTTGCTCAGTTGAGGGACCATCTGGAGGAGAACAATTTCCTCCATTAGTCTCAGTTTGGCTTTTGCCCATGACATAATTGAGAATCCCTTTTACTTTCCAGTTTCAATAATATTCAGCAGGATTTTGACTCTGGTATCAGTTATTTCCTCATTCTATTAGACATATCATCAGCTTTAAATAATCTCAATCATACCCTTTTGCTGGACCGTCTGAAGTTATTGGGTGTTTCCTCAACTTTTCACTCCTGGTTCACTCCCTTTCTTTCTAATTGCTTTCCAAATGGTCATTGGCAATTCTTCTAAATCGTACCATTTGAGCACAGGTGAACCCCAGGGATCCTCCCTTTCTCCTACTCTCTTCAATATTTACCTTGCTCCCCTATGCACAGTTCTATCTGATCTAGGTGTGTCTTTTAGTTTGTATGCAGATGACATACTGTTTTTTATTCCCTTTCTTTCAACAGTCACATCAACAATGGATAAAGTAGTCACTGGCATGACAAAAATCAAGGAGTGGATGACTAATAATATGCTAATCCTAAACATCAGGAAAATGGAAATTATGCTCTTTTCTCTCTCTCCTTCCTTAGATGCCTCCTCAAACGTATTATTTGAAGGCTACACTATTCCTTTTCTATTGAGCGAACCTTAGAGGTTCTCATCGATTCTTCCTTGTCTTTACGGCCTCATATTGGGTCCTTGGTTCAGTCCTCTTATTACAAGCTTCACTTGCTGTGCCCTTTGAAGCTGCTTCTCTGTTATTCTGATATTCACCAAATCTCATCACACCATTCCTCTATTTTCCAGAAATGAACCAAAAATTGTATATAACCACTACTTTCCTAACAATAATAAAATTACAAAATATATATATGAAGAGAATGGAGGTTTCATATGGAAATGAAACTGATACCTCCAGTAATCAGTCTCACGATATTAATATCAAAAATCACCAACCACCTTCCTTCCCATATTGTTCATATATTTTTTTAAGGAAAATCTTTTTTTAAAAATCCAATAGTGAAATCTTTTCCAAATGTGCAAACTTCACTCTCTATTTTTTCAATGTTCCTTTGCTATACCAAGCCAGCGTGAATTTCTATTTGACATCAAAGATAATATCTTACTGCCCTCCAAACGAGGCCACATTTCAGAAAAAAATCCTTCATCATGGGAAATGCCTTCCTTTACAACTGTGCCGATAATGCATCTCTTCAAACTTGTCTCTTTCTCAGTAAAACGCTGAACTTGCAATGGATAAGCATAATACGATGTCCATTTCAAATATATATCCATCATGAGACTGAAAATATCCAATGGGACAGGTTTTGGCTGCAAAAAAAAATTGTTTCAAAGTAGGGAGGGCAGTAAGATATTATCTTTGATGTTGAATAGAAATTCATGCTGGCTTGGGGATTTAACGTCATTTTGAGTAAGGAAAGTCTCACAAAGAGATTTCTACTATGTTATCTTGCCCAGGCTTGATGGTACCCTGTTGTAGAGTCCATCAAGCTAAATAGTTGAGTACTGTGAAGGCCTCCCCAGCGGCACTCTCTTTCTCTCTCTCTCTCTCTCTTTCTTTCTACTCCATGTCACTTCACTGCCTCTCCCCTCTCAAGCCCAGAAATGGCCAAAATGCAATTTGCAAAATTTATCACAAATTGCGTTACGGCCGTTTCGGGCAGCTTAATGCCAGGAAAAAAAGGTGTAGTTATTTCCGGTGTTAAAACTGCAGTAGTATAATGCATGCAATATTGCCCTTCATTTTAATTAATCATACCCATACCCCTTTCCAATCACACCCCTTCTAAAAATGTATATTCATGCCGTACAATAACATATTTTTCGCATGCGTTATGGCATTAACACATGCGTTAATGCCTGATCGCGTGCTTTAACGCCATAATGCATTTTGATGAATGACCCTGTTAGTTTAGTTTGAGGAACTGAGATCTTTTTTCATACATACAATTGTGTCATTATGTTCTTTCATTGAGAAGAAAAATTTATATATGAATAAGACTGATATAATTGATACCTTTTTTCAAGAAGAACATGAGAAACTTTCCAGTACACACAAAAAATTGCAAAAGTTAGATCAGGGTATCAGAAGGGAGAAAGTGATTTTAGCATTTCACAAAATGCATTACAAACTTGTTTTACAAATTTGGAGTGTATCCTCCAATTTGTATTTACAAGAGATGCAATTTAAAGTTTTCCATAGAACATTCATATCTCAAGCATTTAAAGCAAATATTGCCCGTACCGAGACCGACTTAAAATGTTTACAGGAGAAATGTTCACTTACCCATGCTTTTTGGACTTGTCCCAAAATAATAAAGTTTTGGGGAAAAGTTTGCATTACATAGGTGATATCTTGAGGTGTTTTATTCCCCTTGCCCCTGAATTAGTGTTGTTTGAAATGGAACTTTCTAAATATATTGCCAGGAAAGTGATGATTCAAGTCAAGAGATCTATTTTATTGGCATGGCAGAAAGTTAATCTGCCTTCTTTCTGGTAATGGAGAAATTCTTTGCAACATATGATGTTTATGGAATCTATGGCTTTTCATATCTCATTTTCTTTTCAAAGAAATTTTTGGACATTTGAGATAAATATATAGGGGTGGATTTTAAAAGGGTTATGCACATAATATAAGCGCGTAACCCTTTTAAACCCCTCCTGCGTGCGCCGAGCCTATTTTGCATAGGCTTGGCGACGCACGTATGTCCTGGGGCTCGAAAAAAGGGCGGGGCATGGGCGGTCCTGGGTGGGGCAGGGGCATGGCCAGAGGCCTCCAAAGGCCTGCTAGGCTGAGGGATCGCGCAACCTATGCCTGCCCAGAGGCAGGCACAACTTAAATATTAAAGGTAGAGGGGGATTTAGGTAGGGCTGGGGGGCGGGTTAGATAGGGGAAGGGAGGGGAAGGTGGGGGAAGGTGGGGGGGGGTGAAAGGAAAGTTCCATACGAGGCCGCTCCAATTTCAGAGAGGCCTCGGAGGGAACGGGGAAAGCCATCAGGGCTCCCCTAGGGCTTGGTGCGCGCAAGGTGCACAAGTGTGCACCCCCTTGCACGCAACGACCCTGGATTTTATAACATGCACGTGGCTGCGCACGCATGTTATAAAATTGGGCATAGATTTGTGCGCGCCGGGTTACGCGCACAAATCTACGCCCGCGCGTAGGTTCGAAAATCTGGCCTATACAGTCTTTCTGGACGAGTTAGAAGTTTGATCTTAAATAGCCTATAGAATTGATTGGGATATCCCATTGGCGACTGGTTATGGGATTATAGTCATTCCTCCATATAGATTTATGAAGGAGGGAAGTCTGAGAGTTGGATGGGGGGAAGAAGAAGGAAAATAGTGGTGGTGGGGGGGGGGGGGGAGTTTGGGTTATTTAAATCTGGTAATTGGAGCCTGGATGTGCAAGGAAAAAGGCATGCTTGAGAATTTTGGGAATTATAAAAAAAAAAGTGGAAAATTAATGGAAACCTGAAATTTATAATTGATAACATTGCAATGTTTCACAGGCTGAGCTTGATGTATTTATTTCAAATATAAAAATCTTTGCTAGACCCTAAATTTTACCTTACCTTATCTATATGATTTTAAGGAATCTTAGTATAATTTATATAATATAATATATAATTTATAGTGATAATTTTATAAAATGCCTTTCATTCAAAGCAACAATTATGGTGCCTGTGTCCCAAGGCCCATCATTTGGAGAATCAAAGGCTGTCCCTTTTGTCTTCAGCTGCCTGCAATTCAAATAGAACTGATTCATCTAAGGGAAGAATTGTCCAGATTTCAAATAACCTTGAACCATCCAGTATCTCTCATCCATCTCCCACAGAAGTTTTAGGAACCAAGTTAAAATGGTATTCAGTGGGCTCTGATAGAACAAGATATGTAACAAACAGACACCCACCTTCCCCAGCTCTACAGCATCCAGTGCATCAACCCTCACTCCCACAGAGATGTCAGAAATCCAAGATTCAAAACCCCAGGAACAATTAGATAACAGTGGGATCCAGCAGAATAAGGCCTATGATGAAAAGAAACCATCTCTCCCCACTGTTATCCCTAAAAAAAATGCTTTTTTTCTGCATTGGAGAATGAAAAAAAAAAAACCTTAGCAATATATTTTGAAATGATTTCTAAAAGTGAAGTCTCCCAATGCATCCAGAAGCCCTTCAACAGAATAACATTTCATGAAAGAAAGCTGCTTCTGCTGGGAGACTCAGTCATCAGAGGAACCAGTTTGGGAGCACATTTTGATGGTGATACAACAGTTAAATGCCTTCCAGGATCCTCAACTAATAGAAATTCAAACCAGATAGTCCAAGTCATTGAAGAAGAAAGAAGGATTTCAGCAAAGCTTTTGGCACGTTCCTACATAGGAGGCTTATGAATAAGAAGCTTGGGAGTGAGCGGCAAGGTGGTGGCACGGATTATAAACTGGTTGATGGATAGAAGACAGTGTGTGATGGTAAATGGAACCTTCTCTGAAGAGAGAACGATGTTAAGTGGAGGGCCACAAGGATCAGTGTTGGGACCAATTCTGTTCAATATCTTTGTGAGGAACATTGCGGAAGGAATAGAAAGTAAAGTTTGTCTATTTACGGATTATACTAAGATCTGCAACAGAGTGGACATACCAGAAGAAGCAGAGTGTTACGACTAGTATTCAGATAGTAGTGGAACCACAGTCTAGACCGCTTACCTGGAGACGTTGGAGTCTGGCTTCAGGAGGAGAGCGCGGGTATCGGTAGGCAGTCCGAGTCAGTACAGGCTGTAGACAGAGTAATCCAAAGGCAGTCCGAGGTCGGGGCTGGCAGCGAGCAATCAGGAACCAAAAGCAGATAATCCGAACAGGCAGGCAGCAGGCAGAATAATCCAGAGGCAGTCCAAGGTCGGGGCAGGCAGCGAGCAATCAGGAACCAAAAGCAGAAGATCCGAACAGGCAGGCAGCAGGCAGAATAATCCAGAGGCAGTCCAAGGTCGGGGCAGGCAGCGAACAATCAGGAACCAAAAGCAGAAGATCCGAACAGGCAGGCAGCAGGCAGAATAATCCAGAGGCAGTCCAAGGTCGGGGCAGGCAGCGAACAATCAGGAACCAAAAGCAGAAGATCCGAATAGGCAGGCAGCAGGCAGAATAATCCAGAGGCAGTCCAAGGTGATCAGAAGCAGGAAAACAGCAAGCCAAACACACAGCGATGCTCCCAGGAACAAACGTGGCCGAAGCAAGAAACAGGAGAAGTGCTGCCGTTTAAATAGCCCCTATCTCCCGCGCAAAACGCCTAAGTCGGCGTCTGACGTCGGGGGGGGCGTGGCCAGTCCAATCGCGCGACACTTGGTCCTGCTAGCACGCAGAGAGGCCGGCAATTCGCGGGGGAAGCGCCATTCCTGCGCTGCGACCCGCGCCGCAGACGCCAACCGAAACGCGCCATCAGATTCCGAGCGCTGCCCGGCTCCTCCCGCGCGTCGCGCCGCCGCGCGCCCCGATCGAGGTAACACAGAGAGAATGAGACGAGATTCAAGGAAGCTTGAACAGTGGTTGAAGATATGGCAACAGGGATTCAATGCCAAGAAGTGCAGAGTCAGGCATCTGGGGTGTGGTAATCCAAAAGAGCTGTATGCGATGGGGGGTAAAGGGCTGTTGTGCACTGAGCAAGAGAGGGACCTTGGGGTGATAGTTTCTAGTGATCTGAAGATGGCAAAGCAATGTGACAAGGCAATAGCTAAAGCCAGAAGAATGCTGGGCTGCATAGAGAGAGGAATAACCAGTAAGAAAAAGGAGGTGATAATCCCCTTGTGCAGGTCCTTGGTGAGGCCTCACCTGGAGTACTCTGATCAGTTCTGGAGATTTCAAAAGGGACAGAGACAGGATGGAGGTGGTCCAGAGAAGGGTGACAAAAATAGTGGGTGATCTCCATAAAATGACTTATAAGGAGATGTTGAAGGACCTAAATATGTATTCCCTGGAGGAGAGGAGATACAGGGGAGATATGGCACAGACCTTCAGATACCTAAAAGGTTTTAATGATGCACAATCAACAACAACTTTTCTGTTGGAAAGAAATCAGTAGAACTAGGGATCACAAATGAAACTCCAAGGACAATGACTCAAAACCAACATCAGGAAATATTTCTTCATGGAGAGGGTGGTGGATGCCTGGAATAACCTTCCAGAAGAGATGGTGAAGACAATAACAGTGAAAAAATTCAAAGGGGCATGGGATAAACACTGTGGATCCCTAAAGGCTAGAGGATGTAAATGAAGAAAAGAGTGCATGGAGGTAACTTGTTGGCATGGCGGTTACCACCCTTAACCAATAATTTCATACCGTTGATGCAACTCCATCATTGCTCTCTGCTTCATCGGCAGGGAGAAAAGAGGAATTAGATTCAGTCAGCAACCAACAAGGGCCCTGACTTTGATGGTCCGTGAAACTAAGTATGGGGGTGACTTTTGTGGCATGGCAGATACTACCATAAGCTTGCTGGTCAAACTAGATGGATCGTTTGGTCCTTTTCTGTCATCATTTCTATGTTCTATGAAACTGAAGCCTGTTTTCAAGATGTTTTGTTATATCATTTCTTGAATAAAGATGTTTAAACATAAATAAACACATACACAGGAGAAAAATCAGTGGAAGTTATTTTTCTTTTTTGTTTTAACATTGAAATTTCAAGGCAAAATAAAATAAAAACTGAAAATGAAGCTCCCTACAAATAGTCATGGTGTCAGAAAGGTGCAGTCAGGGACCCACCCCAGCCATGAGTACATATATGATTTTGACATGACATAATTAGAAAGTGCTTTGGAATCCAGATTGATTGAAAGGCACAAAAGAAATCCAAATTATTATTACTATTATAACCTCATTTTGGCACCATGGCAAGAGTGACATCATCAGTAGAAGGCCATCAGCTTCTGCTCCATCTTTTTGTACCTCCAGATATGTAATGGCCCTTCTCTAGAGATATCTGAAGCTTTCAAATAATGGTTCACCAAATCTTAATCCAATTTTTCCAAATCTGATTTCATAATCCTTCAAATCAGGGAAGGGCCTGGGAGGTGGGTGTGGGGAAGGAGGAGGAATTTACAGGTATTAAGACATTTTTTTTGTACTTTCTTTTTATTTCAAATAAGAGAAATGAAATGAAAAAAAAATAGAGAAATGAAAAGCAAAATGAAACAAAAGAAATCTATTTACATCCTTAGAAAACTGAATAACAAATTGGGCCTTTACTTTGTTATTTTAATTAATACACCCTTTGTTTTACGCTCTGTGAGGGAAGTACATTTAAGAATAATAACCCTAAAAACATCGCATTACTGAAAAAAAAACCAAAACAAAACATCGCATTATTGAAGAAAAAAAAAAAAAAAGCAAGACTTCTCCTGGAGGGATAGATTTATATTTTTTGGTAACCACATTAATGGATTGTTAGAAAGAGGAAGAATAAGATAAGAACAATTGCTCAGCAAAGCTCTGTGATATCAGCCATATGTTTACTTTAGCTAGGTAGAATGTAATTGCTTGATTTTATGGTCCCAGCAGCTGCTGGCAATGAAGTGTTTCTGTTAATGGAATAGTCTTGCTCAGATAGTACAGATCAGAGTCTAGCAATAATAAAAGCAAAACAGAAAGTAGAGCTGTGGTGAAACAGTTTTCAACATACATTCTTTAATTATTTTTTTCCATGAAACTTCCAGTACAGGCTGAACAGAAACATATACCTATATGTCTAATGAACTGGAGAATGATCACCAGTATTTGTCATAATTATTTCTACTGCATGAATATTTAGGATTCATCATGCTGTAGCCTTGGCCGTGGTTTCAGTGGCATTAATTATCACCATGATACACCAAGATAATCAGTATGACTGGAATGGAATAAAATGATTGTCACGTTTTTAAGTGGGTGCAATTCCCAAAGTAACAGACTATGCACTAGCAGCTGTCATTCTGAAAAAAAGGACTTAGGATCACCAGTTTGCAAATGACTTTAATTGCCTCAAGTAGAGTGTGTTGTATCAATGTTAATTAGAGCATTTTACAAAACGTGGACAAATTGGTGAAGCAGGGCCTTTCTACAATGAAACCTACAGTAAAAAAAAAACCAAAACCTAAGCAAGAGGTGCCAATGGGGGAGAGAGAAAACAGAAGAAAAAAAAACTGTCAAACTAACTCTTTCTTTTCCCAGTTTATCTGGGGGCTGGTAGTGAGTGTGACTGAGACAGGTTTGTTGTGATTCCGGCTGCTGCATGGCCTCCCCTCCACCAGAGGACCCCAGTGAACTTGGTTCTGAACTATTCTCCTGCAGTCTCTGGCTCCTGTCCTCAGCAAGAGACCTCCAGGAGCTCTCTCTCCTGGGTATCCCAGCCCCTTTTCCTGCTTGTACCACACCCCGACCTCTGCCCTACTTAATCCAGTCTGTCCGTCCACTCAGGGCTTTGGCATTGAGTCCTTCTTGGCTCTCTGCTCTAGCCACCTCTGCCTTGCAGCTTTCTCAAGCCATTCCTAGTTTTGTCTCTTGGCCATCTGATTCCAGCCTTGCTTTGCCCTACCTCCTAGCCTCCAGGCCTTCTGACTCCAGTTTGCCTTTGTCTTGCCTTGTAGCCATCCGGCATTCTGTTCTAAGCTTTGCTTTGTGGCCTTAGGGTCTTCTGGTTCCTTCCTTGCTTGTGGCCTATCCTAAGCCTCTCCTGACCCCTGGCCTAGCCTTGAGACTCCCAGATCTCTTCTATGATACCTGGCCTCTCTCTGTTCCCTGACCTGGCCTAGCCCTGAGACTCATAAGAACATAAGAAATTGCCATGCTGGGTCAGACAAAGGGTCCATCAAGCCCAGCATCCTGTTTCCAACAGAGGCCAAAACCAGGCCACAAGAACCTGGCAATTACCCAAACACTAAGAAGAACCCATGCTACTGATGTAATTAATAGCAGTGGCTATTCCCTAAGTATAATTGATTAATAGCCATTAATGGACTTGTCCTCCAAGAACCTATCCAAACCTTTTTTGAACTCATCTACACTAACTGCACTAACCACCTCCCCTGGCAACAAATTCCAGCGCTTTATTGTGCATTGAGTGAAAAATAATTTTCTCCGATTAGTCTTAAATGTGTTACTTCCTAACTTCATGGAATGCCCCCTAGTCCTTCTATTATTCGAAAGTGTAAATAACCGAGTCTCTTCCTAGCTTCTAGGTTTCTCTGCCTTGCCTATGCAGCCTTTGGGCTTTCTTGTTCCATGTTCTGTGTAGTCCTTGTCCTGATTTGTTCTGTTTTGTTCTAGTCTGTGTTGCCCTAGTCCGTTTTCAGAGTCCATTTCCACGCTTGTTTGCTCTTATTTCCTGTCTTTTCTAGCACTCACTTAAAACCTGGCTAATGAACCCGCCAGCTAGCCTACAGATGATCTCAGGAACAGAGCCCACTGGCAGACCGTGGCAGTGATTGAGAGAGCCTTTGGCTTACTGAAACATGTTCACACTGCCTGGACAGATCTGGCGGATGCTTACTCTACAAACCTATTATGGTCTGTGAGATCTTTCTAGCCTGCTGCATACTTCTTACCCATGCCAAAACTAGAGGCCTGCCTCCTTCAGAGGGACTAGAAGATCATCTGGATGATGATGATGATGATGATGATGAGACACATGATCTGAGTCAGGAGGAATTGCAAGAGACACATCACCAGACTCAACAGCAGGCAATACAGGAAAGAACACTCTAATATGAAGACCATCTAAAATGGACCACCAGGGACCTTTGGTAAGTCTTGGGGGGGGGGACGACTCCTGACCTCCCAAGACTTGGAAAAGGTCCCTGGTGGTCCAGCGGGGTCCTGGAGCGATCTCCTGCACTTGGGCCATCGGGTGCCGGTATTCAAATGGCACCGGTAGCCCCTGTGACATAGTAAGGGCAAAGGCTATCGGCGACATTTTGAATACAGGCAGCTGACAGCCCGATTGCAGGAGATCACTCCAGGACCCCCGCTGGACCACCAGGGACATTTGGCAATTCTTGAGGGGGTCAGGATGGTGGGGGTTTATTTGTTAGTGATATGTTGTTGTAAGGAATCAGGTAGGCGAGAATAAGGTAAAAGTAAAATAATATGTTTATTGATATACAATCTTAACAATTCTAAGTATTAAAGGTATACAGTTCTAAGCACTAAAATATACAATTCTAAGCATATACAGTTCTAAGCATTAAAATATTGCTAAGCATATACATCTGTATCCGTGCACAATATTTCGGCCAATACTCACAACACCCTTTTCATCAGCCTGACTGAGAGAGAGCCCACCACAGGCAAAAGGGGTCCTGTCACTTTGTACTTCTACAAAGGACACGCAGCACTTTGCATGCCAGCAAAGTAAAAGCAGGTTTCTCGCTCTCCCCATTTTGCAGCCATAGCTGTTCGTCCTTTATAGCCTAATGTAAACAAGTGTGCGTGCCAAAACTAGACTGTGTGTTTGTGGGACAGGATTACTCACTATCCTTGCCAGCAGTCCCAGTCTAAACAATCCAGACTCAAGGATGGATGGTCAGGTCATCTTTTCTCCAGGCCGAATGTCAGTGCTGCAGCTGATTCTGCAGTTTCCCTTATATTCCACCCCTGAGTAATCATGTCCTGCAATCCACAGTAGTGGAAGAGGCTATAGTAAGAGGGTGTGGTCGACTTAAGTTCAGAGGCAACACAGGATACAAATACACATGACAAGTATGATAGGGTGTAGGAGCCAATTTAACATAGCAGAGCGACCGGTCGTCAATGATTTTGTGACTCAAAGAATGAAGATGTTCAGCTACAAATAGAGTTTTAAGTGACACAATATCTATAGACTTATTCAAACAGGCTAATGTAAACCAAGTTGATTTGATCTGTATCAAGAAAGTCGGTATATAAAAGCCTTAAATAAATAAATAAAATAAATAATATGTGCTGTAATTAATGAGATGCAGTGTGCTAATCTATATTTACATTGGTCAGAACAATGTGTAATTGAACATGCATTAAACGCTGGTCCTCTTAGGACTAGCAAATATAGAAAAACAAGATTATGTATTTATTTATTTATTTATTTAAAGGATTTATATACCGGAAATTCCTGTATAATATACATATCACCCCGGTTTACAAGGAACAGTAACTATCGCTTCATTTAGTGGTTTACATTGAACATAATTAATCCAAGTAACAGAATAGTATATAATATTGCTAAACAGTTAATAAATAACATGCGAGTTAATAAGTAAATAACATGGTTATATGTTTGTCAACATGATTATATGTTTAAGTACAGTAGCAAGAAAAGCTCCTTCTGTGTAATGGGTCAGAATATCCTTATCAATACCTAAGCCCCATCTAAACTGCATGGCCCTGGAGTTTAACTGACACAGAGATCTGCCCAATTTAAAACAGTAGCAAGGCGTGCCTGTGGCCTGCCAGGAGTGTCCACAGTGATTGGTCTCAGTATCTTGAATCTTCTGTCATCCATTGCAATCTCCATTCTTCCTGTTGTATGTGGTTGGCCTCTCTGATTTCTGGGGGACACCCAGCTCACCAGGATAGATATATAGGCCACCTTTCATTGATGATCCAGCATCAGGCCTACTGCACTCAGTATAGCCTGCGTCCATATGTGCAGTTATTTGGGTGCCTCTCCACCCCTCGAAGAAGTATCGTCTTAGGTCCTTGCTCAACAGCATCTCCCACTGGCAGCATGCAGCCTGCTAATCTCTTTCTCTTTTAGGTATCTGGAACAGTTAAACTCAGGTGTAGTACATACTCTCCCACCCCCTGGAGGTGCCAAAAAAAAATTTTCTGTTTCAAAAATCTAGTCTAGGTCTTTGTAAAAAAAAAAAAAAATTACTGTCTGAACCATTACCACAGAGAAGAGCAACTACAGAGCAATAAAACTGCATCAATTCAGTATCATTAACGTGAGAATCAAAATAGTAACAATTGCTAGTAACAGTGTGACTAGGTATTACTGAGTGTATCACAATCATATTTCATCATAATTATCAGTTATTACATTTCAAAGAGATATACATATTACTTAAAAACATTTTCTAAGTAAGGCCACCCCCATGGAACAAGGAAATTCTGAGCACTTCAGTCCATAAAATGAAAGATTCAAGGTATCTTCTGTGGCAAAGGGTGGGAAGACTTCAAGTTATGAGGTCAATGACAAATGATGTGAATATGTCTTGCAGCACAGCACTCTGGAAGCTGTCCTGGAAGTACAGCCTCTGCACTCTCAGCACTAATTCAGATGTTTGTGTGAATGGATTTAATACCTGATATAAGATGAATAAAAACCAAAATTAAGTAAATAAGAAACTCTACAATAAACATCAATAACTTCTTGTATGCAATAATCCCTATATACACTAGGGATGTGAATCGTTTTTTGACGATTTAAAATATCGTCCGATATATTTTAAATCGTCAAAAATCGTTAGAGCCGCGATACAATAACAATTCCCCCGATTTATCGTCAAAAAATCGTAAATCGGGTGAAGGGGGAGGGGAAGGGGGAGGGCGGGAAAACCGGCACACTAAAACAACCCTAAAACACACCCCGACCCTTTAAAATAAATCCCCCACCCTCCCGAACCCCCCCAAAATGCCTTAAATTACCTGGGATCCAGAGGAAGGGTCCCGGTGTGATCTTTCCCTCTCGGACCTCCTTGCGTTGTAGAAATGGTGCCGGTGCTACCTTTGACCTGTCATATGACAGGTCAAAGGTAGCGCCGACGCCATTTTGTTTTTTTTTCCCCCGACGTCAGGAGATTAGGAGATCGCTCCCGGACCCCCAGGGACTTTTGGCCAGCTTGGGGGGGCCTCCTGACCCCCACAAGACTTGCCAAAAGTCCAGCGGGGGTCCGGAACGGGGGCTGGACTTTTGGCCCTGGGGGTCCAGCCCCCCCCAGTCCCTGGGGGGGGCTGGACCCCCAGGGACTTTTGGCCAGCTTGGGGGGGCCTCCTGACCCCCACAAGACTTGCCAAAAGTCCAGCGGGGGTCCGGAACGACCTCCTGCAGTCGAATTGTGTTGCCGTATCTCTCATCTACGGTCCTCTACAGCACCAGACTCTTGCCCTAGTGGGCTCAGGAGCAGGAGGCAACTTTATTCTTCAATGACTAGTGGAATATCTACGGATCCCCACTTCCACTTTGTCGCCTCCTCTACTTCTTTCATCCACCCATGAAGAACCCTTGCCGGGAGAAGTAACACTACGTACCGAACCAGTGTGTCTACATACTGATGCTCTCCATATGCAGACCATCTCTTTCTTTATTTTAGAGAAGGCTATGCACCCCATAGTACTGGGATTGCCGTGGCTACAAAAGCATATGCCCCAATTCGATTTTGTCACTCTGGAACTGTCAAGTTGGGGTCCAGACTGCCATAGGCGATGCCTGACTGAGGTTAAGTCATTACCTTGTGTGCCTACCACCCCAGTAATGCCGGGCTTGCCCCCTCAATACGCATCTTTTCAAAATGACTTTTCAAAAGAAGCTGCAGATATACTTCTGCCTCATAGACCCTATGACTGCGCCATTCGTCTGAAGCCGAATACGGAGCCACTCAAGGGCAGAGTGTACCCCCTTGTCTGTGGCAGAGAAGGAAGCCATGTCTGAATACATTCAGGAGAATCTGTTGGATTCGTGGACCCTTGGGCCGATCGGAACCAAAGGTGAAGCGCTGCAAGGTAGCAGGGGAGGTCCCGACCGGGAGGCGGCAAGGACGGAGAAGTGGCTGGCTCGAAGAAGACCCAGGGATGCTCTTTGCGACCAAGGGCTTGGCACAGAAGAAGGGAACGGATGGAGCCGACACAGTGGTGAGGGAGTCTTCGCCCTGGAAGCCGAACCTCCCCCGAGAGGAGCTCGTAGGAGTCCGGCCGCTGGGACTTAGGAGATTCACCCTGGAAGCCGGAGTCCCCCCAGGAGGAGCACGTAGGGACCCCGGCCGCTGGGACTTAGGAGAGCCCGCGGGGGCAGAGTCAGACGGGATCCAAGGTCGAGTGCCAGAGGGTCGTTGCTCACCAGTCCGGGGTCAAGTGCCAGAGGGTCGCCGCTTGCCAGTCCAGAGTCGAGTACCTGAGAGTCGTCGCTTGCCAGTCCAAAGTCAGAAGCCAGAAGATCGCCGAGAGCCAAACCGGAGTCAGAAGCCAGAGAGTCGTCGTAAGCCAGTCCAGAGTCAGAGCCAGGGAATGTCGTCAGCCAATCCGGGATCAGGAATCAGGAAGACCAGGAGAATACAGGACGCAGCAACTTGAGACAGGAAACCTGGAACCTCGTTGCAAGGCAAGGAGAGGATGTCGGTGCAGGGTTTAAATACCCTGAGCGTCTGACGTCATCTAGGAGGCAGTGCTGAGGATTCCCGCGCTGGCCTCTTTAAGGCCCGGGGCCTGCCGCGCGCGCGTGGCTAGGGGGCGGGGCCTAGCCGCGGAGAATGCCGGCAGCCAGTGCGGCGTGGGAGCGCCATTCTCGGGGCCTGCACGGCCCGACCGAGGCTCGGGGGAGCCCGAAGATGTGGCGAAAACGGAGGGGAACCGCGACGGGGTGAGTGGCGGTCCCGGGGACGGCCCGGGATCGCAACAGTACCCCTCCCCCCTGCGCCCCCTCCCCGGAGGCCGGGGCTTGGCCGGATGAGCCAGATGGAACCGGCGGAGGAGATCCTTATCCAGGATGTGAGAGGATGGTTCCCACGAGTTCTCCTCGGGCCCGTAGCCCTCCCAAGAAAGGAGGTACTCCCAGCGATGACGTCGGAACTGGACATCCAGCACCTCCTTAACAGTGTACGTGGCTCCCGGGTCAGAAGCGACAGTAGTGGGCTTTGGAGGCAAAGGTCGAAAGCGGGAGAGGACCACCGGCTTGAGGAGAGAGACATGGAAGACGTCATGTATGCGGAGGGTAGATGAAAGACGTAGGCGGTAGGAAACCGCACCAACACGTTCGGCTACCTGGAAGGGACCAATGTAACGGGGAGCTAGCCTCATAGATGGAAGCCGGAGTTGGATGTTCTTAGTACTGAGCCATACCCTTGAACCGGGCAGAAACACTGGAGCCGATTGCCGAGACTTATCCGCGTAAGCCTTGAACCGTGCGGCGGTGTGGTGGAGCTTCTCTTGTGTGGAGTGCCAAAGCTGCTGAATCTGGCTGGCTGTCAGTTGCGCCGCTGGCGAGGAGGTAGAGACTGATAACGGTAGTGGTGGTTTGGGAACCTTTCCATAGACCAGCTTGAAGGGAGACTGCAGCGTGGCGGAGTGTCGATGGCGATTGTAAGAGAACTCTGCCCACGGGAGAAGAGCAGCCCAGTTGTCCTGCTGTTCCCCTACAAAGGCTCGGAGGAACGTCTTCAGGGTTCGGTTCGTGCGTTCTACTTGGCCGTTGGCCTGGGGATGAAATGCCGTGGTCAAGTCTAGCTGAACCCCAAATTTCCTACAGAGCGCCCGCCAGTATTTCGCCGTAAATTGGGGCCCTCGGTCCGAGGCAATGTGTAGCGGCAAACCATGCAGTCGGAAGATGTGCTGGATAAACAGTTCAGCTAACTCCGGGGCCGTAGGTAACTTGGCCAGTGGCACGAAATGAGCCATCTTCGAGAAGCGGTCAATGGTGACCCACACCACCGTTTTACCTTGGGACGGGGGTAGCTCTACCACAAAGTCCGTGGAGATGTGAGTCCACGGTTCCGTGGGTACAGGGAGTGGCTGGAGGAGACCCCAGGGGTGGCCTGGTAGCGGCTTCTGCTGTGCGCACGTGGGACAAGACTGGACATATAGGCGAACATCCTCCTTTACCCGGGGCCACCAATAGAACTCGGTCAGTAGTTCCAAAGTCCGGGTGATCCCGGGGTGGCCAGCCGTCAGTGAGTCGTGCGCCCAGGCTAGGACCTTTTTCCTCGAGCGGAGTGGAACTACCGTCTTCCCAGCGGGTGCCAGTTCGGTGGCAGACAATTGGACCTTCGCTGGATCCAGAATGTACTGAGGGGGTTCCGAGATGTCTTCACTTTCTGTAGTGCGTGAGAGGGCATCTGCCCTAATATTCTTGGCCGCCGGTCGGTATCGAAGGGAGAAGTTGAACCGACTAAAAAAGAGTGACCAGCGTGCCTGTCTGGGATTGAGCCTTTGTGCTTGGGATAAGTACGCCAAATTCTTGTGGTCCGATTACACCACGATTGGGTGTTGGGCCCCCTCCAACCACTGGCGCCATTCCTCAAAGGCCAGCTTGATGGCCAGTAGTTCTTTGTCCCCGATGCCATAGTTCCTTTCGGCAGGCGAAAATTTCCGGGAGAAATAGGAACATGGCCTGGCTTTACCGTCTTTAGAAATCTGAGTCAGGACGGCCCCAACGGCCACACTGGAGGCATCCACCTCTACTATGAACGGGCGTACGGGATCCGGGTGTCGGAGACAAGTGTCTTGAAGGAAGTCTTCCTTAAGAGCCTGGAAGGCCTGTACGGTGGTTGGAGTCCAATTTCGGGCATCGGCACCCTTGCGTGTGAGGGCCGTTAGAGGAGCCACCAAGGTGGAGTACTGAGGGATGAAGTGACGGTAAAAGTTGGCAAAGCCTAAGAAACGCTGGAGCGCCTTTACTCCCATCAGCTGTGGCCACTTCCGGATAGCAGCCACTTTATCGGGGTCCATGCGGAAGCCAGTCGAAGAGATGATGTACCCCAGGAAGGGCAAGGATTCCTCTTCGAATTGGCATTTCTCCAGTTTAGCATACAGTCGGTTTTCTCGTAACTTAAGCAAAACCTGGCGCACGTGTTGGCGATGTTCCTCAAGGTCCCGGGAGAAAATCAACACGTCGTCCAGGTAGACAATGACTGAGGTGTACAAGAGGTCGCGCAGCACCTCGTTCATTAAATTTTGAAACACGGCTGGGGCGTTGCAGAGACCAAATGGCATGACGAGGTACTCATAATGACCATCCCTGGTGTTGAAAGCGGTCTTCCACTCGTCTCCCGGTCGAATCCGTACGAGGTTGTACGCCCCTCTAAGGTCCAACTTGGTGAAGATGCGGGCCCCCTGCAACCGATCTAGGAGTTCCGGAATCAGGGGCAATGGATAGCGATCTCGTCGGGTGATCTGGTTCAGGCCCCGGTAGTCGATACAGGGCCGAAGAGACCCATCCTTTTTGGCCACAAAGAAGAAGCCGGCTCCTGCGGGGGACTTGGATGGTCTTATGAATCCTCGGTCTAGATTCTCCTTAATGTAGGCCGACATGGCCTTGGTCTCGGGCAGGGATAGAGGATAAACTCTACCGCGAGGAGGCATGGTATCTGGCAGTAAATCAATCGCACAGTCGAACGGACGATGCTCAGGTAGTAACTCAGCCTTCTCCTTAGAGAAGACGTCCCGGAAGGCCTGGTACTGTGGTGGTATCGTCAGCGGGGCGGCCAGAAGTGGAAGTGTCTGAAGCGGACGAGCAGGAAGGCAACTGTGGGAGCAGGCTGGTCCCCAAGACGTGATCTGAAGCGAGTGCCAGTCTATTACTGGCGAGTGTTTCCATATCCAGGGCAGTCCGAGGATGAGCGGGTGAATGGATCTCTCGAGGATAAGAAAAGAGATCTCCTCCTTATGAAGGAGCCCGACCTGAAGCTGGAGAGGAGTTGTACGAGTAGTAATGGACCCTGGAAGGGGAACCCCTTGGATGGATGATACCCGCAAAGGGGGTTCCTGAGGCAGGACCTTAAGCTGCAGTTGTTGCACCAGATCACGGAGGATAAAATTCCCTCCGGACCCAGAGTCGAGCAGTGCCAGGGTATCGAACCCTCCTCCAGGGAGACAGAGTTTAGCTGGAACGGTACATGGGGAGTTCAGAGAGGTACTGCCTAGGGTCAACTCCCCACTCGACTCTAGGTTCTGGCGTTTCCCGGACGCTCTATGCAGCGAGCCAAGAAATGCCCCTTACCACCGCAATAAAGACACAGCCCCTGCGAGCGTCGACGCCTTCATTCTTCGGCCGAGAGAGGGCCTCGGCCCAACTGCATGGGTTCCTCCGGCGGGACGGCAGCTGCCGCAGAAGGCAAAGCTCGGGTCCGAGGTGGCGTGATACGACGAGCGGCCGGCCCCTGCACGGACCTTCGCTCTCGGAAGCGGCGCTGGATGCGTCGATCCACTCGTCCGGCCAATTCTATGAGCTCTTGGAGATCGTCCGGGAGGTCCCGAGCCGCGAGTTCATCCTGGAGTCGTGGAGAAAGACCCTCCAGGAATATCCCATGTAAACTGTCCTCCCCCCAGGCCAGTTCGGTGGCCAGGGTCTGAAACCCCATCGCATATTCTTCTAGAGGGCGATGACCTTGTCTCAACTGAAGCAGTTCCGAGGCAGCAGTGGAGGCCCGGGATGGTTCGTCAAAAATCCTCCGGAAGGCCTTGACGAAGAGTACAAGGTTATTCAGTCGGGAGTCTTGGCGCTCCCAAAGGGAAGAAGCCCAGGCCAAGGGTTTCCCATCCAGGAGGGAAATAATGTAGGTCGTCTTGGACCGGTCCGTGGAGAACTGAGCAGGCAGAAGGTCAAAGCGGATATAGCAGTGGTTGAGGAACCCCCGACACGCCTTCGGATCTCCAGAATATCTAGGCGGTGCTGGCATCTGTACCGGGATATGGGGGCCCGCGCTGGCCTGGGACGAGGGTGCTACGGGGCGAGCTGCAGAGGTTCCTTCAACGCGATCCGCCAGGCGTTGAACGGCTGACATCAGAGTATTGAGGCAGGACTGTTGTTGTTGCAGCTTCTGGGCTATGCCCAGAATAGCCTTGAGGCCGGCCAGGTCCGCCGGGTCCATGGCCTTGCAATCTGTTGGATTCGTGGACCCTTGGGCCGATCGGAACCGAAGGTGAAGCGCTGCAAGGTAGCAGGGGAGGTCCCGACCGGGAGGCGGCAAGGACGGAGAAGTGGCTGGCTCGAAGAAGACCCAGGGATGCTCTTTGCGACCAAGGGCTTGGCACAGAAGAAGGGAACGGATGGAGCCGACACAGTGGTGAGGGAGTCTTCGCCCTGGAAGCCGAACCTCCCCCGAGAGGAGCTCGTAGGAGTCCGGCCGCTGGGACTTAGGAGATTCACCCTGGAAGCCGGAGTCCCCCCAGGAGGAGCACGTAGGGACCCGGCCGCTGGGACTTAGGAAAGCCCGCGGGGGCAGAGTCAGACGGGATCCAAGGTCGAGTGCCAGAGGGTCGTTGCTCACCAGTCCGGGGTCAAGTGCCAGAGGGTCGCCGCTTGCCAGTCCAGAGTCGAGTACCTGAGAGTCGTCGCTTGCCAGTCCAAAGTCAGAAGCCAGAAGATCGCCGAGAGCCAAACCGGAGTCAGAAGCCAGAGAGTCGTCGTAAGCCAGTCCAGAGACAGAGCCAGGAAATGTCGTCAGCCAATCCGGGATCAGGAATCAGGAAGACCAGGAGAATACAGGACGCAGCAACTTGAGACAGGAAACCTGGAACCTCGTTGCAAGGCAAGGAGAGGATGTCGGTGCAGGGTTTAAATACCCTGAGCGTCTGACGTCATCTAGGAGGCAGTGCTGAGGATTCCCGCGCTGATCAATAACACTAATGGATAGAAAGAGGTTCACATGCGGGCTTGGGAATGGGAGTTAGCGCAAACGCTAACAGAGGGGGATTGGGATTTATGCTTCATGATGGCCCATCGCAGCTTCAGATCTACACAAGTACAGGAAAACAGCTACAAAATTCTATATAGATGGTACATAACCCCAGTTAAGCTAAATAAGATGTCATCTACTAACAACCAATATTGCTGGAGGAAAAGTGGCAAAGTAGGAGACTTACTACACATGTGGTGGGGATGCCAAGCTATCCAACAGCTTTGGACCCAAGTAGCAGGTTGCCTGAAAGAACTGCTACACCTCCCTATAATGTTTACTCCTTTGGTAGCCCTTTTGAATTTCCCTTGGATAAAGCATCTTCTTAGTGTTATGTGCGCCGCCCGTGGATGCCCCGTGGGACAGCCCTCTCACCTTTTCATACGGACTCCAGCTCCTGGATCCTTTTCGCTGGCAGCGGTGGGCCACCAGCTCCAACCTCAGGTTCCCTCCGATAACTCCGGCCCTGCCATGCTACCCAGTGTTGCTAGCCCGCAGAGAGATGCCGCCATCAGCACTATGCCCCTTCCTAGGCACGCACCGCATCATTGATTCTTTTAACGGGCCCGCAGCGGGAACCTGGCCGCAGATCCGGATGCTGACGTCAGACTCTTCAGCATATAAAAGCTCAGGCCTCGCTCCATAGCGTCACCTTTGCAACAGGTCTCCTCATACTCCGAGTACTTGTTGCTGATCATAGAATCATCTCATTGTTGTGTTCCTGTTTTCCTGTGGTTCCCGGTTCCTATTCTCATAGTTCCTGTTTAGTCTATGTGTTGGACTGACTCTCTGGATTTGATCTTTGCTACGCCTGACTACTCTTCAGCTTTTCTCCAGCCCCGGACCTCCACTACGCCTGACTACTCTTCAGCTTCTCTCCAGCCCCGGACCTCCACTACACCTGACCATTCTTCAGCTTCTCTCCAGCCCTATACCTCCGCTATGCCTGACTACTCTCCAGCTTCTCTCCAGCCCAGGACCTCCGCTACACCTGACCGCGCCTGCCTTCTCCGTGCTCCAACCACTGCCTTGATTGACTATGCCTGCCTTCTCCATGCCTTGACCACTACCTTGATTGACTACGCCTGCCTTCTCCATGCCCTGACCCATGCTTTGAACAACTACGCTACAGACTTTCCTGTGTCCAGAGTTCTATGTTGCTTGCCACAACTTCCACTCACCACCGGCTCTGATCCTAGCCTGTCAGTGATGCCTCTCCTCGCCTATCCTCTGGACGTGGACTTTCAAGGCTTGGCCTTCCTTTGCTTGAGTGCCTCCAGGTCTTCCTTGTTCCTTTGGGGCCTGAGTTCCAGTACCGAATCCAGTCCAGGATAAGACTGCTCCATCTACCGACTGCTGTCTCTGGGCTGAATCACCTTTCATCTTTAGCTAACCTCGAGGCCCACCTAAGTCCTACCAGCCCCGGGACCCAAAGGCTCATCCCGAGAGGAACGAGGACTGGTATAGGTGAAGCTCCAGCAGCCTCTAGCTTCAGCCCACTCCACCTGCTGATGGTAGGGACCTGTAGGTCCTCGCCTCTGGGTTGCTTCAATCCCACCTCAGCCCAAGGGTCCATCTCCGATGCAACAGGTTGCAAAGGCCATGGACTCAGTGGAGCCACATGCCCTACAGGCCATCCCAGGCCTGGCATCCAAGGTACAAGAACAGCAGCAGGTCCCTGAGGCATTGGCCTCCTCCATGGATTGTCTACATGCCCAGCTTGATGCCCTTACAAATAATTCAGCTCCTCCTCCTCCTCCACAGCCACCTCCATCGATGCCTCAAGCCTTGTTGGCACTTACAGCACCTCCATGCTTCAATGGCAGCTCCAGACTCTGCAGAGGGTTCATAAACCAATGCTACATGCAATTTGCTCTGCAGCCTTTCGTCTTCCAGGACGAGTTGACTAAAGACACGTTTATCTTGTCCCGCCTTGAAAGGAAAGCGCTGGCCTGGGCTTCTCCCCTGTGGAAACGCTCAGATTACTTGTTGAAGGAACTGGCTCAGTTTGTGGCTGTTTTCAGACGGACCTTTGATGATCCTGGGCGACATGCCGTGGCAAGTACCAGCTTACTACACCTCTGTCAAAGACAAAGAAGTCTCTTTGATTATTAGAGGTGTGCATTCATTTTCGCCATATTCGCAATCCACACCGTATATGTCCCTATTCGTTATATTCGTGGGGAGGCGAAACGCATCGCGACTCCCCACGAATATAATTTATCATCCTTTTCATCCATTGCGTAGTGCACGGAGTGCGTGCTTTTCTTCGCCGCCATTTGCAATCAAAGGACACCATTTCACTGTGTCCACTATCCAGAGCCAAAAACCAGCCCTTTCCTGTGAGTCATCAGTGACTCACAGGAAAGGGTCAGACAGGTTGGCATGGATACAGGAATGCAGCGTATCAGCGCTTACATTTTGTGAAATGCACGGAATTTATTTATTTATTTATTTTGAACTTTTATATACCGATGTTCATGTGCAAAATTACATATCATGTCGGTTTACACTGAAACGTATATAGCAATGAAGCTTTACAGAGAACAAGGGTTACAAAGAACTAGGATACATTAAAAATAAGTAAAGGATATATAATTATAAGGTGCTAGTAGGTGTATGCAAAAAACTAACCGCATATAACAGGAAAAACAAAACCAAAAAGATCCTTAAAACGGGGTGAGAGAAGGGGTGGGCAATTTACCCAGAATAAATTGAACCAAGGCAGTTAAATTGAGCAAAGAAGAGACAATAAGCAAATAGAAAATAGCAAAGCATATATTGCAGCACGATTGGCTGAATTGACAGCATGATTGGCTGAATGCAGCCAATCGTGCTGTCATTCAGTGCTTGGTGACGATTTTACTGATGACCCAGCACTATATATACTTCAGCACGAGGCGTGCCATGCACTTTCTTTGCAGGGGTGGTGTGGGGAGGTGGGCTTTGTGGAAGGAGGCTGCACTGAGAGCTAGCTAGGCTAGTTAGTAAAGAGAAAAAAAGCTATTTATTCTTTATTTGGCTGCAGTGCCTGTGCCAGCTAGCCCTGTTTGTGTTTTAAGCAGTTTATTATTTATTTATTTATTTAGCATTTTTATATACTGATATTCATGTAAAAAATTACACATCACTTCGGTTTACATTAGAACGTGAACTGGCATGTAAGAATGCATTACATCACAACAAGGGATACATTAAATGGGATAAACTGGGCAATAGAAGATGGGCTCTTCCGGAGAGCCGGAGGATAAAGAGCTGAACAAATTGACTGTACCTAGGGTACCTAAAAACTGAAAAAGAGTCTTGTGTCTAGGGAACCTGAGAAACTGAAAGTGTCTTGTACATAGGGTACCTGAACATGGAACTAATCTTCTGAAGAGTGGAGCTGGAAGGAACAGATGAATTAAGGTAAAGCTTGCTCAAACAGCCAGGTTTAGATGATCTGAGACAGTCTCTCTGTGCCAGGGAGAGAAGCTGCTAGCAGTGCCATTATTTTTCATTCACCCTCTGGGATAGGCTGCAAGCAAGCACGATTTGGATGTTGTGGCTGGGAGAGATATATTCAATTTTGCTAGAATTTGCATTGGAAAATATATTTCATCGATTTTCCTGCTGTGCCAACAATTCCAGCTTTTTTAAACTGAGTTTGTTTAATTCAACTCACTCAGTCACTCTGTGCACTGGGCTTCAGTGGGTAGTTTAACAGACTGAACTTTATTATTGGGACGGTCTGTGCACTGAAATCCCCAGTCTGCCTCTTTTGTGCTTACAAGCAAGCTGCGTGTGTGTGTGCACCACACACGTTACATTAGTGCATGACAAGGCACCGTGACAGTGGGCAGTGGGTAGTTTAACAGACTGAACTTAATTATTGGGACGGTCTGTGCATTGAAATCCCCAGTCTGCCTCTTCTGTGCTTACAAGCAAGCTGTGTGTCTGTGCACACACCACACACGTTACATTAGTGCATAGCAAGGCACTGTGACAGTGGGCAGTGGGTAGTTTAACAGAATGAACTTTATTATTGGGACGGTCTGTGCACTGAAATCCCCTGTCTGCCTCTTTTGTGCTTTCAAGCAAGCTCTGTGTGTGCACACCACATGTGTTACATTACTGCATAGCAAGGCACTGTGACAGTGGGCAGCCAGTAGGCACTAGGCACTAGGCAGTGACATTAAATCCATAATGTCAGGGAAAGCTAGATGTAGTCAAGTGATTGGGACTGGCAGAGGAGGCACTTCAAAAGACACTAGTGCCACGCCCCCATTAAAGTTAAAAAGGCACCTGTCGCAATCTAAACTCTTTGGAGGGCAGGCAGTTCCATCCAGAAAAAAAAGAAATTTGACCATGATGCATCGCCATCGCCACCACATGTTTCTGGCCCTGTAGTTTTGGAGGTGAGGGAAGGGGAGGCTGAGTCATGCCAGACAAAATGTCGACACCCAAAAGCAGCAGGGGGACAGAAGTCTCGACTAACACTTAGCGTTGACAATGTAGCGCAGTCACTGTTTGCTTCTGATTCAGATGAAGAATCATCTTGTGTGGGATTCTCATCTGAAACGGAAGAAGTAATAGCTGACGAAGCTTTAGGAGGATCAGTTAGTCCTGTCTTAGCCTCCACTTCAGTGCAGCAGGGGAGAGATGAAACTGATGAGGAGGAGGAGGAGGAAGAGCAGTCAGCGCAGGCACAGAGGGTGACTGAGGCCCCTGCCATTGCTTCTCAGGGTGCACCCACTACCTCAGCTGCAGTGCCAGCATCCACCCCCAAGGCTTTAGAGAAGGGAGGATCACAAAAGACATCTGCGATCTGGAGCCACTTTAAAGTGACGGATGACCCGCGTCTTGCTCGGTGTAATTACTATGGCAGAGATATTAGCAGAGACAAGCAAATGGGACATCCATCTAATTTTGGCATGACACATCATATGAAGAGGCAACACCCAACAAGATTACTGCCATCTGGGGATGGTGGCAGTACCAGTCAGGGTACCCCTTCCAAGCAGCGTAAAGTGGTTCAAAAGCAGCAGAGTCAGCCCATGCTCTCATCCCCTTCTAGCAGTCAGGTGGCAGGCCAGCAACCCTGTGACATGTGGCAGAAATGACAACCCACCATGCAGAAAATGGGGTGGAGTGCGGTAACGCTATCCCGGGATAGGAGGCTGGAAGCCTCAAAAAGTTGTAAACAGGATCATTGGGGAAATGATTGCCCTTGATGACCAGCCCTTGCAGTTAGTGAGAATGTGGGTTTCAAGCGTTTTCTGAAGGTCGTAGTTCCAAATTACAAAGTCCCCTCCAGAACCACATTTAGCAGAAAGGTCAACCCCAGCCTGTACAAGCGGTGTCACAGTCGCATGCAAGCGCTGCTAGCTAAGGCAGATGGGGGAGTGCATTTCACCTGCGATATCTGGACCGCCATGAATGCTGCATACTCTTACCTCTACCTGACAGCACACTGGTGGGACCTGGCTGAGGCAGGGGCAGCCAGCAGCTCTATTTCTGAACAAGTATCAGGGTGAAGGTGGCCTTTACTGCACACCCACCTGATGAACCAGGCCCATACTGCATCCAATACTCTAGCATGCATCAGACAGATGCTGGAGGGCTGGCAACTACACCAGAGAAACAGGAATGCTCAGGCAGGGTTCTTTGTCACAGACAATGGTGCATACATGGTTAAGGCAATAAATGACGGGCACTTTAAGAACATCCGATGTTTTGCACACACTCTGCACCTGGTAGTGAAGTCAGCTCTGGGGTTGGATTCCAATGACAAAGAGAATGAATACCTGCATAGGTTAATACAGAAGTGCAGGAACATAGCAGCGCACTTCCACAGAAGTTTGAAGGCGGGGCAGGTTCTCCGACAAAAGCAGACTGATTTTGAGATGCCTCACAAGCGTCTCATTCAAGACATTGCCACCCAGTGGAATTCCACCTTTATGATGCTGGAGAGGTTAGTGGAGCTGCAGACACCCCTTCATGAACTTTCTGATACAATGGACATAGGTGTGCTGAATCCCCTAGGGCATCATGATTGATAAGTCATGAGTCAGCTGGTAAAAATCCTGCAGCCCTTCAAGGATGTCACGGAGGAGCTGAGTTCCAGAAGTGCCACCTTGGCTGACATCATCCCTATAGTTTATCTCCTGGATGAACATTTGGAGGCCTTTAAACAGGAAGAGGCAATGACAGTTGAGGTGCTGCATTGTCTGGACGTTTTGCGGCAGCAGCTGAAAGAGAGATTAAGGCCTTTAAGAGAACAGAACACATACATGCTCGCCACAGTCTGTGACCCTGTGTGAAAGGGAAACTCGCTCTACAATACGATTGTCTCTTATTGGTGAAGGACCTGCTGTTAGCAAAAGTCCATGAACAGGAGCGCCATAGGCAGAGACAGATTAGGCATGAAGCAGAGGTGGAAACAGCGGGCACTTCAGAGAGTTGTGCTGCTAGCCCAAGCAGGAGCAGCACTCTGTCAGCGACAGATAGTACCTCCTCCTCCACTTCAGAACGCCAAAGGCATGTTGCCCATTAAGATTAATCTGTTGTGCAAAAGGCGAGAGAGAAAGCAGCTGGTATGAGTGACTCTCAGCCCACCCAAGCAAAGGAGACACCAGCACAGCTGTCAGTGACATGGTATCTCTCAGAGCTGACAGAGAACATGCAGACAGATCCACTGGCATATTGGGCACACAAGTCCACTCTCTGGCCACAACTAGCCAAAGTGGCTCAGCGATATCTGTTATGTCCACCAACCAGTGTGCCCAGTGAACATGTCTCTTCAATGACAGGGGATATCATGAGCCCTCACCGCTCAAGGCTGGCACCAGTGTTGATGGAAATGCTAGTGTTTTTGAAAGTAAATCTCTCTTTCAGCTGTTTTTGAAAGTAAATCTCTCTTTCAGCTGCTGCCTTTGCTTGGATTTCCAAATTTTTCTTGTGAATGGCAAGTTGAATAAAAGCAATTGAAAGCCTTGCAGCAGCTCCAATTGCCTCCAATGCTCCAGATAATATAAACACTGCACATGTACCTGACCTGAAATGCTGTGCCTGACCATCCACTGTCCAGGCCGTATGTCCCTACAAGGGCCTGACCTCTAACGTTGTGCCTGACCATCCACTGTCCAGGCCATGCATCCCTACAAGGGCCTGACCTCAAACGCTGTGCCTATCTGTCCACATTTGGAATGTAAGAACATAAGCTGACTTAAGATATTTGGAGCTTTCATATTTCATATGCTCAATATTTCTCAAGACCTTGCCAACAGTAATGGTAGTTGTACTCTAGTTCATCCTTTCTGTTCCCATTGTTTACAGAGGCACTGTGTAAACCACAAAGTCAACATAGGTTGATATTGTAGATTTTGACTTTAGCGGTTTCCTTATTTCTGAGAGCTCTTCCTGTTCTTTTGTCATCAGCTGAAGTGCATAAGTACAGTTAATAGCTTCTGGGTATTCAAAAATAATCTCCAGCTCAGTTCTTGCTTCACAAATGGCAGTCTCTATTGCTCTAAAAACATCCTCTGTTGAATTATCTTTCAGAAATGAAAAATATGCCATTTTCTTCTGGCAGTGAAACTGTTCAGGAAGAAGTGACAGGTCAAACCACAACATATCTGCACAAAGGAAATCCTCTATTGCTGTGCCTGTCTGTCTAGGCCTTATGTCCCTAGGTGGGATTGACTCTGTCCTGTATTGCTGTGCCTGTTCGTTCAGGCCTTATGTCCCTACAACGGTTTGACCTTGATTCCTTTGCCTTCCATCCAGGCCTTATGTCCCTAAGTGGGATTAACTCTGTCCTCGATTGCTGTGCCTGTTCGTCCAGGCATTATGTCCCTACGTGGGATTCACCTCTATCCTCGAATGCTGTGCCTGTCCGTCTAGGCCTTATGTTCCTATAAGTGTTTGACCTCGATTGCTTTGCCTGTCCATCCAGGCCTTATGTCCCTACCTGTTATTGACCTCTGTCCTCGATTGCTGTGCCTGTCTGTCCCTACGTGGGCTTGACCTCTGTCCTCAACTGCTTTGCCTGTCTGTCCAGGCCTTATGTAGCTACGTGGTATTGACCTTGCAATTTGCAGTGACTTAGCACTTCGCATAGGTATTAGCACAAATTGCGATAAACTGCCTATTACCATAAAACATAAAACCTATTACCCTTTTTCTATTGCATGTGATATTTAGTGCATTTTGATAAATCCAGGCCTCAGGTTGTTCTGTAGAGCTGTCCTAAAGTTAACCGGATAAGCTTATCCAGCTAACTTTTAGATAGTTGGGTATATTCAGTAGCTCAGCAGCGCCACTGAATATATAGCCAAATAAGTTTATCTGGCTAACTAGAGAGCCACACAGTGGCTGAATATGGCATATTATAGATATATAACATAACTGTATACAGGCTTGCATAAGAAATCATACAGACTGCATAGAATAAACATTAAAATGGACATCACCAACCTAGAATACCAATTCTATATTAGGCAGATTTTAAAAGGCCTACACATGCCAAAGCCAAGAGATAGGCGTGTATCTTGGACCAGTGTACACCACACAGATTTTAAGAGGCGCCCGAGTATGCGTGGTTCTCCCAGTACACGCACAAATTGTGAAGTCAAAAAAAGGGGTAGGATTGACAGAATCTGGGTGGGGCATGGGAGAGACATAGGCATTATGGGTCTGGCACCTGAAGTATGTGCATAAGTATTTATGCACATAAGGGCACGCCGAGATCCCCTACTAAGGATGGCGTGTAAGTTTTAAAATTAAAAAATCAGGGCTAGTCAGCAGGGTTTGGGAACTAGTCAGTGGGGTGAACTGGGAATGAACTGGGGAAACGGGTATTTGCGTCAGTACGCATGGCTAGCAAAATCCCCTCACTTATATGGTAGAGGCAGCATTTGCACATACATGTGCATGCCATATAAAATTAGGGATGTGAATCGGGTGATCGATCGTCTTAACGATCGATTTTGGCTGGGGGGGGAGGGAAATCTGATCGTCATGGTTTTTGTTTTTTTTAAATCGTAAAAAATCATAAATCAGGGGAGGGCGGGAAAACTGGCACCCTAAAACCCACCCCGACCCTTTAAAATAAATCCCCCACCCTCCCGAAGCCCCCCAAAATGTTTTAAATTACCTGGGGTCCAGTGGGGGGTCCCGGCGCGATCTCCCGCTCTCGGGCCATGGCTGCGTTAAAAGAAATGGCGCCGGTGGCCCTTTGCCCTTACCATATGACAGGGCAAAGGTAGCGCCGGTGCCATTTTGGTTCCTGTCACCCGACGTCACAAGTGCAGGAGATCGCTCCCGGACCCCCGCTGTACCCTCAGGGACTTTTGGCCAGCTTGGGGGGGGCCTCCTGACCCCCACAAGACTTGCCAAAAGTCCAGCGGGGGTCCGGGAGCGACCTCCTGCACGCGGGCCGTATTGCCAATATTCAAAATGGCGCCGGCGCTACTTTAGCCCTCACTATGTCGACATAGTGAGGGAAAAGTAGTGCCGGCGCCATTTTGAATATTGGCAATACGGCCCGCGTGCAGGAGGTCGCTCCCGGACCCCCGCTGGACATTTGGCAAGTCTTGTGGGGGTCAGGAGGCCCCCCCCAAGCTGGCCAAAAGTCCCTGAGGGTCCAGCGGGGGTCCGGGAGCGATCTCCTGCACTCGTGATGTCGGGTGACAGGAACCAAAATGGTGCCGGCGCTACCTTTGCCCTGTCATATGGTAAGGGCAAAGGGCAAAGGGCCACCGGCGCCATTTCTTTTAACGCAGCCGTGGCCCGAGAGCGGGAGATCGCGCCGGGACCCCTCCACTGGACCCCAGGTAATTTAAAACATTTTGGGGGGCTTCGGGAGGGTGGGGGATTTATTTTAAAGGGTCGGGGTGGGTTTTAAGATGTCGGTTTTCCTGCCCTCCCCCCTCCCCCGATTTACGATTTTTTGACGATAAATCGGGGGAATTGTTATTGTATCGCGGCTCTAACGATTTTTAACGATTTAAAATATATCTGACGATTGTTTTAAATCGTCAAAAAATGATTCACATCCCTATATAAAATTGCATGCACATGTGCGTGCGTCAAGCTGATTTTATAACATGCGCATGTATGTTATAAAATGGCCTCCGTCCATTTGCACAAGCCGGCACATGCCCGTACATGTACGCCCTCACAGCTGTTTAAAAGTTACCATCCCCAGAATTAGGAGGCCAGTGAACCTAATATATTTTTAAAATGTTTCCAAGCTATAGCCAACAGCATAGTTTTATAATGCAGAAGAGAGGAAGCTGGACATGGAAAAAGGAACTCATATCTATTTGTCCTGGCTGTACTTATATCTATCTGCAGAGAACATACTGCTTTTGTAATGTAGGAACTTTCCTGAACTCAGAAAGAACACACTCCCATATTCCATTAGAGGCTGCACTTTCCCCGCTGAGCATTTGCATCCTTGAGAAATAAAATTTGATCTATGCCAGAAGGAGGCTCTTTCATCAACATCTCCCTTATATTTTCCTCAAATTTTTCAAAAGAACAACTCAGCGGGCAAACTAGACAGGTACTTTTAACCCATACAAACTTGCAGTCTTTTTTTTTCTAAACTATTTGTTTTATGCGAGTAGATGGCAATAGATAATTAAACATCTACTCCTTTATTTGCACTTTGTGCTCATCTTTGGGCAGTTTAGTTATCCATCCTCCTTCTCTTTCACCTCAGCACTGTTATCTGGATATGCTCGATGGTATTTCAACCATATCAGCTATTGAGGAAGAGGAACTGGATGCTTAGAAAAAGCAAGAGCCTAAAGAAATGAGAACGCGAGAAAGATTTTAGCCATTAACGATAAGTAAACCTGATATCGTGCATAAAGCAGTCAATCTGTGCAGATCTATTTCGTGCACTATAGATCCCATATATTGTCCTTCTGTGAGCAGAAACAAGATTGTTAAAAGAAACATTATGTGACCTATGAAATATCATGTATGTCAAGTGCATGCATGTTCCATAATGATTAGCTTGACAAATATATCTAAAATGTCAAATGAATTTTGTAAAAGTCATGGCTGTATTAGTTGTGCCTCAAAAAATAAATACGAACTGGGAAGCTAAACACTGTGCACCAATACTCACAGTCTATAATTTCACAGCTAGCTATTATTTTCATAATCTAAGAATAGACTCTCTAAAAAGTTGAATGTATGTGAATATGTGTGCAATTGATTACTTACATAAATGTATTTGTAATGGGTTCTCTTTGACTTCAGCCCTACACCAGCATGTGAGTTCTTTTCTATTATTACTAAATCTAAAAAGATGGAAAATGTGAGACTCGGATGTGGAGAACACTTTGCCTTGAACTTAATTCAGACCGAAATGTAACTTAACAAGGTATTCAGATGTTCCTGAGGATTTGCTGTATTTAGAAGTAGAAAGATTATATAACTTAATGACAGGATACAGTATAAATAATTTGTGGTCATTCTGGAAAAGGGACTTTTACCCTGCTCTCATGGTTCCTTATACTTAACTTACAGACTCTTCAGTAGTATATTTTTTTAAACTACCTTGATTTAATTATGGAAATGCGATCAATCAAATAATAAACTAAATTAAACTAAATTATTCATTTCTCAGATATCTAGCCCCAAACCAAAAGGGTATCTCTCTGTTTTAGGGCTTAACATTTTCCAATGGCATCCTGTCCAAAGGATTAGGTCTAGAATCTTAATATGGTTTGGCCACCACCCTAGCACACAAAAATTCAAGCTCTCATCCCATATGAATATAATTAAAGGGCTTGTCAGAGCTGTTATTTCCTGAGTGAAGTTTAATTACTGATCCCATTTCAATGTGATCCAAGATACTGGTGAGCTCAGTCTACTGCAGTTCAGACAATATTTCTAATTGTTCACAGTAGGTTTAGGATGGCTAGCTGAACGTAGCCCAATCCAGAATAGCTGGAAAAGTATGTGGTTAACTCCAAATTCTTCACCCGTGATTAAACTCAAAAGTCTTTGTCCACTATCTAAAATTTCGCTCTCCTGGATAGCTGTCAGAAGCAACATTCTGGACAGACTCCAGGAAAAGCTTTTTCTACTATTTCAAGAGTCTTCTAATATCCCTTAATGGTGGAATATACAGTGTATTATGTAAATCCAAAAGGGCTTTCTGGACTATACCAATTCCTTTTATAGTGGAATAGATTTCCTTAATTAAAGCTGAGGACATTTCATACTGATTTGTTATTTTTAGGACTTCCTATTTGGAAACAGGAGTAGAAACAGAAGGAAAATAAGCAAAACCAATATGTACAGTAAGTATTTATTTATTTAAATTCTTTTAATATACCGATGCTCAAGACCAAGTCTTATCGTACCGGTTTAAAATAGAACTAGGGGAAAACCGATTAACACCGATATAGAAGGCAAAGTTACAAAAAACAGGGAGCATAAACATGGGCGTTAGAAGAGAAGAAGAAGCTCAAAACTTCAATTTACATTCAGCTAGAGAAGTAATTATCAGTATAGATTTGATTGATTTATTCAGTTTCAGATGTCTTGTTACTAAATTGACTATTTTATACAGGATATAAGGACACAACTAGAAAGCTTTAAGACTATGATGTCTTGCTAGCATATATAACAAAATACCCCCTGCCGATTGCATCATAGTTTGTTTTTCTATATTGATTTTCATATATTCAAAATAATGATGTCATCAGCATAAGACAGTTTTGTCCTTTCTGAGGCACTGGGGTGTGGTGGTATAATTTCTTTATTTTCTAAACTAAAATAGGATATTAAAAACAACTGAGAGAATAAATAGAAATGCATTTTAAAAAAAAATTATCAGAGTAGAGTACCCCTTCAATACATTCATATTATCAACAAACCAGACAGGATTTTTTCATATTCTATTCACTAGCATGGTAATGCAAGTTACCTGCTGTTTTTAATGCCAGCAGTACATTGGAATTTAATGTCCAATGTCCTATACTAATGAGATGCAGAAATTACATTAAGCATAGATATTAATATTAAAATGCCCTTTAGAAATAGCTTATTTGTAGAGATTTTTAAAAATTCTTCCTGAATATTATTGTTAAGCCAAGCCAGGAGTGGGAAATCTCCAATCTTCGAGGGCCATACACCATTCTGGTTTTCCAGTTATCCCTAATAAATATGCATGAGATAGATTTGCACATACGCTATCTCACACAGTCTGATGGACTCAATGCCAAAATGACAGAAATTGTTTGGAGGGTATAGTGCTTTGAAAATTGCCCTCTTAGAGGTAGATATTCAAAATGGTTAGTCTGGCTCAGTTTGGGACTTAGCTGGACAAACCCAGGGCTTTAAATGTGAACCCTGCTGTCTGAATAAGTTTTAGCTGGATAAGTCTCTATCTGGCTAAAATATATCCAGATGAAAAAGAGGCATTCTGGGGTGTTGGGGACCAGGGGCATAAACATCGCTAGCTAGCTTTGAATATCAGTATTATCCAGCCAGGTTTAAATGAGTAAGTCTATCCATGTTGAAAACAGGTCTAATGTTATGTAGGTACATGTATGCAGATAATTTTAGTCTTAATCAGCTAATAGCCTGTAAAGTGGCAGAAAAATAAAACTTAAAAAAGGTTTGTGGGCCTGCAGGTCTGAGTCCCTCATTTAAAAAAACTCAAACTTAGGGGGTCATTTATCAAAGTGCTATATGGTGTTTTCGAATGCAAAAAATGCCTTTAACGCATGCGAAAGCATCATAACGCATGGTGTGATGCAAATGAGAATATTAGGCTGGGCTCACAGTTTTGTGAAGCTGTATTGTATAGAGATGTGCTTCGTTTTTTTTCTACCGGGTCGTTTTTCGGTTCGAATACTTCGTGGTATAATTCGGGTCTTCTCGTTTCGTTTTCGGTTCGTTTGCCCGAAAACGAAACGAGAAACCCGAAACCGGACCGAAAAACGAAACGGTAACGAAGCGAAAAAAAAAACCCACCCCAAGCATTTAAAAACATTTTTAAGCATTTTCGTACATATATAACAACCCCCCCCCCATCCCGATCCCTCCCCAAGACTTACAAAGATCCCTGGTGGTCCAGCGGAGTCCCGGCTTCCATTTGCCATGCCCTCCGTGCCCTAGTTCGTGCCAGTGCAAGCCGCGCGCCAAAATGGTGCCAAATAGCCCGAACGACCATGTCACAGGGGCTTTCGGCGCTATTGGTCAGCTCCTGTCACATGATAGGAGCACAAGATGGCGCCGATGGCCATGTGACAGGGGCTGACCAATAGCGCCGAAAGCCCCTGTGACATGGTCGTTCGGGCTATTCGGCACCATTTTGGCGCGCGGCTTGCACTGGCACGAACTAGGGCACGGAGGGCATGGCAAATGGAAGCCGGGACTCCGCTGGACCACCAGGGATCTTCGTAAGTCTTGGGGAGGGATCGGGGGGTGGTGTATTATAATTAATTTAAATTTGGGGTGGTTTGGGGTGGTTTTTAATAAAAAAAAAATAATTTTTGCCCCTCTCCCCGGGCAAACCCGAAAACGAATTTTCCCCCGAATTGCGGGGAAAATTTTGTTTCCGGTTTCGGGGGCTCCGAAATAACGGCGTTTATGTCGTGTTTCGGATACTCCGAAACAGAAACGAATTAGGAAATTTCGTTAAATTTCCTAAATAGGGCGAAAAACGAACCACATCTCTAGTATTGTATGGCTTTAACTACACCTTTTTCATTTGTGTAAAGCCATGAGATAGGGCTTTATTGTGATGTTTTTAAGCTCCTGGAGAGCAAACCTAGCTATCAGGGCCCTCCTACCACCACTGGGGAAGAGAGAGAGAGAGAGAGAAAAAATCTAGCTATAATGCCTTCACACTAGATGGGTATTTATATCTCTATGAGAGGCCCACCTAGTAACTCGAAGTGAGGTTTACGTATTAGTGTAGGGGTTAGAGGCCACTTTGACATTCAAAGTGAGATATACAAACAGAACAGTGCCCTCTTGTGAAGTGCTCTCTTGTGAAGATTTGATGACATTCGGAGTGAGGAAACTCACCCAAAAATGAGATTTGTGCAATGTTCTCTCAACCTAGCTTGATGTTACCCAGGTAACTAAAGACTAGAAAGACTAGGGGTCACTCCATGAAGTTAGCATGTGGCACATTTAAAACTAATCGGAAAAAGTTCTTTTTCACTGAACGCACAATTAAACTCTGGAATTTATTGCCAGAGGATGTGGTTAGTGCAGTTAGTATAGCTGTGTTTAAAACAGGATTGGTTAAGTTCTTGGAAGAGAAGTCCATTACCTGCTATTAATTGAGTTGACTTAGAAAATAGCCACTGCTATTACTGGCAACGGTAACATGGAATAGACTTAGTGTCTCCCATAGAGATATAAATACCTATCTAGAGTGAGGGCATTATGGCTAGGAGTGTTCTCTCTCTCTCTCTCTCTCTCTCTCTCTCTCTCTCACCTAGTACCATAAAAGCACACCTTTTCCTATATAGCCGGCGCTCTTCAAAAGTTCAGAGCAGGTTATGGAAGCACAGTGCCAAACCCTTCCTCCTTCCAAAGTCTCCCCAAAAGATTTGAAAAATGTTGATGATTAACTTCCCTACCCCTACCTCCCAATTCAGAAGATATATTAGACCTCTAGGCCCCTTCCTCATGCATATTCTCCTCAGCTGCCCCGCAACCCCAAACAAAACCCTCCCACTCCACCTGGCACCTCAAAAATCCCCAGACCACCGGGAAACTTGGTAACAGGGTACTATTGTAGCACTCCCAGCTGCATCCATCTCAGCTTTGGCAATGCTACACCTTCCCCACCTGGGCCTGCTTGAAAAATAGTGCCAGCCAGTCCTGAGGCTGGTGCCATTTTCGTTTATGGCCATACAACATACAGTCATACAACAGAATGGCCTGACCTCAGGACCAGCCAACACAATTTTGAAACCAGGACCCAGTAAGACAGCATTGACTAGGGATTGCCCCTGCTCAATTTGAATTGCTACAACAAACTATGATTGAGTAAGCTACTACTTAAGGGGAGGATGGGTTATTTTTTTTTATTGCAACAGTGAGCCTAGGAATTGGTTCTTAGACTGGTTCTTTTCAATATTTTTGTAAGTGATATTGCAGAAGGACTATCGGAAAAGTTTTATCTTTTTGCAGATGATACCAAAATTTGCAACACAGTGGACAACCAGGAAGGTGTGGAAAACTTGAGAAGGGATCTACTGGATCTTAAGGAATGATCTAGAGTCTGGCAGCTAAGATTTAATGCTAAAATATAAAGAGTCATGCATTTCGGATGCATTACAGTATAGGGCAGTGATGGTGAACTCCAGAGTTTGAGTGCCACAAACAGGCCAGGTTTTCAGGATATCCATAATGAATATGCATGAGATAGATTTGCATACAATGGAGGTAGTGCATGCAAATCTTTCTCATGGATACGGTTAAATAGATGGATAAGGTAACAGCAAATGCCAAAAGGATGATTGGGTACATAAGGAGAGGAATGGTCAGCAGAAAGAAGGAGGTGATATTGCCCCTGTAGAAGTGCCTGGTAGGAACTCATTTAGAACATTGTGTATAATTCTGGAGACCGCACTTACAAAAGGATATAAACTGGATGGAGCCAGTCCAGAGGGTGGCTATTGATATGGTCAGTTGTCTTTGCTATAAAGCATATGGGAATAGTCTTAAAGATCTAAACATGTATACCCGAGAGGAAAGGGAGGATAGGGAAGATCTGATAGAGACATTTAAATACCTCCAAGGTATTAAAGCATAGGAGGCGAGCCCAACAGAAAGGAGGCTCTAGAATGAGGGGGTCATGAAATGAGGGTGAAAGAGGGTACACTCAGGAGTAATTTAAGGAAATATTTCTTTACAGAGAAGATGATGGATGCATGGAACAGCTTTCCAGTGGAGATGGTGGTGGAAGCAGACAGTATCTGAATCCAAGAAAGCATGGGAGAAGCACATTGGATCTCTGAGGGACAGTACTATGGGCTGTCTAATAAAAAAAAAAGATGATGGCACTTCCATGTACACTGGTGTGATTTATAGGCTTCCAAATCAAACATAAGAATTGGACAGGGATCTGGCTGAAAACATCCAGAAGGTAGGATTGAAGGGAGAGAAGGAATTTAATTCAAAACAAGAGTCAATAAGGTGGGTAACTAGAAAGATACAGGTAGACTAACTGCAGTGTTTGAGGGTCATTGCCAGACAAATGTAAAATAAATCTATAGACTAAAAGTACTTTACTTATCTTTATATCCCTGCTTCCTTAGAAATTTTAGCTCGATAACAAATCAATAAAATAATGATGGAGGCAGTAGTCCAGCAGCGAGAGGGAGGCTGTACAGTCTTTTGCACTGAGTGCCACATGTATGATTATCTCCCAGCTGGCAGGAGGTTGTATGTGTGCACTAAGTGCATAGAGCTCCAAGCCCTCAGAGCACGAGTCCAATCTCTGGAGGCTAGAGTGACAGACCTGGAGGAGCTAAGGGAGACAGAAAGGTATATAGAGGAGACCTTAAGGGACATAGTAGCAAAGTCCCACCTCCAATCTGTTAGCCCCTGTTTTGCCTTGGAGGAGGAAGATCACCTGCAAGGAGAGCATCAGCTTGATAAGGCATGAAGCAACTCTGTCCTCAAGGTGAAGTAGCATCTTCTCGCACGGAGCATCAGTCTCCAGGGGCACATGCCCAGGAGGGAAGGGTTAGGACAGCCGTTATAGCTGATGATTCAAATATTAGGAAGGTTGATAGCTGGGTGGCTAGTGGACGTGAGGGTTGCTTGGTAACTTGCCTACCTGGTGTGAAGGTGACAGACCTCATGCATCACATATATAGGATTTTAGATATTGCTGGGGATGGTGCCAGCCATCCATTACTCCTACCATGTGACAGGGCCTGGCCAATGGCACGGATACCCTATCACATGGTAAGGGCAAAGGGCCATCGGTGCCATATTTATTAGTGGCAGCCGACGGCCCCGAGAGCGGGAGATTGCTCCCGGGACCTCCACTGGACCACCAGGTACTTGTAAAAAGTTTGGGGGGGGTTTGGGAGGGTGGGGAAAGCTAAGAGAACAGTTTTAAAGGGTCGGGTGGGTTTTTTTGTTTATCGGCTTGGGCGCAGCCGATAAACAAAACCGCGATCAGGCCGCACAAAAAAAAATTAACGATGTGAATCGGAACCGGAATCGGAACTGATTCCGGTTCCGATTCACATCTCTAGGTTTTATATAGAAAGCTGAAATCCAGAACCTCTAGGGTATCATTCTCAGAAATGCTCCCCATTCCATGTGCAGGACCCCAGAGATGATGGTGCAGGGAACAGGATTTTAGGTTTGTTAGGAACTGGGCTTCATTTTGGGGAAGGGGGTCCTTTTCCAAAAGGATGGGCTCCACTTTAAAGAGAGCAGAACCAGGCTGCTGGCACTAAACTTTAAAAAGAAGTTAGTGCAGCTTTTAAATTAGATGATGGGGGAAAGCTGACAATAGCTCAGAAGCGCATGGTTCGGAATAATATATCTTTGAAAGATACTAACAGAACAGGAAAAATAGGGCAATAAATGCCAAAGTGGACCAGGTGTCTTTAAGTAAAGTGCAGAAAGATTCCAAATTATCCTGTCAACCGATGAACAGGTTGTTATTATAAAGAAAAGAAATACTTTGAAATGTTTATATACAAATGCTAGAAGTCTAAAAAGGTGGGAGCGTTAGAGTGTATAGCACTGGATGAAGAGGTAGATATAATTGGCATCTCAGAGACCTTATGGAAGGAGGATAGCCAATGGGATACTTTGATACCAGGGTGCAAATTATATCGAAATGATAGGATGGATCAAATTGGTGGAAGGGTGGCACTATATGTTAAAGAGAGCATTGAGTCAAACGGGATAAAAGTTCTGTAGGAAACAAAATGCAATATTGAATCTTTATGGAGAGAAATTCCAGGTGAAAAAGGGAATAAAATAGTAGTCGGGGTGTATTACCATCCATCTGGCCAGAATGCACTAACAGACAATGAAATGCTAAAAGAAATTAGGGAAGCTAACAAAATCAACAGCACAGTAATAGTGGGTGATTTCAATTACCCCAGTATTGACTGGGTGAATGTTACATCAGGACATTTTAGAGAAGTAAAGTTAATAGAAAAAATAAATAACTACTTCATGGAGCAGCTGATACAACAACCAATAAGAGGAAAAATATTTTAGACCTAGTCCTTACTCCTTAGTGGAACACAGGATTTGGTGCAAGAGGTAAAAGTATTGGAGCCAATTGACAATAGTGATCACAACATTATCAAATCTGAATTAATAACTGGAGGGAGCACAAAAAAGAAACCTGCTGCAACAACTTTTAACTTTCAAAAAGATGACTATGCTAAAATGAGGAAAATGCTTAGCAAAAACTGAAAGGAGCAACTGCAAAGGTTAAGAGTGTAGCTCAGGTATGGACGTGTTTAAAAATACCATCTTGGAAGGCCAGACAAGATATATTTCAAGGATTAGAAATGGTGGAAGGAAGGCTAAACGACTATAGGTATGGTTGGAAGAAGAGGTGAGAGAGGCTATAATATCTAAAAGAACATCTTTCAAGAAATGGAAAAGGGATAAACATGAAGAAAACAGGGAACAGCATAAGCACTGGCAAGTCAGATGCAAAGCATTGATAAGGAAGGCAAAGAGAGAATTTGAAAAGAAGCTTGCTGTGGATGCAAAAACTCATAATAAAAACTTTTTCAGGTACATTTGAGGTAAAAAGCTTGTAAGGGAGTCAGGAGATGATCCAGGGGAAAAGGGGATACTTAGGAATGACAAAGCAATAGTAGAGAGACTAAATGAATGTTTTGCTTTGGTATTCACTGAGGAAGATGTAAGAGATATACCCATCAAACCTACACCACTCACTGCAAATTAGACCGTCTATAAATATCTCAAAAAAACTTCCCTTTACAGGGCAACAGTCTACATTAACAACTACTCTCAATTTTTTATTATTTAACATCAATCACATTACTTCTTTATCAATGAAAGTCTCTATCATCTCACACTGCACTATATAACAACACTTATATTGCTCATTCAATTTTTATGTCATAAAAGTGCACATTTTCCCCCCCCCCAAACCCCTTATTCTAACTCAAACTCATTCAACCCACACTCACATGCATCTCACCACACACATTCAATGTCACACTCAAAAGTCAGTTACAGCTGAAGAGTAAGTTACGGCTGGTGTTTGGAAAGATTAAAAACAACATCGGGGGCACAGATAGCCCTGAAAAAAACACTTGGACTGTTTTTAAACGGACCTGGAAGTTGAGAAAGATTAAGCATTTACCAGATGGAAAATTTTTAGGGTTATATGAAGGATATAAATGTTTTTATCTGTTTTGGGATTGTGGGGAGTGATGTTAGTATATTGAGTGTGGCATTGAATGTGTGTGGTGAGATGCATGTGAGTGTGGGTTGAATGAGTGTGAGTTAGAAGAAGGGGTTTTGGGGACGTTTTTTTGAGATGTCCTTTCGTGGATTACAAACTGGTTAAAAGACAGGAAACAGAGAGTAGGATTAAATGGTCAGTTTTCTCAGTGGAAAAGGGTAAACAGTGGAGTGCCTCAGGGATCTCTGTACTTGGACCGGTGCTTTTCAATATATATATATAAATGATCTGGAAAGGAATACGATGAGTGAGGTTATCAAATTTGTGGATGATACAAAATTATTCAGAGAAGTTAAATCACAAGTGGATTGTGATACATTACAGGAAGACCTTGCAAGACTGGAAGATTGGGCATCCAAATGGCAGATGAAATTTAATGTGGACAAGTGCAAGGTGTTGCATATAGGGAAAAATAACCCTTGCTGTAGTACATGATGTTAGGTTCCATATTAGGAGCTACCACCCAGGAAAAAGATCTAGGCATCATAGTGGATAATACTTTAAAATCGTCGGCTCAGTGTGCTGCAGTAGTCAAAAAAGCAAACAGAATGTTAGGAGTTATTAGGAATAGAATGGTTAATAAAACAGAAAATGTCATAATGCCTCTATATCGGTCCATGGTGAGACCGCACCTGGAATAATGTGTATAATTCTGGTAGCCACATCTCAAAAAAGATATAGTTGGAAAGGAGAAGGTACAAAGAAGGGCAACCAAAATGATAAAGGGGATGGAACAGCTCCCCTATGAGGAAAGGCTGAAGAGGTAAGCCTGTTCAGCTTGGAGAAGAGACGGCTGAGGGGGGATATGATAGAGGTCTTTAAGATCATGAGAGGTCTTGAATGAGTAGATGTGAATCTGCTATTTACACTTTTGAATAATCGAAGGACTAGGGGGCATTCCATGAAGTTAGCAAGTAGCACATTTAAGACTAATCGGAGAAAATTCTTTTTCACTCAACGCACAATAAAGCTCTGGAATTTGTTGCCAGAGGATGTGGTTAGTGCAGTTAGTGTAGCTGGGTTCCAAAAAGGTTTGGATAAGTTCTTGGAGGAGAAGTCCATTAACGGCTATTAATCAAATTTACTTAGGGAATAGCCACTGCTATTAATTGCATCAGTGGCATGGGATCTTCTTAGTGTTTGGGTAATTGCCAGGTTCTTGTGGCCTGGTTTGGCCTCTGTTGGAAACAGGATGATGGCCTTGATGTACCCTTGGTCTGACCCAGCATGGCAATTTCTTATGTTCTTATGAGAGATATACCCATGTCAGAAATGATATTCAAGGATGATGATTCAGAAGAGCTGAAACAAATACTAGGGCAAATTTCAAACTAAAAAATAACAAATCAAGTGGACCAGATGGTATGCATCCCAGAGTGCTGAAAGAACTAAAAAATGAAAATGTAGACCTGCCATTAGAAATTTATAAACTATCAGTAACATCATCTATGGTACCTGAAGACTGGAGGCCTGCTAATGTAACACCAGTTTTTTAAAAGGGATCAAGAGGTGATAGGAAACTACAGACCGGTTAGTCTGATGTCTGAGCCAGGCAAAATGGGAGAAACTATCATAAAGAACAAAACTGCTGAGCATAGTTTAATGGGACAATGCCAACATGGATTTAGCCATGGGAAGTCTGACCTCACAAATTTGCTACATTTTTTGAGGGCGTAAATAAACATGTTGATAAAAGTGAACCAATTAATATAGTATATCTGGATTTCCAGAAAACATTTGACAAAGTCCCTCATGAAAGAGTTTGTAGGAAATTAAAAAGTCATGGGAAAGGGAGCAGTGTCTAATGTGGATTGCCAACTGGATAAAAGATAGAAAACAGAGAGTAGGGCTAAATGGTCAGTTTTCCCAATGGAAAAATGTGACTTGTAGAGTGCCCCAGGGATCTGTTCAAGGACTATTGCTTTTTAATATATTTATAAATGACCTGGAAATGGCAACAAGTGAGGTGATCAAATTTGCTGAGGACACAAAATTATTCAAAGTTGTTAAATCACAAGAGACTTGTGAGAAATTGAAAGAGGACATTACAAAACTGGGAGACTGGGCTTGCAAATGGCAAATTAAATTTAATGTAGACAACTGCAAAGTGATTTGCTTAGGGAAGAGTAACACAAATATAGCTACATAGTTCAAGGTTCTATATTAGGAGTCTCAGGAAAAGGACCAAGTGTCATCGTTGAAAATATGTTGAAATTTTCTTCTCAGTGTGCAGCAGCAGGCAAGAAAGTAAATAGAATGCTAGGGATTATTAGAAAAGGAATGGAGAATAAAACAGAGAATATCATAATGCCTCTTTATTGCTTCATGATGCGACCTCATCTTGAGTATTGTGTGCAGTTCTGGTCACCACAAGATATAGGAGAATTAGAAAAGGTACAAAGAAGGGCGAACAAAATGATAAAGGGGATAGAACCATTTTCCTATGAAGAAAGGCTAAAAAGGTTAGGACTCTTCAGCTTGGAGAAGAGATGGCTGAGGGGAGATATGATAGAGGTCTATAAAATAATGAGTGGAATGGAATGACTAAACATGAATTAGTTGTGTTTACTCTTTCAAAAAGTACAAAGACCGGGGGACATACAATGAAGTTACTAGATAGATAATACATTTAAAACTAATAAGAGAAAATATTTTTTTACTTAATGCATAATTAATCTCTGGAATTTGTTGCCAGAGGATGTGGTGAAAGCTATTAGTGTAGCTGCATTTAGAAAAGGTTTGTACAAGTTCCTGGAGGAAAAGTCCATTAACCATTATTAAGGTAGAGTTGCAGAAATCCACTGCTTATTCTTGGGATAAGCAGCTTGGAAAAAATCTAACCCTTGGGATCCTGCCAGATACTTTTGCCTGGTTTGGCCATTGTTGGAAACAGGTTGCTGGGCTTGATGGATCTTTGGTCTGACCCAGTATGGCAAATCCTATGTAAGTTATGTAGGTGTCCATGTGATCACTAGTGATCATCAGGTGGTATGGTTGACATAGCAGCCAAGACAAGAGAAGTTGCATGAAGATCAGTTCTGGATTTAAAAAATACAGACTTTGTTAAAATGGGGAGGTACCTTAAGGAGAAGCTAGAAGACTGGGTGAAATTTGGTGAAGTGGAACAACAGAGAACCAAATTAAAAGGAGCTTTTATAAAAGCAACACATCTTTACGTAAGTAAATAAAATTTAAACTGATATGGTTCTCCAAAGAAATGGCTGAAAAAATAAAGAGAAAAAGATTAGCATTCAAAAAGTACAAAAGATCTTAAAGAGAGGAAACAAGAAAGAATATCTTGTGAAGCTCTGAAAAAGAAGAGAAAAGAAATCAGGATAACAAAAGGTCAAGTGGAAGAATGGATTTCCAAAGAGATAAAGCAAGATCACAAAACATTTTTCAGATATATCAGGGAAAAGAGGAAAACCAGAGCTGGTACTGTAAGACTGAAAGGAGGCAAGAGTCATTTTGTGGAGAAAGATGAGGGAAAAAATAGAAATATTAAATAACTACTTCAGTTCATTGTTCACTAAAGAACACCCTGGAGAAGGACTGTTGAAGGTTGTCAAGAGTGTGAATGGGAATGAGGGAGATACCACCCCATTTACAGAAGAGAGTGTCTGGGTGGAACTAGGAAAACTGAAAGTGGACAAGGCCATGAGATCTGATCAGATACATCCCAGGATACTAAAGGAGCACAGAGAGGTGATGGTAGGTCCACTGAAGGACATGTTCAATAGATCCCTGGCAACAGGAATGGTGCCGCAAGATTCGAGAAGGGCTTGGTGGTCCCACTTCATAAAGGTGGTAACAAAGAGGAGGCTGGAAACTACTGGCTGGTTACCCTTACCTTGGTGGTGGAAAAATTAATGGAGATGCGGAAGGAAAATATAGTCACAATCTACAATCTAATGGGTTGCTTGATCTGAGGCAACATGGTTTTTATCAGAGGATGGTCATGTCAAATGAATCTGATTCATTTTTTTGATTGGATAAATAGAGAATTAGAAAAAGGACAAGCACTTGATGTGATTTACCTGAATTTCAGCAAAGGTTTTGACACAGTCTGATATAGGAGGCTCATGAACAAAATGAAAAGCCTGGGAGTGGTTCCCAAAGAACCTTTCTCCAATCACAGACTTGGATTTCTGCACCTCAAATGCACTGCATAACTACATTTTTTTGTGTAAATCACCTAGGCTGGAAATTATCTTTGTTACTGTCTCCTTAGTAGTCATTGGTCAAGATTCGTGGTTTTCAATTATTTGCCATGTAAAAAAGTTCACCAGATGGTATAACCCAGTATGGTTTTACATTTGTAATAATACATGCATACTTCAATTATAAAGTGAATACATTTTTATTTAAGTAGATGGCTGGTAGGAAATGTTAGTTATATTCAACGAGAAGGAATATTAAATTCTTTCAAAACTTTCTATGAGCTTATACAGGATGGCCCTTGGAGGCAGGCTACTTTTCCTTGAGCCACCTTGTATAATCACTATAAGAGTTACTACTCTAGTGCTTTAAACATCATACTTTGATAAATTGTACAGAAGATGTCTATAATTTTTTATCAAACTATTTTTCTTTTTTTTTTTCCTAAGAATTACAGTATTCTGGAACCATTTTCCATGTGATTATATGACCATATGTCAGAGAAGTATTACTGCTAAATATAATTACTTGCTAATTTCAGTTATTTATAACTGTGATTAAGTTTAGGATTGATTCTTTGTAACTTTTCTTATTTTTCAGAAAATTCAAAAACTCACAAATGAAAAATGACTTCTGTTGCAGAAGTGGACCCTTGGACCGAGGTGAGGTTAACACTACTTATAGGGAGGATCCCTGCAGGTCCTCACTATCAGCAGGCATAGCTGACTAGAGCAGAGACCCAACAGGAAATTTACCAATACCAGCCCTCCTTCCCCTTAGGTTGAGCCCTTGGGTGACAGGGCCGGCTGGACTTATGCACGGGCCTCTGTCAAAAGAAGAATCTGTCGCAGAAGAGGTTGAAGAAGAGGCAGGAAGAAAATGAAGTTAGTCCTTGCATAGGTCGGAGCAGGCAGCAGACGGCAGAGACAAGAGTGGACCAAGATCAGGGGCAAGTGGAATACAGCAAGATGAGGAGCAAGCAGAGGTCACAAGGCAGGCAGAAGTCAAAGTGGATGAGAAGCAGTGAGAGGTCAAACTAGGAATCCAAAGGCAAACCAGGGATCCAACCGAGGTCAAGCCAAGAGGTCAATCCAGACAGAAGAAGGCAAGGCGGAACAGCAGAAAGTCATTGAAGATGGATGAGGAACCACAAAACAGGAATGCAGTTGCTCTGAAGACACAGGAAGGAACCAGGAACACAAAGTCAAGGCACTGGAACAGAAGCAGGACCAGGAACCAGGAGCAACAAGGCAATCAGCTACTCAGAAGAGTTCGACATATTGCCAAGTCATCTGAGGCAGGTCAGAGCAGGCCTTAAATAGTGGAGAGCATGTGAAGACATCTACAGGAGCCTTGATGGGTTTCCCGCCGTGGGCCCTTTTAAATAGAGCTCAGCTGAGCAGCTCTCCCTAGCACGGCATGTCAGACCAGAGCCGCGGCCTGCCGCATCTTATTTCAAGGGCCTGCCATGGCGTCAGTAGCTCCCCTCCAGGAAGTAAGAGTGGCCAGTCGTGGGAAATGCCGCAACTGGCCAAACACAACAGCTTCTTCACAGGTAAGTATTACTAAACCTTTCTCTCTTTCTATATGTGTTCCCTTATCTTATTCTTTGTCTTCTTTTTCTCCCTCTCTCTATTTCTCTTTCTCACTTTACTCTCTACTTGTGACATTTTTTGTGTTTGTTTACTAGCACCTGCTGTTGTCTCCATGCCTGCATGTAGCTCAGTTCTCCATTATAGAAGCTACAAATGGGCATGGCTTATGGATGCTGCTTGAGATCGTAGATACATTTTCTATGGTGAAATGTGATGCTTTAGTGGTAAGTGCGGATAGCTTGGGAACAGAGGCTTGGGCTCACTGGCTAGAATTCTTGACCCTAATGGTCTCAACTGGTTTTCTCCAATCTACTACCTGATCTTTAACAACTTGACAAGAGATGATACCTACCATGTAGCACAATTCGTCCAAAAAATAAGATATTCCCTTAATATCTGTCACACAGATAAGGAGGTAATTTTCAGAAGGATTTATACATGTAAATATAACTATTAATGTAGCAATTTTCAAAAGCCCATTCACTCAAGTAAAGTGCATTTACATGTGTAAAACCCAATTTCAAGAGTGTGCATTTTTTTTTAATCAGGACCTTTGTGTACTATAGTACTAGCTAGACAAATAAAAGGATAATAAAAATTACCCTACTCTAGATCAGCGGTTCTCAACCAGTGTGTTGCAACACACCAGTGTGTCGCCAAACACCGGCAGGTGTGTCGCGGCTCCCGGTGTTCCACTGCCCCGCTTGTGCTTCCCTTCTCACTAGGGGCGTGGCCGAAGAGCGGAGAGACACTGCACACCACCGCTGGAGGCTAGGCCAGCAGGGCTGAAGACTGGAGAGACATGTGCGCCGCCGCCAGCGGGGCCAAAGAATGAAGAGACGCTGCGCACTGCCGCTGGTGGCTAAAGAATGGAGAGACATGCAAGCCGCCAACGGTGGGGCCGAAGAATGAAGAGACGCTGTGCACTGCTGCCGGCGTGGCCGAAGAGCGAAGAGATCCTGCACACCACGGGAGGCGGCTGGAGAGACATTGCACGCTGCCAGAGGTCAGGCCAGAGGCGGCTGAGAATCGGAGGCCAGGCTTATTGGGCCAAACAATGAGAAGAGGCTCCATGTCAGCTTGTGTGTGTGTGGTAGAATGGGTGCCTGGGTGCATGAATGAGAGATTGTGTGTGATAGAATGGGTGCCTGGGTGCATGAGTGAGAGCTTTTGTGTGTGTGTGTGTGTGTGTGTGTGTGTGTGTGTGTGTGTGTGTGTGGTAGAATGGGTGCCTGGGTGCATGAGTGAGAGTTCATGTGTGTGGTAGAATGGGTGCCTGGGTGCATGAGTGGGAGCTTTGTCTGTGTGTATGTGGTAGAATGAGTGCCTGGGTGCATGAGTGGGAGCTTTGTATGTGTGTGTGTGGTAGAATGGGTGCCTGGGTGCATGAGTGGGAGCTTTGTGTGTGTGTGTGTGTGTGTGTGGTAGAATGTGTGCCTGGGTGCATGACTTAGAGCTTGTGTGTGTGTGGTAGAATGGGTGCCTGGGTGCATGAGTTGCAGCTGAGTGTGTGTGGTAGTATGGGTGCCTGGGTGCATGAGTGGCAGCTTTGTGTGTGTGTGTGGTAGAATGGGTGCCTGGGTGCTCGAGTGGCAGCTTTGCGTGTGTGTGTGGTAGAATGGGTGCCTGGGTGTGTGAGTGGCAGCTATGTGTGTGTGTGTGGTAGAATGGGTGCCTGGGTGTGTGAGTGGAAGCTTTGTGTGTGTGGTAGAATGGGTGCCTGGGTGCATGAGTGAGAGCTTGTGTGTGTGTGTGTGTGTGTGTGTGTGGTACAGTGGGTGCATGAGTGGCAGTGTGTGTGGTACAATGGGTGCCTGGGTACATGAGTGGCAGTGTGTGTGTGTGTGTGTAGTAGAATGGGTGCCTGGGTGAATGAGTGAGAGCTTGTGTGTGTATGTGGTACAATGGGTGCATGAGTGGCAGTGTGTGTGTATGTGTGTGGTTGTAAATGACAGAGTATGTGTGAGCTTGTATTGAAGTGACAGAGCATGTGTGTGATTGAGAGAGACTGGTCAGGTAGGTGACTGGTGTGTGTGTGTGAGGGACAGAAACTGGTCAGGGAGGTGACTGGGGGGGGTATAAGTGTGAGACAGAGAATGGTCATCGAGGTGACTGGTGTGTGTGAGAGAGACAGAGACTGGTCAAGGAGGTGACTGGTCTGTGTGTGTGTGTGTGTGTGTGTGTGTGTGTGTGAGAGAGAGAGAGAGAGACAGAGACTGGTCAAGGAGGTGACTGGTCTGTGTGTGTGTGTGTGTGTGTGTGTGTGTGTGTCTGTGTGTGTGTGAGAGAGAGAGAGAGAGACAGAGACTGGTCAGGGAGATGACTGGTCTGTGTGAGACAGAGACTGGTTGTGACTGGTTGTGGGCCCTAAGGAAGAGGACTGTGAGGACAGAGCTTCAGCAGCCACTGTTGCTTCTGGTGAGTGCTATTGGTCTGCAAGGGAAAGTAGGAGAGTTTATGGAGAGCTAAGTAAAGGCAGCTTTTTAAGTTTATTTTTCTTGATTGACTGCCATTTTAATTATTTGGTGTTATGTGATGTGTCTGCTGTTTTGAAATATTTTATTGATATTTGGACAATTTTTAATCATTTTTATGAGTTTTTAATTGTTGGATGTTATTCTGTTCATCAGCTGTTTTGTAACATTTATTAGTATAGTTTTACAATTATTTCTAAGTGGGTATCTGTAGCAGCTTGGCTTGCTCTGTTTTCCTAACAGGAGGTGTATTAGGGTTTAGGGCCTGGTTAAATATTTGTAGTGGTAAATTACTGTCTTTTCATATGGAGGGATAGTGTGCTTGCCAGTAAACAGAGTTTGTTTTGCTTTTACTGAGATGGTATCAGAACCAGAATATCTTTTTTTGTATGGAGAGCTGTAAGGGTAATGCTCTAGTTCTGCTCTGCACCCATTTTTGGAGGTCAAGGAGGTTCCTGAGGATGCAGAATGTACATTTACATTTTGCCCCTTGATGGTCACATGTTCAGTGTGTCATACATGCGAGAACCATCTGTCAGGTGTGTCCCGGCCATAAAAAGGTTGAGAACCACTGTTATAGATCATCATCATTGACACACAGGAGGTCACATATTTCAAGTAAATCTTATATCTGGTTTTCAATTCAACAATGCCTGTGACAGACATAGAGACTGAACATACCGAACATCTTTGACAGGGCTGATGGAACCCTGTAATCGCTTCATTAGAGAAAGGTGAATTAAAAAATAAGAGTGTACCAGAATGTTTTTCAAGTTTGTGGCTAGAGAGAATGTGATCCACGGAGGTAATTTTAAAATACCATGCATCTGCAAAATATGCAATTTTTCAAGAAAGACTTACGAGTCAAATTGGCATCTGAGGAATAAGGAAGAATGCATGTATAATGTGATGAGTCTTCAACAGATCTAGGGAAAAAGAGCCATTCACAACTGGCAAACATTGCAAGCAAATAAGCTTTACAGATACAGGAGCATGGATATCCTCGTTGCAAAAAAAATTCTGACAATATTTTAGACTGAACCTCAAAATCAGCAGTAGTGGTACACAGACATCTTAAACGAATAAATAGACTGACTGGGAGATTATCCTTGAAAGCACGTGGGTGAGTGTTTTCAAAATGTAAATATGTATTTCAACATAGAGCTTTGCGAAAAATAGAAGTGATGGACCTGTCATTGGTCATTTCCATTTTGATATCTAAAAAGGTGATAGACTTGAATTGAATATCTGCTGTAAATCGTAGATTTGGATTACAAGGCCCACCTAGCTAATTGAAGTGAGGGGTAGGTATTAGTATAGGGGTTAGGGGCCACTTTTGACATTCAGAGTGTGACATACGAACAGAACAGTACACTCTTGTGAAGATTTGCTGACCTTTGGAATGAGGAAACTCAACCAAAGATGAGATTTGTGCAATGTTCTCTCAACCTAGCTTACCAGTAGAATTGAGACTCCAGAAGGATATTAAAAAATTTAAAGCAGAATTAAAAACCTGGCTTTTTAAATGTGCTTACTTGTATGGAAGCTAGAATTTTATCACTTCATTTTTTAGCTAGAATGTAAGGGTTTATTTTATGATGATTCTAGTATATATAATATAGTTTCATCTTAGTATAATTATATATTTTATTGAATTTTAAAGTTTACTCATATTGTAGAAATTGATGTTGTTTTGATTTTTAGTATTTTAGCATTGATTGTTTAGCTGTGTTTTTGATTATGATTTTATTTTTTTAAGTTTATTTATTGTTAACCGATATGATGGAACCCCAAAATGTCGGTATATAAAACTATGGACTCTCTACCTGGGTAACATCAAGCTAGGTTGAGAGAACATTGCACAAATCGAAGGTCATCAAATCTTCACAAGCGTGCACTGTTCTGTTCATACGTCACACTCTGAATGTTAAAGTGGCCCCTATCCCCTACACTAATACCTACACCTCACCTCGAGTAACTAGGTGGGCCTCATATGGAGGTATAAATACCTACCTAGTATGAGGGCCTTATAGCTAGTCTCTCTCTCTCTCTCTCTCTCTCTCTCTCTCTCTCTTTTGGAATTTAATGCACAATTAAGCTTTGGAATTTAATGCCAGATGACATGGTTAAGGCAGTTAGTGTAACTGGGTTTAAAAAAGGCTTGGCTAAGTTCCTGGAGAAGTCCATAAACTGTTATTAATCAAATTGACTTAGGGAACAGCCACTGCTTATTACTGGCTTTAGTTGCATGGGATCTTTTTAATTTGGGGGTACTTGCCAGGTATCTGGATTGACCACTGGATTTACCACTGGACTTAATGGACCCTTAGTCCTGTGGTTTTGAAACGGGGCGGGAAGGGGGCATGGGTGGGGCGCCAGTCTGGGGATGGGGCCAAGGCCTCCGGCACGGTGGCCATGCCAGAGGAAGGCATAACTAAGACAACAAAGGTAGGGGGGGATTTAGGTAGGGCTGGGGGGTACGTTAGATAGGGGAAGGGAGGGGAAGGTGGGGGGGGGGGAGTGGAAGTAAAATTCTCTCCGAAGCTGCTCCGATTTTGGAGCGGCCTCGGAGGGAATGGGGAAAGCCATCGGGGCTCCCCTAGGGCTCGGCGCATGCAAGGTGCACAAGTGTGCACCCCCTTGCGTGCGCCAACCCCGGATTTTATAACATGTGCAAGGCTGCACGCTTGTTATAAAATCTGGCCCTAAATATATCCATGCTACTGATGCTAGTAATAGCAGTAGCTGTTTTCTAAGTCAACTTGATTAATAGCAGGTAATAGACTTCTCCTCCAAAAACGTATCCAATCCTTTTTTAAACCCAGCTACACTAACTGCACTAACCACATCCCTTGGCAACAAATTCCAGAGTTTAATTGTGCGTTGAGTGAAAAAGAATTTTCTCTGATTAGTTTTAAATGTGCCACATGCTAACTTCATGGGGTGCCCCCTAGTCCTTCTATTATCCGAAAGAGTAAATAACTGATTTACATTTATCCATTCTAGATCTCTCATGATTTTAAAGACCTCTATCATATCCCCCCTCAGCCATCTCTTCTCAAAGCTGAACAGCCCTAAAGGGGAGCTGTTCCATCCCCTTTCTCATTTTGATCGCCCTTCTCTGTACCTTCTCCATCGCAACTATATCTTTCTTGAGATGTGGCGACCAGAATTGTACACAGTATTCAAGGTGCAGTCTCACCATGGAGCGATACAGAGGCATTATGACGTTTTCCGTTTTATTCACCATTCCCTTCCTAATAATTCATAAGATTCTGTTTGCATTTTTGACTGCTGCCACACACTGAGCTGAAGATTTCAGAGTATCGTTTACAAAGAATCCAAGCTCCTTTTCCCAGGTGACGACACCCAGCACTGTGTACCTGTACTTGGAATTATTTTTCCCAATTAATAGGTTCTGTTATACACTCGAACATGGCGTCTGGCTCAATGTTCAAATGCTTGAATGCAGAAGAACATGGGAAGTTGTACAATAATGATACCCCTGATGCAGAGTTAATCTTTCGAAACACGCGTGTCGGGTTACTACTATTGAGAAGAAAGAGAGGCTGTGATGCAAATATCAGACAATTATTGAAGAAAAAGGAGTGTTCACAATGAATTTATTCAGCACAAAAGATGTCAATTTGAAATGTTGATTTATATTAATTTTATTTGTGAAAAGAAATATATATAAAAAATAGACTTCGGACAGATGATTAAATATAAAGCAATGAAGATATGTTGGCGAATACCGGTAGTGCTTATTATGATGGTCCTTCCTCAAAAGCACATTATTTATTATAATAGTATTTATTTTTATCAGCCATCATGTTATGTTGATTACGTTCAATGTTTATTGCATTGCTATGCATGTTTACATTTTTGTACATTCAAAAACTGCTCTAGGTAAGTATGAAAAAAGTCACAATTTTTATTTTTTTTTAGATACTCTACCTTTTAACACTGCTGCTCATGGTGCTGCTGTCTGAGTAACTCTGTTTCTTGGAGCAGTTAATTATTAGTTTTATGATAGCTTTCATCTTTCTCTCACTGGATCATTATTACTAATGTCTTCATCCTCACTGCTGTATTTTGTATTTTCTTCTGTGAAGGATTCATTAATGTTCTTGTGTTGCACATTCATTTCATTGACTAGATGGCTTAGTGACTCATGTTGTGTCAAAAATGGTAAACATCATCCTATTCATAATGAATGGATTGATCTGTGGTATCTTCACCATTTATATCGATTTCCAAATTAGTCTTAGAATGTAGTGTACAGCTTCTTAATCCAAAAGGCCCTGGGATGTTTTCCTCAGCCAATGGATCTAAAAAGATACACGACAGCAAAATCGGAGCTTTGATCTACAATATTTATCAAATGTATGTAACTTCATTAACAAGTTGTTTACAATTATTGTTTATAATATCTTCTGGGTAAAAGACTGCATACTTTGCTTTGTTGCCCTTGTAGATAATGTATCCACACTGGAAAAACCCAGAAGACATTGTGCATCCAGAGTACAGATTATTCTTTTTGTTTGCACTATAAGGTGGAAACACCTTTTCAATTTTTATTCCACTGTTCCAGAAAGCTCATAGTGGATTACAATAGATTAAAAAGCATTTATTGATTTGCAGTGGAATCAGGGTTTTTAGATTAGCAAGTAATGCAGTTTATAAATCATAGTTCATTTTTGTCCCAAGTTCTGAGATGTTTATTTCAGATATTTGCACTTTAATTTGTAACTTGTCTACTCAGGCCTCTGCATTATTTTTTACATTTCTTCTATATCCTTCTTGTATGCAATATTATATTACTTATTTTGCCTACAATAGAAAGTCAAATTGCTTTTGATGGTAATTTAAGGGCTGTTTCTCTCCTGGTGGTTTGGACCTCCATAAAAACGTATTTTTGGAAGGACCCAAGAAAAGATATTTGGAGTGTGCAGGAAGTGGATCCAATCTGTACCTTCCATAATCGGGCTTCATTCTTCCTCCGGCCCTAGCAACAAATTCTTATTCCTCCATCTAGATATGTGACCTCTATTTCAGAAAGATTTACCTCTTTTCAGAGCAAGAGTAAGCCCAGGCAGGCCTTCCTTTTGCCTTCCTAGCTCCAATGATATCCACTGGGAAGAAAAAATATTTTTTATTTTTCTTTCATGGAAAATTATAGAATCCAGCTATGCCAGCTTCATTCTTTTCACTCTATCCAATTTGATTGGAATGGAATGAACAAAAAATGTTGGAAAATGTTTTAATTTCTCAACCAGTTCTCGTTGCTTTAATTTAGATAGCATCGCAGTCGCTTCTGCACATGACAGCACTTCTTTGTTTATAAGCGGCTTTGTCAGGGGCTACCTATTGGGCAAGCATCCCAACACACACACACACTAACCACACGTGCCCCCAAGCATGAATACAGCAGCCTTGCATGCCTAAAGTAGTGTGACTTACAGTACATTGTGCACCTGCATTCAAACTCCAGAGCTCACACACATCAATCATGTTCACATACTTCTAATCTACAGAAGAAGGGCACAGGAGAACAGTCTTGGGGGAGGGAGGGGAGCTGGCAGCATTGCCCGAAGGTCTGATGGTCTCCCTTCCCTTCAGTTATGACAGCTTCTTCAGTCAGAGACCCAGCACGGTAATTAATTATACTGCAGCTTCCACTCCTCGGTCTCTTGTTGACTATCAGTGCCAGTCCTGAAGAGTGCCCATGGTTGTGATACCGCAGACAATAACAAGGTAGGTAGCAGAATTTGCAAAATCTTAGAAATCTGGCAGCGATCATGACATGAATGTTTCTTCTATTGTGCACGCCCCCTCCCTCCCCAAACAGCAGCGGAAAGAGAAAACCAGCATGTTAGCACGCGTTCCACATTGTCCCGTCATAAAGCAGCGCAGGACTCATGCTAAAGAGTACACAGCACAGACAACTGTAAAAGAGCGGGCTATTACTATCTTGTGGATACCTCAGCGCATGCATACATGTATGTATACATCCACTAATTTCAAACGGACTGAGGGAATTAAGGTCCTATAGACAGATAGTTGCAAAGCCTCTGTACAGTGCACAAAATACATCACAGAACAGAAAGAGAAAATAAGGGGAAAAAAAGCTGAAATATTATCACATATGATGCAACAGCTTTACAAAGACTCCACAGAACAGCAAAGAAACAAAAAGCAACAAAGACAGAACAGGTTGAAACAACATCACTACAAGATTTGACTCACACATAGTTCAAGCCTTGACATTTATTACCTATTTAACGGGCCGATACAGTAAAAAATGCAGGAGAGCGGGTGAGCGCCCGCTCTCCCGGCACGCGCACAGGACACTCTCCTGTGCGCGCGATACAGTAAAAAAATGTATTTAAATTAGGCCCGGAGGTAAAAAGAGGCACTAGGGACACTAGCGCGTCCCTAGCGCCTCTTTTTGGACAGGAGTGGCGGCTGTCAGCGGGTTTGACAGCCGACGCTCAATTTTGCCGGCGTCGGTTCTCGAGCCCACTGACAGCCATGGGCTCGGAAACCGGACGCTGGCAAAATTGAGCATCCGGTTTTCGACCTGACAGCCGCGGGCTGAATTCAAAATTTATTTTTTTTTAAACTTTTTTTACTCTTCGGGACCTCCGACTTAATATCGCCATGATTTTAAGTCAGAGGGTGCACAGAAAAGCAGTTTTTACTGCTTTTCTGTGCACTTTCCTGGTGCCGGAAGAAATTAGCGCCTACCTTTGGGTCGGCGCTAATTTCTGAAAGTAAAATGTGCGGCTTGGCTGCACATTTTACTTACTGAATCGCGCGTGAATACCTAATAGGGCCCTCAACATGCATTTGCATGTTGAGGGCCCTATTAGGTGCCGCGGGTTGGACGCGCATTTTCCTCCCCTTACTGAATAAGGGGTAAGGGAAAACGTGCATCCAATAGCGGCTAATAGTGCGCTCCATCAGAGCGCACTGTACTGTATCAGCCTGAGAAGCAGGTAGCAAACTGAATTCAGGAAGACAATAAGTGGAATAAAGATCAGACCAGGTAAAATAAAACAAAAGTGTTTGAGAGCAAAGATGACCCCTGCAGGAGGCTTTGAATATAAATGAGAGAAATCTATTCCAGAGCAAGGGAACCCTCTACCCCTGCATACTTGCTATATCCCCAAAATCTTGTAAGTCAGTTAGGCTCATTGTCACTTTGCAAGCTTTCATGTACAAAATTAACTTGAGAGTTAACCACAGAAGAAAAAGACTTCAATCTCGATTATCTATTAAATACAGCAAATAAATACCCAGGAAGTGAAAGGCTTTGAAGTAAGGCATCGTGAAAATATGAAGGCAATGTTTAAGGACACAGGAAGCTTTCAGCTGAACAGGTTCTGGATCTAGGGAAACAGATGTTTGGCTTCTTCTACCAGCCACCACTAAATCAGTCATTGACCCAACCCAACAATTCAGTGCAGGTGAATCCCTGAAAACTAATCCTGTGTTCAATCAGGGTGTCTTTTTCCTATATAAATATAGTTGCAAAATTTTTAGGCTTCAGCACAAGCTTCTGTTTCTTTTTAACATGTGAGGGCCAGTTTACTAAATACCATAATCGTTAGTTTGCTTGAAAACTGGTGTTTGCACAAGTAATACAGAGATCACAGTATTCATCAAGGTTTGCAGGCTTTTTTGTTCAAATAACACTATGCATCATGCAAAAATCTTGCATGCTTACATATTAATACAAGGAAGGAAGTATGCAAATGAGCCACAAAGCATGGGCATAAAATGTATGAGTAGTAACGCAGGCGTTTTAATGTCCATTTTTATGCTCCATCTCATGCACAGAAGCCAATTTTTTAAATGACTGGGTGCTGAACTCAACACAAGTTACAGCGCCCCCAGTAAAACAGAAAAAAACAAAGTGGCCCATAAATGTGACTGACGATCCTGGATTTAAATGCCCAGGGAGGAACAGACAATGTGGACAAAACAAAAGCTAGATAAAGTATCACCATTCCTCTTCCCAATCCCACCAATCTCCTCTCCCTCCATCTCACCAGCCCATCCACACCATAGTCTTTCCCCCCACTCTCCCCATCCCCATCATGTCAACCCTCCCTTTTCTCTCACATTCTCCTAATCTCTATTTCCTCCCTCTCTATATTATCCTCTTTCCCCCCTTCCTTCCTTTCTCCCTCTGCAATTTTTAAATTCTACTCCTCCTATATAGTCTGTTGCGAGCAAGGATCCTTGGCCTGAGGTGGTGTTGGCCCTACCGGTGGGGGAGCCCCCACAGGTCCCCACCGTTGGGTGGCGAGGCTGGATGGGAAGCAGAGGCCAGCCGGAGCTTCGCCACTACCAGCCCGCATTCCCCACAGGTTGAGCCCTTGGGTACCTGGGCCGGCTGGTCTTAGGTGGGCCTCTGCGTGGATAATCTCGGGATCACAGCCAGAAAGGGCGGACAGCAACCAGGAGCTGTGGGTCCGAGGCAGGCAGCCAAAGACGTGGTCAGGTCTGGCCAGAGGTCAGAGGCAGGTGGCAGAATAAATGGTCAGGCAGCAGTCCGGATCAAGAGCCAAGGTCTGTCCGAGGGAAGAAGGGCAAAACGAGCAGGAACTGGAGCGCAGGTACTAGAACAGGGAATCCGGAGCAGGAGCAAGAACAGGAGACAGAAGCAGGTACAGGAACGCATGAACAGGAACAGCAACTCAGGAACTGAGGCAGATGATAGCAAGGAGACCTGTTGCCAAGGGCCGCTGATGTCATCACTAGGGGCCGTGGGAACTTTTCCCGCCGCAGCCCCTTTAAATCCCCGATGGAGGCGCGCGTGCGTGCTTAGGAGTAGGGGCCGAGGAGGAAGGCTGATGTGGCATGGTCGGCACGGCGGCATTCCCTCGCTGTGGATGGGAGGCAGCCGGAGAGGGTGAAGCACTGTCCCGGGTTGAGCTGGGCGGTTGGGAAGTGGCAGGACCACGACAGTGGCTGCCCGCCAGGTAAGGGGGGGGGGGGGGTGAGGTCAGGGCCTGATGCCGGGAGGTAGGAGCTGCCCTCCTGCTATCGGGAACTGTAACATAATCATACTTTAACTTTTGTATTTGGGGCAGGGGATTTAATACCCCTCTGTCTGCTCCACCCCCTACATCCCTTACCCTGCTCTGCTCCCCATTTTCTCTTTACCTGTCCTTCTCTGTTTCTTTCCTAGTTCATCTTCCCATCCCTCTGTTGCCCAGCAGGTTCCTCCTCGCCTATCCTTGGCAGCATCCCTCCTCTAAGGCTTGGCTCACCCATCCCTTCATTGCTCCCACACCTCACCCCTCCTCAGCATGTTACGATTCCCTCATTAGCAGGCTCAGCTCACCTCTAATTTGTGATGTCCCCTCCACCATATGCTTGATCACTTCCATTCTCTGCCTTCCCTGAGCCCAGGCACATCTTTTATTTCTTGAACTGCTTCTGCCTCCCCATTCCCTGCAGCACTTTTCTGACATTCACAGATTCCAGTCCAGAACTAGTCCCATGTCCGCAGAGTCCTTATAAGACACTCCATCACCTGCATGTCCCAAGCCCTGGCAGCTCAGCAGTCAATATCTCCCCAAGCTTCAGGGCCACAGTTGCAATGTTGCGCTGATGGTGAACCCTTGGCTCGAGGTGGGGTTGACACTACCCGCAGGGCAAGCCCTACGGGTCCCCACCGTCGGGAGGTGGAGCAGGCTAGGAGGTGGAGGCCGACTGGAGCTTTGCCAATACCAGCCCACGTTCCCTTAGGTTGAGCCCTTGGGTGCCGGGGCCGGCTGGACTTAGGGGGCCTCTGTATGATGACTCCCAGTTGATGTAGACAAGGGTACGCCAAAAACCAGCAGAGGTGTTCGAGGGCCGAGGACGTTCCAGACGAGGCAGGGTTCCAGAGACCCGGATGCCAACAGGAACAATGGAAGACAGGGGGCATCCAGGCAAAGATAGGCTGAAACCTGAGCAGCCAGGTCCGTAGGATACAAGAGGAAGTCCAAGGCAAGCTGGAGTCAGGACAGACAGCAGGAGGTAAAGTACCAGGAGCAGGGCTGAAGTCAGAGCCAGGAGATCAGTCCAAGCGTGGTCCAAGCAAAGCAAGGGTCAATACCAGAGAATCAGTCCAAGCATAGTTCAAGCGAAGCAGGGGTCAATACCAGATAATCAGTCCAAGCGTAGTCCAGGTGAAGCAGGGGACAATAGCAATCAGTCCAAGCGTACGAGGAGCAGACAAGGGATCAGGCAGGAACAGGAACCAGGAACAATGACAGGAACAGGAGATAGGAACGATGACAGGAACAGGAACCAGGAACAAGCAATGAGCACACGAGTAATCATGGAGACCTGTTGCCAAGGCAGGGAACAAGTGGCTGGGCCCTGCCTTTTTACAGAGGTCCAGTGATGTCATCATCCGGGGCCACGGGCTACCTTCCCCCCGCGGCCCCTTTAAGAGTGAGCGAGTCGCGCGCACCTAAGCCAGGACCCGGAGGAAGCAGGAAGGGGACGTCACTCCGCGGCCCGCATGGGGAGGCCCGCTGGGTGCATGGAGTTACCGCGCAGGAATCAGAAGCGGCAGAGGTGGCTGCAGGCGCTTGGGGATGGAGGCAGCTGCCCACCACCGTGAGCGAGGGTGAACCAGAGCTGACAGCTGGATTCCTAGGGTGAGTAGGCCTGGGCGTGGGCCTAGCATGGCCAGGACACATAATATGCAATTTGGAAACCCCAGAAAAAACTACTGTCTCCTGCGAGATATAACAGGGAACAAGGGGAATGGTGTTCCCTTCCATCTCCTTCTATTCAAGCCTTGGCCATAGCCCCTCTCAATAGTAGAGTTGCCAAACAAGAGCAATTTATTTCAGACAATGGCTTCACATGCCCCTATAACCTCCTCCCCTTCCCCATCCTTTAAGTAAAATACCTTATTTACCCTGATGATTGCAAGACTGGAAGAAAAAGACAGATACCATCTGTCCCCCAACCCAGCTATCATAGAAATCTTCACCAAACTTAAACAATTTTCCAACCTTTGCATCCAAACTTCTGTTTCTGCTTGTCCTTGGATTTCTCTTAGTTTCTTCTCAAAACACAATTAAGCTCTGGAATTGTTACCAGAGGATGTGCTTAGTGCAGTTAGTATAGCTGGGTTTAAAAAGGTTTGGATAAGTTCATGAAGGAGAAGTCCATTACCCGCTATTAATCAAATTGACTTGGGGAATAGTCACTGCTATTACTGGCATCAGTAGCATGGGATCTTCTTAGTGTTTTGGTACTTGCCAGGTACTTTTAGCCTGGATTGGCCACTGTTGGAAACAGGATGCTGGGCTTGATGGACCCTTGGTCTGACCCAGGATGGCAGTTTCTTATCTTCTTATGTTCTTATATTTCTTGTGAATCTATAGGAAACTCTCTCAGATTACCTTAAGGTATTGGGCACAACTGTCTGACCCGGTCCTCCTTAAGAGCCAGACGCACAGGCAATCCTGGGTGAAGGGAGGAGCCCCTTACCAGAATACAAGAACTCAAGGCCTAGAAGGATTAAACAGGGCCCAGGAAGCAAGCCTATGGTAAAACCTGCTATGTATGATGAGTATGAGTATGATGAGTGTGCTACCTGAACTTAAGGTGAGCTGCATTCTTTGTTTTGATTGCTTTGCATTGTAAATAAGTTACACATAAAGGAAACAGCCAGAGTCTGCCTCCTTACTCCTCCTGGCTGTTTCCCAAGCCAACACACTCCTTATATGTTTTCATTTAAAACTTATTTTCTGGTTTTCCTCTTGTTTCTTATCATTTGTTATTTTTTTTCTATGTGTATCTCTCTTTCTTTCCGCTGGCTGTCTCTCCACAGCTCATTATCTTCTCTCACCCTAGTCTCATTCGCTCCTATCACCTCCCTATCCTCACCCCTTCATGTCTCTTACCTCCACCATGAACTCCTCTCTTCTGTCAGCCTTCCTCTTCTCTTTCCCACACAGATTCTTTCCACCTCTCTCCCTCTTATGTTCCCTTTGCCTAAACCTAACCCCTCACCCCAGCTCCTTATCACAGCCGATGTCCTCTCTCCCAACCTGTGTCCTCATCTCCATTCTCTCAGCTCTTTTCCTCTTTTCATAGTCCATATCTCTTCTTTCAACCTTCTCAGCTTCTCTCCCAGCCCCTCTTACTCTCACAGCCTGCGTCTACTCCTCTTTATACCACAGCTCCACAATCAGCCCTTCTTCCCCTCATAGTTCCTCTTCTCTGCCAGACAAAATTCTCATTTCAGTTTCTCATCAGACCATCACAGCAGTATTCTCACTCTCAGCCAGTATCCCCTTTTACAACAACCATCCCATCTCCAAGCCAGCATTCCCTCTCCTCTTCTCCCCATTTCCTAGCAGTTGTCTTAGCTCTTACCTCCTTCATCACTTCTCTGCCCCTCTCTCAGTCCCCCCCTATCAAGAGCCCACCCCATCTCCATTGTACCTCATGTCAAGCCGAAGGCAAAAAGCTGCTGCACTCTGGTCCCTCTGCAGCCTATTGGTCAAACATCCCACAGGCGGCAGCCAATAGGTTGCAGGGGAGATGGGAGCAGTAGCAGGGAAACAGAAGCACTTTCTTCCTGACCTCTCCCTCAACCCTGCAGCATGGAGCTCTCAGCTGCTGATCCATACGCGAGCAGGAACCAATACTGGGGGAGCTTAAGCACCCACAGCACCCATACAGCTGGCACCTATGATCTCATGGGCTCAGGTTAATACGGGAAATTCACTTTTTTCAATACAGGTAGGCACATTAATCACCGACAGCTATCGCTGCAAAAGGAAAAAGCTTTATGGAAATTGGTTTAGCTAAACCTGGAGAAGGCAGCCAAGGCTAGGAGGGTGGAACAGCAGGGACAGAGTGTAAAAGGGGCAGCTCTTCATGGAAGAGGAAGAGTTAAAATAGTGAAATGCATAAGAGAGATGTCTATGCAGTTGGGCGTAGGAGAGCATGCAGGCAGCTGCACCCATGAATGTTTACATCCCAAGAACACCCTCTAGGGTATGCAGAAGGGAGAGGTAACTAACCATAGGTACTACAGTACTACCAGTAACTACAGTTTTTTTTGTTTGCCATGTTTTTGTCACTTTTATTAGCATAATGTTCTTGCATACTATTATGTATGTAATTGTATTGGTTTTATGTTTAGTGTGTTAGACTTGATTATGTACAGTATGTTTTTTATTCTGTATGCTGCTGTAAATTGGCTTATAAGCAAGTTTAAATAACTAAAATAAATACATGAGCTCAGTAGTCATAATGGAGTTGTAAAAGGAGTTGAGGAAAGGCCTTGATCCTCTGACAGGCAGTTCTTATGCCTGTCAGAGGATCTGAGTTCAAAGCGTTTTCTTGCTTTTTTGCTTTTTCAAACCATTGTAGCTGTAGTTGATGGAATGCAGCAATATTCTTTTCCACATGTTCTCAACAGATAAAATACACCATTGTAAGATAACCCAAAATGATCCTCACAGACATTGGGATGTATGAGGTTAGAGAGGGTGGGAATGTATAGTGTCCTCTGACACTTCCCAGTGGGAGGTTTCTTGTAAGGAGTTGTATTTTCACAAAACTCATGAACCCAGTTTGGCTCATATTCTCTTATCCAATCTTCCATCCTAAGACTAATAAGACTAAGGAAGATTTCTTGGGATTCAAGGAGGATCCTGAGATTAAGAGAATCAAAAGAGGTGGAGAGTAGTGAAAGGGGAGTTAGTCCAATGCTCATTGCATTTAACTGAAGATTTGCCTTAAATGTTAGATTTCTGGTTGGAGTCAGAATAAGGACTGCTGGACTGCCACCTCTGTTTTACCAGGTTTTGATGCAGCCATCCTCAGGACACAATCTAAAGGTCTTGAAATATGGCTTCTACACTTCCACACTGATTTTGGGCAAGAAATACATTTAAACATAGAACATAAGACATAATATAAGATATGCCATACTGGGTCAGAGCAAGAGTCCATCAAGCCCAGTATCTTGTCTCCAACAATGGCCAATTCAAGTCACAAGTATTTGGCAAGTACCCAAACATTAAACTGATCCCATGCTACTAATGCCGGCCACAAGCAGTGGCTATTCCCTGTTGATTAATAGCAGTTTATGGACTTCTCCTCCAGGAACTTATCCAAACCTTTCTTAAACCCAACGACACTAACTGCGTGAATCACATCCTCTGCCAATGAATTCCAGAGCTTAATTTTGAATTGAGTGAAAAAAAATTTTCTTAGATTTGTTTTACATTTGCTACTTGCTAACTTCATGTAGTGTCACTTAGTTCTTGTATTACCCAAAAGAGCAAATAACTGTTTCACATTTACCCATTCAAGTCCTTTCATGACTTTGTAGATCTCTATCCTATCCCCCCTCAGCCATCTCTTCGCTAAGCTGAACAGCCCTAACCTCTTTAACCTTTCCTCATTGCCTTTCCATGCCCTTTATCATTTTGGTCGCCCTTCTCTGTACTTTCTCCAGTGTAACTATCATTTTTGAGATGTGGCAACCAGAGGTGCGGTCTAACCATTGAGCGATACAGAGGCATTATGACATCCTCCGTTTTATTTGCCATTCCCTTCCTAATAAATTCAAACATTTTGTTTGCTTTTTTTGACTGCCACAGCAAGGAGCTGACAATTTCAATGTAATATCAACTGTGATGCCTAGATTTTTTTTCCTGGATGGTAACTCCTAGAATGGAACCTAACATCGTATAACTACAGCATGGGTTATCTTTCCCTATATGCATCACTTTGTACTTGTCCACGTTAAATTTCATCTGCCATATGGACACCCAATCTTCCAGTCTCACAAGGTCCTCCTGCAATTTATCACAATTCGGTTGTGATTTAACTACTCTGAATAATTTTGTGTTATCTGCAAATTTGATCATCTCACTTGTCATAAATTGTTCCAGATCATTTATAAATATATTAAAAAGCACAGGTAGTACAGATCCCTCAGGCATTCCACTGTTTACCTTTTTCCACTGTGAAAACAGACCGTTTATTCCTACTCTCTGTTTCCAATCCACAAAAGGACATCTCCTTCCATCCCATGACTTTTTAGTTTTCTTAGAAGCCTCTCATGAGGTATTTATCATATACCTTCTGAAAATCCAAATACACCCAAACCCTACAGGAGCTCTTTCACTACATGTCCATCAAGATCCAAGTTTCACTTAGTGCCCCCTCATATCTTCCTTCTAGCTACCAAAATGGTCCTTCCTCCACCCTATACATTCTTGGTTTTCCCTCCACCTCTCACATATTGGCATTGGCACCTCACAGATCAGTTCTGTGTGCTGCAGTAGAACCAGCAGCAGAGGGAGACCTTTATGGGCCAGAGGGAGAGTCAGGCCAGCTGCAGCAGTGGCCCTGTTTGGGCTGACAGCAGAGGTTATGCTGCTTGGACTAGACAAAAAAGTAGCTCCGAATAAGCTGGCAGAAAACAGTAGAAATCAGTGAAACAACCCATTTCCCGTGATTCCACAGGAAGACCCAGATTTGGTGACCATTATCATGGCAGAAAATTGTATGATACAGGCAGGAGTCTTAAACAGATAAATACAGGCAGATTGTGTTGCCATCTGACACGACATTTAGGGGCAGATTTTCAAAGGGGTATGCGTAAGATGCGTAAGATGCCTGCCTCTGGCAGGCGTAACTTTTAAAACAAAGGTAGGGGGGGTTTAGATAGGGCTGGGGGGATAGGTTAGGTAGGGGAAGGGAGGGGAAAGGAGGGGAAGGTGCGGGGGGGTGGAGGGAATGGAGGTAGACTGCGCGGCTCGGCACGCACAGGCTGCCGATTTTGGGCAGCCTTGTGCGCGCCGACCCCGGATTTTAAAGGATACGCACGGCTATGCGCTTTTCTATTAAAATCCGGCATACTTTTATAAAATCTACCCCATAGTGTAATAGTACAAATGGACTGGGGTCGACTTACCAACCAAGTTGCAACCAAAACGCAAACCAAGAATAGAAAATAAAACAGAATGAGGGCAAATTTCCCAACAGACCTCATAGTTGCAAACTATTGGAGGACTTTAACGTACGTTCATAACCTGCATTTTCAAAGGGAAACCACGCAGTTACTCTCACCTTGAAAACTGGTGTGTAGAACTTGCGTTAAAACTTCCCACATTCTTTGCACTTGCTCTTTTGCATGGGAGACTGAGAGGGGAAAAACAGCAGCATGTGTGCACTTTTAAATGTCAGAGACATGTACTCTTTTCTTCCCCGACTTAAACAAACCCATTGGAACATTGCTTTTTAATATGGGAAAAGGCGTGCACATGTTGACAACCCTGCACAAGCCTTTAGCTGCATTTGAGGAAGGCAGTTTTCAGCCAGGCCAGCTTACCTGGGTCAATCTCTCTTTACCTGGGTAAACAGCTTGGAAAACTGACCTCAATATGTATTTATTTATAGCAGAGTTGAGAAGGCTCTGTCACCTGGAGTGCCTTACAGCAGTAAAAAACTGCCAAAGGTGAGAGCAGTACAGATATTTTTTCAATCTAAAACTATGCGCAAAAAAGCCAAAGTTCAAACCTATCCATGATGATACAGTATTTGGGTGCTTAAGTGCATATGCAGAGATTAATGTTAGTATTTTATAAACTACACAGTGGGAGCTGTACAGTTTATAAAATACAGCGTAGTTCTACTTCGAAAGTAAGAATGTATGTGTGGATGCGGACTGCACACCGGTAGGGCCATAAAAGATTTATTTTTGTACCCTCTCTTTGGGGCTGGAACCTATGGCTAGCGTGAACACAGTCTCTCACTCCCAAGGCCGGGATCCTTTGTCAAGTGGGGGAGAAGTGCTAGGGGTGACTCTGTTGTTATTTCCTTGTCCCTGGGACAGGGGTATTTTTTCCTTCCGTGTCTGTGCTGTAAGTGCCAAATAATACTTTGGAGCCACCGGTTTAGTCTACAAAATTAAAGTCTTTACTGACAGAAAATTCAGATGAGATATGATACAAAACTTAGTCCTCAGCACCTCAAAATTCCTCCTTGCTTACAGTTTTTTGTCCTTCTTTCTTTGCGTGTGTCTCTCAAGGCCAGGGCAACATCCACCCTTCAGGGCTTGGCTAAGTGGAGTTCCCAGGAGGGCAGGGTATCCTTTAGTTGGGCTGAAAAAGATTCCTTCCAAATCTGGTAAAGATATGGCCTTTGCACAGAAAGTCCCCAAATCTCTCTTTCCCCAGGGTGAAGACTCCTGATGGGGGCCCTCAATGATCTCAAAAGGTTCTTTACTCACAGTCGATCTTCCGTATTCTCTTTATCTCAGACGAATCCCCCATGGGAGGGATCCACTCCGGAACAAGCAGGCTCTATTGTTCCTTCTAATGGGCAGGAGGAGGGGCAGACAGACACTTCCTCCCAGATCCTCTTAAAGCAATTTCTTCTTCCCCCAACTGAGGTAAACCCCAGAGGGTCCTGGCACCGGCTCCCCACCATTCCCCTGTCCTCACTGAGGTGGCAGGTCTTCCCAAGCCTGGGGCTCCCCGTGCCCTCTCCCCAAGCAGCGTCCAGGGGTCTCACCAGGCTTCTTACAAATAAAAAAAAGTCTCCTAAAGCCCCAAAATCAACCAGGGATGCAGACCCTGCCCACCAGGGAGTGGATAAGCAGGACAGATCCCCGACCTGTTTCACAGACTCCAAGCAGGGTGTGCTGGAGTCCTAAGAGAAAACCCAAAAAACCAACACAGGAAAAGTCTCCAAACACCTCCAACACTGCCCACAGGGCTCCCAGGAGAGAGCTGCTTATGAAACCTCCTGGAGGGAATGGCCATTCCAGCACCCTCAAAGGGAGGGGCTGTACAGAATGTGCCTCCCCTCACTCACTGACCTGAAACAGGAATGCCCAAGCTCATACTAGTAATGCGACCAGAGGGTCCATTACATGTGTTTTAGTATGTGTGAATATTTCCTACGCAAGAAAACACCTAGTTTCTTTAACCATTTTATAAATTCTTCTTCCCTCATTATTCCTGGAGGGAATTACAGGAGCTCTTTCCCCATGGCGGGCTTCCATAGAACCTAAGTAGCCAGAAATAAAACTGGGAACTGCAGTCTAAACAGAGCCAGGTTTATGATTACGCTGCCCACAGGCAAGGTCGGCCTGATAGAGAGTGTGTGTGTGTGTGTGTGTGTGTGTGTGGTGGGGGGGGGGGGCGGGGGGAGAGACTCAGCTTTTGGGCACCTTCAAAATTTAGTTCATTAGTCCTGGGCCTATGTTGCCTATGCCTGAACCTGGCCTTGAGACGAAACACAACAGTTTAACCAATGGCAAAAGCAAGGTGTTGTTGGGGGGAGGGGGGATAAATTAGGAAAAATGTTTTGTGCAACGCTGACCTCTTACCACTAGATGCCACTGCTGCCTAACACCTTGTATACTGCAGCGTACTGATTATGACCTTACTCTTTTCAGGTGGCTTTCTCCCATTTTCGATTACCATCATGGACTATAAGAACTCGGGAGCGCCTGTTCAGATCTAGTTCCTTGTCATTCTTTCACAGGATCCAAATTTATGCTTATATTAAAGGAAGAGGAATAATTTCGCTCACATTCAGTGACATGACGGCTTAAAAATAAAAATGTTCAACACTTAACTCTGCCTCGTCTGCCATGATACAAGAACAATTGTTTTTATAACACCTTTTCTCTACTACAGCTGTGAAAAGCACCTTTCGCACAAATGCATCGCAAAAATAGTGTGCAGGCACAGTAAACCCACACTTGAACAGAAAGCACAGAACAGGAACAAATTCACATTGCAGGCAGGAGGAGAAAGGTAGTTTTGAGAAAGGAGAGGAAGAGAGTTGGTGAGGCGAGAAAACACAAATAAATTATACCGTATGGTGGTGCAGCCATGGAGAAAGATCTGTCACCATCTGCCACTAGGTTATGTGATGAAACAAAGAAAAGAGAGGAATTAGAAGAGCAGAGGGAATGGAGGAGGACTGAGAACAGACATAAGTTTAGAGGTGTAAGAGGGAAGAATTTCATGAACGATGTTCAAAGAAGGGAGTCTTCATTTATCAAAGGCTAATCCCATAGGCACTGCATAAGCAATAAATCTGGCCCAATGAAGGCACATTTGTTGTACAACGAAAGAGAAATAAAAGCAGTGGAAAGCCACAAAGGACCAGAGAGACATGCTCCTGCTTTTTTTTTTTTTTTTTTATTGGGTGAAGAAGGAAGCTACAATATTTTGAGTAGACTCAGGACAAATTGCAATAATCAAACGTGAAGGAAAAAAAACTGATAAATGTATACGCGATCAAAGATATATTTACATGTACTGAAGAAGTGAGACACAAAAGATCATTCTAGGCAATGATCCCTATAAACTGTGTGGGGGATGCGTAGCCAAACAAATCGATAATCCCACACAGGGTGACTGTTTCCTCCAAGCAGTTTGGATCTTGGCTACCTTCCAGTTCCATTTCCTGGTTGCGGGCAGCCAGTCAGTGACATCTACTGCCCATCTGCTTCCTGCAGCCAGTCAGCTGAGCTTAAGTGAAGCCCTCCCACCAGCCTTGCTAGGGGGAGGGGGAGGGTATCCCGGAGTCAGAGCCAAACATTTCCCTCCTGGCCTTCTTACACTGCTTCTTCTGGACCGCAGCAAATTAACTTAGCCTGAGTGACTCCTCCGACCCACCTTCTGCAGCGCTGCTGTGGAATGGATTGGGAGACAGAGGGGAATTTTACCAGCTTCTTGCTGGTGCCCGTGGCCAATACATTCTGTATGGTGGCCTGTGTGCTAAGAAGCAAGGGGAATATATGCATGAGGCAGATGCTGGTGAAAGAGTGGAAAAACAGGCCGGAGCAGATGCTGGGGAAAGGGAAGGCAAAGAAGCAAGGGGGTAGAGGCTAGGAAAGGGAGGATAAAGCAGCAGGGGTAGATGCAGTGGGAAGAGGAGGAGAGAGGCAGGGGCAGACATTGGGGAAGGGGGGAAAGGGGAGAGCAGATGCTAAGGAAAGGGAGAAGAGGCAGGGACAAATGCTAGGGAAATGGGAAGAAAGGCAGAAGGCAGATTTTGCTGCAACCCCTTTTTGGTGGATGAGTACTGTTCCAAGGGTGCCCAAAAATATTTGCGTCTGTGGCTGTCCTCAATATCAATCTCTCCCCTCTCACTTGCCCCCAAGGTGTGGGTTCTTTTTATGGGAGTGAAGACAGACCTTCTTGGCCCAGGCGGTGATGTGAATTCCTCCTAATGTGTGTGTGTGAGAGTGTGTGTGTATCTTTGGGAAATAGGCTGGACACAGATGTGGGTGTTCAAAATCAATTTTACGGAGTGATTCTTCAAAGTGAAATCCAAAATGTGAGATTTACAGCTGTCTTCTTTTTCGCTGCTCTCTTTGGGTATGCGTCCTGTCTCAGTTCCTGGGAGTTGGCATATCACTCCTCTATTGAGTGCATAAGTTGTCCTAGTGGGCCAGGGAAATCCTACTGTTGGGGGATCCCCTAAATCCTTGAAAAATCCTACCTGAGTTCAAATGTTCGATCTCTTTCACCCAGCCTGTGTCCTGCTCCTTTGGGGTGGAGATCCAGTTGTGGATCTCCAGATCTTGCTTCTTCTTCTCAAACTTCTTATGGATGTGACTTCTCTGAAGGAAAAGTCTGATGTGAGTAGGAAGCCAGCTATAATAGCCCAACTTCCCTGTGAGGAGGGGTGGATAAACAAACCTCACAACCAAAAGTAGAGAAAACACATAAATCCCCAAACGTTCACTCTGGGGAGATGCTATCACTGATCTTGCTCCTTCTCTGGACTAGAAGGATAGCTCACAGGTCTTCAGATCCCTGACCTCTGCATCCAGGGGTCTTTCCTTTACCAAAGGTTAGAAGGCTTCACACCAGTCAGAATCATTAAAACAGCCAAAAATCTTCCTCTCTTCCAAAGGGAGGCAGATCCTGACAGGTAGGCAGTGCACTGTTGTGAATTTCCTCTATAAGCAAAAACACCAAGTCAGAGAATTAGGCCCGACATCAACAGGGCAATCAAAAATAGCTCTTCTCTCCCCAAAATTCACTCAAACTGACCACACCTAGGCTACTCCTAGCCCCTCCCAAGTGAACTAAAGACTATCAATTGCAGGCAACCTCAGGGGGAGGTACTGCATAAGAATGGTGTCTCCTAAGTTATATAATCCTCAGGGCAGGAATCTAGAGTCATCCTGTGGCCTACCAGGGGGTTGCCACATTGGGAAGGTGGAAGAGGCAGGAAAGAAGGATAAAAGAGGCAGGAGGCAGATACTGACAAGAGGGGAAGAAGCAGAGGGCAAATGCTGGGGAAGGAGGGAGAAAAGAGACAGCAGGCAGATGCTTTTGAAAGGAGAAAAGGCAGTAGGTAGATGGGAAAGAGAGGAACAAGAATAGAGGGCTGGTGGAAGCACAGGTTAAGAAACAAGATCCGATGCATGAGAATACATTATACCTGCAGGTTAAGTTCAAGTTTGTAATGCACATTCGCAAACACATAGAAACATAGAAATGATGGCAGAAGAAGATCAATAGGCCCATCCAGTCTGCCCAGCAAGCTTTCACACTTATTTTCTCATACTTATCTGTTACTCTGACCGCTGAGTTCAGGGCCCTTATTGGTAGCGTATTGATTCTAATTACCTTCCACTCCCGCCATTGATGCAGAGAGCAGTGTTGGAACTGTATCAAAGTGAAGTATAAGGCTTAATGTTTGAGGGTAGTATTCCGTCGTATCGAGCAAGTTACCCTGATGTTTGTATACTCATACTGCTCAGATCAATGCCTTGTTAGATGTTGGCTGGATGTAAATCCTATTTCTTCATCCCCCCTCCATCCTTGAAGAGTGAGCAGCACTGTATATGCATTCAAAGTGAAGTAGGCTTAATTTGTTAGGGGTAGTAACCGCCGCATAAGCAAGCTACTCCCACGCTTGTTTGTTTACCCAGTCTGTGCAATTCAGTCCTTGTTGGTTGTTCTCTGAATATAAATCCTCTTATCTTCATTCCCCCCTGCCGTTGAAGCAGAGATAACGTTGAAGCAGAGATTTATGCTGGATAAGCATTGAAAGTAAAATATCAGGCTTAATTGGTTTGGGGTAATAACCTCCGCAACAAACAAGCTATTCCCACGCTTATTTGTTTACCCAGACTGTGCTACCTTGATGGTTGTTGCCTGAATGCAAATCCTCTTTTCCACATTTCCTCTTGCCATTTAAGCATAGAGCAATGTTGGAGTCACATTAACCGTGTGAACGTTTATTGAATAAAGATATTAATCACCAGGTAGTAGCCGTCATTCCCGCAAGCCACCCCCATACCGCTTCTCTTCATTCCCATCCTTCAGGCTTTATGGATCCACAGTATTTATCCCACTCCACAGTAATACTCCCTCTCCCTGGATAAGCTCCATCTTACATATTTATAAATCCTATCAGTCCTTACGATCTGTTCACCAGGGTCAATTAGAGGTAGCCTCATCATGACTGGCTCATCTTGTGGAGACACAAAATCAGGCTTTCTCAGTTGCTGGGCCACTGCTGTGAAATTCCTTGCCTGAACATTTACACGTGATAAGTACTCAGGCTTTTAAATAAGCATTAAAAACTTCTTTTTTCAGAAATGCTTTTGACTTGGCAGCCTGAACCAAACAGGATGGAAAAATCCTTCTTTTTCTCCTTTTTCTTTTTATTTATTTTATTTATTTATTTAAAATTTTTATATACCGGCATTCATGTTGCAAACACATCATGCCGGTTTACATATAACAGGGGTGTACAGTGAACAATTCAATAACCTATTTGTGTAGAAGGAAGCAGTTACAAATAACAAGGTAAAAGAACTGGGAGGAGAGAAGAAAAGGGAGAGAATAACATTAGGTATAGGTATTTACATTAGTAATAACATTTTTACATGTGGAAGTGGTAGAATCTGGCTGAATAGAATTAATCGGTGTCCGGGAAAGCTTTTTTAAACAGCCAGGTCTTAAGTCTCTTCCTGAAGGTTGGGAGGCTGGGCTCCTGTCTAAGGTCCGGTGGGATGGAGTTCCATAGAAGGGGGCCGGCTGTTGAAAAGGCCCGATCTCTCAAGGTAATGTGTTTGGTAGATCTGGCTGGGGGCACTTGAAGAGATCCTCTGAGTGTGTCTCTTGTTGGTCTGGCGGAGTTATAAATTTGGAATGGGAATTGTAAGTCGAGTGGGGTGTGTTGATGGATGGTTTTGTATATTATGGAAAGAGATTTGTAGAGGATTCTAAAGTGAACAGGCAACCAGTGGAGATCTTTTAGGATTGGAGATATATGGTCCCTCCTCCTGGAGTTTGTCAGTAGTCTTGCCGCAGCGTTTTGTAACATCTGGAGGGGTCTAGTATAGGAGGAAGGTAGGCCCAGTAGGATAGAGTTACAGTAATCGATCTTAGAAAAAATGATAGCTTGTAGAATGGTTCTGAAGTCCTGAGTGTGGAAGAGTGGTCTAATTCTTTTCAGAACTTGGAGTTTGTGGAAACAGTCCTTGGTGGTTCTGTTGATGTAAGCTTTAAGGTTCATCCGGTTATCAATTAATACTCCTAGATCTCTCACCTGTGAAGTAGTTGGGATAGTTGGAGGATTAGAGATGGCATTGTTATCTGGGGAGATGAGAAGCAGTTCTGTTTTAGAGGAGTTTAAAACTAGGTTTAGGTTAGCCAGGAGATGTTTAATTTCGAAGAGACAGTTTTCCCAGTGAACCAATGTTTTTGTGTAAGATTCTTTAATGGGTATCACGATCTGGATGTCGTCGGCGTAGAGAAAATGTTTGAGGTTAAGGTTGGAGAGGAGTTGGCAGATAGGTAAAAGATAAATGTTAAAGAGTGTAGGTGACAGTGAGGAGCCCTGAGGGACTCCTATGGATGCGTCCATTCGTGAAGATTCTTTGTTCTGTATCTTAACCTTGAAGCCTCTGTTGGAGAGAAAAGATTTAAACCATGAGAGAGCGGTGCCTGAGATACCTATAGAAGCCAGAATGGAAGTGAGAATGGAATGATTGACCGTATCAAAGGCGGCTGATAGGTCCAGTAGAATTAAGAGGAAGGATTGGCCTTTGTCAAGGCCCATTAATATGAAGTCAGACATGGAGATGAGGAGGGATTCTGTGTTCAGTGATTTGCGAAATCCGTATTGTGATTGGAATAGGATTTTGTTTTCTTCTATGTATTCGGAGAGTTGAGTATTGACAACTTTTTCTAGAATCTTGGCTATGAATGGGAGATTGGCGATAGGACGGAAGTTGTTGGGGTCTTTAGGATCCAAGTTGGGTTTCTTGAGTAGAGGTTTGATGGAGGCCAATTTGAGGTCGTCAGGATATAGTCCTTGGGAGAGTGAGCAGTTTATGATGTCCGACAATGTTTTAGCGATGGAGTCAGGGATGGCCAGGAGCAGTTTGGTGCGGATAGTATCCAAAGGGTGGGAGGAAGGTTTCATTCTTCTTATAAGAGTTTGTATCTCTAAGATAGAGATGGGTTCAAGTGTTTCCAGACCATTGTTGTTGGGGGATGATTGTTGAAGAGACTGGTAAAGAGCAGGGTCGGTGGGATTAGAAGGCAGATGAGTTAGAAGGCTGTTGACTTTGTTGTGAAAATGAAGAGCAAGTTCTTCAGCTTTGGGTTGTGCTAGGTCGTTGGGAATCTCCTGTGGGATGATTTGGGTGAGATTGGAGACATAGGCAAAGAGGGCTTTTGCGTCGAAGATTAAGTGGTGAATCTTGGATGCATAGTAGTCCCTTTTGGATTTAGAGGTAGTTGACTTGTATTGATGGAGGGTGGCTTTGTAGATGGATCGTGTATTGGTGCTTGGGGATTTGCGCCAGTCGCTCTCTTTCTGTCTTAGATTTTGTTTTAGCTTTCTTAGTTCTTCCGTGAACCATGGTTGTCTTTTGGAGGCGTTTGGGAGTGATTTTTTGGTTGCTAGCGGACATAGCTTGTCGGCTATGGAATCTGTGATGGCTTTCCAAGAGCGGAGAGCTGTGTTCGGGTTTGAGAGATCAATGGATGGAAGTTGAGAGGCTAGGTGTGAGCTGAGGTCTTCTGTAGAGCAGGATCTTCTGTATGGGAAGGATGGTGAGGGCCCTTTGGAGGTGGAGGGTTTATTCAATGAGAATGCGGTTGAGATAAGTGAGTGATCAGACCAAGGGACCTTCTTGCTTTTGAGGCGTGAAGAATGTTTGATGCCTGGGTTAATAAAGATAAGATCCAGCGTGTGGCCTGCTTTGTGTGTGGGTTTGGTAACTAATTGATTGAAACCCAGGGCTGAGAGGGCTGAGAGAAAGGATTCACAGCTGGATGATGGGGTAGGGTTGTCCACATGCAGATTAAAATCTCCTAGGATAATTGCTGGAGCGTCCAGTTTGATGAGGGTTGTGATTTCCTCTACTAAGGGGGAGGGGTCTGTCTCAAGGAGGCCCGGAGGGGCGTAGACGAGTAGGATTTGTAGTTGTTCCGAGGTGAAGAGACCCATTTCTAGCTTAGAGTCTGAGTTGTATGGGTGCTGGATGAACCCGAGGTCTTTTTTTGATGCAAATAGGAGTCCTCCTCCTCTTTTTTTCAGTCGGGGGATGGAGAAGATGTCGTAGTTTGATGTGGGGAGTTGGTTTATAATTGCTGTGTCCGTGGGTTTGAGCCATGTTTCTGTTATAGCACATATATCTGGTTTGGTATCAAGGAGATAGTCGTTGAGGATTAGAGATTTCTTGGACAGAGATTGTGCATTGAATAGTGAAAGTGAGAATACAGTGAGGCCTAAGAGTTGGGTGATGGGTGTTATCAAAATTGGGGTGAATGATTTAAGGTTTCGGTGTAACGCCTGTCGTTTGTGTTGTAGTATGAATGATCTGTTAGGTTTTCCTATTGCTGACAGGCTGTGTTGTAAAATAGGTATTGGGAAGGTGGGGAACATTTTAGCGTGTAGCGCTTGTGTTGTAGTGGTGCTGCGTTTGTGCTGTTGATGGACCGGGGGGAGAAGGCAGTCTTTGTGAGTCTTTTGCTTTAATGTAGAGTGCTGAGAGGTAGTTGTTTTGCTGTTGCTTGAGTGTTGTTTGCTCAGGATGGTTGCTTGTTCAGGATGGTTGCTTGCTGAATGCTTGTAGTATGGTAGTTTGCTCAGGATGGTTGTTAGCTGACTGCTTGCAGGATGGTTGTTTGCTGAATGCTTGCAGGATGGTTGTTTGCTGAATGCTTGTAGTATGGTTGTTTTGCTCAGGATGGTTGTTAGCTGACTGCTTGCAGGATGGTTGCTTGCTGAATGCTTGTAGTATGGTTGTTTTGCTCAGGATGGTTGATAGCTGACTGCTTGCAGGGTGGTTGATTAGCTGAATGCTTGCAGGATGGTTGTTTGCTCAGGATGGTTGATAGCTGACTGCTTGCAGGGTGGTTGATTAGCTGAATGCTTGCAGGATGGTTGCTTGCTGAATGCTTGTAGTATGGTTGTTTTGCTCAGGATGGTTGATAGCTGACTGCTTGCTGCTTGCTGCTAACTGCACTTGTATACAGTGTTCTTCGGCTCTCCTTTTGGCATTGATGATTGATTGATAGCCTTTTTATTACTTTGGCAATCATGGCGGATCATAATTTGTATATATATGTTGGATTATTTTTGTTTTTTATCTATATTATATTGAACTCTGCTCGAACCTTGGAGGTAACAGGTAATAAATATTTAAAATAAATGCATAAATAAATGAATAAATAACATAAACGTGAAAGGATAGCAACAAAGAAACAAGATGGCAGAAAAAGACCATGCGGCCTATCTAGTCTGCCCATCCACACCAACTATTTAGCTTTATAATCCCTACCACTTCCTCAGACATCCTCTGTGTTTATTTCATGCTTTCTTGAATTCAGATGCTGTTCTTGTCTTCACCACCTCCACAGGAAGGCTGTTTCATGAATCCACTACTCTCTCTGTAAAGAAATACTTCCTTAGAAATTGCTCCTGAGGGTACCCTACCCTCTTTTTCCCATGACCCCTCATTCTAGAGTCTCCTTTCCTTTGAAAGAGGCCCCATCTCCTCTGCATGGAAACCTTTGAGGTATTTAAATGTCTCTATCATATCTCCCTTATCTCACCTTTCCTGTAAGGTTTACATGTTTAAATGTTTAAATCTATTAGAACGAAGACCACTGATCATTTTAGTAGCCACCCTCTGTATCGACTCCAACTGGTTTATATCCTTTTGAAGGTGCGGTCTCCAGAATTGTACACAGTATTCCAAACGAGGACTCACCAAGGACCTATTCAGGGGCAGTATTATCTCCCTTTTTCTGCTGATCATTCTTTCCCTGTGCATCCGAGGATCTTTCTGGCTTTTGTCATCACCGTCTTTACCTCTTTGTCCACCTTAAGATCATCAGATATAATCACCCCAGATCCTGCTCTTCTTTCAACCTTAGATGAATTTTGCCCCCTATATTATACCTCTCCCTTGGGTTTTTGGACCCTAAATGCATAACTCTGCATTTTTTTTAACACTTTAAATCTTAGCTGCCAGATCCTAGACCATTCCTTGAGCTTCGCCATATCCCTCCTTATGTTTTTCACACTTTCCTAATGGTCTACCCTGTTGCAAATTTTGGTATCATTAGCAAAAAGGCAAATCTTTCCTGACAACTCTTCCATAGTGTTGCTCACAAAAATGTTGAAAAGAAACAGTCCAAAGATTGATCCCAGCATCACACTAGTAATTCCCCCCTCCTCTGAGTGAACTCCAATTGCCACCAGCCTTTATCGCCTCCCATTCAATCAGTTTCTAACCCAGTTAGTCACTTTAGGGTCCACACCAGGGGCTTTCAATTTATTTATTCTCCTGTGCAGAACTGTATCAGAAATCCAAGTGCACTAGCACTCTCCTTGATTCAGCTCTCTGGTCACTGAGTCAAAGAAATTGTTCAGATTTGTCTGATAAGATCTACCTCTGTAAAACCAAGCTGCCTCAAATCTTGCAATCCATTGGAATCTAGGGATGTGCATTCATTTAAAACAAAACTGCAAAATTCGCCGTATAAGGCTAATTCATTTCATTGGGGGGGGGGCCTCAAAATGAATTGGGGGGTCCCCTGAATGAAATGCATTTTATTAGTTTGTTTTGTTTTAAACTAATGATACGGGCCTAGGTTTAGGATCTAAGACGGGGCCTCGCCTAGGGCATAAGCCGAGGCCCAAAACAGGGGCTGCGGTCTATGCCTGAGTGTGACACCGACGCCTCAGACTAGGCCCGAAGCTGGGGCCTCGCCTAGAGCATAGGCTGAGGTCCAAAGCAAGGGAAACTTCGTGGCCAGTAACGATGAGAGTTAGCTGCTGCACCTGTTTGCTTCAAGAGCTACTACTGCCATGATATCTGTACCCCAGTTACTATCGCGTGTGCTCTTTCCCTTGTTGTTTTCACCCCCTCCTCAGCCTCAAGGCATGCCACTTTCTCTATTTAGTTAGTTGTCATTCTTTCCTGATCTATTACAGTATGTGTTTACATTGAAATGGTATTTTAAACCCCATGTCCGGGTGTAGACTCTGCTGAACAAACCTTCAGTGACAGAGTATGCAAATAAGCAGGCAGGTGATGATAAGATTTGATGATAAAATGAGCAGTTTTATGAGGTTTGTAAGTAAATTAAAAAGTTGAAAGTCCTCATGGAAACCTAGGCAGATGGAAAATAGGACAAAGGAGAGAATGTGCACATTTCAAGGGGACTGGACTAAAATCTGCTGTTCTGTTGTCCTTCAGAGGGTTTCCTATATTAGTTACAGACATGTCTTGCCCAGATAAGCTGATGATCAAATTCTGCTAAGAATTATCCTCCGATTTGAAGTGATTGTAAAAATCGGTTAATCAAATTAAATAAATATTACCACTACCAGTAGCAATGCCTGCCTAATCTGTGCCACTATACTGCAGAATGTGAGACAGAAAGCAAAAGTCCAGGCTTATTCCGCCACACAAACCTGAACAAGCTATGTGACTCCATATTTACAGTTTTCTTAACTACACTTTTGCAACTCCTTTTTATGACTACTAAGGTATCTCAAGCATGTATAGAAATTTGCCATTAATTCAGGTTTTAACGCAGACTGCTTCCATTTTGTATTAATACTGCAATAAGCTGAAAGTCCATGAATTATCTACAGTACACAGGGCCTTTTGAATACAAATGGAGTAAGAGGCAAAGGGGGTTGGTTAAATGGACAACTTTGAAGGCATTAATTTGGGAACAGGCCTGAAGAATTTTGATTAACAAAGTCTTACTCCCCTCTTCTCTTCAGATTTTATGGTATGATCAAGCTATACACAATCTGTTCCTTCTTGTGAAATACTATGCAGCCTTCAGTGGTAAAAGGAATTTGGTTGGGAAGGGCATTCACTCAGTGATCTGTTACTTCATGGTTCTTGCTAGCAGCAGTTTCTTTTCTATGGAAACTATATATATATGGAGGAGGCCAATATTTATAGGCATTTAGCCGAATAGCTTATGTGTTATCTGGCTAAATGCTGACTTTTAAACATTTTGGGCAGATATCTGGCTACATTTTAGCACGATAAGTCATTATCCGGCTAAAATTTTAGCTGGATAAAAAAGAGGTATTCCAGAGGCAGAATAAATGTATTCAGCTAACTTAGCTAATATCAAACTATATTTAGCTAAGTTAGCCAGATAACTTTAAGACTGCCTCAGCACAGTCTTCAAGTTATCATAAGAACATGACATACTGGGTCAGACCAAGTGTCCATCAAGCCCAGCATCCTGTTTCCAACAGTGGCCAATCCAGGCCATAAGAACCTGGCAAGTACCCAAAAATTAAGTCTATTCCATGTTACCATTGCTAGTAATAGCAGTGGCTATTTTCTAAGTCAACTTAATTAATAGCAGGTAATGGACTTCTCCTCCAAGAACTTATCCAATAGGGATGTGAATCGTGTGCCCGATCGTCTTAACGATTGGGTTCGGCTGGAGGGAGAAAAAAATCTGATCGGTGGAGATATGAATCGGAATCGGTTCTGATTCACATCGTTAATTTTTTTTAGTGAGGCCCAACCCTTTAAAATTGACTCCTTACCTTCCCCCACCCTCCCAAACCCCCCCAAAACTTTTTACGAGTACCTGGTGGTACAGTGGGTGCGCGGGGACCGATCTCCCGCTCTCGGGCCATCAGCGCCATTTTGGCTGCAACTCAAAAATGGCGCCAATGGCCCGATAAAAAAAAAAAAACCCACCCAACCCTTTAAAAATGACCCCTTAGCTTCCCCCACCCTCCCGATCCCCCCAAAACATTTTAAAATTACCTGGTGGTCCAGTGGTGGTCCCGGGAGCGATCTCCCGTTCTCAGGCCGCTGGCTGCCACTCATAAAGATGGCGCCGATGGCCCTTTGCCCTTACTATGTGACAGGGTATCCGTGCCATTGGCTGGCCCCTGTCACATGGTAGGAGCACTGGCTGGCCGGCGCTATTTTTGAGTGGCAGCCAAAATGGCGCCGATGGCCCGAGAGCGGGAGATCGATCCCCGCGCCCCCACTGGACCACCAGGTACTCGTAAAAAGTTTTGGGGGGGTTCGGGAGGGTGGGGAAGGTAAGGGATTAGTTTTATAGGGTTGGGGTGGGTTTAGGGGTTGTTTTGGTGTGCCGGTTTTCCCGCCCTCCCCCCAAATAACTCCCATTAGTTGACGCTAACGGGAGTAACGATTTTTCACAATAAATCGGGAAAATTTCTATTGTATCGCGCACTCTAACGATTTTTGACGATTTAAAAAAATATCGGACAATTTTTTTAAATCGTCAAAAAACGATTCACATCCCTATTATCCAATCCTTTTTGAAACACAGCTATACTAACTGCACTAACCACATCCTCTGGCAACAAATTCCAGAGTTTAATTGTGCGTTGAATGAAAAAGAACTTTCTCTGATTAGTTTTAAATGTGCCACATGCTAACTTCATGGAGTGCCCCCAGGTTTTCTATTATCCGAAAGCGTAAATAACCGATTCACATCTACCTGTTCTAGACCTCTCATGATTTTAAACACCTCTATCATATCCCCCCTCAGCCGTCTCTTCTCCATGCTGAAAAGGCCTAACCTCTTTAGTCTTTCCTCATAGGGGAGCTGTTCCATTCCCCTTATCATTTTGGTAGCCCTTCTCTGTACCTTCTCCATTGCAATTATATCTGTTTTGAGATGCGATGACCAGAATTGTACACAGTATTCAAGGTGCGGTCTCACCATGGCGCAATACAGAGGCATTATGACATTTTCTGTTTTATTCACCATTCCCTTTCTAATAATTCCCAACATTCTGTTTGCTTTTTTGACTGCCACAGCACACTGAACCAACGATTTCAATGTGTTATCCACTATGATGCCTAGATCTCTTTCTTGGGTAGTAGCACCTAATATGGAACCTAACATTGTGTAACTATGGCATGGCTTATTTTTCCCTATATGCATCACCTTGCACTTATCCACATTAAATTTCATCTGCTATTTTGATACCCAATTTTCCAGTCTCACAAGGTCTTACCGCAATTTATCACAATCTGCTTGTGATTTAACTACTATGAACAATTTTGTATCATCTGCAAATTTGATTACCTCACTTGTCGTATTTCTTTCAGATCATTTATAAATATATTGAAAAGTAAGGGTCCTAATACAGATCCCTGAGGCACTCCACTGTCCACTCCCTTCCACTGAGAAAATTGTCCATTTAATCCTACTCTCTGTTTCTTGTCTTTTAGCCAGTTTGTAATCCACGAAAGGAAATCGCCACCTATCCCATGACTTTTTACTTTTTCTAGAAGCCTCTCATGAGGAACTTTGTCAAATGCCTTCTGAAAATCCAAGTACACTACATCTACCGGTTCACCTTTATCCACATGTTTATTAACTCCTTCAAAAAAGTGAAGCAGATTTGTGAGGCAAGACTTGTCTTGGGTAAAGCCATGCTGACTTTGTTCCATTAAACCATGTCTTTCTATATGTTCTGTGATTTTGATATTTAGAACACTTTCCACTATTTTTCCTGGCACTGAAGTCAGGCTAACCGGTCTGTAGTTTCCCGGATCGTCCCTGGAGCCCTTTTTAAATATTGGGGTTACATTAGCTGTCCTCCAGTCTTCAGGTACAATAGATGATTTTAATGATAGGTTACAAATTGTTACTAATAGGTCTGAAATTTCATTTTTTAGTTCCTTCAGAACTCTGGGGTGTATACCATCCGGTCCAGGGGATTTACTACTCTTCAGTTTGTCAATCAGGTCTACCACATCTTCTAGGTTCACCTTGATTTGGTTCAGTCCATCTGAATCATTACCCATGAAAACCTTCTCCAGTATGGGTACCTCCCCAACATCCTCTTCAGTAAACAAAGAAACTATTTAATCTTTCCGCGATGGCCTTATCTTCTCTAAGTGCCCCTTTAACCCCTCGATCATCTAACGGTCCAACTGACTCCCTCACAGGCTTTCTGCTTCGGATATATTTTAAAAAGCTTTTATTGTGAGTTTTTGCCTCTACGGCCAACTTCTTTTCAAATTCTCTCTTAGCCTGTCTTATCAATGTTTTACATTTAACTTGCCAAAGTTTATGTATTATCCTATTTTCTTCTGTTGGATCCTTCTTCCAATTTTTGAATGAAGATCTTTTGGATAAAATAGCTTCTTTCACCTCCCCTTTTAACCATGCCGGTAATCATTTTGCCTTCTTTCCACCTTTCTTAATGTGTGGAATACATCTGGACTGTGCTTCTAGGATGGTATTTTTTAACAATAACCATGCCTCTTGCACACTTTTTACTTTTGTAGCTGCTCCTTTCAGTTTTTCCTATTTTTCTCATTTTATCAAAGTTTCCCTTTTGAAAGTTTAGCACGAGAGCCGTGGATTTGCTTACTGTCCCCCTTCCAGTCATTAATTCAAATTAGATCACAGGCACCTCTCCCCCCCCCCCCCCCCCCCCAGCACATACACACACATGCAGGATATTACAGAACAGAATACCTGAGCACTAGGCACTTTTCACTAACATATAAACAGACAGAGAGAGAGAGATTATATAGGTAGTGAACCCACTGGGATTCTACCAGTAAAATTATACCACCAACTGTGTAGATAGAATTTTCCCTTATGGTATATAGCTTCAACATATAGGTTTCTGTAATGGTAATGTTCTGGTTTTAGGACACAGATACCATTTTATAGAGTGGATGTTTTAGTTGACCTTCAAAGTGCTTCTGGTTTGTTTTTGGTTTTTTTTTAATTTTGAGATTTTATTCCTTTTATTAGAAGGGAGTATCCTGGGACATTAAGGAGGAAAGGGTAACTTAGCTTCTCTTTTTGAGAAACTGATTTTACCTTTTTTTTGGACTTTGCTTTAGACAAAGTTTTGTCCAACCTTCCTTTAGCTTTTGTTGCTTTTGGAAGCCTGGATTTTTATTTTTGGTCTAGGACCTTAATTCTCCAGGGCCTAGAGAATGTAGTGACTGTTAGGAAGAAAGGAGTTTGTAATGACTCTCTCACTTAGAGAGGTTCAAGGACCCCCTCAGAGCTCAACATTCTCAAGCATTCCTGAGAAAAGGATGGATTGTGAGACAAGGAGGACTGGAGCACCTATCTGGTGTTAACCACCACAAATCATCAGGATATACTGGAAGAGGTCAGATAAGAAGCAGTCATCTGAATCAAGGTATAACAAGTAGGATGGTATTGTATGCCATCTAAATTTAGTGAAGAATCCTATTCCATTTTGGGACGGAGCTTCAAAACTGCCCCTGCAATTGGAAAGGGATGTGGAAACAGAAGAGTAACTTAAAACATTTAATAAAAAATCACAGATTTATTGGAACTGAATTATGTAATGGATTCCTTGGAAAAAAAAGTCTTTCATATTGTCAATCACTTCATTTTTGCATTAATCATCAGTAAGGTTATGTTGTGACCACATTCGTCATCCAGCATGATTATTAGGGATGTGCATTAATTTTAAATGTCAAAAACGTGATGAATAAGAGCAATTTGTTTCATTTGGGAGACCATAAAAAGAATTGAGGGCACTCAAATGAAACCAATCTTATTCATTGCATTTATTTAAAATGAATGCAATGGGCCAAGGCTGAGGCCTAGAAACAAGAACAGGGCTTCATTTAAAGTATAGGCCAAGGCCCGAAACAGGGGCCGCAGCCTACACCCGAATGTGACAAAAGTGCCTAGGCCTAAGCCTACACCTAGGCCTGAAACCAGGTTCCAGCACCTGGGCTTCTGCCTAGGCCAGAGCCCAGGCCCAGGCCTGACACCAGGGAGCCCAGGCCTAGCAGCACCATCAACGCTGTCCTCTTCTTTCTTCTTTCTTCTTTAAACTGATGCTCTATGCTGAGGTTGTGTCAGAGTTAATAAACTTTGGCTTATTCACCCCAGCAAATGGTGCCATTTTGATGTATGGCATTGTACGGCATTGCCATACATAAAATGTCACCGTCTACTGTAGTGAATGTGCTAAAGTTAATTAACTCTGGCACAACCTCAGCGTACAACATCAGTTTAAAGAAGAAAGAAGAGGACCACAACGATGGAGCTGCGAGGCCTGGGCTCTAGGCCTGGTCCTGACTTTAGTCCAATGCCCAGGTATCAGGCCTGGATCCAGGCTGAGGTCTCAGTGTCAGGATCCAGTTTTCAGGCCAGGTTCTGACCTAGGCCCAGATGCAGACATCAGGACCCAAACTTGGGGGCCAGACCCTGGAATCGGGCCTCAGTCCAGGCCGAAGCATCAGCCTTAGGTAAGCTGAGGCATTGGCATTGGCATTGGCCTTGTGTAGGCCGAGGTCGCAGCGACCCACCAGATTGAGTAAGTGGGGGCCAGGGGGGGATTCTAGCCCCAGCATTTTTCCAGATGGGAGAGATGGGTGGTGTGGAGAGGACGGAGGCCATGGGATGCCCCATTTTCTGTTTTTGGGTCATTTTTTGTTTGCTTGTTATTTTACATGTTTTATTTGTTTTTGTTTTTTTTACATGAATGAAATGAATCAAACATTCCTGAACTGAAATTCATTTGGAAAATGCCTCCCAAAATCAGACTGAAATTTTTTATCCGTGTTCATCCCTAACTTTTATACAATGCTCAGGAACTTGGGGATCAGTCTTCCCCCACTCCTAACTGTTACACATACAGCCACCCCTTACCCCACAGAGCTGGCAGGCCATAAAGGTTTGCACTCCCTGCAGGTTCTGGATCACCACTCTGATGCTGCAGTCCCCCTTTCTTTCCTCAGAAAATTAGACTTAAAACTGACATAGATTTATTTCAGGAGATTGATTTGAAAAAGTAAAAACGTTAGACTGAAAGTCATACAATATCTGTAGATTTTTTTTCTAGCCTGGCAAGATTACAAGGAGATGTAATTCTTTTTTCAAAAAGATCCCCATTTATTCTGGATTTGTGGATAGTTGGTAAAGAAAAGAGATACCACCTGCTGAAAAGAAAACTTGAAGGCAAATTCATTCTGAGGGCAATTCTCTTATGCATTTACTCAGCTAAATAGGTCTTTAAGTGAACAAAATGCGCTGAATGAAAACTGCACACACACACACACACACACACACACACACCCCAGAATGCAGCACATTCCATATCATGCGTCCTTTTAACCAAAGATAAAAGAAGCATGCCAGTGGACATGTTTGACGTGAGGAAGGAAAACCAGGGTGCTCACTTTCAATTTACAAAAGCATTTGCTCTACTTTGTCTATTGCTTGCACAAATAGCAGATGCAAATTACATGGACACTTTTTAGCACGTGCATGTTACACTTGCTAGTTTTCAAAGAGAAATACCATAGGTAGTATCTCTTTGAAATCTTGCATGAAGTACATACATCAAAACAGCCAGCATCGTTTATGAAAAGGTTTATTTATTTATTTATTTGCTTATAGAGTTTTATATACCATCGTTCAGTTTCTCCATCACAACGGTTTACAAAGTTATGATGTTTAACAATGTTTCAAAAAATGGTTCATATGGTAGTTAACAAAGTAGATATCATTTATGAACTAGGTTTGTAGATTAATCAAAACATATTACAGAATTGAGTAATAATCATAAGTTTCTTGGTTCCATCTGTTTTCCTGGTGTTAAAGGAAGGGAGCAGAGTTTTGAATCAGTGGGTGAGTTGGTAGGCTTTGGTAAACAACCATGTTTTTAGTTCTTTTTTGAAAGTTTTTAAGTTTTCTTGTATTCTGAGATCTATTGGGAGGGTGTTCCAGAGTTTGGGGCTTCCAAGTGAAATTGTTCTCTTTTGTGTTGAGGTGAGTTGTTTGGATCATGAGGGAGGGATCATTAATAGTCCTTGTTTGCTGATCTGAGTTTTCTGTTTGGCACGTGCAATTTTATGGATGAAGAAAGCCAGTTTGAATGTTTTTCATATATTATTTTATGTAGTATGGATAGAATTTTGTTTTCAATCCTAAATTTAATTGGGAGCCAATGTAGGGAAATAAGTGTGGGAGTGATGTGGTCATGTTTTCTAGGTCCAGTGAGTATTCTTGCAGTTGCACTTTGCAAGATTTGTAGTGGGCGGATTGTATTAAGAGGTAAGTTGAAGAATAGGGAATTACGGTAGTCCAGGTTGGAGAAAATGAGTAGTTGAAGGACTGATCTGAAGTCCTTGGGGGTGAGGAAAGGTTTTAATTGACGTAATGTTAGGAGTTTGTGATAACCATTTTTTATTTTAGCTGTGATGTGATTTTTGAAGGAGAGTTCTTTGTCAATTATGACTCCAAGGTTGAGTACATGAATGACTGGAGAGATAGCCACTTTTTGGTTTATTAAATTGAGTGGAGGTGGTTGAGGAAAGTTGTTCTTTCTATCCAGAATGATAATTTCAGTCTTATCAAGGTTTAGTATGAGTTTTAAGTTGGATAGTAGTTGCTTTATTTTGTTTAGGTAGGTGGTTATTTTTTTGTGGGTTTCTTCCAATGAGTTTATTATTGGGATTAATATTTGAATGTCATCTGCGTATATGAAGTGGGTCAGGTTAAGGTTTGAAAGGAGGTGGCAGATTGGAAGGAGATAAATACTGAAGAGAGTTGCTGATAGCGTGGATCCTTGGGGGACTCCGGTGCCAAGGTTTATTTATTTATTTATTTATTTAACATTTTTCTATACCGACCTTCAAGGTTAAAATACCATATCAGGTCGGTTTACATCGAACAGGGGTAGATCAGTGTAACATAACATAACAAAGGAACAACTTTTTATAATTAGTGGAGGTAAAGCAGAAAAGTAAGAAAGTTACATAATAACAAGGACCATGAACTAGGAAGCTGAATTCAGCTGGAAAAAGAGAAACCTTAAGAATGTATTAAATTAAAATACTAGGAGACTAGTAACTGATGAGAATATTGAAGGGGCGAAGTTCCAAATTCAATGCTGAGTAGTTGAGTAGTTTATGTTATTTGAAAGGGTGTCGTTGATCCATACTTGGTATGTTCTTTGTGATTGATATGATGTGAACCATTGTAGAGTTTTTTCTTTTGCGCCAATTTCAGATAGTCGTTCAATCATAATAGAGTGGTTTATTGTATTGAAGGCTGCTGATAGGTCGAGTAGTACTAGAAGGTAACTGTGGACATTTTCAAAACCTTTGAGTATAGTGTCATTCAAAGATAGTAATAATGTTTCTGTGTTTACTTGTTTTCTGAAGCCAAATTGTGTGGGATGTAGGGTGTTGTTTTCTTCAAGGTAGTCGCTGAGACGAGAGTGTACAATTTTCTCAATGATTTTGGCAATGAAGGGTAGGTTTGAAATGGGTTGGTAATTCAGTGGATTTTCTGGATCAAGGTTGTTCTTTTTTAGAATGGGTTTAATAATTGCCGATTTTAGGCATTCTGGGCAGTTTCCTTCAGAGAGGGATAGGTTTACGATGTCAGTTAAAATTTTAGTTATTGAAGGTTCAAGATTTTTAATCTTTGTTGTGGGAATGGAGTCAAGAGGGTGTTTAGCTGGGTTCATTTTTTTTTATAATTGTTTGGATTTCCAGTGATGATGCAGTTTCAAAGTTGGGCCAGCTTAAAGTATGAGAGTTTTGTATTTTCAGGTCTTGCGAGTTGCTGTTGCGGTTGTTATTTATGAGGTTTTTTATTTTTTCCTTAAATAATTCTGCAAATTCGTTACTTGTGATCTTGGATGTTGAAGATAACTGGTCAACATTGAATGATTTGGTTAGGGTTTTTACTATAGTGAAGAGCATCTTTGGGCTATGTTGGTATTTGTTTATTTTATTTGAGTAGAAGTCTTTTTTTTGTTTTGTGGATGAGTTTTTTGTATTCTGCTAATTGTGCTCTGTATGCATTAAGTAGAGTGGATGATTTATTGTTGTTCCTCCAGGTTTTCTCTTTTTTTCTGAGTTCACGTTTGGCTGATCTGATGTTTTCATTGAACCATTGGTTCTGATGTTTTGGGTTTTTTATTGTTTTCTTTATCAAGGGGATTATCTTATCTGCTATTGTTTTAGTGATGGAGATCCAGGAAGAAGTTGTGTTCTCTGCATTTGATAGGTCTAAGTTACTTAGTTCTGTTTGTAATTATTCTTGAAGTGTTTCAATGTGAAATGGTGGTCTGTAGGTGAAGGATTTAGGTGGTTTTATTACTTTAGTAAATTTATGGTTTGAGTATAAATTTGCGTGGATTAGAGAGTGGTCGAACCAGGGTATCTTGGTGATCTTTGTTCATGTCTAAAATGTAGCCTAAAAAAGGTGGGATGTTCATTCCTAAAATGTAGCCTAAAGAAAGGTGGGATGTTCATGCCTAAAATGTAGCCTAGGCTGACTGCTAGAATACTATATTTTGCCCATGTTTAGCCAATCGTGAATCCGATATTCAAAAGCCATTTAGATGGATAACTGAAAAGCTATCCATCTAAATGGCAAAGCTGCGATATTTGAAGCCTTATGTGGCTAAATTCTAGCCACATAATGAGTTAACTGCATAATTCGGGAGTGAGCTAGAGACATTTGGGCGGGACAGAGTTAGCTGCATTAAGTAAGTATGAGACTAGCTCTGATATTCGGTGTTAGCAGCTTAATCTATGCAGCTAACACTGGTTGTGCCTTAGAGCTGTCCTAAAGTTATCCAGAAAGATAGCCAGGTATATTCAGTGACTTGGCGGTGCTGCTGAATATCCAGGTTAGGTTAGTTGGATAAGTATATCCGGCTAACCTAACTAACTGCTTTGAGGCTGAATATGGAACCCCTTGTTTCAGGCAAGTTAACAGTAAGTATTATAGGTAATGATTTTTTAAAATGGATTTTTATAAGGCCTAAATAGATCCAGTGTTACCTCTCATTTTGGACTGCAAAAGTGAAAAAGTATGGTCTTATGAAATGAGTGTTGAGCAGGTTGTTCTGGTTGGTGTGAGTAGTGATGTCGTTTCCCCAATAGCAGAAGTTCCTCCTTATTCTCTCTTGTGCATAATTTGTTCTGTAGGATTGCTTTTATTTTTTTGTTGCTTTTTCCAATCTAAATCTTCCTTGTGCTGATAATTCTGTCTTGGAATATTGCTAGGTTCCTGTCTTAAAATCCAATGGGCTCTTGGATAATTGATGAAAACATACTGGAAGATCCTTTAATCGTGGAAAAATTTTATTTGGAGCTTTTTAACATTATTGTTAATGGCAATTGTAAGGTTTCACAAATTGTGTCATGGGAATTTTCTTAAATGAGGAAACTAATTTGCATAACTTGAAAGTATTTTTTAAACTTAAATTACTGCAGGGTATAACCTGGCAAAACAATAAAGTAAAACACTACAATCAAATCATAACAAATGTGTTTTCAGGAAGGTAACACATTAGCAGTCAGCACTGAAAGCTCAATCAAGTTCATTAATGATTCAGAGTAGAGGAGCAGCCAAGTGATCAGAACAACAGATTATAAAGCCAAGAAGCTAGGGTTCAAACCCCACTGATCTCTGTATGACCATGGGCAAGTTACTCCATTGTCTCAGGTTAAAACTTAGGGGTAGAATTTTTAAAAATATGCGTGCACACATGGACAGGGCGATTTTATAACATGTGCGCACCGGTGGTGACGGCGCAAGGGGGGGGGGGTTGATTTTGTCAACATTCGCGTGGCGACGCGTCAGGGCTTTCCCCAATTCCCTCCCAGTCTGCACCAATTGATATGTCTGCTCTTTTGAAATATTTTATTGGTGTTTGGGAAATATTTTAAACTTTCCCAATTAGTTTTTATTTATTGGATGTTCTAATTATCAGCTGTTTTGAAATATTCGTTCATTTGTTTAGTATGGTTTACTAATATATTTTATATTTCTTGATTTTATCGTCTGATATTTTACGTAGAATGGTTACCATTTATCCATTGCTGCACTGCATACAGAATCTGGCTTGTTGCAGTTTCCAGTTCAGTTTTTTCTGCACATTTCTGTTTATACCTTATGGTGTCTTGATTCTGTATTTGATGAGGACCTGTATCAGACTGAGGTGAGGTAAGCATATGAGTGAGTCAGATACCCCATGGGCTAGTTTTGAAAAAATCACCCTGGGTTGATATATTCCTGCAATCTACCCCTGGTTATATATAAAATTGCCCTGGACTTAATGAAACATAGAAACATAGACGTGACAGCAGAAGAAGACCAAACGGCCCATCCAGTCTGCCCAGCAAGCTTTCACACCTATTTGTTTTCATAATCTGTTAATCTGTCCGCTGAGGTCAGGGCCCTTATTGGTAACTTTTTGGTTCCAATTCCCTTCCACCCCCACCATCGATACAGACAGCAGTGCTGGAGCTGCATCTAAGTGAAGTATCTAGCTAATTGGTTTGGGGTAGTAACTGCCGTAATAAGCAAGCTACTCCCGTTTGTTTACCCTGCATGTACAATTCAGCCATTGTTGGTTGTCTGAATAAAAATCCTCTTTACTTAATTCCCTCTGTTGCTGAAGCAGTGAGCTGCGCTGGATACTTATTCCAAGTCAAGTATCATGCTTAATTGATTCGGGGTAGTAGCCACCGTAACAAGCAAGCTACAACCATGCTTATTTGTTTACCCAGACAATGTAATTCATTCCTTGTTGGTTGATGCTGATATAAATCATCTTTTCTTCACTCTCTCTGCCGTTGAAGCAGAGAGCTATGTTGGATGTGCATTGCAAGTGAAGTATCAGGCTTAATTGATTCGGGGGTAGTAAGCGCCGTAACAAGCTAGCTACTCCTATGCTTATCTGTTTATCCAGACTATGTAATTAATTCCTTGTTGGTTGATGCTGAATATAAATCATCTTTTCTTCATTTTCCCTGCCGTTGAAGGAGAGAGCTATGCTGGATGTGCATCGAAAGTGAAGTATCAGGCTTATTTGATTTGGGGTAGTAACCGCCGTAACAAGCAAGCTACTCCCCTGCTTTTTTGTGGATGCAAATCCTTTTTTCCACATTTCCTCTTGCCGTTGAAGCATAGAGCAATATTGGAGTCCCATTAACTGTGTGTATGTTTATTGAATAAGGATATTAATCTCCAGGTAGTAGCCGTCATTCCCGCAAGCAAGCCACTCCTTGCCTCTTCTCTTCATTCACATCCTCTAGACTTTATGGATCCACAGTTTTATCCCACATAAATGCACATAAAAGTGCATGCATAACCCAATTTTTTGCATACTTTTCCATTCACTGGGGATCCAAGTGGCAGAGTTGGAATTTACATGCTTGGACGGAAACTTTCAAAGTGCTGCGTGGGCGCACATTTGCACATGTGCATTGGCCTGCACCTAGGGATGCAGCTATTTATAACTTACACACCTATATGCATGCTTGTTATAAAATAGCCTGGCTGTGAGCACACGTGCCTAATTTTAAGTGGGCACGCGCATGGGCATGCAAATCCGGCTTCTACTGCATAAGTCAGGGGATTTTAAAAGGGGTGCGTGCTCCCACCATTCCCAGTTTGTCCACCAGTTTGCCCAGTTGACAGCTAGGTCCAACCCTCCCCCCCCCTGGTTGACAGCCTACACACATCACCCAGAGCGAAAGTAAAGTTATGCATCAGGGGACCTTGGCACACCCTGGAGTGCATAAGTATCTATGCTCACATCCCTTGGCAAGGCAGTGAAATGCCCACACCCATGCCCCATCCAGACCACACCCTCCCCTTTTTGGAAACTTTTGAGATGTGTGTGCTGCAGCATTTATGCGCATATCTGAGCGCTTTTTAAAATATGGTCGGCATGCGTGAACTCGACTTCTTCGCACATCCCCTCATCGATGTGCAAGCTGGGCTTTTAAAATTCACCTTAAACATTTTTATTTTAAAAAGTATTCATGCAAGTTCACCCACACAAATTACGCCTTCAGTAGAGCAGGCATAACTTTGTATGGGCAAGTTTATACGTACACTTATGCACTTAGGGGCAGATTTTCAAAGGGGTACGCGCATAGGGGCGGATTTTCAGAGCCCTGCTCGCGTAAATCCGCCCAAAACCGGGCGGATTTACGCGAGCAGGGCCCTGCGCGCCGGGAAGCCTATTTTACATAGGCCTCCCGGCGCGCGCAGAGCCCCGGGACTCGCGTAAGTCCCGGGGTTCTCGGAGGGGAGCGTGTCGGGGGCGTGTCGGGGGCGGGCCCGGTCGTCGCGGCGTTCCGGGGGCGTGTCGGCAGCGTTTTGGGGGCGGGTACGGGGGCGTGGCTACGGCCCGGGGGCGTGGCCGCGCCCTCCGTACCCGCCCCCAGGTCGCGGCCCGGCGCGCAGCAGGCCCGCTGGCACGCGGGGATTTACGTCTCCCTCCGGGAGGCGTAAATCCCCCGACAAAGGTAAGGGGGGGGTGTAGACAGGGCCGGGGGGGTGTAGACAGGGCCGGGTGGGTGGGTTAGGTAGGGGAAGGGAGGGTAAGGTGAGGGGAGGGCAAAGGAAAGTTCCCTCCGAGGCCGCTCCGATTTCGGAGCGGCCTTGGAGGGAACGGGGGGAGGCAGCGCGGCTCGGCGCGCGCAGGCTATACAAAATCGATAGCCTTGCGCGCGCCGATCCAGGATTTTAGTGGATACGCGTGGCTCCGCGCGTATCTACTAAAATCCAGCGTACTTTTGCTTGAGTCTGATGCGCAAGCAAAAGTAGGCTGATCGCGCTTCTTTTAAAATCTACCCCATAAGATACGTGCGTACTCCCCAAAAACCTGCCCCAAGCTCCCCCTGCACGCGCCGAGCCTATGTTGCATAGGCTGCCGGCGCGCGCAAAGCCCCGGGACACGCGTAAGTCCCGGGGCTTTGCTTGGGGGGGCGTGTCGAGGGCATGTCGGGGCGTGGTGCCAGCCCAGGGGCATTCCGGGGGTGTGGCCGAGGCCTCTGAAATTGCTCCTGGGCCGGGGAATGGAGCACCGGCAGCCGGCCCGTGCACACGAGTTACACCTGCCTCGGGCAGGCGTAACTTTTAAAATAAAGGTAGGGGGCGATTTAGTTAGGGCTGGGGGGGTGGGTTAGGTAGGGGAAGGGAGGGAAAGGTGGGGGGGAACAAAAAATTTCCTCCGAGGTCACTCCAATTTCGGAACGGTCTCGGAGGGAACGGGCAGCGTTCGCAGGGCTTGGCACGCGCAAGGTGCACAAATGTTCACCCCCTTGCACGCGCCAACCCTGGATTTTAAAAGATACGCGCGGCTACGCACATAGGGGTAGATTTTCAGACGAGCGCGAACAGCCTACTTTTGTTTGCGCTCCAGGCGCAAACAAAAGTACGCTGGATTTTAGTAGATACGCGCATAGTCGCGCGTATCGGCTAAAATCCTGGATCGGCGCACGCAAGGCTATCGATTTTGTATAGCCTGCGCGCGCCGAGCCGCGCAGCCTACCCCCGTTCCCTCCTAGGCCGCTCCGAAATCAGAGCGGCCTAGAAGGGAACTTTCCTTTGCCCTTCCCTCACCTTCCCCTCCCTTCCCCTACCTAACCCACCCGCCCGGCCCTGTCTAAACCCCCATCCTATCTTTGTCGGGGGATTTACGCCTCCCAGAGGGAGGCGTAAATCCCCGCGCGCGAGCGGGACTCCTGCGCGCCGGGCCGCGACCTGGGGGCGGGTACGGAGGGCGCGGCCACGCCCCCGGACCGCCCCGGGCCGTAGCCACGCCCCGTACCCGCCCCCAAAACGCTGCCGACACGCCCCCGCAATGCCGCGCACTCCGGCCCCGCCCCCGACACGCCCCCCGACACGCCCACTCCGAAAACCCCGGGACTTACGCGAGTCGCGGGGTTCTGCGCGCGCCGGTAGGCCTATGTAAAATAGGCTTCCCGGCGCGCAGGGCCCTGCTCGCGTAAATCCGCCCGGTTTTGGGCGGATTTACGCGAGCAGGGCTCTGAAAATCCGCCCCTTATCTATTAAAATCCGGCGTACTCTTGTTTGCGCAGTGTTGTGCGAACAAAAGTATGCCCACGCGCTTCGAGGTAGATTTTAAAAAGCATTTATTCGAGTAAAACTGGGTTTTTCTTGAGAAAATGCACTTTACTCGAGTAAGTGGGCTTTTGAAAATTGCTACAATATATGCCATTGAATTGTCCATAGAATTTACTTGCGTAAGTGCACTTTACTCGAGTAAATGGCTTTTGAAAATTGCTACAATAGTAGCTACATTTACGCATGTAACTCCTTTTGAAAATTACCCCCTTCTTGTAAAATCTACCCCAGAATGCACAAATTTTCAAAGCAAACTTATTGTATATGTTCACACTGAATATAAAGTCTGCATGTATAAGATACAAATACATTTTACCCCTAAACTACAAAGTTATTAAATTAACCTCTTTATTAGAGATGTGAATCGTTTTCCATATCGTCTTAATGATAGAAATCGTGTGGCAGGGCAAGAAAATCGTGTTAGGCACGATTTTTTAGTTAAACAATCATTAAAAATCGTTTTTTCCGATTAGTGCGCACTAACTGGGAGTTAGTGCGCACTAAGGGGCGGATTTTCAGAGCCCTGCTCGCGTAAATCCGCCCAAAACCGGGCGGATTTACGCGAGCAGGGCCCTGCGCGCCGGCGAGCCTATTTTACATAGGCTCACCGGCGCGCGCAGAACCCCTGGACTCGCGTAAGTCCCGGGGTTTTCGGAGTGGGCGTGTCGGGAGGCGTGTCGGGGGGCGGGGCCGGAGCGTGCGGCGTTGCGGGGGCGTGTCGGCAGCGTTTTGGGGGCGGGTACGGGGGCGTGGCTACGGCCCGGGGGCGTGGCCGCGCCCTCCGTACCCGCCCCCAGGTCGCGGCCCGGCGCGCAGGAGGCCCGCTGGCGCGCGGGGATTTACGCCTCCCTCCGGGAGGCGTAAATCCCCCGACAAAGGTAGGATGGAGGTTTAGACAGGGCCGGGCGGGTGGGTTAGGTAGGGGAAGGGAGGGGAAGGTGAGGGGAGGGCAAAGGAAAGTTCCCTTCTAGGCCGCTCCGATTTCGAAGCGGCCTAGGAGGGAACGGGGGTAGGCTGCGCGGCTCGGCGCGCGCAGGCTATACGAAATCGATAGCCTTGCGCGCGCCGATCCAGGATTTTAGCCGATACGCGCGACTACGCGCGTATCTACTAAAATCCAGCGTACTTTTGTTTGCGCCAGGAGCGCAAACAAAAGTAGGCTGTTCGCGCTCGTCTGAAAATCTACCCCGAACTGAAAATGATACAATTTGACACTTTTCAGGTCAGTTAAGGTCAGTTTAGGAATGAATATGTATTCCTATTGGCTGCCCTCTTATTTATTCATGTTACCAAGCTTCCCACTGACAGTATATGGGGGATGGGAAATGGAAACAGTTGGTAGCTTGACAAAACAAGTAATGTGATCAGTCAATGTGACTAGAACTTGTGCCCTAACCCTGATACCAGGGGTATTGTGATCTTCCTGCACACAGTGCCCTATCCCTATTAATACCAGGAGTGTTGTGATCTTCCTGCACACAGTGCCCTAACCCTGGCACCAGGGGTGTTGTGATCTTCCTGCACACAGTGCCCTATCCCTATTAATACCAGGAGTGTTGTGATCTTCCTGCACACAGTGCCCTATCCCTATTAATACCAGGAGTGTTGTGATCTTCCTGCACACAGTGCCCTAACCCTGGCACCAGGGGTGTTGTGATCTTCCTGCACACAGTGCCCAATCCCTATTAATACCAGGAGTGTTGTGATCTTCCTGCACACATTGCCCTATCCCTATTAATACCAGGAGTGTTGTGATCTTCCTGCACACAGTACCCTAACCCTGGCACCAGGGGTGTTGTGATCTTCCTGCACACAGTGCCCTATCCCTATTAATACCAGGAGTGTTGTGATCTTCCTGCACACAGTGCCCTAACCCTGGCACCAGGGGTGTTGTGATCTTCCTGCACACAGTGCCCTATCCCTATTAATACCAGGAGTGTTGTGATCTTCCTGCACACAGTGCCCTAACCCTGGCACCAGGGTTGTTGTGATCTTCCTGCACACAGTGCCCTAACCCTGGCACCAGGGGTGTTGTGATCTTCCTGCACACAGTGCCCTATCCCTATTAATACCAGGAGTGTTGTGATCTTCCTGCATACAGTGCCCTAACCCTGACACCAGGGGTGTTGTGATCTTCCTGCACACAGTGCCCTATCCCTGGCACCAGGGGTGTTGTGATCTTCATGTACACAGTGCCCTATCCCTATTAATACCAGGAGTGTTGTGATCTTCCTGCACACAGTGCCCTATCCCTAATACCCGGGGTGTTGTGATCTTCCTGCACACAGTGCCCTATTCCTGATACCAGGGGTGTTGGGATCTTCTTGCACACATCCCGGTATCAGGGATAGGGCACTGCATGCAGGAAGATCACAACACTCCTGGTATTAATAGGGATAGGGCACTGCATGCAGGAAGATCACAACACCCCTGGTATCAGGGATAGGGCACTGTGTGCAGGAAGATCACAATACCCCGGAGGAGTGAGGGTCAGGCAGCTCCCCCCTGTCTGTGAAGCCAGCCTCTCACTAGTAATGCAGGGAGGGAGCTGTTTCAGACTTCACCATCCTCCCCTCCCCCCCCCCCCCCTCACCCACACACCATTCACTAGCTGGGACATGGGGGAAGTCAGGAGTGAGGGTCAGGCAGCTCCCCCCTGTCTGTGAAGCCAGCCTCTCACTAGTAATGCAGGGAGGGAGCTGTCTCAGACTTCACCATCCTCCCCCCCCCCCCCTCACCCACACACCATTCACTAGCTGGGACATGGGGGAAGTCAGGAGTGAGGGTCAGGCAGCTCCCCCCTGTCTGTGAAGCCAGCCTCTCACTAGTAATGCAGGGAGGGAGCTGTCTCAGACTTCACCATCCTCCCCCCCCCCCCTCACCCACACACCATTCACTAGCTGGGACATGGGGGAAGTCAGGAGTGAGGGTCAGGCAGCTCCCCCCTGTCTGTGAAGCCAGCCTCTCACTAGTAATGCAGGGAGGGAGCTGTCTCAGACTTCACCATCCTCCCCCCCTCACCCACACACCATTCACTAGCTGGGACATGGGGGAAGTCAGGAGTGAGGGTCAGGCAGCTCCCCCCTGTCTGTGAAGCCAGCCTCTCACTAGTAATACAGGGAGGGAGCTGTCTCAGACTTCACCATCCTCCCCCCCCCCCCCCCCCCACCCACACACCATTCACTAGCTGGGACATGGGGGAAGTCAGGAGTGAGGGTCAGGCAGCTCCCCCCTGTCTGTGAAGCCAGCCTCTCACTAGTAATGCAGGGAGGGAGCTGTCTCAGACTTCATCATCCTCCCCCCCCCCCCCCTCACCCACACACCATTCACTAGCTGGGACATGGGGGAAGTCAGGAGTGAGGGTCAGGCAGCTCCCCCCTGTCTGTGAAGCCAGCCTCTCACTAGTAATGCAGGGAGGGAGCTGTCTCAGACTTCACCATCCTCCCCCCCCCCCCCCCCCACCTCACCCACACACCATTCACTAGCTGGGACTTGGGGGAAGTCAGGAGTGAGGGTCAGGCAGCTCCCCCCTGTCTGTGAAGCCAGCCTCTCACTAGTAATGCAGGGAGGGAGCTGTCTCAGACTGGTATCAGGGATAGGGCACTGAGTGCAGGAAGATCACAACACCCCTGGTATCAGGAATAGGGCACAGGTTCTAGTCATATTGACTGATCACATTACTTTTTTTGTCAACTACCAACAGTTTTCATTTCCCATCCCCCCAACCATCACCTCAGTTGGAACCTTGGTAACATCAATAGATAAGAGGGCAGCCAGCCAATAGGAATACATATTCATTCCTAACTGACCTTTACTGACCTGGATAGTGTCAATAATTTGTATCATTTTCTGTTAGTGTTCCTGAGTTTCCATTTCCATTTCCCATCCCCCCAACCATCACCTCAGTGGGAACCTGGTTAACATCAATAGATAAGAGGGCAGCCAGCCAATAGGAACACATTCATTCCTAACTGACCTTTACTGACCTGGAAAGTGTCAATTTGTATCATTTTCAGTTAGTGCGCACTAACTCGAGTTAGTGCGCACTAACTCGGAGTTAGTGCGCACTAACTCCCGTTAGTGCGCACTAACACGTTTTAACGATTTTTAACGAGAAATCGTTAGAATTTCTATTGTATCGTGTTCTATAACGATTTAAGACGATATTAAAATTATCGGACGATAATTTTAATCATTAAAAAACGATTCACATCCCTACTCTTTATGGCTCTTTAGGTTTTTCAGAAAAAACAAAGTTGATACAGTGGAATTATTCTCCCTTCTGAGATGTCAGCCTCCTCAGTACAATCTGGTGAAATGTAGGATTCTGATCATTCTTTTTGATTGGATTAGACTAATCAGCAACTGCAGTGAGCTTTTTGACCATTGGTAGTTTTGGTTACATGAATATGGTATAAAAGGGCTCACTACTGGAGACCCGTAATGACAGAAAGTAACTCCTGAGGCAGATTATTTCAAAACGTGGATCCACATTGGGACAAGCATGGACTACAAATGAATCATGATTCAGTTTTCCAAGAGTTACATCAAGCTATGATGAGTATTGGACATTTTATTTACATTTAAGCAAAAATGTATTTAAAATAATTAGTATTGTAGAAGAATTTACTTAGGGGTGACCAATGATTTCATGAAGGCACTCATATCACATTGTCTGGTGTGTGGTAGCTATAAATGACAGTCCCCCAAATTTGGCAAATTATCACTTTCTGAATTATAAGGGTCATTTAACATAGGTGGATAATATCTTTAGGTGATTTTATGTTCTACTTTGAGTGATTCCTTTAATATAGAAAAATAAAGTACAACATTCAGGTTGTTCATTTCTTTGGCCAAGCTTTAATCTCATTGAAATGTTTGCTCTAGTAAAATTACCCACTTTTAACTGATAGACCCTTTTTTTAAATGACTTGTCATTGGGAAAATGAAACCAAAATGCACAAACAGTTTTCCCTCAGGCATAAATTTACTACAGAACAAAAACATGTGCAGGCTGTGAGATGTGCAAGATGAACTGCAGGATGTAGCATAATCCTTACATCTGGCTTGCTTTGTTAAACAGTCTGATAAACTTTTGTGTTTATTGAATCAAAAGGCAGCTCTTGATGGTTAAACACTTGATATGCTTGAATGAATTAGAGTTAAATTTCATGGAGAAATAACCGCACATTGTATTGCATTTTTTATTTTTTATTTTGATGCTATTTGTGATTGTTTCTTGCTTTGTCTGCCTTTGGCATCCATTCAGTGGAAAGTAGTTTGTGTCTGTTTTGTGTTTCTTCTTCTTGGACAAAGGATGGGACAACTGCACTCTTTCTTCACGCATTTAGAAGCAATTCAGCTGGGGTATTGAGATGTCTGTCTCATGTTAATGTAAATTCTTGGTGATCTCCTGGTGATACTGTTCTGACCCCCACAGATTCTGTGCTCTAACATCTGCAAAAATTACATATAAAGAGAAAATAACAGCAAAATATAGTGAAACTACTCTATATAACTATTTGTGGCAACAGCATACAGGTTTATTATTTCGAACATATATTACCTATAAAAAACAAGCAGAAGGATGATAAATGTGTTAACCCAACAAACATTTGAGCATATTACAACAAAAACAACATGATAGTTGAAACGAAAGGATATCAATAGGGCTCATAAATTAAAGATTGGCATCAGTTTTGCACCAGTGTAAAATATTTATCAACAAAAACATTTCATTATTTGATGGTGGGAAACCCTCCCATAAAATTAATGCAGTTTTTTGAACTAGAGCATACCAGGCATGAAACTTTAACAAATGATCCCCTTTGTGCATTAAGAGGTAAAGTTTCAAAGGCTTAGTTGGGAAATATGTAAGTAAAAATGGGATTCATACTGGAAGAATAGATTAATCCGATTAATTAGATTTTCAGCCAGCTAAAAGTACGCTAGCAATTTCATGATTAGGATGATTTTCAAAGGGTTTAAGATCATAACTTACCTGCTGATTTTAAAATGAGCGCATGTGCGTCCTAAGGGGTAGATTTTAAAAAGCATTTACTCGAGCAAAACTGGTTTTTGCTCGAGTAAATACACTTTACTCAAGTAAGTGGGCTTTTCAAAATTGCTACAATATATGTCATTGAATTGTCCATAGGATTTACTCAAGTAAGTGCACTTTACTCGAGTAAATAGCTTTTGAAAATTGCTACGATAGTATGTCACATTTACATGCGTAACTCCTTTGAAAATGACCCCCATTTACACGCGTGTATTTTAAAATACTCCAACTGTGCGTAAGTATGTTACTAATTTTAGGAGGTTACTTGCTCACAGCTAGCATGCGTGTGTCTTCAATAGGACCATGTCGGCTTTTATGAGCATATGTCAGTGAATTTTAAAATATGCTCGCGCAAGACACATTCCCAGTTTTCTAATAATTCCACCGGTTTGTCCAGTTTAAAGCGAGGTCTTTCAGACCCTTCTGGTTCTTCACCCTGCAAGCTGTCCTGTTGACCCGGACCCCTCACCCTGTCCTATAAGCCCTAAACCTTGAGATCTACAGACTTGTTCTTCATCATGAGCAGCAGTAATGTACGATGATATCTAGCATACATGTGTTGCGGGTTTTGTTTTTAAAATTTGGAGTTAAGCACGTAAGTCTTTGCCTCAGCCGGGAATGCCCATGCCCCACCCCTTTTCTGATCCCTTATTCCTCACACATGAACAGGTACATACACAATATTTTGTGGCTTTTTAAAATCCAAGTTGCTCGCACACGGCCCTCATATGTGTATATGTGGGCATTTTGCATGAGCAACACTTAAAATCAACCTGTTTGGGAGTTAGGGGCCTAAATTGGCCCTTATGAAATGTGATTAGAGATGATTCCCTAAATTTAAATCTCTACTTTCACTTGGAGGTTAAATTTAGAATGCACTTGGTGCACTAGGCACCTACCTTGCACTCCTATTTCTAGGAACATGAATTTCAGTCTTAAATTTAGATCCCTAAATTTAGCTGAATTTTTATTGAAAACATAGAAGCCAATATTTTAAAAAAAGCTAAACTCCCAAATTTAGGATCTAAGCTCTAGATTTATCAATCCACGATGTATTTTCGCAGGAGAGGTCCCACTATCGCAGGGGGTATCACCACGATAGTGGCGCCCCTCCGCCAAAAATGCATCATGGCTATATGGCACGTTCTTTTCTGTCATTGCCAAAATTACAAGTGGGGGCATGGACACTGAGGGAGCCAGGGGTGGGAGGGGTTTCATGTAGGCACTTTGAGGGCTGGGTATGGGAAGGGACATCGGGGCCTGAAAATTATTGTTTTTGGGGTGCCACTGCCTTGCACATATTTTGACACATTTATCTATTTTGGGGGGAGTCAGGGCTGCCTCAGCAGGCGGCCCTGGGTTGATATGACCCCTGCTCAACCTCCCCATGTAGTTGCAGGGGTCTTTTCTAATTTTTCTGCTGCTTTAAATGTACAGCGGGAGCCTTGGGACCTGAGTTAGTTTCCTGGGATTCCTGTCGCACATCTAACACTTTTAAAGGAGGTTTTGTTATTTTATCATGGCTGATCACCTTCTTGGTCAGACATGATAAAATATTTGCATCAAATAGACTAATAATGACCTTCTTTGCATGCATTTGTATTATTCATGCATGTAAATCATGTGCAAAGAAGGTCATTGTAATAAGGGAGGGTATCTGGTTGAGGAGATGCAAAATATCATGTAGATCGCAGGATATACGCAATATAATGCGTGTTAGAGCCCTAAAGCAGTTTGAAGAATCACCTGGTACGTTAGATTCCTCAAATTTAGGGTTACTATTCAATTTCCTTAATTTAGGCCCTAAGTTGGATGCTTAGTATTGAAAATCAACTTTAAATGCCTACTTGCCCTAACCACCCTCGTAGCCACACACTTTTAGAGTACTAAAGTTAGGGACCTAGTGAAACCAGGGTACTATCAAGCTAGGGCAAGAGAACATTATAGACATCTCACCTTTGTGAGACTTTCCTCACACCAAATGACACCAAATCTTCACTGAGGTGTATCGTGCTGTTCGTACATTTCACTCTACATGTAAAACTGGCTCTAAAACACCACCAAAACCTCACCTCGAGTTATAAGCTGGCCCTCCTATAGTGAAATAAATAGTTGACTACTGTGACAGCCTCCCTAGAGGCTCTCTAATGCTAAAAAAAAGGTGTAGTCATTTCCAGCAATAGCATGCATATGCTATCACACAGTGCAAAAATGCCCTACATGTTCATTAATGCCATCCAAACCCCTCCCCATTTGAAAAATTTGCATTAGCACTACCATTACTATTACATGCATTATGGCATTAATGCCATAACACCTTTTGATGAATGACCCTGTTAGGGATCTAAATTTAGGATATGCATGTGTGTGTACATTTAATCACAATAAAAAGAAGCATCACTAACTGTGAGAGAGGGGAGAAAACTATGCCTGACAAGCCAACATTCAACCATAATGTCCAAGGGTACCTACTATCTTTATCTTTTATCTTTATTAAAATGTATTGATTGCTTAAAACAAATGTACATGTTATGCACATTAAAACAAACTTAAGATGACTTCATCCAGACATATCTATGTGATGGGCCAGACACAGAATTAGCTAACTGTAGTTTATAAATAAGCCTGCATATAAAGAAAGGATTTTAGTAGGATATTAAATGCCTTGAGACAATCACATAATTAAATGTCTTCCGGAAAAGAGTTCCACAATGTTGGGAGCTTCGATAGAAAAGGCACATTCTCTTGTATCTGAGAGGCGTGCACATCTTACTGAGGGAATGTTCCAGCTATGTCTCTCTGGGAGGACCCAAGCAAACAAATACGTTGATAGACTCTCAAAAGGGCATTTGACCAAGAACAAGCAACATTGTTGATTACCTTAAACACCATTGTCCAAATTTTATACTCAATGCGTTTTGGAATCGTTAGCCAGTATAATTTTATGAAAGTTGGGGTGATATCTTCTATGCAGTTCAATCCTGATATTAATTGCACCATGGAGTTTAATAGTAACTGTAATGGTTTCAATGTTGAGGCAAGAAGGCCATGATATACCACATTACAATAGTTAATTAGGAGCAAAATATATGTCTGTACAATGGTACAAAAATCTGATCTTTCTAGCAGCTCTTTTAGTCCAGAGACAATATATAATTTGGGGGCATTAGGTGAAGCTGAAGTCTAGCTAAATCCCAAGGCTTTTGATACTTTTTCTAATGGGAAAGGTGATGCCATCAATGCTGATTTTGTGTTGCAATTTGGTCTCTGAATCAGGAGAAAATCTGTTTTTGGCATGTATAAAGCCAGTTTATTGTAAAGTAACCATTTCTTGACTGTGTAGAGACACATTTGCGGAAGCTCAACTGTGCCAGGCTATGTTGGTTGTGTGCGGATAAAAAAAATGGATGTCATCCACATAAATTTTGCACCCATCACACAAATCAGCCAGGACGTTGCATACAGGAGCTAAGTAGATGTTAAAAAGTAATGACAGTGTGGATCCCTGAGGGACAGTCATGTTCATAGCAGATCATTGTGAGCATTAATTTCCCATTCTTACTTGTTGTAAGCACTCGAATAGGTAAGCCTTGAAACAGGTCAACATCATTCCCACTATACCTCACTCTTGCAAGTGATAGCACAAAATATTGTGGTCAATGGTGCTGCATGCAGATGAGATGTCAAGAAACATAAGGGCATAGCTATTCTTACAATGTAGGCCTCTTCTGAGTGTATCTAGGAGCGAAACCATGAGTGGTTCTGTAAAATATATGAAGATATTGGTCTAAAATTATCTGAATCTGATATATCAAGGTCTTGTTTTTTTAAAAGTGGCCTTACAGAAGCTTGCTTAAGGCATGAAGGAATATGACCTTGCATCAACAATGTATTCACAATCGATGTGAGAGCTGGTGAAATAGTATCGCTTGCAGCTTTTAAAACCAGTACAACACAAGGGTCAGTATGAGTCTTTCATTTTGACAATGCGCCATTTTGCGCATGCGCAAAATGGCGCCGGCCGTAGACAACACGATTCGACTGCAGGAGGTCGTTCCGGACCCCCGCTGGACTTTTGGCAAGTCTTGTGGGGGTCAGGAGGCCCCCCCAAGCTGGCCAAAAGTCCCTGGGGGTCCAGCGGGGGTCCGGGAGCGATCTCCTGCCGCGAATCGTTTTTCCGTACGGAAAAACCAAAGGTAGCGCCGGTGCCATTTCTACAAGCACCGGAGGTCCGAGAGTGGAAGATCACAGCAGGACCCTTCCTCTGGACCCCAGGTAATTTAAGGCATTTTGGGGGGGTTCGGGAGGGTGGTGGATTTATTTTAAAGGGTCGGGGTGGGTTTTAGGGTTTTTTTAGTGTGCCGGTTTTTTCGCCCTCCCCCTTCCCCCGATTTACGATTTTTTGACGATAAATCGGGGGAATTGTTATTGCATCGCGGCTCTAACGATTTTTGACGATTTAAAATATATCGGACGATATTTTAAATCGTCAAAAAACGATTCACATCCCTACTACCCTGAGCTAGAATTTTCCACATTATATCTAGAGGTGAAGCTTACTGACCTTTATACTCTTCCCCTCCTTAGGAAAAAAATGTGTTCCTGTAACACATTACAGTACACATACATTAGACAGAATAAGATGGCAAAATCAATGAACAGGGTTGACATCCAGGGGAAATACAATAAAGGGATAATTTTGTAACAGCCAGCATAGATAAAATGTCAATTACCTGTGCACGTACTTTCCCTTTGAAAATTATCCCACCAAAACTACTTGCACATATTTACCCCTGCTAATATGGTCACCTAGTTTTTTTTTTAGGAAAAATTATACGCATATTTTTAAAAATGCAGAAGCATGCATGTAAGAACAAACCCCTCCCCAGCCCTGCCCCTGGGAATGTCTCTGTTCTCTGCAGGTAAAAGTATGCACATACAGGCCCTAACCTTTGTACTTTTACCTACATATCAAGTTGGTAATGATATTAAAGCCCATGTCTGCAGGAAAAGCACTGTTTTACCCATGGAAATGGCTCTGAAAATTACTATCTGTAGAGGGTCATTTTCAAAGCCATTTAGGCACATAAAATCTGGGTTTATGCATGTATATAGCTTGTTATAAAATTATACGGGGATTGTGTGCATAAAAGTATGTGCATAGCCCAATTTTGTGCATACTTTTATGTGCATAAAATAGGCATTCTGGTAGCAGAACTGGGAATTACATTGTGACAACCCCTTGGGATCCCCACTATATGTCCCTAATCCTTAAACCGCATTTTTTTTTTTTTTTTGCTAGAAATAGGTAGTGGAGGTAGGAGGGTACGTCTTTTCAGAACAGCTTCTCCACAGAGGTTGCTGGAATGGCTAGGTCACTGCTGGTATAAAAACAACTTACAGCATAGTTAGGTATGGCATTTCTAGTTGCCAATCAGAGGAGAAGGAGCTTTTTCTCCTGAGTTCATTTATTCCTATGCGATGTACTAGACCCCATGGTCTGGAACCTGCACCTAATAGGAGGAGGGGCAATTTCCTTGCTAGTATACAACCTGTTCCAGTAAGAGTGACCCAGGGGTTCTTTAAGGGAATTTTGGACTTGTTTTGTTGAGAGCTTTTCTGTGAAAGCCCTGGTACATGGCCTGGGTCAGAAGATTTTTGGGAAGTACTTTCTCATGGGAAGGCCAAGAATAGAGAAGAATCCGCAGCTCTCCATCTCACAAACCATGGATGGATCATGGGTGAATCGCTGCAGGAGAGTTCTAGTTTTTTCTTTTTTGTGAAGATTTGTCTTCTGTTTTTAGAGGTATCCCTTTGAAAATCAGCTTGGAGGGGACTGAAAATAGCCCTCCCCAAATCTTCTACTACACCATGTTTTAACAATACAAATATGTTTGATTCCAATGTAAAACTAACTCTTGTTGTAAAAGACCAATGCTCTGTTTATGGTTGTTTTACTGACAGTTTTCAGTGTGTACAGAGAGGATGAGCAATTCTTTCAATCACTGGCAAGCTTAAACATCTAAAACTGTTTTTACATATCCCCATGGTGTGTAGATGATTTGAGCAGATGTTTTCATTCATAGACAGATTCCCGTCCTTCCCACCTCTGAGAAGAAAATGTCATTGTCAAAATTTGAGAACACAATAGGTTTCCCAAGAGCAGAAACAAAACGATCTGCGAGAGGCATGAAGTGTTTGACCAGGTTTCAGAAGCAGATGGTTTAATGATCCAGAATTATGACACCATTTCATAAATCTCACACCACTACATTGTATATAATGATGTACATTCTCAGGGATCAATATGAAACCTAGAAATAGAATTCCCCACCTCCATCTCCCAGCATTCCAGCTTCACTCTCTGTATGTCAACAGCTGTGTAATTAGCCTATGGAGAACCTCATTCAGTTCTTCATTTTATTAGCCAAAAAGTAGAATCTACTCAAGCAAAGACTTCAGCAGGAGTATAAATGATCCTGTGAAATGAAGTAAAGAAAGTAACATCAGCCTGGACCTTAAAAAAATATGCTATGGAGGCAAATAACTTATCTTTGTTTGCTTATTTATTTATTTATGTATTTATTTAAAAACTTTTCAATACTGTCATTCAGTGAATTAACCATCACAACGGTTTACATAAAGTCACATATAGTAATAGAAATTAGTTAGGATAGCTAAAACATTATGAACGTGCCAATATAAGCGGTAACAGGATTCTCTCAATATAAAACTGTTTGATAAGTATTGATTTTGTTAGGTTGAAGTTACTATTGCAGTTCATATATAAGTAAAATAATCTTAAGTGTATTTAGAGTTTGGGAAAGAAAAGGAAATTAAAAACTACGTATTCGGTGCCGGGTTATTCTCTTGTTTGCTCTCTTCATTCTCTTTGTATATGTAGGAAGGATGATTTTCCAACAGCCTGTATAGTGGTAAAGTGTGTGTGTGTACATTGTACAATGAACCCTACGCATGTAAATTTGCTTTCAAAATCCTTGTGTAATTGCCAGAGTATGTGCACAAATTACTCCGCACAAAGTTACTCCTGCACCAAGCAGGGCATATCGTGTGTGTGGTAACTTCTGTGCCTCCTTTTAAAATCAAAGGTATGCGAGCAAGTCCCAACTCTGTCCCCCCTCCTCCCAGAACACCTCTCCCCAGTTTGCAGAAAAGGAGAAGCAAAAATGGGTTATGTGGCCACCAGTTGATTTTCAAAAGGCAATTTGCATATATAAATCAGGATTTATACTGTAAATCCTTTTGAAAATGACCACCAAAGAGGGTAATTTTATAACTCCCTATACAGTGGTAAAGTCTGTGTGAACAATACATATATGCAAACTTTTATAGATAATTTTTACAGCGATCTTGTGCACATCAGTTTGCATATCCTTCTGTATTTGGCTGGGTACATGTAGATTTGTCCATGTCCAAAGTTACATGTGTTCTAAGCAGGGTGAAATTTGTATGGGGTAACTTACATGCATACTTTTGAAAATGCAAAAGCATACGGGCAAGTCCTATTTTTGCACCAGCTCTGCCATTCAGAACACCTACTGCAAGAGCATATAAAAGTATGTGCAAAAGTGGTTTTCATACCTACTTTTACACATACTGGCCTCGGGTTGATTTTCATAGCACCACTTAAACACATAGGGGTAGATTTTCAAACCGCGCGATTTGGCATACTTTTGCTGGCGCATCAGGCGCCAGCAAAAGTACGCGGGATTTTAGTAGATACGCGCGTATCCACTAAAATCCTGGATCGGCGCGCGCAAGGCTATCGATTCCTTATAGCCGGCGCGCGCCGAGCCGCGCAGCCTACCCCCGTTCCCTCCGAGGCCGCTCCGATCGGAGCGGCCTCGGAGGGAACTTTCTTTTGCCCTCCCCTCACCTTCCCCTCCCTTCCCCTACCTAACCCACCCGCCCGGCCCTGTCTAAACCCCCCCTTACCTTTGTCGGGGGATTTACGCCTCCCAGAGGGAGACGTAAATCCCCGCGCGCCAGCGGGCCGCTAGTGCGCCGGGACGCGACCTGGGGGCGGGTATGGAGGGCACGGCCACGCCCCCAGACCGCCCCGTAACCACACCCCGGGCCCGCTGCCGACACGCCCCCCAAAACGCCGCGCCGACCGGGCCTGCCCCGACACGCCCTCCTCAGAAAACCCCGGGACTTATGCGAGTCCCGGGGCTCTGCGCGCGCCGGTAGGCCTATGTAAAATAGGCGCACCGGCGTGCAGGGCCCTGCTCGCCTAAATCCGCCCGGATTTAGGCGGATTTAGGCGAGCAGGGCTCTTAAAATCCGCCCCATAAAGCAGGATTTTATGAACAGAAATCACCTGGAAAATCAGATCCAATGGAGGTAATTTAGAGGGTAATTTCAAACAGAAAGCATAGCAATAAAGTCTGCATGCACATTGTACATGTAGACTTTATAAAGTATTTTCAAAGCAAACTGATATACACTCAGGGGTAGATTTTAAAAAGCATTTACTCGAGCAAAACTGGTTTTTGCTCAAGTAAATACACTTTACTCAAGTAAGTGGGCTTTTCAAAATTGCTACAATATATGCCATTGAATTGTCCATAGGATTTAATCAAGTAAGTGCACTTTACTCGAGTAAATAGCTTTTGAAAATTGCTACGATAGTATGTCACATTTACATGCGTAACTCCTTTGAAAATGACCCCCTCGGGTAATTGGCCGAGTAAGAGCACATATTCAATCCTCTTAGGGGGTCATTTTCAAAGGAGTTACGCATGTAAATGTGACATACTATCGTAGCAATTTTCAAAAGCTATTTACTCGAGTAAAGTGCACTTACTTGAGTAAATCCTATGGACAATTCAATGGCATATATTGTAGCAATTTTGAAAAGCCCACGTACTTGAGTAAAGTGTATTTACTCGAGCAAAAACCAGTTTTGCTCGAGTAAATGCTTTTTAAAATCTACCCCTAAAGTTATATGTCCTTTTATGCGTGTTCACTTAGGAGCGGATTTTAAAAGGGTTATGCGCGTAATATACATGCGTAACCCTTTTAAAACCCTTTTAAACCCTTTTAAAACCCTTTTCAAGTCCCGGGACGTGCGTATGTCCCGGGGCTTGAAAAAGGGGGCGGGACGGCAGTGGGGCAGGGGCCTCCAGGCTGCTGTGCCCGGGATCGCGGGCCGGCCATCAGCCGACACGTGCAACCTGGCGCAACTTATAAGTTAAAGGTAAGGGGGGGTTTTAGGTAGGGTTGGGGAGCGGGTTAGGTAGGGGAAGGGAGGGAAAGGTGGGGAGCGGAAGGAAAGTCCCTCCGAGGCCATTCCAATTTCGGAGCGGCCTCGGAGGGAATGGAGGAAGGCTGTACGGCTCGGCACGTGCAAATTGCACAATTGTGCATCCCCTTGCGCGCCAACCCTGGATTTTATAACATGCGCGCGCAGCTGCGCGCGCATGTTATAAAATCGGGTGTAGATTTGTGCGCACCGGGTTGCGCGAACAAATCTACGCCCACGCGTAGGTATGAATATCTCTGGCCCTTACTCTCATACTTTTTAAAATCAAAAAGTATGTGCGTAAGTGCCAACTCCACCCTAACTCCAACCCCTGGAATCCCTCTTCTTAGTGTTCGTGTAAAAGTATAAATGTAATCGGGTTACATGCATACATTTACACACACTGAACCAGCGACAGTTCTAGAACAGCCATTTATGAGAAGAAAATGGAATTTTTATGCATAAATAACTGAAAATTACCCCCTTAAAGTCTATCCGCAGAGTCTGCGGGTACTTTTACCTGGGGACTTTGCACTGATTTTCAAACTGAAAGTATATGCATGCTTTCACTTGAAATTACCCCAGGAAAAGTAGCCACACACATTTGTACCTGCTAATTCATGGGATATATAGGGAGGGCAATTTTATAAACGTAAAACACTGTTTTACTCATGGAGGCGGCTTTTAAAATTACCTTTTATGAGGTCTATTTTCAAAGATACAACTGAGCGAACAAGGTAACTGGCCAATCTTAGCCAGTTATCTTTACATTTTCCAATCGAACTAATTAGTGAGGTTTCCAGCTGAAAAATCTCTGAAATCTAGATATCAAAAATTTAACTTGCTAGATTTTAGGAATGTGCATTCGTTGGAAACAAATGGGTAAAACTTATTTGTTTAATTCGTGACCCCCCCCCCCCCCCAGAATTAATGAAGAGGTCCCATGAATGACACAAATATTATTCATCTCATTTGTTTATGTTTCCCAGTTATTTCTATGACCCATTGAAATCTATGAAGTCTATTACTCTCTAAAACAGGGGCAAGTGACTATTGCAACCAGCCATTATTTATTTATTTACAATTATTTAGAAGCCACAATATCATAAAATTCAATGTGGCTTACAAAAAAACAATCATAATAAATATATCACAACAATAAAATAGATATAAACATAAAAGCAATCATAATAAATACATAAAAGCAATATAACAAACAGATAAAACCAATAAAAATTGCCTGGTACATCATAGAGTTTTGTCATCATAGAATTCAGCCTTGGAAAGCCTTCTCAAATAAAAAGGTGTTCAGGTTCCTTTTAAAGGTTTTAAAACATTTTTCCATATCTGTATTACCTCACTGCACAGAGGAGACCCACGAACTACCACACTTACCCCTCGGGCCGAGCCTCTGTGCTTGTTCCCCAAAGCTGCTGGCTCATTCCTCTCTGCAATGTGGAGGGAAGCCAAGCCACTTACTCTCATGGCAGAATGCCACTGATGCCACCTGCACCTGTGCCTGACTGCCCTGGCTTTAAAGGGCCCATGGTGGGAAAGGCTTGCAGGCACCTCCTGAGGACATCACTCAGCAAGGCCTCTGCAGACATTCCTCCAGTGCATCAGCAACAGATCTCCTACAGTCTCTATAGTGTGAGCTGCCTCAGAGTCCTCCCAGTGATTTCCTGTATTCAGTTCCTGGTCTTCTCCGTGTCTTCAGTTCCTGGTCTTCAGTTCTTGTGGCCTTTATCTCATCCATCTGTCACATGGTCAGACTTCAGTTCTTCTGTCTTCAATGTGCCTTGCCTTCTGTGTTGCTCCTCATCCTCCTGCTCAGTCATCTGCCCTGTTCTTTCCTTTGGACAGATCCCCAACCTCGGCTTGTTTCCTGGACCTCTCTTCATTACTACCTGCCTCTGACCATTGCCTGACAACTGGACTTCTCTTAATTGCTGCCAGCCTCCAACCAACGTCTGACAACTGGACTTCTCTTGATTGCTCCCTGCCACTGATCACTGCCTGACCACTGGACTCCTCTTGTTTGCTACCTGCCACTGACCACTGCCTGACCACTGGACTTCTCAACTTGCCACCTGCCCTGATTCTAACCTGTCTCTGACTGCTCCTGTTCACCTCAACCACATCCATGGATCTTTGACTCTTTGGCAGAGGTCCCCACCTAAGACCTGCTGGCCCCAGCACCCAAGGGCTCAACCTAAGGGGAACGTGGCCTGGTATAGGCAAAGCTCCAGTTGGGCCTTTGCCTCATGCAACTTCACCAGCTGAAGTGGGGATCTGCAGGACTCCACCCTGCAGGTTAAGCCAACTCCACCTTGGTCCAAGGTTCCATACTGCCAACAGATTTCTGAGGCCATGGACCCAGTGGATGTCACAGCCTTGCATGTGATTCCAGGCCTAGTGCAGAAATTCCAGGAATAGCCAAAATTTCTGGAGGTCCTAGCAGTATCCATGGAACGCCGCTCAACACAACTGGATGTGGCCCCAGCTTCAGCAGCCTCTCCGCATCCTCCATCTACACCTCCGATGCCCACAGCACTTAATCGCTCCATACCACAGCTTCTGGCTCTACTACGGTACACCAAGGACTCCCGACAATGCCACAGGTTCCTGAACCAGTGTTATAATCACTTCACCTTGCAGGCAGCTCTATTCCCATACAATCAGGTGAAGATGACCTTCATCTTCTCTCTCGATGGCAAGGCCTTGGCTTGAGTGTCTTCCCTCTGGGAGTGGCAATTTGCAGCAGTTTACGGCTATCTTCAAAACAGTATTCGAAGAACCAGGCCAAATGGCCACCATAGGGTCAGAACATCTTGACCTGCACAAAGGCAATCAGACCCTAGCAGAATTCGCCATTGAGTTCCAGAACTTGGCGAAGACACATAACTGGCGCGAAGACTGCCTTTGCACCATTTTCCTGGAGGGTGTGTCCTCCAGGACTAAATATGAACTAGCAGCCCAAGACCTCCCTATGACCCTAGAAGGCCTCATTGATCTAATAGGCAAGATCGACCATCGCCTCAAGCAATATGCAAGAAAGGCTCGACCGGCCTGTAGAACCAACACATTGTCTCCCCAGATTCAGTGCCCGCTGTCAGCAATGATGCAACTGGGTCGCAGATGTTGAATGCACAAGGACAGACTCCACCACAGACAATTAGGCCTATGCCTGTATTGCATGACCAAAGGCCATCTTCTGCCCTAATGCCCAGTGAAACTGGATACACCAGAGCCTAGGATCCAGTGGGGAGATGATCCTAGGCTTCACCACACCTGCTCCTCCAATTACTGCTCCCAGTGACCTTAAAGCTAGGTCCTCTCAGTTTCCCTACCCAAGTTCTCATGGACTCAGGTTCCAGAAGGAATTTCATAATGAAGGAGCTTGTGAATGAACTCTATGTGTCTTATTTTCTAAATGTATCGCACGTGGTAAGGGACGTTTCGCATGCGAAATGTCCCTTTTTGCGTGCGATACCAAAATGGGGGAGGAGTCAGCCCCGGAAGAGGAGGAGTCGGGGCGTCACCGGAGCTGACTCCGCGAAGCCGCTGCGGACGACAAAAAGGTAAGGCCCTTTTCGCGTCCTATTTCGCTCCCAATAGCTACACCTCCTATGGTGGCACTATTGGGTGCGAAACCGGCAGCGATCACACTGCGACGGTGCGATTGCTGCTGGCTAGCGCAGTCCCGCCCCCTGTTTCGGCCCCCCACCCCTCATTTCCTAAAGTATCGCAGGCCTGCGATACTTTAGAAAATGAGGCCCTATGTTTGCACCATCCTGAGGGAATCATCCTTAATAATCTCATCCATCTACAGAGACCCCCTTCCTGGCTGGATCATGCTGGTAACAACTCCTCTGACCCTATAAACCAGCCTCCTTCACCAGAAACAGATAAGTCTATATGTTATTGACAGGGCTGCTACCCCATTGCCTTGGATTACCTTGGTTGCAGAAGCATTGTCCTCAAATGTATTGGGCTACCCTCTATCTAACCCAGTGGGGTCAACAGTGCCAGGTGAACTACTGTATACACTTTTCTAGACAGATTTGTAGTATCTTTTCAAAGTCTTTATATCTGAATTTATCAGAGAAATTGGCCAATAGGAGCTACACTCTACTATTTTTTACTTTTTTATAGATGAGAAAGATAGTGGCATCCATCAAAGTACCATGACGGAATTCCTCCCTCCCCATGCTGTTGAACAGACCAAAACGGAAAAGAGTTAATTCCCCCAAGAATGTTTTATAAAAATCAACATGGTACCCATTGGGGCCTGGAAAGTTTCCCTTGGGAAGGGCTGACACTGCAGCCTGAAGTTCCAATGCAGTAATAAGAACAGAAAGTTGTTCCTCCAGGTGAATTGGGAACTTAGGCTGTTCAAGAAAGTCAAGAAAAGATCTGACTACCGTTAACCTTATCTGCTTACACTGCTGCTTACACTGGTAAACAAATTTCTGGGAACATTTTGTTTCCTCCACAACCTTTGGTGAAACAAGTAGATTTTAACAAGCTGAACACAAATATGCATTTATTATGTCTGTATCACGTACCGTTTGCCAGAAAAGTGTCATATACATTAAGTATTGTCACGTGTCTGTAGCGGCATAAGCTATAATGGCAATGTTGGCACCAGAAAACAAAACTAAAAATGTTTTGCCGCAGATTTTCGTTTGTAATCACTGTCCTACGCTTCGTGGATGAGAGTCCAACAATAGTCACCCAGCATGGAGGGGCTCCACTTGCCTTGATACCATTTCTCCATTTTGACAATGTCTTGATGAAACCTTTCACCATGTTCATCACTCACAGTGCCAAAGATTTCTGGGAAGAAGTCCAAGTGGGAATGAAGAAAATGTATCTTCAATGACGTGTTGCACTTCATCAATTTGTATGCCTGAAGCAGATTTTCAACCTGTTCGACATAGTCTGCTGCCTTATAGTTGCTTAGAAAGTTACAAATGACATTCTTGAAGGCTGTCCATGCAACACATTCTGTACCTTGCAGAAGACCATCAAAGTGGTTGTCCTTCATCACAGCTCGGATTTGTGGGACAACGAAAACACCTTCTTTTATCTTGGCGTCACTTATGCGTGGAAACATTTGCCGCAAATAATCAAAGGCTTTACTTTGCTTGTTCATTGCCTTAACAAAGTTTTTCATCAGCCCAAGTTTGATGTGCAAAGGTGGAAGAAATATCTTACTTGGATCCAGCTGTTGTAACACGTGGACCCTTGGGCCGGTCAGGACAGGTGATTGAACGCTGCGGAGGACCACAGCAAAAGGTCCCGACCGGGAGGCGGTTCGACGGACTTGGGAAGGCTTGGATACCGGAACCAGGTGGAGTCCTATGCGACCAAGGACTCTGCGATGGGAAGGAAGACGGACAACGTTGGGCCCTGTAGCCGGAGGAAACTTCACCCTGGAGACCGGCACTCCCCCGAGAGGAGCTCGTAGGAGCCCGGCCGCTGGGACTTTTGGAGATTCGCCCTGGAAGCCGGAGCCCCCCCAGGAGGAGCCTGTAGGGGCCCAGCCGCTGGGACTTAGGAGAATCTTCGGGGCCGGAGAACCCAGGAACCACAGAGCGACGAAGATCCGAGACGGAGTCCAGGAACCAGTCAAGTGAAGAGTCAAAAGTCGGAGTAGTGGACGGAGCCGGGTCAAAGCCAAAGGTCAGAGGTCGTACCAGAGCCAAGAGGGAGAGCCAAGAGCAGAGTCGGGGACGGAAGCAGGTCAAAGCCGGTGATCAGAAGACGAAGCCAGAGCCAAGGGAGAAGACGAAGGATGAGTCGGAAGACAAGCCGGGTCGAGGTGGCGATCAAGGTCAGGAATGCAGCAACTAGTAACAGGAAGCCTGAGAACCTCATTGCAAGGCAGGGAAGGCTGACGTCATAGCAGGGAGATAGTAATCTCCCGCGCTGGCCCCTTTAATTTGGAGCCCTAGCGCGCGCGCGGCTAGGGGGCGGGGCCAGCCGCGGGAGGACGCCGGCTGCTCCTCCGGAGCGGGAGCGCCACGTCAGAGGCCTGCACGGGCCCGACGGAGCCGGACCAGGGCCGAGTAGAGGGTGAGTGGCGGTCCCTGGGCCGACCCGGGATCGCAACACCAGCAATGGGTCGTGTGCAACATTCTTCTGTCCTGGAACCAACTTCTTGCGGAGAGGCCGGAATTTTCTGATGTAATGCGAATCTCTTGCTCGACTGTCCCACTCACAAAGGAAGCAACAATACTTGGTGTAACCAAGCTGCAGACCCAGTAGAATTGCAACTACCTTGAGATCACTGCACAAACTCCAGTTGTACCTCAAGTACTCAATGTGGTTCAGCAGTAGCTGCATGTTCTCATACATTTCTTTCATATAAATGGCATGTCCGACAGGTATTGATGGGTAGATATTGCCGTTGTGCAGCAAAACAGCCTTCAAACTTGACTGATAAATCAATAAACAGTTGCCATTCAGTTGGGCCGTGGTCACATCCGAGAGCACAAAACAATCCATTGATGTCACAGCAAAAATTCAGACTGTCTACTTGGATGAAATATTTTGTCAAATCTTCATGATGGCTGCGAAATACTGAAATTTTCATATCAGATGACAAAAGATTCCATCCTTGCAGCCTTGACCGAAGCAGCTCCACCTGACTCTTAAAACCAAATCTCTGACCAGATCGTTCAGCTGTGACTGAGATATTAAATGAGGATCGCTGGATGTTGATGGCACAAAGTCAGGATCAGCTGCAGCTTCCATCTGCGATGGCTCGCCATCATCACCTACCTCCTCATCCTCATCATCAAGTGTCCACACCTCTGGCGGTTTTGGAACAGGAAGACTGTCATCAAGCGGCACTGTCTCATTGCCAATGCAAGGTTGAGGAATTCAATAAACTTCCTGTTTTTTTATGAGTATCCTGACACATTTGTCATGCAGATGTAATAGTCAGTTATATGATCTTTCTGTTCCCTCCATATCATTGGGATTGCAAACGGCATGGATGGTCGCCACCTTTCAGCCAAGCTCGCAGACTACTGGTGCAAGACGTGCAACATATATGAGAGCCCATGCTCTGTCCTGGTCACCAATTTTGCACCCAAAGTATAACTCGTATGCCTTCTTAATGAGTGCAGTCATACTCCTTTTCTGTGCTTTCAGAGTAAACTCACCACAGATGTTACAAAACGTGTCACAGCTATTATGACATTGGCGCAACATTTTCATATGAAATTAAATCCACAAGCTTTAAACTCAACAGTTTTAGCAACACGATTTGCTCATTCACACAGACGTTGCATAGGAGACTTCTCATTGCCGCTGCTTATATAAGGCTGCATCATAATGGAAACAAGTTGAAATCTTGCAGCCGAGCTGGGGCTTGCCCGAGCAAGTTCTGGCATGATCAGGCAGAGTTTCTTGGTGTATTTTTTAAAAAGTTAGTCTCTGTTACATGTTACGTTGCTTATGGCCGTCAAAAATATGACATGAATTTTAAAAATCATAAAAACCACTGTCCAGCAAGAAAATATATGTACGCGATATTATGTTTTAAAATTTCACAATTATTGTATCACAAAATTTGCTGTTTCTCAAAAACCTTATGTGATGTACAAATTTTGAAGTAATATCTGTGATCAGTATCAAAAAGCCTGAAGGAAACAAAAACTTTGTTCACCAGTTTTATCATTAGTATACAGACACCCCGATTCCAGAATACAATTGCCCCACCCAACCATGTTCCATTTGAGAAAGATGAGCTTCCTGCAATAGCAGAATTTTGCTCTACTTTTCTTCACATACATTAATATTGTCTTTCTTTTAATAGGGGAAGTATTGCCTTTTACATTAATTGAGAGAATATTAATCTGTAACTCCATGACCACTCCAGATTGGCCTAACTATGCTAATGTTCCTTAAAAGAAGCTCTTCACAAAAACCTTCCTTTCCAAGCAGATAATATACAGCTCTACCTCCCCGAACTATACCTTTCCATTTAAACACCGCTATGAAAAAGAGTTATGACATATGCTTTTTAAATTTTGTTAAACAAAAACTTCTATCTTAAAGCATAAAACTTAGCCTTTCTCACCCTAGTCTCTCACTTAAATTAAAGAGGGATGCTTTCAAGTCCAGAATGGCAGGAGAGGAAGGCAGCTTGAGCCAGAAGAAACTGAAATTTGGAGAAGATGTGCCACTGCCTCCTGCTCCTCTCCCTATTTTGGAGCAGAGAGAAAAGTTGGGACACAGTAGCAGGGCAGCAGAGCAGCAGGGGTAGAAGTGGAATGCCCAAAATTAGCAGTGCACTCTTTTTTTAGTTACTGCTGCTAAAGCAGTGAAGGTAGTATTTGCATCAACAGATTCTGAGGACAAATCTTATATGCGATTTCCTGAATCAGAAATTGAAGAGCTACTAACTGAAGAAAATTTGGAAGGATTAGTTAATTGATGGGAAGATAGAGAAAACTGAAGGTGGTGAGGAAGAGCAGGCCGCACAGATGGAGTGTGTGAATGATGCCCCTGGCATTATTTCTCAGGTTCCACCCTCTACCTCAACTGTAATATATATATTTTTTTTCTTTCTTTCTTTCTTCATTTAAATATTTGTATATACTACTAATAAGATTAATGACAATCCGTCTAGGCAGTTTACCATAATACATACATAATGAATTAACTAAAAAGACAATATAACAATATAAATACAAAGTAGAATTTAAAATAATAAAATATTAAAAGGATAGACATAAAACATTTTCTTAAAACAAGTTATCTTATCTTTGTTCTATCGCTTACAATATTGCCTATCTATCTTTAACTGTAATGCCAGCATCCAACCCCAAGAATGCAGAGAAAGGATCATGGAAGAAATCCCTGATCTTGAGGTACTTTAAAGTGAGGGAGGACCCATATTTTACTGAGTGCATTTACAGCACAAAGGATATCAGTCCACGGAAGCCAATAGGGCATCTCACAAATGCTGGTATGCAGCATTACCTAGAGAAGCAGCACTTGCTAGTATTGGCATTTGGGAAGGATGGCAATACTAGCTTGGGGACCCCCTTCTGCCACTCCAGATAAAAGCCAGAGGAAAGAGGACTGAAAAGATGAAGACTTTTCCCCAAGATGATTCCACAGTCCCTTCCAGTAGTCAGGTAGCAGGCCAGCAGCCCCCTGCCATGTATTTGAAGTGGCAACCCACCAAGGAGAAAATTAGGTGGCATTCTGCTGTACAGTCCAAGGGCAAGAGACAACATCAAAAGCTGTAATGAGGAGTATCATTGAAATGATTGCCCTTGATGACCAGCCCCTGTGGGTAGTGCAGAACATGGGTTTTAAGTATCTGCTACATGTGTTAGCCCCCAATTACAAAGCCTCTTCAGAACTACATGTAATAGGAAGGTCAACCCCAGCCTATACAACCAGTGGATTGTTGCAGCCAGGCATAGCTGGCTAAGGCAGAGGGGAGAAATATGCATTTCACTAGTGATATCTGGACTGTCATGAGTGTTACACATACTTACCTCTCAATGACGGTACACGGGTGGGACCTGGCTGAGGCAGGGGTAGTCAGCAGCTCTAATGGAAACAGAGCATCAGGGTACAGATGGGCTTTTCTGCACACCCAGTTGATGCATAACCCCCATATCTCAGCCAATATTCTATCAGCCATAAGAGAAATGTTGGAAGGTTGGCAATTGGCCAAACTGGGAATAAACTGAGAAAATGGCCAATGGTGTTGGTGCATGTGGCTTTTAAACTTCCCCCTCCGGATTTACGCACGTAACCTGTCTTATGCGCGCCGAGCCTATTTTAAAAAGGCCGGCAACGTGCGTAAAACCCCAGGACGCATGTAAGTCCCGGGGCTTTACAAAAGGGACGGTCCGGGGGCAGGGCAGTCAAGGGGCAGGGTGGGGCGGGGCCAGAGGCCTCCAACAGAGTGGCCATTGCCGCTGTGTCAGAGGATCGCATCCCGGCAGGCTGCTGGTGCACGCAACTTGCGCCTGCCCAGAGGCAGGCACAAAAGGTAAAATAAAAATTTTGGAGGGGGTTAGAGTAGGGTTAGGGGGAGGAAAGGTTAGGGGAAGGGGTGGGAAGTTCAGGTTAGGGTGAAGGGAACGGGGGAAGGCAGTGCGGCACGGTGCATGCAAGGTGCATAAGGTGCGTGCAAGTTATAAAATTGGGTGTACATGTGCGCGCACCAGGTAGCGCGCGCACCTTTTTAAAATCTACCCCAATGTTTTTAATCTATCTAACAGACAATTTTCCCATGATGAAACAGCGGTACTAGAAAGGGGACTTTCTTTTGTCCCTACGAATCAATATGATGCGATGAAATCAGGATTTATCTTCATAAATTTATGCAGAAATTAAAAATCACTCAATTTTTTGTGAATAAGGCCCAGAATGTGAGGACGGAATATTTGGTAAAGAAATCTAATTGGGTATCCTCTGGCCAATCCTAGCTGCTTTTGAGGTACTTGTGATGAATGATGTGACAGCTTTGGAGCAATCTAAATCCATAATTCGATACAACCTCACTAAAAGAGAAAAGAAGGCTTGTAAATTGTTGCAATCAGATCTGTCCATAGTCATTTGACCAGCTGACAAGGCAGAGGGTGGTGGTGTTAGATAAAATAATGTATGACAATGAGGCTCTTCAACAGCTTAGTGATACTCAATTCTATAAATCTTTAACATCTAATCCCATAGAAGCCATATGCCCACTAAATAGTGTTATAATCTGGTATGGTTGTGGACCATGGATCGTAGTGAGAGCTGACTCCACCCACAGGGCTCCTCCCTGTGGGGGCTCACTACGATAGGCGTGGCCTCAGTCTAGACGAACACAGAAGGAAGAGACTTTATTAGACTGGAACGTGGAGAATACCCACCGAGTGGTATGAAGACACAGTCCAGAGTAGTAAGGGTGCTCAATGATGATATCCCTGGTAGTGGCCCGCAGAATGGGGTACACCAGGAACTCCTGTCCCGATGATACATCTCTCAGGGTAGATCCATTAGTGGCCCGCAATGCGGGGTACGACAAGAATCAGCAAGTAGTAGTTCAGAGAGGTGCAGGAGGTCAGCAGAGCAAAGTAGATGAGGGTACTCACTCTGAAGTGTAGATGAAAGAAGCTGAGATGAGCACGGTTGTGGCCTGAAGCACGAAGTACACCGGCGGTTTCGACAGCAAGATAGTTTCTCCAGACAGGAAAGCCCTCCAAGGAGCGGATAGCCAGAACGTAACAAGGCCCCCGAGGAGCGGGTACCTAAGGCGTTCTAAGTCCAGGAGTTCAGGAACGAGTTCAAAGTAGCGAAGCGAAGCGTCTCCAAGAGGAGTGGAATAAGCAGGAAGGAAGTCCAAGAGGAGTGAAATAAGCAGGAAGGAAGTCTGGATGGATTAAATACACTGACGGGTGACATCATGCGGAGGGGATGCCCCGAGGTTCCCGCCATGACGTGAATAAGAGAGGGCCTGGCGCGCGCGCGTGTGCCCTAGGTAATCCCCGATTCAAGATGGCCGACGGGATCGCCCACGCCATCCCGGGGATGCCGGGGAAGGCGGTGTTTGCAGGCTGAGGCTGCCATGGCTCTGAGAATCGATGGTGCAGGGAAAAGAGAGGTGAGCAGCAGAGGTTGCAGCCATCTGCGACCAACGGGGCAACAAATAGGCTCTACTTTCCACAAAAGAAAGGATAGCAACATATGTACACCTGGTCTCTTTGCAGATGCCTCTCCTGCCCTCCTGAACTCCAGCATTGCCTGTCCCACTGTTCAACTTCTCTCAGGTTTTCTCTATGCATGAGTATCTGCATTCCACATTTGAAGTGGCGGCATGCTTTCTGGGTCTCTGGGGGATGCAGAAATGTGTTAATGAAGGTAGCATGCAAATGTATTTAATGCTTTATTTTTTCAGGTGACTATCAATGTTGTCGCTCATCACTGCTGTATGTGGAGATGTTGATTGAGATCCAGAACTTCCTTCCAGCACAGTAGCATCTCATGGCTGCACGCCTCTTCTCTTTGCAGATGTCGCTACCTGCTTGACCGCTGGCACATTTCTTTAAGGTGAAATAAACAACCTGAACTGATAATACATGTCTGGAGCTTTGTTAGTTATTCTCTCCTCTTCCGTTTGAAGTAATTTCATTCTCACTACGTACTCCCTCTCCCAAAAGTCCATCCCCCCTCCGCCCACTCCACCCTTCCTCCTCTCAGTAGGTAGTTAAAATAAACACAGATAGATGAAGTTTGATACCAATTTTTTTTTTCAAACTTTGACAGACTGTTTACAATGTAGAAAATAAAATAATAAAGGAACGGGGAGGGGACAGCTAGGGACTAAAGTGGATACAAAAGTGTATAAAATAAAAGTCCCAGGGAGTTGGGGAGGGAGGTAGGAGGGTGCACAGGACGGTGGCATCCTGCTACCCAGGTACCTTACAGCTGCCCCCAAGTGCTCTAAGGCCTGTAGATGCGCATCCAGCGTCCCGAGCACCCTCCTTTGGTAGGCATGCAAAGCTCTCTGCTCTGCCGCCATCCCCCTCAGGAAAGCATGAAATTCCTGCCATGTGAGAGGCTTTCATTAGAAACATTTGCTCCCTGCTGACCTGGGGGGGGGGGGGTAGCGGACAAAACAGAGGACCAAGCTTGCCTGCCTCGGCCAGCAAAGTCTGGCTGGTCTGGGTCCCTGCATCCCTAACTCCCTGGGCAAAATAGGGAGGAGGAGGTCTTACGGGAAAGGGGGCGGGGTCAGGAGCAGCTGGAAGCCCGGGGTGCGCCTCATCTGCAAATGATGACTCCATCTCCTCCGCTTCCTCCCTTGATGGTGATAGGAGTGGGGGAGGAGCATCCTGCTTCCCCCCCCAGCAGCGGCAGCTGCTTGTGCAGGGGCTGTGGCTTCCTCCTCCCTTTCATCCACCATTTGCACCTCTTCATCAGTGCCTTGAAACAAAAGCGTGTGTGAGATTGATGTCCAGATAAAGGTACAAATACAATTTTTTTTTTAATGGGGACAGCGGCCAGTAGGCTTGAAGATGTACTCACCACCAGGCCCATCCCGCTGAGCATGCAGCTGGTTGAGCTACCTCCTCTTTCGGAGGCACAGTCACTGGGCCTTCTCCTAGAGGTCCTCAATCTATAAGAAAGAAATAGGATGAGAGCATTGAGTGTGATCTATAGCTGGTAGTGTGACCTCCATACTGGTATGTGACAATGTATGCTACTACTATGTGATTTTATTGGGGCTCTTGGCAATCCATCCCTGCACATAGAAGTGGTGTGCTGGCACCTGCACCTAAACCATGCTTGAACACGTTTCCTCAGTGAAGAGCCATGATACGCCAGGTCACAAGTTGTGTGGCTGTGTAGTGCAACTAGTGGGAATATCCTTGTGGAGTGCCAAGGACCCTGCAACTGGTCCTAATCTATGTCTTCTAAATGCTTCCTTAATGGTCTGCTATCTTATAGGTCAGTGCATCTGAAATCAGTCAATGGGGCACATCTAGGCAGGCAGGTTGTCAGGATATCCTCCAGGAGCAAGCACGATGTAGATTTGAAGAGAATGGCAGCAGTGCGTGCCATACTGTCGCTTGCATTTGTCATAATACATATCCTAAAAACCTGACTGCCTAGGTGCCCCTGAGGACCAACTTGCAAGGTATTGTTTGAAATATCAACATGAAACCAATTTTGAATCCCCGAGAAAGTTAGTTTCATTTCTTCCTTACAGCATTATTATACTTGTCCCTCTAAGGCTTCTATCATTCCATGTAAATCTGGCCTACTATATGTCTGTTATTGAGTATGACATAGTAAAGCACTGATACCCATGCTAGTAATGTCAGGTTTAACCATTACAATCTCCCTACATACCTATTTATTATAACACCCCCCCCCTCTCAGCATAACCATACCTTGACACCCCCCCAGTGCCCCCTTAGGCACTAGCTTAGATAATCAGTCACCATATTCCACCTACCCCTTGACAGTAAGAGATCCGCTGGTTAAACCCAAGCTGCACCTCCCTCCAGGCCCTCCTTATCTGGCACAGATTCCTCCGCTGGCCAGACACAGGAAACAGCTGCTCCTAGTCTGTCACCACCAGGGATGCCAGAGGGGCAATGTCCCTGGCAGTGAAATTGGGCTGTCTGATGCATGATGGAATTTTTGAAAGCATCCAGGAACAGGAAGTCCCATCCTCATGCTTGCGCACGCAAGCGCGCACCTATGTAGAATACGCGTGGATCTGCGCGCATATACGTGCATACATGACTGCGAAAATATTTGCATATTTTGCCTCATACATACCAATGTCCATAAACAATACAAAATCCTTTGCCTTTGGTGCGCATGCCCACTAACACGAGTTTATTGCCGCACGCACACTCCTTTTAAAATTTGCCTATATGTGAGTATATTTTTGAGTGCTTCTGAAGTACTTTTGCATGTGTTTTGTGCTGCTTGCCATTTGATTGGTTTTTTGTAAAGGTTCAAACAGTGCCAGAAATTTGGATTTTAATGGGGAGTGCATGAGTGAATGAGAGAGTTTGGTTATGCTGTATGATAATAAGCAGGTTGATACTTTACAGTGAAAAAGTTTTGTAAACATTTATTGCTAAATAATAGTTAATGAAAGCATTATATATACAATTGAGCGAGGAGATATATTTTTTGTTTTTGTATATATATTGTGTGTATATATATATATATATATATATATATACACACATATATAGGGTTTTTGTATGTTTATATATATATATATATAGTTGCCAACTAGCTCCAGATTTTCAGGGTAGGCTGATATCCTTAGAGGATAGGCTGATATACTTAGAATCTTGCTTTTCTTAGGGAATGCAATAGGGAAATCAGAATAAGTTCCAGCATTTAATAGAGTAAAACCAGGATTGGATCAACCTTTCCTGAAAATCTGTAGCCAGTTGGCAACCCTAGCCAGGACAACCCATTAAAAAAATAGGGAGAACAGCTAAGTGAGCTTCTAAGAAATAACGTGATTTAAAAGCCATGTTCCTTTCCTAAAAAACAATTGGGTTTTTTTATATTTTCCCTGAGTACCATAATGTGCTCCCTAAGGTTGGGGCAGTTCCTGAAAATGCTCCATTTGGGCTTTCAGACAATTTCAGTTCCTTCAAACCAGGAATAGAGGGGCGAACCTCCTTAACTGATAACCAGGCAGGCTCATATTTGCATAAACAGGATTGTAAATAACTTGGAGCCAATGCATTTAGGGAGCAATAATCAGAGTATCCACATTGGAGCATACCCCCAGTAACCTTTACCCATGGGCTGCACAGTTAGTTTTGTTTTGATTATTGACCTCTCAAAATTACCCACAGAGATTTGCGCCTACTTTCTCTGTGGGTAATTTTTTCAACTAAAACAATGCACATGAAGGAAAAGACCCATTAAGTACCATCCATAAGGAGAAGCACATGCTCCCTTAGCCCTTGTGGAGCTCAAGCCGACTCTTCTAGAACTCCCCCTGTATCACATGGGCAAAGGAGTTTTATCAAACCCATGATACCTCCTGCTAAGGAAGGTTACGCCTACCTACACTGACCTCACTATTAGGGGCAAGGTCTGTTGAGACCAGTGACTCTACACTACAGGGCGTCTACTCTAGTAAAGGGCAGATTTAGGGATCCCCTTAAATAAGAATATCAGCAAGTGGTCTTAAATAAATGTTAAAAGTGTAGTAGGGACAAGAACGCTTTAAACATAATTGATTCCACCATTTTAGGGGAATAGCAAGGTAGCTACTTGTAAAAATTTTAATTTACTAAAATTTAAACTTTCCTTTGTTACAGAGTGGTTATTGCTATTTGGTCTCAGTGCTTAATGGGTAAAATTCTCTTTAAAATTCTCAAAATAAACTGCAACCCCTAAGAGCCTAATATACAGTGGGCGGGCTGCAAAGTTAACTGAACAAGCATGTCCAATTAACTTTGTCCGGATATTCAGCCTCATTTATCTGAGTACAAATGTGGCTGAATATCTGGATAATCTGAGCAATCTTGTCCACTCAAATTTATCCCTGTTATTTGTGCTTTGCCGCTAAATCTGACAGCCCACCCTCACTACACCTCTAGCTCCGCCCCCTTTTGTCCGGGTAACTTTTCTCTGCACAGTGATTTTGTGTGCACAAAATTACACAGTAAAAGTGGGGGGTTATTTTTAAAGGGAAGATGTATACAGATAAAATTAATTTTTGCCTGCATAAATCTTCTGAATATCGACCTCTGATTAACCCTTGAAACAAGGGCCTACTTTATTTTCCTGACAAAATTAGTAGGAATAAGCAGGACGAGCAATGTTTTTTTTGAATAGTTGCATGAACCCAATATCAAATGACCAAGTTGAAAATCAGAAAACTACCGGTATTTGTACTTCTGAGCCTTGGTCTCCGCACCACCACTCACAAGGTCACTTGCAACAATGTCATAGGTGGTGTGTGCAAGTCTGTCTCACCGATTTAATATGGCTATCTAATATCCTATTGAACATACTCTGTATTCTTCCTGCCACTGGAAAATGATCTGCTTGCATGTTTAAATTGCGTTTCCAAAACATTAACTATTGCAAATCAATACTTATTAAAGTAATTAGATGACAAGTAATTAGTACAATGAACCTGCTCATCAAGCTTAGGCCATGCGGCTGTCCACTCCCTGAAAGCCTCATGATCGGGGCGAGGACAGGATTTTGTTTCTTAACATTTTCTGTTTCTTTTTGTTATTTCAGGGCTTTTTTTTAAAGAAAAAAAAAGAAATAGAAAAAAAAACTCTTCACCCAAAGACTTTTTTTTTTTTTTTTTAAAGGTTCTGTTTTGTTTTGTTGGGTTTTTTTTTCCTTCACTTAGTGCCGTGGGAACAGACCTCGTCATTTCTAAAACCTGCCCTTTTCATCCCCCCTGCTGCTGCTTGAAACACACAAAAAAAATGAAGCTTTTGGAATAGAGAATCCTTGTCAGGATAAGAAATAATGCCGACCTCAGCATGGCAAGCTTGTCCAGTCTAAATGTATACATGCTGTAGGTAGCGGCTCTCATCATTGTCGTGTAGATTATCTGCAAAAGCCTTCCCCCCCTCCTCCATTCACACCACACAAATCTTTTCAGTTTATTTATTTCTTACACTTATCAACTGCCCTGCTCTGAAGACTCAAGGCAATGTACAAATCAAGTTTCAGACACTAGCAGAAAAGTTGTCAGGCCACGTCTCAACAGAAAGGCCATTTTATTTTCATCCAGTGGCCTTTCATGCTCCCTTTCTCCATCTTTCGCACTGTAAATATAGAACCATTCTGATTATTATGCAGCACCCAGCTCTGGCCCTGGCTATTATCACTCTTATGCTGGCTGATTGAGCAGCGAAGGGGGCTGTACACACTGCTGGGAGAAACGCAGTATGGGAGTTTTAGTGTGGTGAGTAAACGCAAAGCTGGGAGGCATTCTAGTAAGCAGTCCAGAATTAGAGTTTATTGTGGAAATCATTTATGGTATTAACTGTGCAGGCATTACATTATTAACTGCATTGCATTTCAGGAGGGTACTTTTATAACTCCCCTTATAGTGGCAAAGTCTGCACGCACAATGAATACACAAACTTTACTGAGGATTTTTTTTTTTATGCAGGAAAATCGGTATAGAAAAACTAAAAATAAATAAATAATAAATTTTCAAAGCAACCTTATGCATGTTAAGTTCATATTGAAAAACCTTTCGTAAATGACCAGGAGCATGCGGAAGTGTCCATCCATAAAGTTACGGGTGCTCCAAGCAGAGCATAACCTGTGCACGATAACTTACATGCATACTTGCGCAAATACAAAAATATGTGCTCAAGTTGTATTCCCACCCCAGCTCTGTCTTATAGAATGCTTATTCCCTTTGGGATGAATTTTAAAAGAGTTGCTTGCGTTAAAAACCCCATATATGTGAGTACCTGGGCTGAGCACAAGCAACTCATATTTGAGTATATGCGCATGAGCAAGCAACCCAACACGCAGAACAAAAAAGGCAGTTAGGGCATGTCAGGGGCATTCCAGGGCGGTCAACATATACCTATGTAAATACAGATTTTAAATCCCACGCCCACAGAGCACTTCGGGCTGTTACCTGCATTTATTTACTTCTGCTCTTGAAAAGATGTAAGCCTGATGAAGATTCATTTTAGGTCTAACATGAATGGGTGAGGGGACATGGTAAACTGGGAGGAGTGTACGCTGGATGACCTAGAGGTAGACTGGACAAACTAGTGTGTTAGTTGGTCAAACTGGCAATGTCTTTCATGAGCGCACGTTTTAAAATCTGCTTAGCTGCGTACTATTGTTGGTGCTCTTTGCCCCTCTTTTGGTGCTTTGGGCATTTGATGCTAATCTTCTTCCTGCTATACCCCTCATTCAATACATGGGGATGTTGATGCCACTGTTCTTCCTTCCTTGTTCTGCACTCTGTGCCTTGGGGTGTTGATGTCCCTTTTCTTGCTACTTCACTGCATTCTGTGATTTTTGGTGTTCCTGCCACTCCTCTTGATGCCTTATCCCTCACTCTATGGCTTGGGCTATTGATGCCATTCTTCTTGCTGCATTGATCTGCACCTATGGTTTAGGGATTGAACACAAGTGTTCCTGCTGCTTTGAATCTCACTGGATGTCCTTGGGTATTTTTGCCTCTGCTCCTGCTGTCTTCATACTTCTTTCCAAATTCCTTTACAGTTCTTATTAGCTATTGGTCTTCCCATGCCGATCCAATGCTGTAGGCACTTGAAGCATCTCTCATGGTCCCCTGGGGTGTTTCTGCTACTGTTGTTATGGTTTTTCCCCTCTTTTACTGCCTTGGCATGATCATGGCACTTTTCTTGCTGCCTTGCTCAGTACCTATGGTTAGGGGATTAATGCCAGTACTCCTGCTTAGCCTCTCTTTTGGTGCCTTGCCATTTTTTTGTCTCAACTCATACTGCTTTGGCTTTTACTCAGTACTTCAAATGTCAAAACTGTTACCCATAACATTGGAGATCTGCTATCCCAATATGACCAACCATACCATTAGTTTGAATCCTTCCAGCATACTGCATGGACATTACCCATTTACCGCTAATGGTTTCATACCCTCTTGAACAATTACTTCAAAGTCTTTTCAAATTCCCTTACAGCACTTACTGACTATTGGTGTCATCCAATATTTAGCCTTCAATGGATTATACCACCCTTTTTAGGCTGCATTCCCAAGCAAACCAATTAAGAGAAGGCTTGATCCCAATGAGCCATGAGCCAGTACCAACCTAATATCTTCCAAGGTCTGAGCCACAGTCCAAAGGACTTGGTCACCTGAGTGCCATATTTCCTTCATCTACCAGATGGGAGGAAAATTGGTGCTGAGCTGCCTTCTTGCATTGGCATGGTTTGACCTCATCATAGATACAGCAAAGTGGAATTCAATCTCCAAACCTGACCACCCCTCCATCGCCCCTTATCCTAGTTTTGCCATAGAGAAACAACATCAGGATTGCTACAGAACTCCTCCAGAGATTTCATCTCAGGGACACTAAGCTCACCATTTCCCAGCTACTAGATGGTTTGATTAGTCTTTTGCCCTATACCAAGTTCTGAGGACCAATTTGCACGTCAGCACAGCTACAGACCTCCTTCAGGGATTTTCTCTGATTTTGCCCTGTCCATTGATAGTAAGTTCACATATTCCAGTTTTAAGATCGTTTGATTAGTCTTTTGCCCTATATCAAAGTCTCTGAGGACCGATTTGCACCTCAGGGCCACTGCAGACCTTCTCCAGAGTTTTCTCTAATTTCAGGCCACAGTTAATAATGCTTTTCCCCTTCTTGCAATGCTTTGGGGACTTCATGCCACTGCTGTTTGCCACTCTACTGGCACCTTGGAGACTGCATGTCAGTTTTGTTGGTGTCCTTAGCTCCTCTTTTGGTGCCTTAGGGTGTTTATGCCACTGTTTGTGCTGCTTTGACCCTCTATCAGTGCCTTGAGATATTCCTGCTTTGACTGGTGCTGCTTTGCCTCTCTCATGGTGCCTTGGAATTTTCATGCCACTGATTTTTTTTTTAATTTTATTAAAAAAACTGTAGATACAACAATCACAAAGATATGGATTAAACTATGTCATTATCAAAAGGCAATACTACTCTTATAAATGTATTCAAGACAAACACTGCTTTCTTCTATTAATGTTACCATTCTATTTTCTCCTCTTATTTTATGCCTCTGAGCTGCTTTGCTCCTAGCATGGTGCCTTAGGGCTATTCTTGCTACTCTTTTTGCCACTTTTCCCGACTGTTGGTGTCTCAGAGTGCTCTTCCCTCTGCTGTGGATGTCCGCCTGCAAGTTTCAATAAACTGGTCAGAACAAAACAATTTCAGAGCCCAAATTAGGATGCATTGCTTCCTCCTTTGACTTTTTTTTTTTTTTTTTAAATTCTTTCTTTATTGCAAGTTTTTGTACAATAACCCAAAACATTACACAACGTTAGAAACATGGATAGAACAGAACAGTACAGGACTTCCCCTCCCCCCCCCCCCCGAAAACCCCTCATACACCAAGTCTTGAGGTATATATCTGCCTCAGCGTAGCATACCCTGTAGCCGAGCATCGCTAGGTTAGTTCCGTCAATTCGCCTCTGAATAAGTTACCCATGTCCTCCCGACGCTTGGTATTTGTATCCAGTAATGGTGTTGATCAGATCTCGAGTAGCATCAGTAAGGGACCACCAAAACTTGCTCCATACTGCGGTACAGAACTCTCTTTTTGCCAGCGGCTGTGATTGCGCCGTCCAGTACTCATGTTGTAAGAGCATCACCAACCGTGCATGCCATTGTCCACCCGAGGGCCGCTCGTCGGATATCCATTTCCCCATAATGGTCTGCACCGCTGTAACCAGAGCCTTGTCTAAAAAACGCAAATCGCATTCTGGCAGGTCCTTCAAGGGTCCATGTGGTAGATGAAAGAGGCACAGCCGTAAGTCCTTGGGAACTGGAATTTGGAGCAGCTGTTCCAGCCTGGACAACACCTCTGTCCAGAAAGTCGCCACCTGCGGACACTCCCACAGTCCATGAAGATATGTCCCTTCGGATTTATTACACTTAATACACACTGCAGAGTCACAAAGGCGGGCCGCATACCTCTGAGCCTGGGATATATACAGACAATGTAAAATTTTATACCCCACCTCCTGAATCAGTACATTTTCAGATACTTTACTACTGGTTATCAAAATTTCCTCAATATCCGACATAGCCAAGTACACATTAGCTATCCGAACCCATTTATTTTGTATTTCCAGCTTTGCCTCATTGACAGGTATATCCCGTATAGCTATCGACAATGTAGAGCATGAATGACCACACTTGTCCCTGGGCATAAAAAAGGTTCGTAATGGATCCCATCCCAAGCCCAATGTGTACGATCCTACCAAGCTGTGGGCATAGTGCCTTGCTTGCAAGTATGCAAAAAAATCTTGTGTTCTTACTCCATAGACATGTTGAAAGTCTTGAAAAGACCATAAATTTCCCGATCCAGGTTCAAACAGATTGTACACATTGTATATCCCCTTAGCCTCCCAGTTTTTAAAAACAACCCCCATCATACCACTAGGGAACATGGGATTACCACATAACGGCATGTAAGGAGTGACATGCTGAGGCAACCGGAGGACCTGCATACACAGGAATCTCCAGGCCTTCCGTCCAGACATTACTATCATATGTCCCCGATATGTAGCCGGGATGTAAGTGCCCCCAACTTGCATCAGGGCTTCCGGCTTGAATGGACTAAGCCATTCTAATAAAAAGGAACGAGGCGTAAATTTTCCGGTGCCTTCCAGCCAATCCTGGACATGTCGCAGGACACTAGCTAGATTATACGCTCTCCAATTCGGGCACGCCAACCCCCCCTGCCTTCCAGGTAGCTGGAGCGTCTGTAAAGCCAATCTGGGTTTCCGTCCTCCCCACAAAAATGTACGAAGAACTTTATCTATGCCCACAATGTCCTTCCTAGATAACCAGATAGGCAATTGTGAGAACACGTACAGCCACTTGGGCAATTCCAACATTTTCAATAGTGCAATCCTGCCCTTCAAAGACAACGGAAGGGAGCGCCACATTTCCAGCTTCTTAGTCATATTGTGTAATAAGGGCCGTATATTCGTCTCCTGTAGCTTCGAAACATCCCTAGTCAGTAAAATACCCAAATAGCGCATGGTATTGCCCGCCCACTTCAATGGAAAGTTCCCGGTCCACCCTTGGCGCACTGACAACCCCAGGTCCAGAGCCTCTGATTTGTCCACATTTATTTTTAGCCCGGCAAAGGACCCAAACATTCTCTGATGGGCTAGTACCCGTTCCAGGGAATTTTGCGGGTCAGTGAGGAACACCAACACATCATCCGCGAAAGCAGATACCTTGAATTCCTGCCTCCCCCACCTGAACCCTTTAATCAGCGGATCCGCTTCCTTTTTCCGTAATAACGGATCAATGGAAAGGATATACAACAGGGGAGACAGTGGGCATCCCTGTCGTACACCCCGCTGTATACTGAAGTCCTCGGAAACTTGCCCATTCGCCCGAATAGCCGATTTGGGAGCGTGATAGAGCATCCTGTTATTGTGTACTATTTCACCTGCAAAACCATATCTCCCCAGGACTGAGAACATGTACTCCCAAGACACCCTATCAAATGCCTTTTCCGAGTCAAAGCCCACGAGTAGCGCCGGGGTCCCCTGTTTTTGGCATTCTTCCATGGCTATAATCAATTTGGTAAGATTGGTACTAATGGTCCGACCCTTGACAAAGCCCACCTGATTTTCGGTAATGATGTCCGGGAACACCCCACTCATCCTGTCCGCCATTATTTTGGCAAATACCTTAGCTTCAAAATTTAATAAGGATATTGGCCTATATGCCGCCATAGAAGACAGGTCCTTACCCGGTTTTTCCAGGACAGTGACAAATGCACGAGTTGTCTCCTCCGGGAATCTCCCGCGCCTTTGAGCCTCTCTATAAAAAAAGAGTAAGTCCTCCGTTGCCCGAGAAAGGAGACATTTATAATACTCGGCAGTGAAGCTGTCCGGGCCCGGGGCTTTGTTTGCCTTACTGGCCATAATAGCGCTCCGTAATTCGTCCAATTGAATCGGTCGATTAAGTGCGGCTAGTTTCTGGGGGTCAAGGGTTGGGATATGTAAACCTCTAAAAAACTCCTCTTCCTGTGCTGTACCCCCATGTCTGTCTTCAGAATAGAGCCTCTCATAAAAAGCCCGGAACTCTGCACATATCTCCCTCCCGGTCATCAATGGAGTCCCATCCCCCTTTCGCAACTTGTCAATCACTGTACTCCCCCTGGCTAACCGCACCATGTTGGCGATCACTTTCCCAGACCTATTACCAAACCGGAAGAATTTATGAGCACTCCTCTGCAAGCCCCTTTGTGCCCTCTCATGTAGAAGCCCATTCAAAGACCGCAATATGTCATTATAATGTGTTTGAGCTTGTGGAGAATGTGCTAGCGCCAACTGTTGTCGGGCTTGTCTCAATCTGGTCTCCAAACTTACTATCTTGCTCGCCATCGCTCGAGCTTGTGCTATCGTATAGGAAGTAATTTCTCCCCTCATGACTACCTTGCTGGATGCCCAAAACAACCACGGATCATTCTTGTGTTCCCTGTTATTGTGTGCAAAATCCGCCCATTTATCAAGAAGAAAGTCCCGGAATTTAGAGTCCCCTTGTAAGTGACTGGGGAATCGCCACAACCGACAGGGCAGCTCCCCAACACCATCCCCAATGTCCGCCCAAATAATGGCATGATCTGATATTTCTATGGGTCCAATGGTAACCTGTCCTATTTGAGGCAGTAAGGAGGAAGAGACCAACACATAATCAATTCTAGATAATGTCGCGTGTGCCTTCGAGACATGGGTATAGTCTCTCTCTGTTGGATGAAGCGTCCGCCAGACATCCAGCACATGCAACTCAGCACAGAGGTAGGATATCCCTTTTCCCATCATAGTGGGCGCCGTAGCTGAAGGCCTGGAACGGTCGACCCTTGGGTCCCCCACACAATTAAAATCCCCCAAGAGAACCAGAGCGCCCCGGGACATGCCCAGTATTTTGCCTACCAGCCCCTGAAAGAAAGAGTGGTTGTACTCATTCGGGGCATAGATTGTGCAAATTGTTACTTCCCTGCCGTTCAGCTTACCAACCAAAATGAGATAACGCCCTTGAGCATCAGATTCCTGTGTCAGTAATTCAAACTTGAGGCTTTTATGTATTAATAGTGCAACCCCTGCCTTACGGCCCATGGCTGGATTATAGAAATACTGTCCAACCCATTGCCGTTTTAATTTAAGGCTTTCCTCAGCTGCCAAATGTGTCTCTTGAAGGGCTGCTATCCCCACTTTCTGTCTCTACAATGCACTAAGAATCTTTTTCCGTTTAATAGGCGTACTTATTCCACCTACATTCCAGGATATATACCGTATGGAACTCATCCTGTAACCAATGCCGTCTCGTACCAAGGAACCTGTTCTGGTATTGCCAAGGGGGTTAGCCTCCCAGCCTGGACCTCCCCCCCCCACAAAGTCTACAGCAACTGTAACTACCCCAGCGTGTACCTCAGAATGGTGTATGTCCCCCCAGTGAAGTCCCCCCAACCCCCCACCCCCACCCCCCTCTCGCCCCCTTATCCCCCCCACAACCATACATAGGATAAGCATACCTGCCCACATTTGTGGGCTAGAGATCCGTTTATGATGCGACCAGGTGCTGATCCACTATCTACTATATAATCCACATATTCCGGAGGCATAACGCCTCCTCCCAGGAGAGCCTGTGAACCAAAACTTATACATTTACATCCTTATAACCCACAGAACCAACACAAGGTGAATCATCAGCAAGAAATAACTAGAGCTGAACAGTTCGAAGTGTCCCCTTCTGAAAGGGAAGGTCACAAAATGGTTACTTCCCCATTCGAAGCTCAGAGCCTGTCGAATTGCCACATCCAGTGTGTAGGAAGCAGCTCATGTGTCCTACACCCTCCAGAGGCTCAGCTGAACTGACACACTCTTGAGCATTCCACACTATAACCCAAACTTATGGTTCCACTGTGAGCCGCAGCCATCAAAGACCGTGACTATGTCACTGGATATTGTAAGCCACGCTGTCCGCCCTGCAAACATTGTTCAGCCTTCCGGCCAAAGACAAATCCGCTATCGACCCATCTCCTCATAGGCTAGCAAAAGCCACTTTCTGTTTATGATCCATCCGCAGGCAACAGTACCCAGGCCTGGGCTTCTATCCCCACGCTTACTTATGATGACCATGCGCCTCCATCCAGGCGGTAGCTTTATTTATTTTATTTATTTCTTTTTTTTATATACCGACATTCATCTCAATTGAGATATCACACCGGTTTACATTCAGGTACTGTAGGTATTTCTCTATCCCCAGAGGGCTTACAATCTAAGTTTTTGTACCTGAGGCAATGTAGGGTAAAGTGACTCGCCCAAGGTCACAAGGAGAGACAGCGGGACTTGAACCTTGGTCTCCTGGTTCATAGTCCACTGTTCTAACCACTAGGCTATTCTTCCTCCCTTTCTCTGGAGTGTCAAAGGTGTTCACCTTACCATCCCGCCATATTTTTAGTATCGCCGGATACTGGAGCGCAAATCGGATGTTCTTATTGTAGAGATCATTGCATGTAGGCGAAAACAATCTGCGTTTGGCTGCCACCGCAGCTGAAAAATCTTGAAACATCACAATTTTGTGATTTTTATATTGCAGATCTCTTTTTTTCCGGTAAGCCGCTAAGATAGTAGCACGGTGTGCCCAATTCATGAAGCGGGCGATCACAAGTCGGGGGCGCGTGTCTGCCTCTCTCCGGCGGCCTAGTCGATGAGCTCTCTCGATGGCGAGCCGGCCCTCTAAGGATTCCACCCCTAGTGCCCCCGGCAGCCAAGATTCTAAAATAGCTTGCAGCTCACCCTCTTGAATCTCCTCCGGCATGCCCATAAATTTTAGATTATTGCGCCGTGCTCTATTTTCCAAGTCCTCTAGCTTGGCGTCCGTCGCGCTCGCTGCGGTCTCCAATGCAGTAATGCGCGCGATGAGGGCTTGCTGATCTTCCTCTACCGCTGCGATGCGGCCCTCCGTAATATCGATCCTGTGCCCAATATCCGTTATCGATTCTTTTAATGTGGCAAAATTCTCTGCAATGCCGGTGAAGTTGGGTTCCAGCGCTTCTACCACCGCTGCCGTCATGCGCGAAATTGCTGCCTCATCCAGACTCGCCATTTCCTGCTGCTTCCCGCCGTCCGCCATTTTTTGCTCAGCCCCGCCACCCTTTGGCTTTTCTTTTTCCTTGCGTGGCGTTTTTGCCGACATGCTGAGCTTCCTGGAACTCAGTTCGCTAGCGTCCGAAACTGCTCCGCTGCCCTTCGGTAGGCTTTGTTGTGGCTTTCGAGCGTTTTAACACTGCAAAAAGTTAGCTGTTTGTGGGCCGGCACCCGGAGCTCCGAAAAGCACGGCTTCTCAGGCTAGCGCATCACGTGACCTCCTCCCTCCTTTGACTTTAATGGAAAACAAATGACTAAATGACACAAATAAATAAATAATGTTTTGGGATCAAATCACTCAACCAAACTGAATGAATGAATGAATGAATGAACTGAATCAAACACTATTTTCACGCACATCCGGACCAAACATGAGCACCTTCTTGCTATTATAGAACTTGCATCATGTAGGACAGACTCAGCTGCTGTTTTGACTTTATCATCAAAGCCTGATCAATTATTTATGTAAATAATTGTTTTCTTTGTTTTATTTTTTGTCTTCTTTGATGTTTATTTTTGTTGTCTTTTGTTTATTTGAACTGAAATAACTTCAGCTTTGAGTCACAAATTGCTGTTGTGGCACATAATGCATTTTTAAACCTGATGGTAGTCAGAGAGTTATCTCCTTTTTTGGAAGTGGATGCACTGAAAGCAATGGTTCATAAGTTAGCAGGATAAGCTATTCATCTAACTCAACCCTGCCCCAGTACGCCTTCAACAGGCCTCTTTCAGGCCGATACAGTAAGGAGCGGTAGGAAGAGCTGCATTAGTGCTGGGTGCACCCGCGGTTGCCGCACGCACAGTCCAGCTCACCTACCGCTCGATATTGTATTGAAATGTCATGCAAATGCAAGCTGCATCCAAGAAGTGTCCGTGAAGCGTTAGGCCCGCGCAACCCATTTTACTGTATAGAGCGCTATACAGTATCCTGGATGCGCTGGCATAACGCTTCATGGACACGCTGGTATCTGTCATTTCAAATGTCATTTCAAATGACATTTGAAATGACAGGTACCAGGAAGTGGACAGTTCTCCTACGCTCGGGATTGCCAGTCCTCTCTCCTCTCCTCCCGAAGCAAGCAACGAAAGTGGAAAAAGCAAAAAAAAAAAAAAGTAGCAAGAGAGAGAGGGGAGAGAGGACGGGCAATCCTATGCTCGGGATTGCCAGTCCTCTCTCCCCTCCTCCCGAAACAAGGCGCAGGGAGGGGGGGAGAGAGGACTGGTGAAACGACATGTAAAGTGTAAAGCAACGAAGCGACTTACTTTTCTTGCAGCCCTCCTCCGGAGAAGGACCGCGGCTCCTCTGCCTCCCGGGGGGCAGCCAGCGGCGAAAGCGGCCCCGCTGGTGAAGATTGATGCCTGCGCGGGCGAAAGCGGCCCCTGTGTGTGCAATTGGGCCGCTCAAGACGTGACGTCACATGCCGTGACGCCAAACGTCGTGATGTCATGCTTTGAGCGGCCCAATTGCACGCACAGGGGCTGCTTTCGCCCATGCAGGCATCAATCTTCGCCGGCAGCTGCCTCCAGGAGGCAGGGGAGCCGCGGTCCGTCTCCACCGATGTCCGTCTCTGGAGGAGGGCTGCAAGAAAAGTAAGTCGCTTCGTTGCTACTTTTTTTTTTTTTCGCTTTTTCGATTTTTCGATTTTTTTCCGCTTTCGTTGCTTCGGGAGGAGGGGAGAGAGGGCTGGGGCTGCCCCGGAGACCAGCACCCATGGACGCGGCCAGGGCAGGTGAGCGGGGGCTGGGGGAAAGTTTGCCGCCTACCCTTACCCCTGCCTCTAACACAGGGGTAAGGGTAGGCGGTAAGTTAGCAGGTTAAACGCGCGGCAAAACGGCAGGGTAAAATAGCGATAGTCGGGGCGCGCGTTACTGTATGGGAGGGAATAGCTAATTCGATCATTTACATCTAATATACATGCCGCGGGCGGAAGGGGTTACCCGGTGATTTAAAGAAGCGGTAAGAAAGGGTTAAAGGGGATTGTGTATCGCGGGTTGGACTAACGCGGCCAAAAAGTGAGTAGAAAGTGGGTTAGGAAGCAGGGTAACCGCGGCCGCACTTTACTGTATTGACCTGTTTATTAGTTAGCTAAATTTGAATGATGAATTATCTAGATAACATTTAGGTGGTTAGGCAAAGAGAATATTCCACACTTGCCATTTAGATGGATTACTTATGAGTTATCCATTTAAATGGCTTTGAATATTGACCGCTCTCTTGTTAAGCAGCAAGGGTTAAAAAAGGAGTGTGTGCCTTTAAACTCTGATATGCCTTTTAGTCTTCTATTGAATTATAGAATATATTATTATATTAAACTAATTACATTCTAAATTTTATTAACAACAAAGTAAACTGCCTCCACTACCAGGCATATTGTGATAAATGCTCCTGGGGGAATTTTGTGCACAAAAACTTAAAATTCTGCAAACTTTATATTGGTCAAAATAACATAATTTACAAGACAGTCTTTAAGTAATTACATTTTAAATTAATACAGAAAAAAGTTATTAGTTAAAGATGCAGAATTTTAAATATTTTGAGCAGAATTTCCCTAGAAATTCACTGTAAGAGTGTCCTTTCCACTCGCTCTCCCTAATCCTCTGGCCACTTTGCCCTCTCAGGCCCCAACTCCTCCACCTGCTAGTATCTCTCCCCTCCATCTCTAGGCTCAACCCCTTCCACTCTATCTCCACTTCCAGAGTTTGACCCCATTCTCAATACTGTCCCTCCCTCTCTCACACACATGCACATACACACACCTTCCTACAGGCTCCCTCACTCTCATGCACACACACATCCCCTCATACAGGGTCCCTCTCTCTTGCGTGCACACTCTCACAAGCTCCCTTTCTCTCTCCCGCATACACCCTCACACAGGCTACCTATGTCTCTCTCTCTCACACATACACAATCTCTTCACACAGGCCAGCATCATCACATACACAGGATCCCTTTTTCATACACACCAGCTCCCAATCTCTCATACACATACATACACACTTTCACAATCTCCTTATATAGGCTCCCTCTCTCTGGCACCCACAATCAAACACCCCCTGCTCTCTCTCCCACCCTCCTTCTCAGCCCCTGCTCTCTGTCTCTCACTCTCTCCCCCCCCCCCCCCCCGCTCTCTGTCTCTCACCCTTCCCCTGCTCTCTCTCTCTCACCCCCTCCCCCTCCTCCCTCCTAATCTCTCATCCTTCCCTCCCCCTTCCTTTCTCACCTTCCCCTCCTCTCTCATAACCCCTCCCCCTTCTCATACTCCCTCCCCCTCCACTCCCTCACACCCCCCTCCCCTCTCACACAACCCCCTCTCCCTCCTCTCTCACACCCCTCCCCCTCCTCACACACACACACCTCTCTACATATATTCATGCTCACCGGGGCCTTCATCTTTGCCGCAAGAGGAGTGTGTCCTGAGCAGGGGCCTTCATGTTCACCACGAATGGCGCGCATGCTCTGTTTGCGGCGCCCCAGGGCCTTCATGTTCGCCACAATCGGCATGCCGGGGGCCTTCATCTTTGCCGCGACCAGTGCGCCAGGGGCCTTCATCTTCGCTGCGAATGGTGTGCTCCATTCACGGCAAGCCGGGGTCTCTGCCATTTTCTGCGCATAATTTGGTAATTCTGTGCATGGGGGGAATTCTGCGCAAATTCTGTGCTCCACAGTAGCGCAGAATTTCCCCTGGACTAGATAAACCAGAAAACCCTTCCAAAAATATACTCAGAGCCTTTGAAGCAAATGCCATACCATAACAGCACAAACAGCTAGAACTCACCAGCCACAACCTTACCTATGAAAGGGCAGCCCTACAAATATTACTACAGGACCCAGACCAATATACCTCTTAATCAAAAAATAGAAAAAGCCAGACTGCTATAGATTCCTTCACAGAAACTACACGGTAGTAGAGGTGTGAATCGTGTGATCGATCGTCTTAATGATCGATTTTGGCTGGGGGGGAGGGAAATCTTATCGTCATGTTTGTTTTGTTTTTTTTTTTTAAATCGTTAAAAATCGTAAATCGGGGGAGGGCGGGAAAACCGGCACACCAAAAAAACCCTAAAACCCACCCCGAACCTTTAAAACAAATCCCCCACCCTCCCGAACCCCCCCAAAATGTTTTAAATTACCTGGGGTCCAGTGGGGGGGGGGGTCCCGACGCGATCTCCCTCTCTCTCTGGCCACGGCTGCGTTGAGAAATGGCGCCGGTGGCCCTTTGCCCTTATCATGTGACAGGGCAAAGGTAGCGCCGGCGCCATTTTGGTTCCTGGCTCCCGACGTCACGCGTGCAGGAGATCGCCCCCGGACCCCCGCTGGACCCCCAGGGACTTTTGGCCAGCTTGGGGAGGGCCTCCTGACCCCCACAAGACTTGCCAAAAGTCCAGCGAGGGTCCGGGAGCGACCTCCTGCACGCGGGCCATATTGCCAATCTTCAAAATGGCGCCGGCGCTACCTTTGCCCTCACTATGTCATATGGGTCATACAGTCACGCTACCTTTGCCCTGTCACATGATAAGGGCAAAGGTAGAGTGAAGACAGACGTGAAGGCAGGGCAGTAATGGGAAGAGGGGTTGGCAGTTCAGGTGGTAGGTACAGGGCTAAGCTGGGCAGAATGAATGGGCCCATTGGTCTTTATCTTCCATCGTTTACTATGTTATTTTGAAAGGCTAATTCTGTCTATAGGGGAAAAAAAGCTTAGTAAATACTAAAGGCCCTTACTGCGAAAACCATTTTTTTTCCAGTTGTACCTGTACAAATGTCAAAGCAGTTTTTCTTTCTGTCCATTCTTGCCTTTTTCACTCTCCTACCTTCTCTTCAGCTTCTTGCCTTGTACATACCAGGCCCTATACCTCCATTCAAAATTTACAGTCCCTGGTTACTTGTATAATGTTCATTCTGCTGCAGGTAGCCTCAATAGGCCAACTAGTCTTTGTTTGCAAGGTACATTCATACTTAAATATACACATGCCTTGTACCTAAGTTTCAAAGGAAAATTACCCTTTCACTTTCTCCTCTGCTTGTGCAAAGTACAAAACTTCCAGTAACAAAACCAACACCCTCAGATAGCATGTTAGTATAATACCATTTCCTTTTATAGCTTTACACATTATGCTGCCAATGATTAACTGCACCTTGCACATCTGGGCGACCCCTCTGCCATAATCTTCCACTGCCAGTTTTGTACTCTGAGCTTCACTTCTAGTAGTGAAGTTAAATTTAGTGCATTAAATATCTGGCACTAAATAGTATCTATTTTTAATACTGTTTAATGCATAGAAAGTAAAGCCGTAATAACCCAATTTGCAAGCTCATTAATATATCAATGCATTACATTTTAGCACCCTTTGATTATTAGTACTTAGCAGATTTTTTTACATGCGAAAATGGCCTAGCACATTTGATGTTAAATAGGACACATTTAAAGTGTGCAATAATGGTGAATAATGGGTGCATTCTTTCAATAGATAGGCACCTAAGGAAACCAAGATTGTATGGAAGATAAAGGACACGCTATAGTATGTTACCCATCGCTGTTACTTTAATTACCAGCTCCTGGACATTTTTAGCATATTAATGAGAGTTTTGGCATCTTTCACCTCACAAGCTGAAATGCAATGCACTACTTCAGTTGAGCATGGGGCGGCTGATTTTCCTTTTCTTTTGTAATATCCATTTTTATTACATTTGTCAGTGAATGCAATATAAAAGAGTCTAAAAATGTATGCGGGTAAAAAAATGTTTTCCCCTCATCAATGAGGCTAAAATTCAACAAGCCACTGGCTTTTAGCTAAATTGAGAGGAGGCATAGTCAGGAAAGAAAAAGTGCAATTTTAAATTTCTACGCCTAGTTTTCCAGCAAATATCTACCCACAGATAGGCTGATGCAATAAAGTGTGCCCATCCTAGCGCATAGGTTTATGCGTGGTTGGACGCGTGTTTTGGATGCGCTAGACTAGCACCTGATGAAATAAGGGGATTAGCGCCTCCAAAATGTGTGCCCAAACAACTGCTTAGCCGATAGCACGCATCACATGTAAATTTCGTATAGATGAGGCTATTAGCTATTACCCCCCCCCCCCCCCCCCCCCCCCCCCCCCCGATGCAGAAAATCCCCTGGTGCCGAACACACACTTGTTAACATGGAAAACTTAACTCCAGCCCTGGAGCTGGCATTCTGTCATTCCACGAGTCAAGGGCTCAAGAAAACAGCTGATTTACAAGAAGATATCAGTGGTATGATTTATAAACACTACAAGAACTCAATTCTCAGCTAGGGCGATTCAAACGGAGCACATTACAGAAAGACTAGGACACAAGATTGAAAACGTCCCATTGCTGCCAATGCAGATTGCGAAGTTCAGAAATGAACATTTCAGACCAAGCTGTCATGTTCCGGGGCCAAAAAGGTATCTCTGTCACCATTGAATTTATTCAAAACACATTTCACTAAGGGGATGATGCAATTGTGGGTGCACAGCCACATCTTCTGGGTGTTTGATGCATTTGAGCACCAGGGTTACCCCATTTTTCCCTAGCTTGTCTTTTTAATGCAGCCGTTCATTTTAATATTGCATTGGCTGCCCGGGAGAGGTGGCTGGGCGTGCATTCGGAAAACAGGTGCTCAATACAAGCGCCCATTTTAACGCACGTCTTATTATGTCAGCCCCAGAGAAAGCAGGGACAACTGAGTGAGCATACTTATCCATGGGCAAAGTATTTGCATTCCTACGCTTTGAAAATAGGGGCAAAGGATAAAACGTATGCCTAGTCTTTTTCCCTATGTGGACAGTTTGAAAATGTTTCTCTATATGTGTAGTCTGGGCTCTGTATTGGCATGAGAGAAGCAATTGGGTCCTTTTCCATAGGTAATGGCCTGGCCCAGCTCCATCCCCCTTCCGAAAAAAAAAACAGTGCTGCAAAAATCCTGTCTGCCCCACCCATGTTTTCTCCCTTGCATCATCCCTCCCCAGATGCACCTTATGCAATCCATGGAGTCTCAAAAATTCAAATAGAGCAGGAGCAATTCCCACTTACTCCTGTCTCATCAGGTCATTATTTCAAAATGGTGCTGGCTAGCCCTAAGGCCAGTTCATCTTGATATAGGGATCCGACTGGGCAAAAGTTACTAGGGCTTACTCCTTCCCCATTTGGACCTCTGAGTCCCCGAGAATGAGATAAAATGTACCCAAAAAACAGAATGGAAGATGGTCTATGAAAGCCTCGAAGAAAGTAAAAAACATAGACCAGTCATCTTAGTTCTTAAGGTAAGTTTATTAAGGAGATCAGGTTAAATAATATGGACAATGATAATCCAAAATGCCCGACTCTGGCCAAGTTACACCTATGGTATGAGCTGCATCAGGGGTTGGTCCAACTTTGTTGAATCCACAATAAATGTATCTTTTTGATCAACTCGTGTCTATTGAAGCATCTTTATCTCATTGCCAGCGTAAGTTGCGATAAAAAAACTATTATTGCTTCCAGATGACAGTGTGTCAAACCCCAACTTTTTAGCAATAGTGACTCTGGAACATGTGTTCAGCCAGAGTCGCGCATTTTGGATTATCATTGTCTCTATTATTTTACCTGATCTCCATAATAAACTTACCTTAAGAACTAAGACGACTGGTCTATGTTTTTTATTTGCTCCATGAGATAAAATATATCCAGAGAGAGGTGAATGATCGAGGCCTGGGGAAAGGTTTGGACTTTTTTGTGGCAATGGGGCTTTTGGCAGAAGGAGGGAGTCCCAGTGTTTCATTTTGTTTTTTTGTTTGTTTTTTCATTAGTTTTATGGTTAATTTTACTTCAAAGAAACATTTACAAAGGTAACTTCTTTGAAAATTCACCTTATGATCTTAATGCAGATCTGGTTTGAATGGTTTACATAAATCTGTTGTTTCAAAAGATTTTCATCAATTATGGAGTCCATTGTTTGTATGGAAAAGACCTATTGTGATCGGCGGGGGCCGAACCCCAGGGCCGACCGCAGCTACCGGCAGTGGCAGGGTCTCTTCGGTACTCTCTGTGCGGTCCTCGTAATCGGCTAAGGCAGCAGGGAGCCAGCAGCATGGCTCCCACATGGGCAGACTTAGCCCCAATCTGACACAAGCGCTTGGCTCCTCCCCCCCACTTATATGAGCAGCAACAGGAAGAAGTTCCAGGCTCCCAGGAACCACTTCCTCACCCAGGACTATATAAGGAGACTGTTGAAGGATTGCAACTGCCTTGCAATAGGTCCAGCTTGGTGTGTCTCCTGTCTTGCATTGATTTCTGCTTTGGATACTGGACTCTGCCTTGCCTGCCGCCTGCCTCTGACCCTGCTTTGGATACTGGACTTTGCCTTGCCTGCCGCCTGCCTCTGACCCTGCTTTGGATACTGGACTTTGTCTATTTGCTGCCTGCCTTGACTCTGGACTGTTTATACCACTGCCCTGCTGGTAACTCTGGCTGCCGGCCCTGAGGTTCATCTCCCGCCGACGAGGAACCACGGTAAGCCTTTTTACCTTGTCATTGCGACCCAAGGGCTCACCGATTCATTGAATCGTAACAAGACCATGGATTTTGATGTTAAACAGCCCATATCTGTTGTTACTTGGTTTTGGGTTTTTTGTTTTTTGTTTATCTGACTTGAAGACATGATATTTTAGGGGGATTTTCAGCATAAAAGTATATTGACTGGCTAAAGAACTATGATGATACAGATCTGCACTTGTTAATTCAAAATGTTGCTTGCTTATACTTTTCTTAGTGAGCATCTACTTACACATTTGTTTTATTGAATTTGTTCTTTATATTTTCTTTTACAATGATGGTCCAAGTTTTTATGAGATATTTTAAATCTGTTGTTTAAGCAGTTCTTTTCTATATACTTTGCTCCTAGGCAATGACAACTTCATGGATTGGATAGTGGATACAATACAAAGTTTGCTTTTTTATATTTTTTTCATGTTATGACAATCTTATGCTGGAAGTCTAAATTTGAGACCCCACAGGATGTTTCGGCTGGTGATCATGAAGAAGCTTGAACAAAGGAGATCTTCACTGGATGCAGTTCCTTGGAGTGTGTTATTTCAGTGTTTTGTGTTCATGATGTCTTGTATGTGGTGTGTTTGGGTAATATATGTATGGATATTTTCTTTTTGTAAGTAGGTTTATTGAGTCAGAATCATAAACACGATAAGCCATTAACCAACGATAATAACACTAAGACAAATCGGTGAAACATATGACTGGGAAAATCTACATATAGACTCAACTTCCCCTTTTCAGTTTTTGTTAAACTCCACCAAACCATTCATAAACACATACAACCCAGACATACACAGAGTCACTCACACCAAACACACACTGGCGGATTTATCGCATTGAGGAATATTACACAAGAAATCAAAGACTAAGGGAACAGACTCAAAGATACGATTGGATTCTGTGCCATACCTGGAAATAAGGCCCCAAAGCCAAATGACATTTAGATTCAGAAATTTCTCCTTCAGTGCTGGATTCTGTCAAATCAATTTGACGCATAGACGCCATTCAAGCTTGAGCATTGGTAGTTCATCACAGTTCCAAAATTCTGATATTAGCTTCATTAGCAAAAGGGATATAGCCATACATTTACTACCCACTTTAGGCAACGACATATTTCTATCGAAAAAATGCAAGTAGATCATTTCACCAGACCATGATATAGTCGTATGCAATACCTTTTCCAAAAATGTGCAGATCCTAGACCAATAAGATTGCAATTTATGACACTCAGTGAACATGTGACAAAAGGAACTTTCTTGGCTATTATATTTGAAACATAAGCCATTATCCCATAATTTGAGCCTCACCCCCTTAGTTCTAGTAAAATAAAAATGGTGTATGATTTTGAATTGGATATCTCTGAGGGATAAGGAAACAAAACTGCCTGTACATAAACTCAAAAGCTCTTGCAATATCAGATCAGATACATACCAAATCTACTATAGTCCACCACTAACCTCTGAAGATGCTAATCTTTGGATTTATCTCTTAGCATTCTTACCCATATTGCAATTTTGTTGAACTTTGGGGTGGTGTCAAAAAAAGAGTCATCTTCCTTTTGTAAAATGGAAATTCTCCAGCAAACCCCTGCCCAAAGATTGAAAATAGTGGCAGGCCTGCAAATATGCTAAAAATTGCAAAAGAGGAAGAGTCTATTGTTCCTATAGCTGTAGAAGGGAGTAAAATGACTGTGACTCTTACTCAATCAGCTGACCTATACTGTGCAGAACACGATATTTCCAGCGGAGTCCAAGCCCAACGGAAATTCAGGGCTCCCAACAAAAGTTAAGAAAGGCGATTTGAACATGTTCCTTCCAGCAGTAATTGTCTACAATTTCCATGCTTTGCGCATAGCTGTTAACCAAAAAGTATTATACTGCAAAGAAAGCATCAGAGCATTAGAAAGATGAAGCATAATTAATTGGGTTGTATGGAGGTACACACTCAGCCATCATATTCTCAAGATTATATTTACTTCCCATGAATACCCATTCCTGAATATAGCAAAACAAATATGCCACATTAAATACCCTTAAATCAGGCAAATTTAAACCTTCCCTATCCTTAGTACTAGATAATTTGAGAAACTAATGCAAACTCTTTTTTCAGTATGTATGGATGTTTTCAAATGTATTTTCCTTTTCTCATTGTGCACGCTTTTTGGTCTTCTTGCTGCTTAGCTGGGCTGCCTAGGCTGGAAGTGGCAAGGCTTTTTCTCATTATTAATATTGTCCTTTATTAGGACCTGTGTTTGTATGTGTTAATACTCTGATTATTTTTCATGGCTGATTTCACAATTACTACTCTAAATGTTGATGGCATTCATTCTCCTATTAAACAGAAAAAAAAATAATTGTGAGTGAGTCCATATTTCATTGTAAGCTCATTTTTTTGAAATGTTCATGTCCCTAATATCTAATCATGTGGGTTTTTTTTCCCAAAGGAAACACATCTTAGTAAATTTTTGGATTATTCTTTAATAGAGGATGGAGATTTTAATACTATTGTAGATGCTATAAAAGATACAAACCTCTCAGACTTTCTCATGAGAATAACACCCATCACAGATTGCGATTTTTGATGAAGGAGTTCCAATTATTGGATGTGTGGCAAGTTTTACATCCAGATGAATTGGACTTTACATTCTAATCTAAGCCACACAACAGCTACTCTTGATATTGCTATCTTCTTTTTTGTTCACTATGACAAAATCAGCCAAAACTGGCACCTCTCTTCTCTCAGACCATGAGCCACTTTTCACTACACTTTGTATAGGTGAGCTTCAAAGCTGTGCCTTTAAATGGTGCTTGACTCCTAACTTGTTTTATGATCAACATTTTAAAACTTATCTTTGTGAAAAATGGAAAGATTTTTTTTTAAATGATATCACAGGTATTTTCTGAGGAAAAGTGGAATTTAAATCAAATAAACAAATACATTTATAAATAAATATTCTTTAGGCAGCTGGAAAAACTGTTATGAGGGGAGAGATTATTGCCTGGTGTTGCTCAGGAGGTGGACACTTGGGCCGAGGTGGGGTTGACGCTACCCGCAGGGCAAGCCCTACGGGTCCCCACCGTCGGCAGGCGGAGCTGGCTGACTGACGGAGGCTGGCTGGAGCTTCGCCAATACCAGCCCTCGTTCCCCGCAGGTTGCGCCCTTGGGTCCTGGGGCCGGCTGGAGTTAGGTAGGCCTCCATCTGGGATCTTCTTAGGGATGATATGGAGGTCAGCCAGGAGCCAGCAGCAGTAGAAGTCGGTAGTTGGATCTGGATGAGGCGGAGTCCCGGAGACCCAGGAGCCTGGAAGAACAAGAGGCAGACAGGGGGCACCCGAGTAAGAACAGGCTTGAGAGACCAAGCCCAGAATGAGTTCAAGAGAAGCGTCATAGAACAGGCTGGAGTCAGGGCAGGCAGCAGGCAAGGAAGAGTGGTAAGACAGGTGTAGGTCAGAACCAGGAATCGGGCAAGGCAAAGGTCAAACCAGGAATCAAGCAGAGTCGTAGTCAGACGAAGCTATGGTTGGGACCAGGAGATAATCAGTAGCATAGTCAGGCAAAGTAGTGGTCAAGTCCAGAAGATAATCGGTGGTCAGGTGAAGCAGTGGTCAGGTCCAGAAGAATCAATCCATAGGAATAAGCAGGGTAGACACAGGATACAGGAATAGAAATGAATACCAGGATCAGGAATAGGAACTCAGACGAAACAGGAACCAGGAACATGAAGGGATCACCAGAGGAAGCAACTAAGCACACATCCAGCGTGGAGACCTGTTGCAAAGGCAAAGAAACTCTGGCTAGGCCCGGCCTTATATACCGGGACCCTATGATGTCATCATTCGGGGCCACGGGTTGGATTCCCACCATGGCCCCTTTAAAAGGAGAAGAGATGCGCGTGCCTAGGGAGGGGCGTGGTGAGGGATGGTGGGGTCTCTCCATGGAGCAGAGGCATCCGTCGCGGAGTCAGGAGCACCGGGGGCAGCCCAGAGTTGGAGGCGGCGGCCCATAGCTACAAAGAAGCGGAGTCAGGCACTGGGACAGGCGAAAGGGAGTAAGAGGGCCTGGCTGCGGGCCTGCCGCGGCCGGCACACGCAACAGTCCCCCTTATGCCCCCTCTTGGAGGTCTGGGTTTGCCCGGATGGGCACAATGAAACTGTAGGAGGAGGCCTTTGTCCAAGATGTTGTGTGCTGGCTCCCAAGAGTTTTCTTCTGGGCCGTAACCCTCCCATGAGAGGAGGTACTCCCACCGACGGCCCCTACGGCGGATGTCAAGGACTTTGCGGCCCTTGAAGGTGGTATCAGCAGGGCCGGTGCAAGGGGATTTGGCACCCTAGGCGAGCCTTCTCACTTGCACCCCCCCCCCCCCAGGTCACGCTACCACCCCCTGGTCTCGGCCCCGACTCCTACCTCATTCTCGATCACGCCCGCCAACTATGTGGTTTTCTGGGTCACGAGCAGGTTGGGCACTGCTCGCGGCCTGCCAAATCTCCATTCCTCTTTGCCACCGCTTGCAGCCCCATATGGCTCGCACCCAGTGGCGCACCAAGGGTCTCCAGCGCCCAGGGGCCAATGCATTTGTGTGCCTCTCCAGCATCCCCCCCTTAATCCTTCTTGTACTAATGCTTAAGGTCACAGAAAATCAGTGACATCTCTAGACAGAAGAATTGTTGGGGAGGGGGAGCCAAATTACATTTCTTCATCACACCCACATATATAGCATGGATCTTGCTTTAAAATTGGTTATAAAAAAAAGTGTTAATAAAAAAAGTCCAAAGGGTCTTCTGCATAATTTTAAAAAGCTGGCCAATTTCACACTGTAAAATTATTTGATGGCCTCATTCAACTAATTCTATATGGCTATAAGAGTGAAGTCTGGAATATATAGGAAGGGACAGAATGTCAATACAAATCTTGCACCTCCAGTTCTGTAACTCTGTGCATCCACTGAAATTCCCCCAAACAATGGAGCTTGGATGTTTCCCTTACAGCTCATCATACTAAAAGATATTTTCAAATTCTGGTGTCACCTCACAGTAACAGCAGCACAAACACCTTCCACTGCCAGGCACATTGTGAACTAACACAAAATCCCGTAAAAAAGATACTCAAAATCTATACTGCAATCCCATCGTAACATAACAGTAATAACACCAAGGACTCAAACAACAATAACCCTACCTGTGAAAAAGCAAGGGTAAATATTACACTGGGTCCTAGAATACCAATACACCACCTACTGAGGAAACAAAACAAACCCGATTGCTAAAGATCCATATACAGACACTATATGCTAGCAGAATCTCTCATCATGGTCACACACACAGAGCAGAGACAGACCCTAACCAAATACAGAATAAAGCCACATAAAGTATAAATAGAAATGTGCAGACAAAAACTGAACTGTAAAACGCATCACGCCAGACTCTATACAGTGTAACAATGGAAAAACAAAAATTTCACCATTCCTCGTGAAACAAATCAATAAAATCAAGATATATAAATCATTAATCATAATTATAAAATCATACAAATAAAACAATGTCAAAACAACTGATGAAGAGAATATCCAATATTTATTTATTTATTTATTTAAAGTTTTTCTATACCGGCATTCGTGATACAATCACATCATGCCGGTTTACAGATAACAGGGGATGTAAAGAACAGAACATTGAACATGTGCATAGAACCGTAAAGTTACATTAAAACAAGGTTTATTTAACTGGGGGAGGAAAGAGTTAGATGAACTGAGCAATTATAAGATTAATTATTTACATTATATTATAGTGTCTCATTGAATTTGTTGCTGTACTTCAGTTAGGATCTGGGAAGGCTTGTTTAAACAGCCAAGTCTTAAGCCTTTTTCTAAAATGCAAATTTTGAAAGCTTTACCAAACACCAATAAAATATTTCAAACAGCAGACACATCACATATTACCCAATAATTAAAATGGTAGTCAATCAAGAAAAATGAACTTAAAAAGCCACCTTTACTTACCCTCTCCAGCAGTTCTCCTACTCCTTCCCCTTGCAGGCCACACCAGAAACAGCCGTAGCTGCTGAATCTGTCCTCACAGTCCTCTTCTATAGGGACCACAACCAGTCTCTTCTCTCTCTCTCACACAGACACACACACACATACCAGTCACACCCTCAGGACCAGTTTCTGTCTCTCACACACCAATCATCTCCCCAACCAGTCTCTCTCTCTCTCACACACACACAAGCACACACATACCAGTCATCTCCCTGATCAGTCTCTCTCACACATATACATGTCACCGCTCTGGCCAGTCTCTCTCAATCCCACAATGCTCTCGCTCTCTCTTACTTTCACACAGGCTTTCAATCACACACATGCTCTCTCTATTTCACTTACACACAAGCTTTCAATCACACACGTTCTAACTCACTTACAAACAGGCTCAATCACACACATGCCCTCTCTCACAGCCAGAAGCCAGCCAAAAACATGCTCCATCTCTCTCGCACACACACATTGACACACACAAGCACCCTCCATGACTCACATATACACCACACACATACAGAAGCACCCTCCCTGTCTCACATACACAAAGCAGCCGCCCTGTCTCTCATACACATTACACTCTCACAGAAGCACCTTGCTTTCAGACTTGCAGCATTTTTCACTTTTACTAAAGGTGAAAGTGATGCTCTCAACCATTAAATAAGAAAACCACATTCCTATCAGAAGGCGAAATGACACCCTTCCTTCAGGTTCTGTCCTCCCAAGGGACAGCTACCCACACCGTACAGCTTCTCTTGTTTTACGCTTTCAGGCAATAAAGCAAGTGGCTTTCTTCAAACTATCAGTCATATGATTATTCATGTGGAAGATATGGAACAGAAAGACATCCTTAGTCAGCTTCCCTTTTAAATGGAAAGATTCCAGTCTTAGTCATTTAAAAATATACATTTTCTAAAGGCTTAAAAAAAAAAAAAAAAGCTAAACCATTTCAGATTGGAAATATTCTAGTCTTCATGCTTAAATTATGCTTCCAAAAAAAATTCACACCCCACCTGGCATCAGTATCTTAAATTTGTGATTTTGCTGAGATGAACATTTTAAATACTTTAATTTTTTTTTTGCTTTAGTATTTGTCTCTACCCACTTTGTTAAATTTTATTTTCTAGAAGAGGGATGCTTAAAATTCAGTAATTTCATCTTTCATCCAACTTTTGAAAAGTTGCGCTACCAGCACAAAAGTTGAGGTATATGTATTATCACATTCATTTTTTTTTAAACTGGCAGATTCCTTTCTCACATACATATCGCATACATACACACAGAAGCACCATTCCTTTCTCACATACACATCACATACACACACACACAGAAGCACCATTCCTTTCTCACATATACATCACACACACACACACACACACACACAGAAAGAAGATCGGTGCAGCCGGTCTAGCTGATCACGTGGCCGAAGAAAGGAAGATCGGCACAGCCAGAGACCAGACGCCGAGACTTAGGGGGCGCCGCAGCAGGCAGCCAGCCCCCGACTCGCCCTGCCCCCCCCCAGTGCCACCCTCCCGACGCCCCCATGGTGGTCCAGTAGAGGGTCCAGGAGCGATCTGCCGCTCCCGGGGCCTCGGCTGCCACTAACCAAAATGGTGGCCTTCAGCCCCTACCATGTGACAGGGGCTACCGGTGCCATTGGTTGGTCCCTGTCACATGGTAGGGGCTAAAGGTCACTGGCGCCATTTTGCTTAGTGGCAGCTGAGGCCCCGGGAGTGATAGATCGCTCCAGGGCCCTCCGCTGTTCAACCGGGGGGGGGGATCGGGGGGGTGGCACTTGGGGGGAGGCAAGGCAAGTCAGGGGCTGGCAGAATTTTGAAAGGGCACTTTTTGCCCTTTCAAAATTCTGCTGCCTGCCGTGGCGCCCCCTAAGTCTCGGCGCCCTAGGCACAGGCCTAGCATGCCTAGTGGTTCCTCCGGCCCTGGGTATCAGACTCAGCAACCAGATGGGATGGTTCAGGTGCTTTCCGAGAAGGCCAAGAGAGAATCGCTGGTTTCAACAAGGACACATGAAATGTGTTGTGAATACCCAGAGTCGGTGGCAACCGGAGCTGATAAGTGACAGGTCCGATACGACGGGTGACTGGAAAAGGTCCAATGTATCTAGGTGCAAATCTTTGGGATGGTACTTTGAGGTGGATGTACCACATGCTTAACCAGACATTCTGACCAGGTCGAAATTCAGAAGCAGGATGTCAATGGGCATTTGTGGACTTCTTAGCCCGGGCTGCTGCTTGACTCAAATGAAGGTTTATCTGGTTCCTTAAGGCTTTGAGAGCTTCAGCAGTGCCTAGCGAGGGCACTGACAGCGGAATAGTCAATGGAGGTCGTGGCTGCCTACCATAGACAATGGTGAATTGCGACACTCCTGTAGCAGCAGCGATGTGGGAGTTGTGGGAAAACTCCGCCCATGGGAGAAGTTCTGCCCAGTTGCCTTGCTGATCATTAATATAGGTGTACAGAAAGGCTTTCAAGGAATGGTTCATGCATTCAGCTTGACCATTGGCCTGTGGGTGGTAAGCTGTGGTAAGACTGATGTTAATGCCAAACTTGCAGCATAGAGTGCGACAGTAGCAGGTGACAAACTGGGGACCTCTATCGGAGGCTATATTCTTGGGTAGGCCGTGCAACCGAAATACATGGGGGAAAAAGAGGCGTGCCAATTCTGGAGCTGAAGGTAGGCCAGGCGGTGGAACAAAATGGGCCAATTTAGAAAACCTGTCAATGATGACCCAAATGGCAGTGTTTCCTTTTGACGGCGGCAAATCCACAATGAAATCCATGGAGAGATGCATCCACGGCTCCTCCAGAGCAGGAAGTGGCTGGCCCCAAGGCCAACTGACTGAGTACTTCTGCTGGGCACATGTATTGCAGGAATCGACATAGGCTTTGGTATTGGTGACCATGGTGGGCCACCAGAAGTATCGCTGAAGGAGAGCAAGGGTTCGTGCCCATCCTGGATGACCGGCAAACTTGGAATCATGTGCCCAACGAAGAACTCTTTCACGAAGCCATTGTGGCATGATGGTTTTCCCAGCAGGCACTGGAACAGTCATTGATAAGCGGATACATGCAGGATCGATGATGTGGCTAGGCTCTTCAGGAACATCCTAGGGTTCAAAAGAGCAAGACAGGGCATCCACCCAGAGGTTCTTCTCTGCTGGGCTATACCGCAGTTCAAAGTTAAACCTAGAAAAGAATAACTCCCAACGGGCCTGACGAGCATTGAGATGATGGGCATGACTCAGGTGTTCAAGGTTTTTGTGGTCAGTGAAAATTGTAAACTTGTGCTGGGCGCCCCCTAGCCAAGGGCGCCATTCCTCTAAGGCAAGCTTAATTGCAAGTAACTCCCGATCACCGATACTCTAATTTTGTTTTGCAGAGAAAAACTTGCAGGAGAAAAAGGAACATGGAGTCAAGGTTACAGATGTCGAGTGCTGGCTCAAGACCGCCCCAGCCCCTATAGCAGAGGCGTCCACTTTGACAAGGAAGGGGCAGTTTGTGGATGGATGACGTAAGCAGGGTCCAGCAAGGAAGGCCTTTTTGAGACTTTGAAAAGAAGTGCGGGCCTCTGGGGACCAGTTCCGGGTTTCACGGCCCTTATGGGTCATGGCCATGAAAGGTGCCGCCAGTGTTGAATAATTAGCAATGAAATGGCGGTAATAATTTGTGAACCCTAGGAATCATTGTAGAGCTCAAAAAACCACTGGTTGGGGCCAGTCTTGGATTCCTTTAAATTTCTCTGGATCCATGGAGAACCCTCATTGTGAAATAATGTACGCTAAGAAAGGCAGGCTGGATTGTTCAAAAAGACATTTGTCCAACTTGGCAAAAAGATGGTTCTCACGGAGACGTTGGAGGACCATACGGACATCCGCATGGTGAGTAGCTAGTAGGGATGTGAATCGTTTTTTGACGATTTAAAATATCGTCCGATATATTTTAAATCGTCAAAAAATCGTTAGGGCCACGATACAATACCAATTCCCCCAATTTATCGTTAAAAAATCGTAAATCGGGGGAAGGGGGAGGGCAGGAAAACCGGCACACTAAAACCCCCTAAAACCCCCCCCCGACCCTTTAAATTAAATCCCCCACCCTCCCGAACCCCCCCCCCCCCAATGCTTTAAATTACCTGGGGATCCGGCGGTGGTCCAGAACGGCGGCGGTCTGGAACGGCCCCCTCAATAGAATCGTGTTGTCTTCAGCCGGCGCCATTTTTCAAAATGGCCGCCGCAATATGGCGGCGGCCATAGACAAAAATGATTCGACGCAGGAGGTCGTTCCGGACCCCCGCTGGACTTTTGGCAAGTCTTGTGGGGGTCAGGAGGCCCCCCCAAGCTGGCCAAAAGTTTCCTGGGAGTCCAGCAGGGTTCCGGGAGCGATTTCTTGCCGCGAATCGTTTTCGTACGGAAAATGGCGCCGGCAGGAGATCGACTGCAGGAGGTTGTTCAGCGGCGGTCCGGAACCCCCGCTGAATGACCTCCTGCAGTCGATCTCCTGCCGGCGCCATTTTCCGTACGAAAACGATTCGCGGGAAGAAATCGCTCCCGGAACCCCGCTGGACTCCCAGGAAAATTTTGGCCAGCTTGGGGGGGCCTCCTGACCCCCACAAGACTTGCCAAAAGTCCAGCGGGGGTCCGGAACGACCTCCTGCGTCGAATCGTTTTTGTCTATGGCCGCCGCCATTTTGCGGCGGCCATTTTGAAAAATGGCGCCGGCTGAACACAACACGATTCTATTGAGGGGGCCGTTCCGGACCGCCGCCGTTCTAGACCACCGCCGGATCCCCAGGTAATTTAAAGCATTTGGGGAGGGGGGGGTTCGGGAGGGTGGGGGATTTAATTTAAAGGGTCGGGGTGGGTTTTAGGGGGGTTTAGTGTGCCGGCTCACGATTTTAACGATTTTTCACGATAGTTTACACACCCAAACGGCAACAATACGATTCCCTCCCCCTCCCAGCCAAAATCGATCGTTAAGACGATCGAGGACACGATTCACATCTCTAGTAGCTAGGTACTTGGAAAAGACAAGGATATAGTCAAGATATGCGACGACTTTGACATACAGGAGGTCCCAGAAGATCTCGTTGATCATTCGCTGAAATACAGCAAAGCATTACAGAGGCCGAAAGGCATTACCAGATATTCATAATGCCCGTCCCTGGTATTAAAGGCTGTTTTCCAGATGTCCTCGGGACGTATGCGAACCAGGTTATAGGCTCCTCTCGTCTAATTTCGAAAAGATAGAAGCCCCTTGAAGGCGATCGAACAACTCAGAGATCAGAGGCAAAGGATACTTGTCTTTATGAGTGATGGCATTTAGGCCGCGATAGTCAATACATGGCCTCAAGGATCCATCCTTCTTCATGATGAAGAAAAATCCCACTTCAGAAGGGGAAGTTGAAGGTCGAATAAACCCTTTGGCCAGGTTCTCTCGGATATAATCTGTCATGGCACGGGTCTCAGGTTGTGACAAAGGATAAGTCCAGCCTCGAGGAGGAGTGGTACCTGACAGGAGCTTGATTGGGCAATTGAACATTTGGAGAGGCGGAAAGATATCAGCCTTCTGCTTTGGGAAGACGTCCTCAAAGTCTGCGTATGGAGCAGGAATGCCAGAGAAAGTGGTTGCAAGAGAGACAGTAGGAGGTGGTACCACCCTTTTCAGACAGGTCAGGTGACAAGCTGGGCTCCAATCCGTGAGCTGGAGGGTTCCCCAATCAAATTGGGGGGAATGATGTTGAAGCCAGGGTAATCCTAGAACCAGCAGGTGGATCAATTTTTCCAAGACAAGGATTTCTCTCTCTTCTTCATGGAGAGTGCCGGTGAGAAGACGAACTGGCTCCGTCACCAAGGAAATTCAGCCGGACAACGGCTCACCATAAATGGAGGCAATACACAAGGAAGTTTCCAGGGAGCGGGTAGAAATACCCAGAAGCTGAACTAGGTCCTTGAGAATAAAATTTCCCCCTGCTCCAGAATCTATCAGAGCAAGGACAGGGAAGGACCAGGAGTCCCAGGGTAAGGTAACTGGTAGAGACAACTTGGGGGCGGGAGACGAAGCGCCCAAGTTCAGGACACCTACTGAATTTAGGCCCGGAAGTTTCCCGGACAGACCGGACAAGACCGTAGGTGGTGACCAGGAGCTCCACAAAATAGATAGACATAGGCCCGACTGCCTCCGCCAGAGGCGCTCCTCTGGGGACAGGCGCCCACGGCCCAACTGCATGGGCTCTTTCGCTTTAGAGAAAGATGGGGTTCTGCCAGAGGTGGGATCCATGGTAGGTGGTGAGCCCCAAGGTGGGTCTTCTAGGTGTCCGAGTCTCATGGTTATGCTCTTGGAGGCGATGGTTGATGCGGCCTGTCAGGATGATAAGGTCCTCAATGGAGGACGGAAGCTTATGGGCAGCTAGTTCATCTTTGAGCTGCGAGGATAGCCCGTCCAGGTAGGTGGCTTGAAGACAATCTTCTTGCCAGGAAAGTTCTGTAGCCAAAGTCCAAAATTCTATAGTGTAATCATACAGGGCCCATTGACCTTGCCGTAAGTGAAGAAGATTGGTGCTTGCTACAGCCTGCCATCCAGGATCATCAAAAGTCCGACGGAAGACCGCTACAAAGTGAGATTGCTCTTGAAGGAGCGAGTCCGACCGCTCCCACAGGGACGAAGCCCATGCCAACGCCTCACCCTCCAGACGAGACAGAATGAAGGTAACCTTTGTAAGTTCATCTTGGAAGATGGATGGATGCAAAGCAAATTGCATTTAGCATTGGTTGATAAACACTCTGCAGAGCTTGGAATCCCTGTTGAAACGAGGCAGAGCTGATAGGGCCAGCAGAGCCTTGGAGGAAGAGGGAGACGGCTGTTGGCTGGCTGGAGCTGAGTGACCAGACTGGGTGTCAAGCCGGGCGTGGAGACACTCAATGGAGGAGGCCAATGCCTCAAGGAACCGCTGTTGTTCTTCTACTTTGGATGCCAAGCCAGGGATGGTCTGGAGGGCGAACGGCTCTGCCGAGTCCATGCCCTTTGCAACCTGTTGCTTAGGAGGTGGACCCTTGGGCTGAATTGGGGTTGATGCTACCTGCCGGGCAAGCCCACCATCGGCAGGTAGAGCTGGATGACTGACGGAGGCCGGCTGGAGCTTCACCAATACCAGCCCTTGTTCCCCGTAGGTGGAGCCCTTGGGAACCGGGGCCAGCTGGAGTTAGGTGGGCCTCCACCCGGGATCTTCTTAGGGATGATACGGAGGGTGACCAGGAGCCAGCAGCGGTAGAAGTTAGTAGTCAGATCTGGATGAAGCGGAGTCCCGGAGACCCGGGTGGCTGGAAGAACAAGAGGCAGGCAGGGGTGCCCGAGTAAGAACAGGCCGAAGCCTGAGAGACCAAGTCCATAATGAGTTCAAAAGAAGCATCATAGAAAAGGCTGGAGTCAGGGCAGGTGGCAGGCAAGGAAGAATGGTAAGACAGGCGTAGGTCAGAACCAGGAGCTGGGCAAGGCAAAGGTCAAACCAGGAATCAAGCAGAGTCTTAGTCAGACAAAGCTATGGTCAGGTCCAGGAGATAATCAGTAGCGTAGACAGGGAAAGCAGTGGTCATGTCCATGAGATAATCAGTAGCCTGGTCAGGCAAAGCAGTGGTCAGGTCCAGGAGATAATCATTAGCATGGTCAGGCAAAGCAGTGGTCAGGTCCAGGAGATAATCATTAGCACGGTCAAGCAAAGCAGTGGTCAGGTCCAGAAGATAATCAGTAGTGTGGTCAGGTCCAGAAGAATCAGTCCGTAGGAATAAGCAGGGTAGACACAGGATACAGGAATAGAAACGAATACCAGGATCAGGAATAGGAACTCAGATGAAACAGGAACCAGGAACATGAAGGGACCACCAGAGGAAGCAACTAAGCACACGTCCAGCGTGGAGACCTGTTGCAAAGGCAAAGAAACTCTGACTGGACCCGGCCTTATATACTGGGACCCAGTGACGTCATCATTCAGGGCTGTGGGTTGGATTCCCGCCGCAGCCCCTTTAAAAGGAGAAGAGATGCACGCGCGCGGGCCTAGGGAGGGGCGCGGCACGGAACGGATTCTCCCCGCGGGCCTAGGGAGGGGCGCGGCACGGCACGGATTCTCCCCGCGGACCACACGAGGAGGCCCTCTGCGGAGCAGAGGTATCTGTCACAGAGTCAGGAGCACCAGGGGTGGCCCAGAGGCGGCAACCTATGGCCACGAGAGAAGCGGAGCCAGGCGCAGGGACAGGCGAACGGGGTAAGCACACGCAACACCTGGTAAATATGCAAGATAAGGAAATATTAAAATTGACTACAGAATTGACTTTACTTAAGAAACAACATATGAGAACTTATCTTCTGTAGACAAATAAAAACTTGATGACATTAGAAAAATTTTGATTCATTTATTACATTTGCGCACTCTTAGAACAACACACAATTATAGAAGCCGGATGTTTTGTCATGGTAATAAAGTGAGTAAACTTTTAACTCAAATGGTGAGAAATGTCAAGGCTTGAGAACATATAATCTCTACTAAAGATCATTTTGGTGTAACACATAAAACTACATTTACACCCTAGATACTTTAGATTTTTTTCTAAATATTATTTATGTTTTTATTCTGCTTTGGAACCTTCTCTCTGAAAGTGTAACAGATTTTTCAAGGATATTCTGATTACACAGGTGTCTGATTGTCAAAGGGATCTTTTACAAAGTCCAGTAACAGAAATTGAATTGGTTATTAAGAACATAAAAATGGGTAAGGCACCAGGTCTCGATGGTCTAGTATCAGAGTTCTATAAGATATTCAACTCTCTGTTGACAGTCTCTGCTTCAAAATGATAACTGTCTATATTATAAGGGTTCTCTTCTAACTGAAGATGATGAAGCTTTAATACCAGTCTTTGCAAAAAAGGTAAAGATCCTGTGAAACATAGAAACATAGAAATGACGGCAGAAGAAGACCAAATGGCCCATCCAGTCTGCCCAGCAAGTTTCGCACTTTCTTTTTTCTCATACTTATCTGTTACTCTTGGCTCTTAGTAACCTTTTGGTTCTATTTCCCTTCCACCCCCACCGTTAATGTAGAGAGCAGTGTTGGAGCTGCATCTAAGTGAAATATCTAGCTTAATTAGTTAAGGGTAGTAACCGCCGCAATAAGCAAGCTTCACCCATGCTTATTTGTTTACCTAGACTATGTAATTCAGTCCTTGTTGGTTGTCTGTATATAGATCCACTTTTCTTCATTCCCCCTGCCGTTGAAGCAGAGAGTTATGCTGGATATGCATTGAAAGTGAAGTATCAGTCTTTCTTCCCTGCCGTTGAAGCAGACAGCTATGCTGGATATGCGAGAAGTATCAGTCTTTCTCCCCTGCCGTTGAAGCAGAGAGCTATGCTGGATATGCGTGAAGTATCAGACTTTCTCCCCTGCCGTTGAAGCAGAGAGCTATGCTGGATATGCGTGAAGTATCAGACTTTCTCCCCTGCCGTTGAAGCAGAGAGCTATGCTGGATATGCGTGAAGTATCAGTCTTTCTCCCCTGCCGTTGAAGCAGACAGCTATGCTGGATATGCGAGAAGTATCAGTCTTTCTCCCCTGCCATTGAAGCAGAGAGCTATGCTGGATATGCATTGAAAGTGAAGTATCAGGCTTATTTGGTTTTGGGTAGTAACTGCCGTAAAAAGCAAGCTACTCTCCGCTTTATTTGTGAATGCAAATCTTTTTTTCCACATTAATTCACGTCCTCTAGACTTTATGCCATTAGCAATGGTAACATGGAATAGACTTAGTTTTTGGGTACTTTCCGGGTGTTTTTGGCCTGGATTGGCCACTGTTGGAAACAGGATGCTGGGCTTAATGGACCCTTGGTCTGACCCAGTATGGCATTTTCTTATGTTCTTATGGATCCACAGTGTTTATCCCACACCCCTTTGAAGTCTTTCACACTTCTGGTCTTCACCACTTCCTCCAGAAGGGCATTCCAGGCATCCACCACCCTCTCCATGAAGAAATAATTCCTGACATTGGTTCTTAGTCTTCCTCCCTGGAGCTTCAAATCGTGACCCCTGGTTCTGCTGAGTTTTTTCTGACGGAAAAGGTTTGTCATTGTCTTTGGATCATTAAAACCTTTCAAGTATCTGAAAGTCTGTATCATATCACCTCTGCTCCTCCTTTCCTCCTTGGTGTACATATTTAGATTCTTCAATCTCTCCTCATAAGTCATTCGATGAAGACCTTCCACCTTTTTGGTCGCCCTTCTCTGGACCGCCTCCATCTTGTCTCTGTCTCTTCGGAGATACAGTCTCCAGTACTGAACACAGTATTCCAGGTGAGGCCTCACCAAGGACCTGTACAAGGGGATAATCACGTCCCTTTTCTTACTCAATATTCCTCTCTCTATGCAGCCCAGCATTCTTCTGGCTTTAGCTATCGCCTTGTCACATTGTTTCGCCTACTTCAGATCATTAGACACTATCACCCCAAGGTCTCTCTCTCAAAATCTTGGCTTCAATCTTACAGGGAGATTCATCAAGCCATACTAGGGCTATAGCATGAATTAAATAATGTATATAATGCGATAAATGCTGTATATCATGCAATATAGCCCTATTATAGCAATATCACGTGATATTCATGATATCATGCATATTTTAGGCCACATTCCCTACCCCATTACAATGAGCTGCTTTGCATTGCATTTACATGCATGAATTTTGCAAATCCATGCAAAGCAGCTCATGCATAGCTAATCCTATGTAAATAAAATAATGAGGCTGAGTACGAATTTGTCAGCCACATCATTTTATCTACAGCTTTTGGGGAATCGCTAATCTACTGCAGGAGCATCAAGACACTAATGCGGGTCTCAATTCTCTCACAGTAGTTTTCAAAGGCCCTATGGCCAAAACAAAATAGCCCAAAAAGTTACAAAATGTGACTAAGGTCTAACTCAATCCCCCTTCCCACCCTGGGGCCACCAATCAAGGTAGTCCTGCCAAAAGAAGCAAAAAAAATAGATGAAATGGTTCACACAGCAATGAACACTACATTTGACCCATCTCTGTCCATATAGCAAAACCTCTCCAAAAAAAAACTTAGGTCCATCTCCCCCATCAACCCTCAACTCATAAGAAACACCATTGGTGGTAGCCATCCCCAGACTCCCAAGTCTTAAAAAAAAATTGGTAGTATAGTGTTCCTCCCTGGACCCTCCTCTCACACCACATTATCTAAAAAAAAAGGTATCCATGTTTAACCCACCTTTAATAAGAAGACAATGAAACTATAAAAAAAAAATCACTTGTGACACTGAAGAACTGCCAATTGGGTGCTGTCTCTTAAGGGCTATAAACACACTGGAGAGCTGTACTCAGAAAGGGGCATATACAGCCAGATCACCCTTTCCCTGGCAAGACAGAGTGAGTTCACTCTTATTGCTCTGCCCTGAAACTAAAGAAATTTTGTTTTAATTAGAGATGTGCATTCGTCTGGGACGAATTAGACAATGTCAATGAAATTGTCTAATTTGTCCTGTTTCAGCAACCCTGAAAAATGAAGCAAATTTCCCCAAAATTTCAGGAAAATTCTTTTTTCAGGGTTAGGGCGCGCTAACTCCCTGTTAGAGTGTGCTAACATTTCAATGTTAGCGCGCGCTAACCGGAGTTCCCTTTACATACAAGGATCAGTCCAGAGAAGTGGGTTGTGCATCCCTACCAGCAGGTGGAATCAGAGAGCAAAGTTTTGGGCACTGCCAGTGGTTCACTTGCAGCACACCTGGACATTTGTTCGAATTCTCAAGGGGGTCAAACATTTACAGCCTCCCTTCCGTGCGGTGTGTCCAGATTGGAGTTTAAATCCCGTATTGCGAATGCTCTGTGGCGCTCCTTTCGAACCTCTACGCACAGCTTCCCTGAAAGATCTAACCTTGAAGACGGTGTTCTTGGTGGTATTTGCTCGGAGCATCGGATTTCTGAATTGCAGGCCCTGTCGTGCCGTGACCCTTTTTTGCGGATTCACGATGATAGGGTGGTTCCTTCCTTTGTTCCTAAGGTGGTTTCGGTCTTTCATGTCAAAAAGACAGTGGAGCTTCCGGGGTTCCCTCAGGACAAGGATCTTCTTCTTTTGGATGTGCATCGGGTCTTATTGCATTATCTAAAGGTTACCAATGAATTCAGATGCTCTGATCATTTGTTCATTCTTTTCGGGGGTGCAAAGAAAGAGGACAAGGCATCTAAAGCGACCATTTCTTGATGGATTAAAGAGACTATTACTTCGGCATACTTGGTCCGCGGCCGCCAAGTGCCTTTGGGTCTCTGAGCTCATTCAGGGCTCAGGCTACTTCCTGGGCAGAGTGTCAGTTGCTATCACCTCAGGAGATCTGCCGGGTGGCGATGTGGTCCTCTTTGCACACATTTACTAAGCATTATCAATTGGACGTTAAGGCCTCTGATGAGGCGTCCTTCGGTGCAAGTGTTCTACGTGCGGGTCTTTTGGGTTCCCGCCCAGTGTAGGGTGGCTTGGGTACATCCCACTTCTCTGGACTGATCCTTATACATATAGGGAAAAGAAAATTGGTTCTTACCTGCTAATTTTCGTTCCTATAGTACCAAGGATCAGTCCAGAGGCCCACCCCTTACTTCAGTTACCAAAAGACTGTGTTGACTACAATTTGCCTAGTTTTTCATAGAGCTCCTTTTTTGCAGAATACGACTGTTGGAGCAGTTTTTTCTAATGGTTTCTTTACTTATGTTGTTTCCTTGGGGCGAAGCGGGGGACAGTGGTTTTTGGTCGCCCGTTAGTATTGGTTGTTTGGCTTGGGCACAGGTCAATACTGAGGGACTGCAGGTGGCACCCTTGTATATATGGCAGTGCCCAAAGTTTTGCTCTCTGACTCCACCTGCTGGTAGGGATGCACAACCCACTTCTCTGGACTGATCCTTGGTACTATAGGAAATTCGGTGCAGCCAAAAAAAAAAAGGCCCGAACAGCGGGAAACCGAAATTTCCCGCAGCGTGCCGGTTCGAAAGGTTCAGCCGAAGCACATCTCTAGTTTTAATTAAGGATTCATGTTGTGAAGGACTTAAGAGTCCTTTGAATTGCCGGAGACTGAGGGTTCCCTTGGCTGGAGGCTGCTGTAATGAGAGATCAGCTGTTAGTAACAGAAGAAATGCTGATGTCATGTCCCACCCTACAGCATTCAAAAGGCTCCACAGAGGACACAAACTGGGACTTTGTTATCGGTGCAAAGACTATTTAAAGATAGGAGATAGCTGCTGATTTAATACCTTTGAGCAGGATTTCATGTCTAAGCCTCTACAGTATTCATGTATTTGTGGAGTGAGCAGATTGATCAAGTTTGGTAATCAATCAGTAAAGTTTAATGCTGTTACATGCTATTGAGGTGTGTAGTTTCATTATTAGTGCTGGGCTATCAGTTGAACTGCAGGTCTCTACTGTCTTAGCCTTGCATAGTCTGAAGTTGGTTAACCCTGAAGTAATAACCTACAGCAAGAAACCCATGTCTCATATATATTGCAAGGTTACACATGGTCTTCATAAGGGCCCATGGTGCCCTCTATCCCTGAGCCTTGTCAGCACCATTTTCCAAAATGGCACAACCAGGCCCTGTCCCTGTCACATGATAGGGGCAAAGTCTGGGGACTGAATCACAGCCACCTGACCATTGTCTAGTTTCCTTATTAATAGTCAATGTCCTACACCAGAAGGTGAGTGTACCCACCCATGTGAGGAATCTTACTCTTCTTGATTGATTCTAGCCACATGAGAAATCAATGAAAATTAAGGCTAATGGGCTCTTGGACCATGCCTTGAAAATATTATGTCATTTGATTTTCTCATTTTTTGTTGATGCCAATGTGATGAGTAGGGATGGTTTAGGGGACTTTGATAGGGCAAGTAGACATAAGATGGGTTTGGAGTCATTTAGCAATCATCTAGCAAAGTGGGTTTCCTGAAGTATCTGATATCCTTTGTGAATTCTTGGTACCAAAAAGTGTCCCAGATTTTGGACGATATGTCTGTCCCCCGTCCCCCCCCCTGAAAATATTATCCAAGCATGCATCCAGCTCTGCCCTCCTGGCTCTCATACAGGCTATTGAAAAGGTTGGTTAAGCAGTTAGAGAGAAGATTAAAGAAAGCTGGTGGGATATAGCACAAAGGCTAAAATGAAGCTCTTTGAGTTCAATAGAGGCAGCAGTGAATGACTCAAATTAAGTATTCACTATTGTAAATCAGCTGCTGAGTAAAATGGCATTAAGAGAGTAATCTCTTGATGGTACTTGATTGTAATGCCTTTTCTACTTACTTTTATTAAGAAATTGAAATAGTTATGTCAGTGTTTCTCAACCCAGACCTGAAGGCACATGCAACCAGTCTGATTTTCAGTATAACTGCAATGAATATGTATGAGATACATTTGCATGTATGGGAGATCTAGTGCATACAAATCTATCTCATACATATTCATTAGGGGTATCATGAAAATCAGACCCATTAAGTGTGCCTCTAAGACAGGGTTGGAAGTCATTAATTTGTGCAGTGTGCACTGTTTGGAATCCAATGAGTCACTGAGGTCCCTGCCCTCTCCCTCCAGTCCCCTCCTATGACAGAGAGGGCCGATGAATCTAATTTTCATTCTTTGACTGCATTTGGAGCACCATCCCTGTTGAATCTAGAAAATTCTCACTAATAAGAGAGCAACATTTTATCTAGCAGATCCCAGCTCTTCTAGGCTGGTGAAATTGTTACCATATTATTTCCTTGTGAATTGCTCCCTCTGCTTACAATGCTCCAGAGTAACTTCATAGTAACACCTTAACTAGTTCTGGATGTCTCTGTGCGTACTAGCTATATGCCAATAGCCAACACCTCTTTCTTGGCCAAGTTCGTTGAAAGAGTAGTAACCTCCTAGCTGACCTCTTTTATAGAGGACACAGAAGGCTTTGATCAGTCTCAGGCTGGCTTCCATGTAGGGCACAGCACAGTGATAGTTTTGTTTACTGTGCATGATAATATTCTTTGGAATCTAGAGCGAAGTGACTGGGTAATGCTGCTCCTATTCAACCTCTCCAGTGCATTCAATCTTCTATACCATTCAATCATTTCTGAATAGGTACATGTTGTTAGGAACAGAAAGGTGAGCCTTATAATGGATTACATCTTTTCTCACCAATAAATCCTTCTCAGTATGTATGCAGGTTGCACTATCCATACCAATAGTCTCAGTTGTGGTATAAGGCTTCTCATTATCCCCATTGCTATTCAATAATTTAATGCAGCCACTGGAAGGTTTAATATGTTCCTTAGTTCTGTCTGCCTGTCTTGAGGCAGATGATATTCAGATCATGGTTCCAATAGCTAAAGATAGGCCGGCAGTGGTTCAGCAGTTCAATGATGGGCTAACAAAAATTTCAAACTGATTTTTGAGGAGTAGGCTGATATTGAATTAGAAGAAGACAGAGATCTTGAGAGTGTTTAATGGTAGTCTTTCTTATCATAGCCTCAGTTTTCAGGTGGATCAGGAATGTGTTCCTCTGATGCCTGTCATTTTTGAGGTAAAGCTGGATGATTCATTTAATTAGAAATCATGCTTTGGTTTGGCTGTGTGTAACACCTCCCTAAAATTAAAACTGGTGAACAAACTCTGCCCATATCTTATCATAAAATCTTTTAGGACAATAATGGACGCACTGGTAGTTTTACAACTGAGATACTATAATGGTGTTGCATTTGTGGACCCTTGGGTTGAGGCAGGATTGACTCTAACTGTAGGGAGGAGCCCTACAAGTTCCCACCATTGGTAGGCAGACCCAGGTGAAGCAGAGACCAGTTAGGACCTTTACCCATACCAGCCCACATTCCCCTTGGTTTGAGCCTTTGGGTGCCGGGGCTGGTAGGACTTAGATGGAGTCTCTGCTGATGGCAGAAGAGAAGGTCCATAGAAAGCAGGGCCATAGACAGGCAGCAGTCAGGCATATCCGAGGTCAAGGCAATGGTCAGAAACAGGCAGCAATCAGTTGTATCTGGAATCCAGGCATTTGTCAGAGGCAGAGAGTGGTCATTCATATCAGGGGTCCTGGCAATGGTCAGAGGCAAGCATCAGTCATTATATCCGTGGTTCAGGCTGAGGTCAAAACCAGGTGTCTGTCCAAGAGAAGAGGGATGGATAAGCAGAGCAGGCAGGCAAGGACAAGAACAAGAGAGCAACATGGATGGAACAGACTGAGCTGAAGACAGAAGTCAAACTGAAGACAGCTGGACGAGTACTGAAGACAAGCTGGACAAAGGCTGAAGATGGGCTGGACGAAGACTGAAATGCTGGGAAGCAGCACGCACTACTAGGAAGTAGTTGGACATGTTGCTGAGGTGATTTGCTTCTGGGGAGCTACCCTTATATAAGGCTGTGCTGATGATGATATCATTAGGGGCTAGAAGGACTGTCCTGCTGTGGTACCTTTAAATGACAGAAAGTGGTACTCGTGCACGCCTAGGGAGAGGTGCACCGCCTTTTGTTGTCAGCATCCTGCTGGCTGTGTCTCGACGCACTGAGGAGCGGCGTCCTGCTGCATGGCTGGTTGGCGGCATTCACCGCAATGGGGAGCAGCAGGATGAGCCCGGCCGGGGGAGGTGAGTGCGATGCTTCATGGGAGCAGTCCATGGACAGCCAAATACAACAAATGGCCTATGTGAGGGCCTACTCTATGACTCGCACATAGGCTTTAAGTAGTCCAGAAGATCACAGCAAGGGTTCTGCTGAGGCAATCCAGACAAGCAACCACTAGCCCACTTTTATGCTCTATGCAAATGGTTACCAATTAGTGCATAGGCTAAATTTAAAATCTTGAGAAAAATAAGTTCAAGAGGAAAGTTTCAGAATAAAACTGCAGTCGAGCCAGGATACTTTCTTGTGTGCTATCAGCTAAGAAAGTCTGTAAGGCCTTGGTGAGAGCTAGGGCTTTTTATATTACAATGCTATGGAACAGTCTCTCACAGGACATTAAATGTGAGCAAAATTATCTCAGTTTTCAGAAAAAAGGTAAAACCATAGATTTTCCCTATGGCTTGGCCTTAGATGTCTGATAGACAATGATCCAGGAGGGGTAATTATGGCTGCTGGTGTGAGGTGCAATGCTAACTCTTTAGGTACATTTTTTTGTTCCCTTAATTCAGCTGTTTTGAGTCTGATGGGTAGAAGCTGATGGTTTTTGATTGACCTGTTGGCTTTATGGTTTCTCTAGCCTTTTATTTTTGCTTTTTCTTTTAGGTATGATTTTGAGTTGTGCAGTAATTTTGTCATGCTTATATGTTTCTTAGATGAATTGTATTTTCTTTTAACTATTGTACACCACTTTGCATGGTCCCTTTTGCTGACGCTGGGAATGTAGTCTATAAATATTTTAAATAAATTAATGTAACGGATTTGGTCATGACCCATTTTTTTGAAAATTTTAGCCTTACTGTGGCTTATTAGAGCACTTCCCTTTTCAGTGGCCCTACTTTAATGCTACAAAACATGTGCATAGTTTTACAGTATGCCCTTGATAACTTGGACTTGGCTTATTGTTTCTCATGAAGCAGGAGCACATGTATGTTTCAGATGATAAGTTTTTGCCTTTCCTTCACACTGACATCACACTGTGAACAAGCTCCATGTGCTTCCTTTACCTTTTTCAAGATGTTAATGAGGCTGATAATGCATTACACACATAATATTTTTAGAAAGATGAGTTGAAAAATTCCACTTAATAAATATTAAAAGCAACCTGTCACAATAAAGGCCGGATTTTTATTGGCCCGAGCACGTAAAAACAAGGGGTTAGGCGTGTGACTGGGCCTTGCATGCGCCACGCTCATTTTAAAATGGGCCTGGTCACGTGTGTAACCCCTGTTACGCGCATAAGAGCCGGGCCTCGGCAGTGGGGCAGTCTGGGGGGCAGGACGGGGCTAGAGGCGCCCAGTACAGCGGCCATTTGCAGGAGCAAAACATAAATTTAAAAAATGGGGGGGCTAGGTTAGGGATAGGGGGCGAGTAGGATAGGGGAAGGGGAAGGGAGGTTAGGGTAGGGGGTAGAGAAGTTCCCTCCCAGTCCGCTTCTTAATTGGAGCGGACTGGGAGGGAACTGGGGAAGCCCGACAATGTGTCGCTGCGTAAATTTGCTAAATTATACCCCATCTTGTGCGCGCCGACTGGGATATTATAATGTGCGTGCGTTCTTTTTAAAAATCTACCCTTAAATGTTCTTAGCTGATAAATTATAACTAAAGTGAAAGGAAATCCTGTAGGGTGGGTTGCTCGGGTAAGCTGCAACATCTTTAGTTTTCAGCTCCTCTTTCCATGCTTGCTATGCTGTATTATTACTATACTGGTCGTGAAGACAAAACAAAAGTTCAGACGCTGACAGATGGCTTGATGATTGTATGGTATTTATTTCCATCAGGGCAACTATGATTCATCATCTTGTTTATAGCTCCAATCTGGTGGACATCCAAATTTGCTTCTAAGAAATATTATGGTGCTGCAATCTATAATAAGCACTAACTATTTTGGAAAAGTGCTTCTCTAAGCAAGGTTGTTTTATTGACTCAGATTCAGGGCCTAACTTACTAAGCTTTCTTCATATAGACACAAAATGGGGGGAAAAAAAGCCTTAGTAAATTAGGCCCTTGTTGTGTTGTTGGCTTTGATCAATGTATTCTTATTCATCTGGATTCACTGCGTTCACATTTTTCAAGAAAATATGGGCATCCATAGATTATAATTTTATTTTTGTATACACTACACTGGTGGAATACATAGCACAGTACAATGTGTAGATAAAGAAAATCAATACAGTGTTAGAGCAAATGATTAACACCGGTCATAGACTTGCACTAGGGGAGTACAGGTTATTTGCCCATAAAACCTGCAATCTTAAGAAGGAAGAAATGAGAAAAGTTGGTCTAAGATCCTACAAACAAATATTCAAGGATGGCAGAGGCATTAGGCGGGGGAGTTGGTAGCCCAGCACGCCGGAAGAGAGTGGGGTGACAGGCTAGCCGGCATGGGCGGAAGCTTTGAAAGTTGTGTAGGAAGGACGAGGCACAGGCAGTCGTTTTTCCTGTTCTGGGTTTGTATTTATTGGAGGAGCTGAGGCTGTTTATGGTATGTGATTTGCATCGGGGAGAAAGAGAGAGAGAGAGAGATCATGTGATGATGACGTGATGACATCACCGCCTAGGGTGACTAGACACCCTTGCAACAGCAGTGCAACTATTACATGATGATCACAAATGATAAAATTGTGAGATGAAGATTAGCGCAAAAAGCAAAAGGCGACAAGGTATATGTCACAAGACGGAGGGGTAGGAAGCCGGGTTCAAAAATACATCATGCTATTACGCATTGGCAAACAATAGGTCTACATCGTCCAGGGGAAAATGCTTCCATTTGCACCCCTCTCCTTCCACCTTCCTCGTAGCAGTACTTAGAGTCACAGAAAATCACAATAATACACAGAAAGGAACTTTAGGTGTGTCCTACTTCTGACCTCTGGGGGAAAAAAACATTTTTTTCTGAATTTTTCCTTTGATTTTTTTTTCCTCTGGCCTCATTCATTACATCATAGTGCTCACCCCCTCATGCAGAGAGAATTATACTTCAAAAGTCACAAATCAATCAGTCAAACAAAAGCACAAACTTCAAAAGGCCCAAAACAATTAACCTTCCCAGCAGAAAGAAACAGTGGAGTTAACCAAGTGATACAGACTCCAATTAATTAGTCAATGTCAAGTCCCCATCTCCGCAGCTCCTGCTTCAACAGCAACTCCCTCAAGTCACACATGCAGGGACGTTTTGGAAAAAAAAAAAAGATACACTAATAGAAGTTGCCTGAGGACGTAACAGAAGAAATTTTCTACATATAGCCTGAGTGGCTGGAGATACATCTGCAAATATAATTACTCTATGCCTGTGAAATACAATCATCTTTCTTTTTTAATCCTGCAACTCCGCACTTTATTGGCTCTCTACTTTTGAATTTAGCCAGTTAAGGCTAAAATTATCCAGCTAACCATAGCCAGATAACTTTACAGCTAACAGGTAATATTCCAAAAATATCCAGTTAGGTTTAAATGTAGCCAGCTGCTGCTCGGGATAACTTTAATCTGAGATACTCAGTAGGACGTTTAGCCCACTGAATATGCCAGAAAACTTATCCAGATAGGTTATCTGTTTTCTGGGTTGTGAATATTGGCCTCCTAGTGTTCAGCTGGATTATACAACTGCCTAAAGGAAGCTTCCACCGGTTCCCTCTCAAGCTGGGATCCCTGGTGCAACCTTGCCCTTTCATAATTTACATTCCTCTAGGGGATAAAAGTATTCCTCGTACTTTTCCAGGGCCTTCTCGTACCTGTTCCTATCTCTCTCAGCCTGGAAGACAAATAGCTTGAAAATGGGCTCAGCTTCGGGCCCCATAGTGTAAATGAGCATGCACACTTCTATTATCTCATCCTCCACATGCAGCTTAACACCAGTCAAGCCTCAGATGCCGGATCAACAAAGCTGAGGCCTGCAGGAGGGTTGAGCCTTCACCACGTTGATGCACTGGAAACTAGCTCTGAGGCTGTCAGACGCCTAAGGCTCATACTTCTGATACCGTGTCACATACTAATTATTTAGGTATAACTAGTCCCCATACCAGAAAGACTTGACCACGTGATCTGAACAGTAACAGTGAACTGCTTTATTTTTCCCCCAGGGCACTCTTGGGTGCATAATGACCTTTGCTAATAACTTTCCCTTATTCAATGATCAGTTTTAGTAAAATAGTACAGCAAAGTATTTTAAAAAATCCAGAAAAATGTGGTTAGCACTGCTCTGCAGTGGTAGCAAAAATAAATTTTTAGGTATGTCAGCTGGCATCTAAACAAAATCATTAGGCTCTCTCTTGTTTATTCTTGCTTTTATTAATTGCTGAAGTAGAGTTTTTGAAAACTTTTCCTATTCCAATACTCCTGCTATTCTGAAAGAAGTAAATCGGGTCACTTCTATGAGAATCCTTCTCAGAACCCCATGCAGGTATGAGACTTAATGATCTATTTAAACTGTGGTAAAATTATGCACATGCGAGGCAAAGGTAAGCATGAGGTCAGATGGCACCATGTTGAATGTCAGCGCCAGCAAACAGGATCAACTCGGAATTACTCCTGTCCTCTTCAAACCCTGGGGATAGTGGGTAAGCTGAGGGTGGAAGAGGTACAATCCCAAAGGCTGCTTTTTTAACACTGGGGTAAGCTTTGCAGTACAGGGATGTTATTTCTCAGGGGTATGTGGCTGAATTGCAGGAGTCTACACTAAAAATTTACATGTGGGGTAGGAGGAGAGGGCCGAGGGAAATTAAGTGATGCACCATGGTGCACCACAGCTTGATTTTATAGGGGGGGGGGGGGAGTGGTATTCTACAGGAGCTTGTGTCACCCTTTAAGCTGGCCACCCCAAAGAGCATCTCCAGGAAACAGCCTGGCAATGCTCTTTATTTATGTGAAATATGGTCTCTAAATTATCTCTACTGGAATCAGTCCACCAATATTTTAGAGCTTTATTTATTTATGTATTTATTTATTTATGTATTTATTTTATGTATTTATTTATTTATTTATTTATTTATTTATGTATCTATTTTATGTATTTATTATTTGAGAAAGCAAAAGCCTTTGTGCAGAAACCTTTCTGAGTTCTGCGCACAGAAACCACGCTTTCACTATTTCCCCCTGCTGATCACATAAATTTTCTGTGCACAATTTTTTTTCAACTGGTTATTGAGTGCTACTTTTATCGTGTCAACCTGTATCATCTGGGCAGCTGTGAGTCCCCCAGAGAAATTTATGATCTCTGTCACTGAGCCCATAGTGCAGAAGATGTATATATACTTGTTTCTCTTGTAGTTGTTTATCTAGGCTAGAGGCAAACCACAGAAATCTGTGTAACCCCTGAGCTGGTGTATCCCAGACAGTGGATCCAGAGGCCCTATCTCAAACATCGTGTTTACTCCACATCTCCCCACAGCATTTTAAGAACTGAGCGGTCAGGATTCCCTGAGCGGTGGGAAAGATAACTTTCAATGTAGTCATGATAACAGCACTGAAGAGCAGTAATGTCACTAAGCAATAAGAAGAACATCGGAAGCTGACTTGGTTTCCAACATTACTTTTACTATTAATGTTAGGCAATGATGAAAGTCTTTTCAGCTCTTTGATTCACTTATTGATGCTATAAGTGATTCTCAATAAATTTGTGACTTCTCAAAGTCTTGTTTAAAGTTTAAGATGGTAAAGCCAATTAATTCAGTCTTTAATCTGATGTTTCTCCAATCCCATTGGCATAGGGCAAGGTTATTTCATTCTTTCCCAATGTAGGTAAAATGTTAAAAATGAAATCAAAATTTAGATGTCTAGGCCAATACACAGTCATTTATCTACTGTGCTGTCTTCTCACACTCCTTAGTCTCTTCTCAGTACCTGAATAGCACTCGTTATTCTCCTTTTCTCCCTTTTAGTATCAAAGTGACACTGCTGTTATTACTCTTCTCCCAAAATCTCCTGTAGATGTTCATGGGCCCTGTTTGAAGTCTTTCCCAAACCCCTTTCTCCCCTCAATTCTTCTCTCCTCAGGATGGCTGAACCTCTCCCATAGTTGATAAAACAGAAAAATAGAGAATAACGGACTCCCTAGATAATGGGTACTCAACTTACCAAAATCAACATAATAATATAAAAGAGATAGGGACAGTGGGAAGAAACTCCCATATCCAAAACAAAACTCTGCATGGAGAAAAATTAGGGGACAGCCCTTGAAGAGGAAACGGAAAATTCACAACATAAGATGGTGGTCTGAGTATTTATTTATATGATAGGAGCTCAGCATGTGCACTCTACACATGGGGCAGCTAATTGCCCACATGTCTATTCTGTTTCCTTCCCACATAGTGCAATATTCTATATGGTTTCAGGTAGAGATTTGTCAGGATCTCTATGCTCTCCCCCCAGTTTTTGGAAATTTGGGATGAAATCAACAAATTTGCTTTGTAAACTGTCACAAAATATAAAATACAAACATACAAGAAGAGCAAAATAAAAACCCATTTCTATTGTGACTGAGCACTATAACCACAGTAAGCTCTATAGCACTTACTGATGCAGGTTCATATTCCATCCTGAAACACAAACACAAACATAGAACACTAAAGGGTCAATTTTAAAAGGAGTGCTTGTGCGCCCATGTACACACGGTTTCCAGCACCGTGTGTACATGGGCGCGTACGTACGCACATGTGTGCCGTATTTTAATATCCGCACACGCATGTGTGAGTGGGCAGTCTCCACGTAAGGGGGGGGGGTGATTTTATAAATTACACGCAGCGACGCGAGTAGGGCTTCCCCAGTTCCCTCCCAGTCCGCTCAGGGAACTTTCCTACCCCTAACCCTATCGTTCCTCCCTCTTCCACTCTCCTCCCCAACCCCTAAACTAACCCTACCTATCCCGAATTACCTTACTGCTCCTTCAAACAGAAGTAATTTCCACGCGCCGAGCCCAGCTACGTGCATAACCCCCAAAATTTACACATGCGGGCTTCTGAAAATTAGGCCGTATATGTATAGGAGCATCTAATACATTATTGTAACCATTTGACTTCCTTGCACTTGAGCACCCCCTGAAACATACAGAAAAGAGCAGACCACCACATTGAAGCTATGAAACACTCACACTAAAGGTCTTTACAGTCACTGGTATTACATTAAGTGTCATGTACCCCTCAAACCTTTCTTTACTGTGTGATGCACCCCTTCCCCCCCCGCAAGTAGGACTCCAAACCTAAATAAAGAATGGAACAGAGGAACATTTCTGCACTTCTGCGTCTCAGCTCTGTGGGTGGAATGCTCCAGAAAATGCTCAACTGTGATATTACGACTTACTACAGTTTACTGCCAATACACCATTATGGATATGCTCTCTCACAGCTGAAGTAGAGGAATTCTCTCACAATTCCTGAAAAAGAATGAATTAACAAATGTCCCATATCACAAACACCATAGACCAAACAATACTCATCACATAAAGACAGTGTCCCAATTTTCCGAAAGAGGAAACAAAAGTTGTTATACTCTCAAAAGTAATGCATTTCCACAGTCAAACAGATCCTCCAATAGATCCACCAAGATCTATAAGTATAAGGTTAGAATTAGAAAATCTCTCATTCTGTCTAGGAAAAACAAATACTCTAGAAGTCTCTAAAGGGAAATAGCATATTACACACTATAATTTTATAAAATACTTCCTTTCTCAAGCTATATAATTAATTTTAACTCACAAGAAATGTTTGATTACTAAAGAGTACCCAGAATTATACTAGATCAATATTACCTTCATGAGATGTGCACATTAGAAATACTGGTACTAGATATATCAACATTTCTTCTTTCCACTATAACCACAATTCTATCATAATAATTTTTACTAACTTTCCCACATTACTTCAGTATCCTACAAATGATGGTCTCATAAAGTTGACTGTAAAGAAATAAATGGTGAAATACAGTGGTACAATCCAGTAGTCTATACACCTAAAATAAAAGTTATTAAATGACAAAAGTGAACTTGACTAAGTTAAAAAACATTTTCTAAATTGTATTACTTTTTACAGAAGAATTTCACACTCATTTTCCTTATAACCATGAAAAGAACAGCCTATTCTTATTCATCTATAATCACAATTATATAATGAACACAATCACTAATCAAAATTATCAAAAATATAAATGATCATTTTTCAACAAAGAAAAGATACATTTCACTATCATTAGAGAAAAAATTGAGAAACTGGGTGTATGGATACATTATTAATCAAATAGAAAAGTCAGTCAACTTGCAGGAACAATGACACAAAATGGTGTCCACTTCTTGGGTGACTTAAGTCCATTCCATTTAATGGTTTAATCCAGTATTAAATCTCAGAACTTACAAAATGACAAAGTCCACATTGGTAACATAAATCTCCACCTCTCCTGAACTCTGCAAACAGAACACAGGAAAGAATGGAACAAAAATATGCACTGATAGCTACTGCCCAGTCCTTCTAAAAAGTAGGATTACTAATAAGCCAAATAATGTCCAGGATGAGGTTTCTGAATCACAGTCCCATCTAGAAAGCATTTTTCATCATGAGCATATTGATGTGCTTCAAAAGGAAGGACATAAATCATGAGATGTTTATGAATGTGTTGTCCCTGCTTCATCTGTTTTACACGAATTCCATGGTCTTTTGGGACATGGTGTAGCAGGAAGTGATCCTGTAGCAAGGACCTGCTCTCCAGGTGATGAATTGTCCTCTCACACTGAGGACAAGTCTCCCAGGGCTACTGCCCAGGAGGGAAGGGTTAGGCTGGCCATCATAGTTGGTGATTCAATTATTAGAAATGTAGATAGTAGGGTGGCTGGTGGATGTGAGGACCACGTGGTAACTTGCCTGCCTGGTGCGAAGGTGGCAGACCCCATGTGTCACCTAGATAGGATTATAGACAGTGCTGGGGAGGAGCCAGCTGTCGTGGTACATGTGGGCACCAACGACATAGGAAAATGTGGGAGAGAGGTTCTGGAAGCCAAATTTAGGATTTTAGGTAGGAAGCTGAAATCCAAAACCTCCAGGGTGGCATTCTCTGAAATGCTTCCTGTTCCATGTGCAGGTCCCCAGAGGTAGGCAGAGCTCCAGAGTTTCAATGCGAGGATGAGACGATGGTGCAGGGAAGAGGGATTCAGCTTTGTAAGGAACTGGGGAAACTTTTGGGGAAAGGGGAGACTTTTCCGAAAGGATGGACTCCACTTTAACCAGAGTAGAACCAAGCTGCTGGCACTAACTTTCAAAAAGGAGATAGAGCAGCTTTTAAACTAGAACAAGGGGGAAAGCCGACAGTCACTCAGCAGTACATGGTTCGGAGAAATGTATCCTTGAAGGATACTAATGAAACAGGAGAGTTAGGGCATCTCAACAGAGAGGTTCCATTAAAAGCAAACATAGTTCATATACCTATATGTAAAAAATCACCAAAGCTAATAATTTCTGAATTATCCCTAACAACTGAAAAGCAGATTGTTAAAACAAACAAAAAACACACTTTGAAATGTCTGTATGCCAATGCCAGAAGTCTAAGAAGTAAGATGGGAGAGTTAGAGTGTATAGCAGCAAATGATGAGATTGACATAATTGGCATCACAGAGACTTAGTGGAAGGAGGATAACCAATGTGACAGTGCTATATCAGGGTACAAATTATATCGCAATGATAGGATCAACTTGATGGGGGTGTGGCACTTTATGTGCGGGAGGGTATAGAGTCCAACAGGATAAAGATCATACAAAAGGCTAAATGCTCAGTAGAATCTATGAGCTAGATTTTAAAAGCCCTGCCTCAGCATGGGTAGAAATCCCTTGTGTGTTGGGTAAGAGTACAGTGATAGGAGTATACTACCGTCCACCTGGACAAAATGGTTAGACAGATGATGAAATGCTAAGAGAAATCAGGGAAGCAAACCAATTTGGCAGTGCAATAATAATGGGAGATTTCAATTACCAACAATATGAGCTGGATTGGCCACTGTTGGAAAAAGAATGCTGGGCTTTTTGGACCCTTGGTCTGACCCAGTATGCCATGTTCTTATGGCCATTCCCTAAGTCAACTTGATTAATAGCAGTTAATGGACTTCTCCTCCAAGAACTTAGCCTAACCTTTTTTGAACCCAGCTACACTAACTGCACTAACCACATCCTCTGGCAACACATTCCAGAGCTTAATTGTGCATTGAGTAAAAAGGAATTTTCTCTGATTAGTATTAAATGTGCTACTTGCTAACTTCATGGAGTGCCCCCTAGTCCTTCTATTATCTAAAAGTGTAAATAACCGATTCACATCTACTCGTTCAAGACCTCTCATGATTTTAAAGACCTCTATCATATCCCCCCTCAGCCTTCTCTTCTCCAAGCTGAAGAGCCCTAACCTCTTCAGCCTTTCCTCATAGGGTTGCTGTTCCAACCCCTTTATCATTTTGGTCGCCCTTTTCTGTACCTTCTCCATCACAACTATATCTTTTTTGAGATGCGGAGACCAGAATTGTACACAGTATTGAAGTTGCGATCTCACCATGGAGTGATACAGAGGCATTATGACATTTTCTGTTTTGTTAACCATTCTCTTCCTAATAATTCCTAACATTCTGTTTGCTTTTTTGACTGCTGCAGCACACTGAGCTGACGATTTCAAAGTATTATCCACTATCATGCCTAGATCTTTTTCCTGGTTGGTAGCTCCTATTATGGAACCTAACATTGTGTAACTATAGCAAGGCTTATTTTTCCCTATATGCAACACCTTGCACTTGTACACATTAAATTTCATCTGCCAATTGGATGCCCAAACTTCCAATCTCACAAGGTTCTCCTGCAATGTATCACAGTCTGCTTGTGATTTAACTACTCTGAATAATTTTGTATCATCTGCAAATTTAATAACCTCACTCGTCATATTCCTTTCCAGATCATTTATAAATAAATTGAAAAGCACCAATCCAAGTACAGATCCATGAGGCACTCCACTGTTTACCCTTTTCCAATAAGAAAATTGACCATTTAATCCTATTCTCTGTTTCCTTTCTTTTAATCAGTTTGTAATCCATGAAAGGACATTGCCTCCTATCACCTTTCCTCACTAACACCAGAAGAGGACATGAAATTAGGTCCTTCACCAAGTCCAGATAGAATGCGGTAGGTGGTAGAGCTAACAGAGGTGGATCTTCACAAGGTGAAGTAACATCCCCTCCTTTGAATGGTAAAGTATCTCTGTCTGTCCCAATTTTCAGGAGCGGGAGTCCATTGTTGTATGGTTCATGGTGAAAGAATTGGTAAAGAGCGTTGAATCTAAGCTAACTCTGATCCGTTCACTTGCTTGATGGCACTGTGACCCAATGCCAGGGAATGTGGTACAGCTAAAGATAATGGTGAACAACAAACTACCAAAGGGCTGGCTACATCAGCAGCTTTAGAGTAAGAAGCTGTTACAGAAAACAATAGAATATTGGAATAAGGTTTTGGCCCAGTTTCAATAAATGGAGAAAGAACAGCCGTGGCATACCCCCCAGTATCAGGTGACTCAAAAGCTGGAAGCCCAGCTAATGCAACTTCAGCAAGGATTCTGGAGCACTCAGAGAGTGCGGACTGGATGCCAGATCAGGCAGAGCTAAGGGTACAACAATTGCCTCATCAGATAATGAAGATAGCTCCATTATCATAGGACGACAATAAACAATTTCCCTTGGCACCCCTCAGAAGCCAAAAGTACTAGAAGTCATTGTTGTATCATATGGCAGGCACAACACTCATAGATAATTTGTGGAGTAGATGGTCCAGCCCCAGCTACACTTGGCCTCGCACTCTATAAGCATTGGGGTTTTCAAATCTGTTTTATTTAGCCATGCTTGTGGTTTTCGTGGGCGGCAGCTCTGAAGATGGCAATGAGGCCTTTTGTGTGCAACACCTGATGGTGCCTCCCACCCTGGATTAGCCTCTCAGTGCTGCAGTGCAAACTGCATTTGCTTTTTGAGGGATCCCACAGTGGGGATGGTAAAGTGGGGGATGGTGACAGAGAGCTAGAAGTAGGGAAAAAGACAGTCAGAGGTAAGATGGGGCTGCAGGCGGTGTGAGAAAGCCCTGGGATAAGAAGCGGTTTAAGAGAGAGAAAGTGGGGTGATTGGGCTGATGGGGGAGAGCAAGCGTGATAGAGAATCAGAGAGGATATTGGCAGGAGATGGAAGAGCATGCAGGTGGATGATACCTAATCAGAAAGAAAGTGATGGGGAAGTATGAGAGGGGATAATTGGGGGTGAGGGAATCAGAGCGAGAATGATGGGGTGAGGAAGACAAACAGGAGTGGATGGGAGAATGTGCAAGGAGGTGAGAGAATTAAAATGCTTGAGGGGGGAGAAAGTTAGCATGGAGATGATGGGGAATGGTGAGGGGGGTGGCTGCTGAGGGAAAAGGGAATCAGATAGCAAGAGATTGATGTGGGAGCAGTCCAGTGAAGCGGAGAATAAAGATAGAGGGCTAAGAGAGGCAATGCATGGGTGAGTTGAGGAGGAGAATTGTTGGGACAGGGAGAACTGAACAGTGAGATATTTGTATTTGAATTGAATTGGTGAGTCTCCCCCGATTAAAAAAAAAAAACAAAACTGGCAGCACATCAGTGATCGTGTAAGAATCAACCAGTATGGTGTATTCTCTTGGCTTTTCCAGTGTTATTGGTAACGATTTTTAAAATTGTCCCCATAATAACACTACTGTCCCGTGTTTCTACAGGATCATTCTCAGAGAGTGGGAAAGAAGGAGTGGATGATTGTGATTGTTGAGTTTAACTATGAAAATCTCAGCACACTGTATAGGCCCAAGCATCATGGGCTCACACCCCGAGTATTTTAAGTACTTAGCAATGCCTCTGACTCCCGTTGCTCTTCTCCCAAATCCTGTTGTACCTATGGCATGCATAGCCATACACAGACAGCTTACACTCCAGAATGCCTCTAAGATACATATGCATAGATAGACAGATGTACCCTCCTCAACAGGTACTCTCACTATAGTGAAGAAGCATGCCTAAAAATGCCTATGATGTATCTGCATTCCATTCCTACCTTCCAACTTGCATATATTTGTGGATGCCAGGCATGATCTGGTCCTTCTCTCATACTAGTCTGCACGCATGTTGCTAGGACATACAGACTAAATAAATAGTCAAGGGAAGCAAGCAATGCCAGGCAGAGAAAGAGCAGTGATACTGGGGAACTAGTGAGAAGCTGAGAAAATCAAAGTTTTCTCTTTCATGGCCAGTTCCTCTTACTCGGGATGACGTCTTCAGTGCCCATTTGAGAAAAAGTTTCACTCATTCTCTGTTACTGGGTTACCCTGTTTACAACAGTTCTCATTCTTTCTCTCACTCTCTTTATTCTATGGCAGAGAATTAATGCATCCATGTTTTCAAAGGGAAGGAAGATAAGCAGGAGAAAACAGATGTAATGTGAAAAAGGGAGGTGTGTGAAAAGATGATACAAGTCAGGGAAGGAGAAAGGAGAATATGGAAGCAAGAGAAGATTAAAAGAGAGAAAAGACCGAAGAATGGGGTGAAGAAGCCCATTCTTCACCCCATTCTTCCGTCTCTCCATGCCATTCCAACTCTCCATGCCATTTCTCCTTCCCCATTCTGGAGAAGGAGAAATGGCATGGAGAGTCATGCAGGTCAGAAGATGAGATGAAATAAATGGAAAAGGATGGGGATTAGGCCAGCCAAGTTTGGGAAGGCTGTGGAAGCAGCCTTCACAACCCATGGGGGGAAGGGAGTCTCAGCTATCATACAATAGCAACAACTAGTGGACAGACTAAGAGTGTACACGTGCTGGATTCGAGGGGGAGCAGTGGCCTGTGGCCCCTGGCCAAAGACTGTCACTGCAATGACTAGGGTGATGAGGATTATAAAAGGGGAGGAAAAAACACCCCAGGATATTGAGAATGGAGGCTGCAAGCACTGTAGCCAGTGTAGACCATTTCCAATTGTAAAGATGTTAACAGAGCCAGACAGATACAGGATGTATGTGAAGAGATGGCAACGAGGATGTAGGGATGAGGAAAATGGCAAAGATATAGTGCATATTACATTGAATGGAATAAATAATGCATCATTTATTCATTGCTGTTGGCAGAAGTCAAACAGAAAATGGGAAGAAAGAAAAAGAGCCAGTGAATAATTTAGACTGTATTTTCAAAAGGAAGCAAAGCATATGCTCAACTGAGTCAGTTCTGTGGTAGTGTCAACCATATGTGTATTTATCTTTTTGGTAGCTAGAAAATTTTATTAGTCTCTGTATGTGTGAGGAGACCCGTCTTTTTGGTTTCTAGTTGCACAAAACATTTTGGATGGGGGAGATCCTGCAATTATCATGTTTTAACATGTTTGGAAAATGTTTTCTATGTTTAAAATTGCTACAATATATGCTATTGATTTGTCAATAGGTTTGATTTGTGTTAAGTGCTCTTTACATATATATGGGATTTTGAAAATTGCTACAATAGTATGTAACATTTACATTTTCCTTTGAAAATTACCATGTAAGACTATATAACAAAAAAAATCCAGTCTTATTCTGTGCTCCCAGTAGATTAATTTGTCCCACTTATTCCCAAACAAGTTCACAAAGGGGCAACCCCTTTTGGTCCATTCCTTCTTCTACAACCCCACCTGGCAGCAGAACAGATCTTATGTCAGCAGTAGATGACATCACAGGGGAAGTGGAGCCATCAGGACCAGGAAGTCAGCTTCAATGAAACATAGCAAATTTGGCCCAATGGTGGAGAGGTACTTGTTGCGATTCGGCCCGTGGCAGGAGTCACGAGCCGCCTCTTACCTGCACGGCCCGGAGGCTGCAGCACCCGGGGCCTGTCCTGCGGCACGGAGGCCGCCGACACCATCTTGCCCACAAAAGGGCTCTTCAGCCATTCCTTCAGGGCCTTGGCAAGGAGCTAGATATCTAGGACTAGGACTCCTCCGCTTCCTGTTCCTGCCTGGCTTTCCTGGTCTCTGGATTCCATGTCTCGTCTTCCAAGTGTTCCTGATGTCCTTGTCTCCTTGACTGCGCAAGTCTCCTGTTGATCCCGGCTTTTAACCTCCCTTCCACTGAGTCCCGCCTCAGTGCTCCGGCTCAGAGTCCCATCTCTGGATACCTGGCTCCGAGTCCTGTCTCCGAGCTTCTTCCTTGAACTGTGTCCAGGTCTTTGGAGCTCCTTGCCCTTGCCGCCGTCTCCTCCATGTGTGATTTCCAAGTCTTCGTCTTCGTTCCATGATCCAAGCTCCAGTGCCTTTGGCCTTCATCTACCTTGCACCCTGCCTCTTGTCCAGCCTGCCGCCTCTGCTGCTCCCTGTGGCAGGTCCAAAAGGACTTGGAGTAGTCGGAGGACCACTTAGAGGCCAACCTTGCATGGTTGGTCTCACCAAGGCATGCAGGTCAGCAGGGGCCTGGCCATCTCCACTCCCAGATGAGGTATTTCCTACCGCAGGGGCACACACCTCTCGCCCCCTAGTGCTCTTCCGTCCCAGTGCAACAGTTTGCCAAGGCCAACTGCCTTGTCCCGGTTTTGTTCCTGGACTGCCTTGTCCCGGTGGGACTGCCTTGTCCCGGGTTTGTTCCTGGACTTGTATCTGAACCCCAGAATTTTTTTTTTGGGACTTCTTTCCTTAGACCTGCTGGAGGCGCCAGCTGTCTGGATTCTTCGACCTGCAGGAGGCACCTGTCTCCAGACCTTCTTTCTATATCATTCCCAGGTTGGGGCTCCACGACCTGCAGGAGGCGCCTGCACCCCACCTGGTGTTACTGGAGTTGCCTGTTCCCACCCTTAATTCCCTCCCGGGTCTCCTTGAAGTCCCTGAATTCCTTTGTTCCTTGTGCTCCGCTGTTCCTTGTTCCTTGCTTTGCTGTTTCTTGTTCTTTGCTCCACTTTTTCTTGTTCTTTGCTCCGCTGTTCCTTGTTCCTTGCTCTATTTCCATGTTTCCTTGCTCTATTCCTTTGTGTTTTCCATTGTTCCTTGTTCCTTTGTTTGTTTCCTTCTTTCTTTGTTTGTTCCTGTGTTTCTGTGTTCCATTGTCACTTTGTCTGTTTCCCAGCTTGTTCTCCCTTGGACTGTGCCTGGTTTTTGACCTACCGAAGGAGGGGAGGGGACCCACTTTGAGGGCAGGGTGCTGTTGCGATTCGGCCCGTGGCAGGAGCCACAAGTCGCCTCTTACCTGCGCGGCCCAGAGGCTGCAGCACCTGGGACTTGTCCTGTGGCATGGAGGCCGCCAGCGCCATCTTGCCTTCTGCATGGTGCCGCCACCGCTCCCTCATGGGCGCAGCCCAAAGGCCGCCGAAGCTGGGGTCTCTCTCGCATCAGGAGTGCCGCTGATGTCTCTCTCCTCTTCAGCGGCAGGGAGGCCACTTCCAGCATCAGGGCCTGCCTGCGGCCCAGCTCTCTTCTCCTGCACGGTAGCAGCAGGGATGCCGCTGTCCAGGGTCCTGGACTTCCTGTTCCTGTCCCTCCTAAGGAGCGAGGCCGTGCCTCTCTCCCATTCTTAAAGGGACAGGGAGGTGTGGTTCACCTGGTAGCTCCTCCCAGGGAGTTGCCACGTCAGCTCTACAAAAGGGCTCTTCAGCCATTCCTTCAGGGCCTTGGCTAGGACCTAGTCATGTGGGACTAGTCCTCCCTAGGTCTCCTCTGCTTCCTGTTCCTGCCTGGCTTTCCTGGTCTCTGGATTCCATGTCTCATCTTCCAAGTGTTCCTGACGTCCTTGTCTCCTTGGCTGCATAAGTCTCCTGTTGATCCTGGCTTTTAGCCTCCCTTCCACTGAGTCCCGCCTCAGTGCTCTGGCTCAGAGTCCCATCTCTGGGTACCTGGCTCCGAGTCCCGTCTCCGAACTTCTTCCTTGAACTGTGTCTGGGTCTTCGGAGCTCTTTGCTCTTGCCTCCATCTCCTCCATGTGTGAGTTCCAAGTCTTCATCTTCATTCCAAGATCCCAGCTCCAGTGCCTTTGGCCTTTGTCTACCTTGCGCCCTACCTCATGCCTGGCCTGCCTCCTCTGCTGCTCCCTGTGGCAGGTATGAAAGGGCTTGGAGTTGTCGGAGGACCACTCAGAGGCCAACCTTGCCTGGTTGGTCTCACCAAGGTGTGCAGATCGGCAGGGGCCTGGCCATCTCCACTCCCAGACGAGGTACGTCCTACCGCAGGGGCACACCACCTCTCACCTCCTAGTGCTCTTCTGTCCCAGCTCAACAGTACTCAGGTGGACAGAGCTCTTCTTACATAAGAACATAAGATATGCATACTGGGTCAGACCTAGGGTCCATCAAGCCCAGTATACTGTCTCCAACAGTGGCCAATCCAGGTCACCAGTACCTGGCAAGTAGCCAAACATTAAATAAATCCCATGCTACTAATGCCAACAACAATCAGTTGATCAACAGCAGTTTATGGATTTCTCCAGGAGCTTATCCAAACCTTTTTAAACCCAGTTACACTAGCTGTCTTAACCCCATTCTCTGACAACAAATTCCAGAGCTTAATTGTGCATTGAGTGAAAAATAATTTTCTCTGATTTGTTTTAAATGTGCTACTTGCTAACTTTATGGAGTGTCCCCTAGTCCTTGTATTATGTAAAAGGGTAATCATTTCACATTTACCCATTCAAGTCATTTCATGATTTTGTAGCACCTCTATCATATCCCACCTCATATCCACCTCATATCCCACCTCAGCCATCTCTTCTCCAAGCTGAACAGCCTTAACCTCTTTAGCTTTTCATCACAGGGGAACCATTCCATCCCCTCTATCATTTTGATCGCCCTTCTCTGTACTTTCTCCCTTCAGCAGCAGAAGCAACTTCTTCCTTAGGCAAGCTTTACAGGCTGTTTCCCAGGCAGCCAGTCAGATCTTATTTTGACCTGAGTTGACATCACAGGGGAGATGGAGCCATCAGGACCAGAAAGACAACATCAAGGAACCAGAGCAAACTTGTTCTGGGGCTCTTTTACAAGAGCCTGCAACTTAACCACAGGTTCACTCTAGCAGGTGATAGCAGGATCGGCTCCGAGCCAAGATCTGTATTGGGTAGTCAATTCATGAAACCGGAGAAGTAGTTCCAGACAGAGTAGAAACAGGCAAGGATCTAGGCAGGCAGGGCAGTAGGAAAAGGCAAGAATCTAGATTGATTGGAACTAGACCAGGTGCAGCATGACAGGAACAAGGTCTAAGAAATCATAAATTGGCATTGGCCAGAGGAAGGAGCAAGCCATGAGACTCCATCGTGGGCTACCACAGTTGTACACAAACACATACACGCACCCTCGTCTCTGCCTGTAAGTGATAGGAAACTGCCTGAGCTAATGTTGAAAGAAAGTAAGAAGACCTTTATTGATTCTAAAAAAAGAGTTGAGTTAGCTAGCCCAAGAGGACTAACTTTAGACAAAGGCAAAGCAGGCATTTGTCTAAGGTGACATATTGCTGGGACTCAGGAGAGGAAGCTATATCAAGTTCTTTAACTGAGGATTAGAACTTGGCAAGCCAAAGCAGACTCAAGCCATGTGTCTGGGCTGGCTCTTACTTGTCTTACTATCTATAGGACAAGACAATCACGGACTGAGCCAGGAAAATGTCTTAGGTATTATGGAGATCTTTAGACAAGAAATAAAAGTGATCTAACATACAGGGCTCCACACTAATGTTTTCTATTAGAAGAGACTCACCTTGAGAAAAAGAAAGAGCAGACCCAGATTTAGACATAGGTAATGTAGGCAACTGCCTTTTGTGACAAATTTGTATACTCATCTGAGCATTGTGCCACTGCCAGTGATGGTCATACAGCGAAACTTAAAAAACAAATGCAGCAGAAATTGAAGAAAGAAAATTCAGTGCGGAGCCTCCTGCAGCCCTTGCATGCTAACAGGCTCTGCAGTGCCCCACCCCTCACACTGGTTTCCATGATAACAGGACGTCCTTGCAGGAAGTGGGGGGGTGGGTATTGCTGGGCCTATCAGCATGCAAAGGCAGTATGAGGACCCGTGCTGAATTTTCTTTTTCCAGCTGTATCTTCCACTGCTGCCGAGAGGCTCTTAGATACTAGAGAGGGTGATGGGGGAAGGCATCATGTATTGGATGGGTGAGTCATGGAAGGTGGTGGGGGTAAAAGAAGGGGTGGGGGAATGGGAGTATAGTTACAGTAACACTTCAACTAATCATCCAGTGGTCAAGGAGGAACAACCAGCTTGGAAGGCAAGGAGCGGTGGCCAAGTCCGCATCATCAATGAAGATCGGCAGCACCCTCTCCAGCAACACATACAGCTGTGATATCCACTGACATGGACATGGAAGACATATAGGAAAAGAGATGAGTAAGAATTTCTGAGCTATCTTCTCATTTCGTCACAGCTGTGGGCCACAGAGAGGCAATCAGGGCAATGTAGGCAAAAAGTAATTTGCTGACATTTAGGTTTTGGTGCTTATAAATTGTACACATTGTTACAGTAATACAGCTGACAGAGCAAAAAATACACACAGGGGTAGGTATTAGGGGTGTGCATTCGGATTGACCGCATTAGTGAAACGCAACTCATTTTTTTTTTTTACTTAAAAAATTGATTCGACATAAACGATCGGATTTCCCACATATCGAACATAGATATGTTCGATATGTGGGAAATCGCGATTGTTGAGCCAAAATAAAAATATAAACCCCCTCACCCTCCTTAATCCCCCCCCCCCCCGACTTACCACAACTCCCTGGTGATGGAGCGGAGTGAGGACGCCATTTCTGCAATCCTTGGCGAGAAGCATGTGACGTCGGCGGCACGTTGAGTGACGCCGGCGTCACGTGATTCCCGGCTCGTTCGCGCCGGACGGCTCGTTCGGCCCAAAAAGAACTTTTGGCCAGCTTGGGGGGGTCAGGAGGCCCCCCCAAGCTGGCCAAAAGTTCTTTTTGGGCCGAACGAGCCGTCCGGCGCGAACGAGCCGGGAATCACGTGACGCCGCGTCACTCGACGTGCCACCGACGTCACATGCTTCTCGCCAAGGATTGCAGAAATGATGTCCTCACTCCTCGCTCGATCACCAGGGAGTTGTGGTAAGTCTGGGGGGGGGGATTAAGGAGGGTGAGGGGGTTTAAATTTTTTTTTTGCACATATGTACATATACCCAACTCATTGGATTTTTTTTATGTCCATATTGGCCGCAAGTGGGACCCCCTTTCGGACATAAAAAATATGAACATAAAATTTTGCTCTGCACATCCCTAGTAGGTATACTGTACATATGGATCCTAAAGGACACATGGTGAAGGAGGAACAGCTGAGGGACCAAACACATTTGTACTTACCAGGCCTGTACCTTGGTTTACTCTGCAGTACTATACACACCATGAAGCCATGTAGAGGGGGCAACCATAGGCTCAAAAAGATCAGTAAAGCATAGGGATGTGAATCGGGCTTCGGACGATTGAAAATATTGTACGATATTTTCAAAATCATCAGAAATCGGGGGCTCCCCCAAAACGATAGGAAAACCCCAAGAAATTGTTCATGGGGGTTCTCTTATCGTTTTGGGGGAGGGCGGGAAAAACGGCACACAAAAATAACCCCTAAACCCACCCTGACCCTTTAAACTAATCCCTTAGCTTCCCCCACCCTCCCGACCCCCCCCAAAACTTTTTACAGCTATCTGGTGGTCCAGTGGGGGTCCCGGGAGCGATCTCCCACTCTCAGGCCGTCGGCTGCCACTAATCAAAATGGCGCCGATGGCCTTTGCCCTTACCATGCGACAGGGTATCCGTGCCATTGGCCGGCCCCTGTCACATGGTAGGAGCACTGGATGGCCCGTGCCATTTTGATGGCACCGGCCATCCAGTGCTCCCTCTATGTGTCAGGGGCCGGCCAATGGCACGAATACCCTGTCGCATGGTAAGGGCTAAGGCCATCGGCGCCATTTTGATTAGTGGCAGCCAACAGCCCGAGAGCGGGAGATCGCTCCCGGGACCCCCACTGGACCACCAGGTACCTGTAAAAAGTTTTTGGCAGGGTCGGGAGGGTGGGGGAAGCTAAGGGATTAGTTTTAAAGGGTCGGGGTGGGTTTTTTGTTTATCGGCTCAGGCGCAGCCGATAAACAAAACCGAGATCGGGCCGGACGAAAAAAAAAACACGATGTGAATCGGAACCGGAATCATAACCGATTCCAGTTCCAATTCACATCTCTAGTAAAGCACACCCTCTTTAAATATCTCAGCACATACATACTCAATTATAGAAACAGAATACTCATTACTACCTATCGCTTGACAATTCTTTCATATCCACATTTTTAATCCTGTACACTCCAATCACATGGTCATATTTATTTAGGACAAGAAAAGCCAAATTGTTTTTGTAATCTCTCCACTGATATAGAGCTTCAGGTTGCTCCCAGCCTGGCAACAAAAAAATAAGTTGACCCAGGTATGTAATATAGGTTCCCTCTACCTCTCATAAGGTTTCAACAGCAAAGAATAGAATACCATCGGGATATCAGGAAATCTGCAGAGCTGGTATAGTGGGAAGCGATTCAAGTGACATACAAATGTGAGCTGCTGCAAAACATTGATTATTGAACTCACATAGGCAGGTGAGAAGCAGACAAGACATGTTTGAAAGAGAAAGTCTGGAATGGATCCCCTTTTAGAGCAAACACAGAAAAGTGCAAATCAGAGATACAAATTCTCTTCACAAGTATCCCAGAATAAAAACATATTTACCCCTTGTCTTGATTTATTTAAGCCTTCTTACCTAGACATTTGACTCTGGTTCCTATAGCCACAGTAATTGACACATCAGTATGTGCACATACTTGTGAACACTGCAGGATCTGGCTTGCGGGGTAACAGAGAAGGTCAACTCAATCATGGCCAGCTGCTAATCAACCCCTCCCCCACCCAGCAGGGCACTCAGGTCCTCCCAAGGGTTTAACAGTGCATGGAGACAAACTTGACTCTGGTAGGTGATTAATTGTAATTACCCATGGGGAAAAGAAACAGCACACACATGTGCATCAGCGTTTTCGAGTATAAAGCGCACAAATCAACTCACACGCACATGTTGCATATAATCCGTAATAGCTGTACGCAAACATTTTGCAGCACGCACATCTCCATTGATGTTAATAGGCAGCATGCACATCTCCATTGAAGTTAATAGGCAGTGCACACATCTTCATTGAAGATAATAAGCAGCGCGCACATCTCCATTGATGTTAAAAGGCAGCATGCACATCTTCATTGAAGTTAATAGGCAGTGCGCACAAATCAGCCAGCGCACACAAGTTCCGCATCAATTTTAATGGACAGCGTGCTTAACTGCAATCCACGCAGATAGGACCAACAGAAGAAAATAGGATAAAGCATAAACATTGGCAAGTTAAATGTAAAACATTGATAAGACAGGCTAAGAGAGAATTTGAAAAGAAGTTGGCAGTAGAGGCAAAAACTCACAGTAAAAACTTTTTTAAATATATCCGAAGCAGAAAGCCTGTGAGGGAGTCAGCTGGACCGTTAGATGATCGAGGGGTTAAAGGGGCACTTAGAGAAGATAAGGCCATCGCGGAAAGATTAAATGATTTCTTTGCTTCGGTGTTTACTGAAGAGGATGTTGGGGAGGTACCCGTAATGGAGAAAGTTTTCATGGGTAAAGATTCAGATGGACTGAATCAAATCACGGTGAACCTAGAAGATGTGGTAGGCCTGATTGACAAACTGAAGAGTAGTAAATCACCTGGACTGGATGGTATACACCCCAGAGTGCTGAAGGAACTAAAAAATGAAATTTCAGACCTATTAGTAAAAATTTGTAACTTATCACTAAAATCATCCATTGTACCTGAAGACTGGAGGATAGCAAATGTAACCCCAATATTTAAAAAGGGCTCCAGGGGTGATCCGGGAAACTACAGACCGGTTAGCCTCACTTAAGTGCCAGGAAAAATAGTGGAAAGTGTTCTAAACATCAAAATCATAGAACATATAGAAAGACATGGTTTAATGGAACAAAGTCAGCATGGCTTTACCCAAAGCAAGTCTTGCCTCACAAATCTGCTTCACTTTTTTGAAGGAGTTAATAAACATGTGGATAAAGGTGAACCGGTAGATATAGTATACTTGGATTTTCAGAAGGTGTTTGACAAAGTTCCTCATGAGAGGCTTCTAGGAAAAGTCAAAAGTCATGGGATAGGTGGCGATGTCCTTTCGTGGATTGCAAACTGGCTAAAAGACAGGAAACAGAGAGTAGGATTAAATGGACAATTTTCTCAGTGGAAGGGAGTGGACAGTGGAGTGCCTCAGGGATCTGTATTGGGACCCTTACTTTTCAATATATTTATAAATGATCTGGAAAGAAATACGACGAGTGAGATAATCAAATTTGCAGATGACACAAAATTGTTCAGAGTAGTTAAAGCACAAGCAGATTGTGATAAATTGCAGGAAGACCTTGTGAGGCTGGAAAATTGGGCATCCAAATGGCAGATGAAATTTAATGTGGATAAGTGCAAGGTAATGCATATAGGGAAAAATAACCCATGCTATAATTACACAATGTTAGGTTCCATATTAGGTGCTACAACCCAAGAAAGAGATCTAGGTGTCATAGTGGATAACACATTGAAATCGTCGGTTCAGTGTGCTGCAGCAGTCAAAAAAGCAAACAGAATGTTGGGAATTATTAGAAAGGGAATGGTGAATAAAACGGAAAATGTCATAATGCCTCTGTATCGCTCCATGGTGAGACCACACCTTGAATACTGTGTACAGTTCTGGTCGCCGCATCTCAAAAAAGATATAATTGCGATGGAGAAGGTACAGAGAAGGGCTACCAAAATGATAAGGGGAATGGAACAGCTTCCCTACGAGGAAAGACTAAAGAGGTTAGGAGTTTTCAGCTTGGAGAAGAGACGACTGAGGGGGGATATGATAGAGGTGTTTAAAATCATGAGAGGTCTAGAACGGGTAGATGTGAATCGGTTATTTACTCTTTCGGATAGTAGAAAAACTAGGGGGCACTCCATGAAGTTAGCATGGGGCACATTTAAAACTAATCGGAGAAAGTTCTTTTTTACTCAACGCACGATTAAACTCTGGAATTTGTTACCAGGGGATGTGGTCAGTGCAGTTAGTATAGCTGTGTTTAAAAAAGGATTGGATAAGTTCTTGGAGGAGAAGTCCATTACCTGCTATTAAGTTCACTTAGAGAATAGCCACTGCCATTAGCAATGGTTACATGGAATAGACTTAGTTTTTGGGTACTTGCCAGGTTCTTGTGACCTGGATTGGCCACTGTTGGAAACGGGATGCTGGGCTTGATGGACCCTTGGTCTGACCCAGTATGGCATTTTCTTATGTTCTTATGTTCTTATGTGCGTGTAATTTACATGGGTGTAGGGGGGGGAAACGTGCAAATTAGGCTGCCTACAAAAGGATCACTTGTCCACTCATTGGCCACCTTCACCATGTCTTAGGCATGTGCAGCTCTGATTCGCAAGCCCAACTTCTTGCCAGCTGAGGTTGACATGCTTGTTGACCAGAATCTGCTGTATGGTCCACAGTCTAGGATGGTGGGTGCATACAGGAAGGAGCAGATCTGGAAGCAGAACAGGCACGCTGTCAACTCTGTGTTCCACCACAACCAGAGCATTGGAGAACTGATGCACAAGTGGAGGGACCTGAAGAGACTTGTGAAGCAGAAGTAGGCCATGAGGAATGCAGAGGGAGTAGGCAGCCACATCAGCTTCACTCCATCTGAGCAGCTGATACTCAGCACATTATCTGAGGCAGCTGTGGGTGGAGTTGGCCAGCTTGACACCATGCCTCGTGTAGGGCAGGAAGGTGAGCAGAGTAAAAAATAATTTTAAGTAGGCTGTACTCATATCCATCTAGCAGTTCTTATTAACCCTGCCTTTTTCTACCTACTTCCCTAGAAAATGCTTTCATGTACTGTATGGAAAGCAACACTGGAGACATCTCTAACTATCTGTATGTACACAGTATACAATACAGCAGTTTATGTTAATCTCTGAAATGAACATAGAGACCTTTGTATTTTGGCCATTCATTATCCTAGGATTGTAGGAATGCATAATCTACACATGTATGTACCAAGCCAGCACACAGCTTATAACTGCTGCAGCTTTGGTCATATAAGCTAGGTCAAAGCATGCAGTGGTCTTTCATGTGTACATGAACAAATGCAATCTGTATGTATTATGGCCTAATAAAGCTGATTGTTTAAGGTGTACTTGCATAGCCTGTATATGAAAATGGATAAGGGAGGTTCTTTTATACAGCCTATGTAGGCTGACCGAGTAGCTGCTGCTCAATGTGAAATACCAGGAACACGCTCCTGGCTTTCCACAATATATGCTATGAGATAGTGTTCAGATGTTCTTACAGAGATCACTAGAGAAATCAGAACAGGTCAAACCTGCACTGGATTGGCTTGTCCCCCTTGACAAGGAGCTGTATGCTCATCCTAAGCCTAGCTCCTCGCCACTTCACACCTCACAAGGTCCCCAGCAGATAAGAAATGTCATGTGCCCCTGCAGTGCAAAGAACATTTGTGGTCTCAGGTAATTTTTTAAGGTACCTAGGATTCTTCCAAGGACAGGGCCTTGTGTTTGTGTAACTGGTAGACTATGGCCCAATTCTGTGCAGCACAGTCACAATGCTCTGTCTCCTCTGAAAGTCATATTCCCCAAGCGCTCTGTTGCGTACCTTAAGCCCTCCCTCTGCCACAAGGAATACCACCGGGAGTATAAAGCTGGGTTGTGGGCTATTTAGAATGCCTGGGCCATTCATAGCTCTATACCACAGGAGTAGTAGTTAGGTTTATCTATTGTAGTATGCATCCCATATGAACCAAAGTACATAACACACCAATTGGCAGTGTGTGCTCATTTGTTTATGATCTTTTTTAGGGGAGCCAGATGATGAGCATCCTGGACCTGCACCTAGATGTCCCCAAAGGCTGTACCATCGTCTGCGGGTAATCTCTGACTCCTCAGAAGAGGAGAAAGGGGGAGCCCGTGAACAGCCGGAATAGCCTGAGAAGGAAGAGGAGCAGCAGCGGGAGGGAGAGGAGCCGGAGGACACACTGGCTGATCTGCTACAGGATCGCCCCCAGGACAGCAGTGCGTCGGACCAGCCTGAACCTGAACTGGTTGCCAGTCAGGCTGAGAGACTGTTATTACAGCAAAGCGCCAGGCTCTTGGACACTATCTCAGGCCTGCCTGATGTGGTGCGGCAGGAAGCAGAGTCCCTCCGTGATATCATCAGGGAGGAATCACAAGCCCTCTGTGATACCATCAGGGAGGAAGGACAGGGGATTCAGCAGGCAATCCAAGACTTTGCCGGGCAACTGACGAACAAACTGAGGTGTAGAGGGAGATGCTGCAACAGTTGACTCCTGTGCAGCCGCAGCCACCAGCGGCGCCATGGCCTTTCATGGGGCCCTGGATGCATTACTCTCCACCTTATGGGCCACCCTTCCCATGGATGGCACCTGCCCGTGCTGAAGAGCCCGCTGTGGGACAGCCACTTGCGCCTCAGCCTGCACCAGGCTATCCATGGATGGCACCCCCACCCCCGCCTGCACCACCTGTCATGCTTCCACTACCACCACCAGAGCCGCTGCTGTCACCAGCTGTACCTTCCTGCAGCCATGAACCTCCTCTACCCTCTGAAGGTAGTGTGAGCATTGGCAGGAGTCCACTGCACAGGAGCTCCAGCTTGGGGCAGCCTAAGCTTCTTGAAGCCAGAAAGAGAGGATGGCCAAGGAAGTGATCTTTTTGTTTCTTCCCTTTTATTTATCTGCACTTTTTGTACATACATGCACTATATTTAAATGCGCACTTTATTGTAAATAAATCCACTATCACCTTATGAAATGGCTTTCTATGAGAGTGTTCCTTTGTTGTATAGCCTGCCTTTGACTCAAGCGATGGATTTCTTGCAATTCCTCCTGAGTCAGATGCTCTTCCTCCTCCTCATTCTCTTGAGGGGCCTCCTCTGGCGAAGGCATGTGTCTGTTTAGTGCAAGGTTATGTAGCATACAGTAGGCTAGAAAGATCTCACACACTTTACGGGGACTGTAAAGAAGGCATCCTCCAGGTCTTTCTAGACAGCGAAAGCGGGATTTCAGTAAGCCAAATGTTCTCTCTATGACAGCCCTGGTCTTACGGTGTGCCCTGTTGTAGCGAGCCTCAGCGGCAGTTGCACAGGAGGTAATGGGGATCATGAGCCAGGTTTTTAGTGGATAGCCTCTGTCACCTGTAGGAGAAGACACAGAAAATCAGAGTAACATATTCCTTCTGTGTTTCATTGTGGCACAGCTCACAGGCCAAGTAAACAGGAGCCCTGCTGTGGCACCATAAATATAAGGCTGACAAAAAGATAGCTGGGAACTATGTATGTTAGAAGTGTTGGTTAGCTTACTATCTAGGAGCCATCCCCCAGTGATGTGTCCTTGCTGGAAGTGTCATGAATTCTGGATTGTGATAGAATGTAGGCATCGTGAGTGGATCCTGGAAAGCGGGGCACCACATTCTTGATGATTTCCTTGGCGTTGCAGACCACGTGCATGTTTGCGGTCGGTGGTCTCATCTCCTCCTGGTGCCCTTAGGGGCACGTGAGTGCAATCAATAGCTCCCAAGACTGAGGGGAAGAATGCAATTTGATAAAACTCTGTCATTATTTCTTGTTGTTCCTGTCTTCTAAAGGGGAAGGAGATAAAGTGTTGTGTTTTCCGGAGCAAGGCAGCCAAGACCTGCTCTAGACACCTTGAGGTGGCAGATTGAGTGATTCCAGATGTCACTCCAAGTGGTGTTTGGAAGGTGCCAGTAGCAAAAAAGGCCAGGGCGGTAGTCACCTTGATGTGTACTGGCAAGGCATGGTTCCTTTGGGTGATAGGTTGCAGGTCAGGCTCTAACATTTGGCAGAGGTACAGTATGGTTTCCTTATTAAATCTGAACCTGCGCATTACTTGCTCCTCAGACAGATCCAGAAATTGTGTGCGAGTCCTGTAAACTCTATGTAAAGGGTACCTCCTCAGTCTCAGCATTCTTCTTCTCCTCTCTCTTTCTCTTCTGAGCCGTATAGGTCGGAGGACCCATGCAGCTATTATAAACATGTGTAGAAACAGGAATGCCCAAACAGAATAGCTGTTCCTTCTGTTTATCACCTCCTGAGGCAATCCCTTACCGTTGGACACAAATCAACAGTGCATAGGTAAATAGTTTGCCGTTTCCCAGTTACCACCAGTAAGCCCCACAAGCTCTTCCTCCCGCCTTCTGCCTTTCTCCAGAATCGAGGGTCCCTGAGCGATGAGGCCAAGAAACCGCAAACAACTGAGGACACTTTAGTAGTCGCTTGCGCACACAGGCAGGCAGTAGTAAATATACGCATGAGAGATAGACTGAACGCGCCGGTGGATATGCGTGCGTCCCTTACAAAATATGTCATACGCATGTAAGCCGTGCACATGCCCCTAACACACCTCTGAAATGCCCCTTTTTTATTTGCGTGACTTTGTGCCCGCAGGGTCATTTACGCGCACAAATACAAATGCACAATTTGGTTTGCGCGCGCGCGCCGGCGACTTATGCACATAAGTGCCATTTTTTGCGAGCGTAGAGCTTTGAAAATCTGGCAAAAAATATTGTCTTTCGTGAGTAGACCCCTAAATGTCTCAGCTGTCCCAGTGTCATAATTTCTTAGCTTTCTCTCTCCTTATTCAGTAAAAAAGATAAGATTTGTTTTTGGACTCCCTTTTATTTGTTTGTTGTATGTTTTCCTACATACATTTGTGGAATGTTAGCTTGCTAATTGCATCTATATTTTACTCTGGCTTTCCAGACTGTGTCTCCACAGACTTGGGTGTTCTTTTATGCATATTCTCTGTCATCTGGTCTGTTTCTCATGTTTTTGTAAGATTCCCATTTGAACTCCAGGTCATTGCAAAGCACCTAGTTTAGTCAACTTGCGGCCTAATGCCATAGATTTCTGTGTAAAATGATCTAAATCAGTTGTAACAGCTTGCTCCAGATGAGCAATCACAGGCCAAATCAAGTCTAAAGTCATCAGATTAGATTTGCCAGGAGGGTTGAGTTCATTGGTAATTTAGAGGGTCATCAGTCTTTCCCAGAACAAAGGTTCACAGGTCTCCCCAGTTGAAAAGGAAGGTTGCAGTGTGCTTTCTTCACTAACTTGCTCAGCCACCAGGTTATACTGCAGACCAATGCGGCCTGTTTTTCTTCCCTTTTCCTTTCCCTTCGGGAGGTATGGCCATAATCTTTGCAGTGCTCACCACACCAACTGCCTTGAGAAATATACCTGAGGTCGTTTTTACAACCAAGCCCTCTATATGGAAGCATGTTACACTAACCCCGGGGCCGCGCCCTTAAATTCACTTTTAAGGTGTTTAACAGTAAAACATTATATCTGGTGCTCAAAGAGAGCACAGATTTCAAGAGTTCAGTCCATGCAGCTATTTTACAACAGGAAGAACCTGTTGCTGAGCATAAAAAGAATTTGCCAACTAGTCTTCCTCCCCATGAACCTGTGACTCTCTTCAGAATCCCACAGCTGAACAGCAAACAGCTATGAGCAAGTGTGAAATTACATACAGAACGGTCAAAGTCTAGTACCAAACAGAGAGGATCAAGGGGTAGATAGATGGATTAAGGATGTGAAGTCCTGAATTTCTGTATTCCCATTGACTTTATTAATGACTCCAGTGAATATTTTGTCATTGAGTATGTAACGTATTGCTAATAATAAATACAATGTTAAAAACATACTGAGTCCCAACCACAGCTCCAGCCACTGTTATCCCTGTCCATCACATCCTGCCTTTTTTTCTGCTGCTGTGGGAGTGGGGAGGCCCAAGGGTGAACAGGGGAGCCAGCGAGAAGAGGAACTGCCGTTGCTGATCACGTCCTCCAGCTCTCCCCTGGATGCCGCAGAATAAAAGAGGCCCGTGAGGAAGGAAGCAGGGATGGCACAGGAACACACCTGAAGAAGCAACTGCTGGAGCTGTACAGTCCTGAGTGAGGAGCACATGAATGATTGAGGCTGCAAGAACCAACATGGGTAAAGCCACCTGGGCCAGCAAAGCCAGACCAGAGAGCCACTAGGCGGATGCTGCTGCTGGTGCTGGCCCTGCCACAGACAGAGGGGCCCGGGAAGTGATCATGCAGAGGAAGAGATTATGGGTAGTACAAATGCCTCCCCCCGAGCTTACCTCTTTCCCTGCTGAAGTTTCCAGAGGTCACTGCCAGTAGAGGGCTACAGGAGAATTTTGAGGCTGGTACTGCTGGAGAACCTGCTTATCTCCCTCCAAGTCAGAAAACAAAGGCCTGATATGAAAAGGTCCTGCAGTGTGGCCAGCACAGTTGAGGGTCCTAGAGCCTGCTGCATGTTCTTAAAAGGACAGCACTAGCTGGAAGTTCCAGGCCAGGGAAGAGCCATTTTGCCCCATTATTTTTATTTATTTATTTATTTGTTTATTTATTTATTTAAAAACTCTTCTATACCGTCGTTAAGTTAGTTAACCATCACAACGATAAGGCACGATAATGAAAGAATGAGTGGTATAGATTACAACTTAATCATGTGCCATCACAGTACGGTAACAATTTAATATAATAACTATGTGTGTAATTTAAGCTTGTATATTAGGAACATATTAAGCGGCTTGTGTTTAACATTACTATGCTTTTGTATGTTACAATTAACAACTTCAAGTTTGGTGCATCCTTATCAATCAACTGTTTTTCTCCTTCTCTTTATCTTTATAAAAAGCTTGTTTAAAAAGCCAGGTTTTCAGATTTGTTTTGAAAAATTTTAAGTTTCTCTGCAGCCTTAATTCGAGTGGCATGGTGTTCCATAGCACGGGGCCAGCCAATGACAGTGCTCTTTCCCTTACTTGTGTGAGGCATGCTATTTTAACAGAGGGGTCAGTTAGTAGAGCCTTATTAGCAGATCTCAGGTTTCTTTGCGGGACATGTACTTGTAGTGCAGTGTTAAGCCAGTCAGCTTTTTCATCATGGATTAGTTTATGAATTATACATAAAGCCTTATATTGTATTCTTTGTTCAATTGGGAGCCAGTGTAATTCGGCTAGTGTTCCTGTAATGTGTTCATTCTTTTTTTTGCCAGTCAAAATTCTAGCAGCTGAGTTTTGTAATATTTGCAGTGGCCGCATTGTGGAATTTGGTAGTCCTAATAGTAGGGAGTTACAGTAATTAATCAGTGCTTGCGAATATCAATGCCTGTAGGACTGTGCGGAAATTGTTTAGTGTTAGTAGAGGTTTTAGTCTTCTCAAGATCATTAGTTTTGCATATCCTTCTTTTATTTTCAATGAGATGTGCTGTTTCATGTTTAACTCAGAGTCAATTATTACTCCTAGATTCCTTACTTTGATTGCTAGCATAGCAGCTTGAGTATTTTTGAATGTGGGTGTTGGTTATATGTGGTGTATGCTTTTACGCTCAATGTGTAAGAATTCCGTTTTGTCGATGTTTATTACTAGTTCCATCTGATTTAAGAGCTGCTTGATTATTTCAAGATACATATTGGCAAGTTTCATTGTTTCTTCAATGGTGTTTACAATGGGTAGCAGTAGCTGTATATCATCTGCGTATATGTAATGTTTTGTGGGAGCAAGGAGCTGGTCAGCACGGCAGAGGTGGGTTGTGATCCTCGTGAGTCCCTCAGGAACTCCCACCTAGGAGAAAATGAGGCATGGAGAAATGCTAGTCCCCAGAAGAAGACAAGGCAAAGTGCCTCTGCCCAGAAGAAATGCCAAGCATGACTTTCACTGCAGACCAGCGTCACAGAGTGCTACTGGAGAAAAGACTAGAATCTTAATCCTAAAGAATTCTAGGTTTGCAAGAGACTGTTAGTATATGGGACACTGGCTGAAGGCAGTACCCGAAGACTGCCAGCCCAGCCATGATTGGTACCGCTTGAAGATTGCCAGTTCCTGGATTATTTTCAGCTGAATTCAATTTTTGCAAAGGACTTCCAAGCAATGATCCAAGGACTGCCTTGACCTTTTGGCTGTCCTATGTTGTTTTGTCTGTTTTATCTTGCAGGTACTGTTTGTTCCTGAGTGCCTTGTCATTGTTTTCGCTTGCTAGTTCCAGGCAGTCTCAGATGGTGAAATTCCTGAGGGCTATGCAAGTGGCAGAATCAGCTATGGAATGAGCTGCACTCTTGATGGTGCATTTGAAATGTTATTTCCAGTTTTTCTTGCTGGGAATACGGATATCGGACTTTTTAAAAGAAGCAGATGACCCTCGCAGTCAAGAGGGTTTGAAGAGACCCTTGTTCTTCTAAGACTTTGGCTGAGTTTAAAGAACTTTGTTTTGGTTCAACAGAAAAAAAGAAAATGTTGAAACTAGTATAACATTAAAAAATATATATATATTTCTATAAATATTATTAAAATAAAAAAATTGTTCACTCACCGTTTTGTTTTTATTTGCATTCTCTCATGCAATTTTATGGTTAATTTGGAATTGTGTTTCAGCTTGCCAGATGTTGATAGTTAAAGAAACTGGGCTTGTTTAACATGGATTATCCTCTATGGGACTTGGAGTTCAGTCTCATGAAAGAGAAACTGGAGGAGAATATGTCTGTTTTCTATTTGTCAGGGGTCTGGGTCTCTAACCTAGAGAGTCCATGGAACGTGTGTTGAAGAAGAGAGGAGAACTAGGAGGATTGTCACCCAATCAGTCCATTGGAAAGATATCAACCCAGCTCTTCTCCACAGATATATGAAGTGATTTGTGTTGTAAAGGACATGGTGGAAACCAGTTACTGTTATGTGGTGGTTTAAAAGAGTGAATATGCTTTGGTGATCCCTTTCACACACGAATAGCCTAAAATATGTTCACGTTCTGTGTTACTTCACAAAGTTTCCTTGCAGGTGATCCACAAAAAAAAGCCCAGGGGGACTGAGGAGTGTTGAATAATGTTGTGCACATAAAGGAACATAAAGGTTGATGTGCTAGATATTGCTGATGTCTAACTTGTATTTCCCTGCATTTGTCCATAAATGTACAAAAGTTTTGCTACGTGTGCCACATTTTGCCCCTTAAAAGTAGTTCTACCCTTTACAAAAAAATGGGAACAGCGGCTTCAGCTGGTCTGAGTTGCCTCAGAGTGTGTCAGGGGTCTCCTCTGGACTCTGCCCCTGTAGTGAGGTACTGTAGGTGTGTTAAGGAAGTGTATCGCTCCCCACTGAGAGGAGTTGCCAGTCTGAATAAAAAGGTTGTACCCCTGTGATGCAGTTAGAAGGTCCAGAGAAGGTTACAGGAAAGGAGTCGGCCTTAATATAGGGTGGAGGCTGTGGGTGTCTCTCCTTGCAGAGGACATTTGGAGAGGTATTTCCCTCCTCAGGGTTAAGGCCAAGAGGAGCGGACTTCCTCTCATCCGGAGGGGTGGGGGTGTCTGGAGAAGAAGTTCTGGGATTTCAGTGTGTTCTGGGAAGAAGTGTTCCTAGGGAAATTCTGAGTTTGAGGGAGGCCAAAGAGGAAGTGATTCCTTCAAAAATAGGCTATTGCTGAGGACTTGTTTTTTGGGGGGGGTGTCAGAGAAAAGCTACCTGCCAGAGGCAGATCCTGAGGAGTTGCTGACCGAACACACAAATCAGCCTGAGGCTCTACTGTGAGTGGGAATTGAGAGAAGAGAGAGAGGGAAATCTGCTACACTCAAAAGGTGGTTCCCAGGAGGAAGGTTACCTTCCCATAAGAGCTGACATTTTGAGGAAGGATGTAGAGATCTGTGGAAGGAGACTGAATTTATAATTTATGTGGTGGATTAGGACTTCATGTTACTGTCAGTGCAGTATCCTCTTGGACTTTGTTTCTCCTGCCGTTGGTGCCAGTAAAGACTTTTATTTTAAACAACAGAACTGTAGTCAGAGCGGTGATTTTTGGAGTGACTGGACTGGTGTGCAGAAGAGCCTTGAAAATGCAAAGTAAATCCTTTCCTTTCTGTGCGGGAACCCTGGGAGGACATGGGGCCTTGTGTGGCCTGTGACCCTTCCTGTGTGCCCCCAGGCCCAAGAGCTGACCAGGACAGGGGTTACACATGCTTAGTCTTTAACTTTAACTTTATTGGGGGGGGGGGGGGGGAATTGCTGATATTAGTAATTTTGTTGTTGTTCTAAAAAGAAAGTGTTGTAATCTGCAAAGAATTAATTGTAGGCCAGGACCAATGTGGCTACTAAAACTCCTTATTTTAACATTTGCTTTCCAGACACATTGCCATACTAATAGTATATAATGTCCTTAACAAGGAACTTCCCTTCCCCCCCCGAAATTGCCATGCTGGGTCAGACCAAGTGTCCATCAAGCCCAGCATCCTGTTTCCAACAGAGGCCAAACTAGGCCACAAGAATCTGGCAATTACCCAAACACTAAGAAGATCCCATGCCACTGATGCAATTAATAGCAGTGGCTATTCCCTAAATAAATTTGATTAATAGCCTTAATGGATTTCTCCTCCAAGAACTTATCCAAACCTTTTTTGACCCCAGCTACACTAACTGCACTAACCACATCCTCTGGCAACAAATTCCAGAGCTTTATTGTGCGTTGAGTGAAAGAATTTTCTCCAATTAGTCTTAAATGTGCTACTTGCTAACTTCATGGAGTGCCCCCTAGTCCTTCTATCTTTTTAAACTGACTTTTGAAAACAGGACCCCATGAAAGAAGATACTAAAAGTGCAGCCTGCAGAGGCTTAGAGAGAAAGGGATAGTTATTAATACAGTTTGGTGGCTAATTATAATAACACTGGCAATGTATGCATGCTGTTTATATGTTTTCCTTTACTGATTTAGCTTTTGCCATAATTTCTCCAATTTTGGGCCTTTTCCCTGTTCCATGTCTATAGATAAAAAGCTTGGCAAATCCGGCCCTGTAATTGATAATTACCTTAGTGATATTATTCTATCAAACTGAAGACTGGGTGGCCTCATGGTAAGACTTAGAGTTGCCATCTGGCTTTCTTTCTCTTGGTCAGGTTAACACACTGTACGCATATATTTGAAGTCCTACTTTTCTTACCAAAATCACATCTATATATCCATGCCTGGGCTAACACCAGGACTGGATAAGCCTGACCAGTATAAATGGTGCTAGTTGGAAATGCTAGGGGGCCATGGTTAAACCATGCTTCTCCCACTGACCCTCGTGATCTAATCTTGAGTTTATATACTGCTATCTTAGTCCATCATAGGACCACCCAATGCAATTAATAGCAATTCAAAAAATATATCATCAAATACCCCCTGAGCTCAGCAATAATAGCTATACGCCCATATGGTCTTAACTGAGGTTCAGGGGGGGGTATGTTTGGGGGGGGGAGTGTGGTTGGTATGTGGTGTGACTGGAGTCGTGTATGAGTTGGGTCTGCGGTGCGGTGTGGGGGGAGGTAGGGAGGGGGGCAGGGTGTAGGAAATAAAAATGAAACCAGGGAGTACGCTTACAGTGGGATCACTTGTTGTATTGTTCATTCATGTGCAAAGGCTTGTATTGTACACTGTTTCTTATCTGTGTTCTGTTATTCTGGATCCCATGTGCGTGTATCGTCTTCCTGATAATAAAAATTATTCTGAAAAAAAAATACATAATATATAATCAAATACATCCTATCAATGCATAATTTACAAATACATGAAAAAATTAAAAGTGGATAATCAGGCCCCCAACAACTTGGCCATCGACGTATCTTACCGGGGGACTAAGCAGTCATTATCTGCCAACCACCTAATCAATTAAATTCACTAAACTAATAGAAACAGAAAAAAAAACTCCCCATAATAAACCATACAGAAAATCCCGTCAGGTCTGCTCAAAGGAGTGAACCTGACCATAGAACTGAGACATCTCTTCATCTCACTATCTGGCTATGTCATCACCGGCAAATCTTGGGCAAATCACTTTTTTTCCCTTTACCTCCGGTACCCGCTTAGACTGTAATCTCTTTGGGGCAGCAATTCATACCTGTTATGTAATTTGTGATATAGTGCCTTTATTTAGGGAACGTTATACATGCCAAATAATGTTATCACAATATCAGATGTATTTGTAATGGACCATATGGTCACATTGCCAATAGGCCTTGGACATGTGCGTATCCCAGATAGAACAGTGTAGGGTAGTGAGGGGGAGGATATCATGCAAATACTGCCTCTTCCCTTCAGGGTGCTGGGATGGTTGATCCCCCTGAAGGTATTTAAGCAGCTCCCTAGAGGGAGTCAAGAGGCAGTCCCTTTTGGTTTTGCTGAGGTTTAGGAGGTAGTAAGGAGCTGTGGCTTTTTCCAGTGGCTTTTCAGGCCCATTCATGGGAACCAGGCTCACCCAGACTTCCTTCTGGCTGGTTGGGATTTCCCTCTGGGTTGTTTTCTGGGTTTCGTGTATCCTGATTTGTAGGAAGACTGGCGGAACCCCGTGCACCTCCTGAGCTCAGGGACTGACTGGGGAACCCTGGGTTTCGAGCTGCATAGGTTAGGGAAGACCTGCCCCTAACCTATGCAGCTCGGAGGAGGTCACCACCTCCTCCGTCCCTCAAAGAGGACGGAGGAGGTGGTGACCCGCCGGTGCCAGGACCTTCCAGTGATAACTTCAGTTGGAAGGGGAAAGACTTTATTTTGAAATCAGAAGGAAGTGTTTGGCTGCCCCTTCCTACCTGAAAGGAAGACCACAAGCTTCTGTTCCTGTGAGGATCCCTCCCATCCAGGATCCAGAGGACAAGTAAAAGAACAAGGAACTGATCAAATTGTGAGAAATAACTTTTCTTGACATACATGAGAACGCCCACCCGGAGCCTTCGCCCCTGGGGAAAGAGAGGTAAATTTCAACTCTCTGTGCCAAGGCTGGTTTTGCCCGTTGTTATCCAGGGATGGAGGGGCAACCGTGCTAAAATACCTAGGGCCTTCACTTCTTCACACCCTGGAGGAACATTCCTGTACAGATTGAGAGAAAGAACTGTTATCAAGTCACTTTCCTCTGGTGCTAAAGACCAAGTCGTTTGTGCCATTTTAGAACTGCTTATCTATCAGTAAACTTTATGTTTGGACACTGCTCAGAGTCTGGAGTGATTTCTGCCAGTTATAGCATACAGGGGGATTCATACAAGTGTGGACCCCTCTCCCAGGGATATAAAGATCTGCAGAACACCCTTAGCACTCGAGGCCCTGAAAGGAAACTTTCCCCCCACCCAACAAAGGACGCACACCTTGTGGAGAAAAGAGACTGTGGTTCAGCTAGCCAGGGATCCTGCCCCAAAGAGGTATCAAATATCTTTTATGGCCCCACCAAGTACAGCCCACTCCCAGAGGTGGGGTTACAGACTAATAGCCACTACATTTTTGGAATCACAAAATTTGCAGCCTAAGAGTGTCCCTGCAAAAAGTGTGAATGCAAGAAAGGATCATACTCCATGAAAATAAATTTGAATCTAAACCTAAACAGAGCAATTCTATTAGTACTTTCTTTTAACCCAGCCAGTTCCTCCTATCCCTTTGGGCTTCCAGCTCAATCCAAACTGGTCTCCCACTGGGGCTACAGCGCTATGAACCTTTATTTGCAACAACTCAGGATTTTTCCCAATTGTTTGTAACTTTTTCCACACCCCCCTTCCTGTCTAGCCCTGACACCACAACCTCAACCAGGGACCATAGGCCGCAGGAGAATCTGGGTCTGGCCACTAGGTGTCATTGTCATCCAAATGGCTGGAACGCCCTCCCTCCCCACTACCAGTGGCAATAAACACTGCCTCCGCAGCATCCCCAGCCCTGGCAGGCATAAGTAACAGCTGCTAGATTCAGGAATCAAACCGAGATCATTTCCATGGCATGCTGACAATGGGCCTTTGACCAACTCCAACATCTACCCTAATCATTTCCCCAGAGAAGCAGCACCACTACAATACACACAGTGCATTATATGGAAATTGCCAATGCTCATTCCCTGCAAGTTATCAACAATGAAAATGTCATTCGTAAGGGTGAGCATACTTAAGTATACTTATCCTTGTCTTGTCTACAAATAATACATTTTCTTCTCTTCTAGGATGAAAATATCTTGATATCAAGCACCCATATTAATGGATCCTGCTGTGCCTTCATAAAAAGAGTGACTTCTAAAGCTATATGCTATGCTCCTGATAATATTCTTGCAGAGATACAAAGTCCTTCAAATGGCCTACTCTTAATTATTTTAATGAATCAAGCTCCTGCTTTCCACACAGGGAGGCTCCGATATGGAGGTCTAATGATGACAGGAGGACTTAATCACATTAAGGACCTTAAGCTGCAAATCAACAGACACTATCGGGCAGCTGGGGTGTTCAGGAGGCATCAGCCATAGTAACCCTGTTTAAAGTTTAATAAAAATATTGGATCAGGGCATTATAATTTAATGTTTCATACACAATTCTGCAGCCTCATTCCCACATGAAAATGAACCTACAGAGCTATGTACTGTTATGTGCATGGGCCTCTCTTTTTTTTTTTTTTTTTTTTCCATCCATGTATACATTAGGCTTATAGAACAATTAAAGGAATAAGATTATTGTTGAGGAAAATTAATCACACCATATGGCACATGGCTACGAATTTTAAGCCAGAGGCAGTTCCATGGCCTCCCTTTCTCAGTTCACAATATTAATAGATAATTGCAGACGTCCTGCTGGGCTCTTCATTCTCAGTCCTTAAAAAGTAGCCTCATGAAAACTTACCTCCTTGCGTACTATAATCTGAAATAAATATATGTTCACAAGGCCTTTTCTCATTCATTGTATAAAACTATGGATGAACCCTGATTCCCAGTACTTTTGCATGCTCTGCCCTGACAAGATTGAATTCACCACAGCTGATTAGCCTAAGAATGCAGTGACCTTCTTAGCTCCTGCTGTGGAGGGGTTTTTTTTTTCCATAGTGTGCGGAACAAAAATTGGGGACTTGGTGGGGATTATGCGATGCTAATGAGACATTTATTGTATACTTCAGCTGCCCTGTTACAGAAGCAAAATAAATTACTCTGGACCGATGGAGTTGGGTTCATGCAGAACGGGAAAGAAAGAGCACATATCGATAATGAAAGCTTCTATTTA